>NC_044980.1:53755723-54414324 GCF_008728515.1 Papio anubis | reverse complement strand
ATGTCTTACATGGTGGCAGACAAGAAAGAAAAGGAGGGGTTTCCCCTGATGAAATCATCAGCTCTTGTGAGACTTATTCACTACCACAAGAACAGCATGGGGGAAATTGCCCCCATGATTCAATTATCTCCCACCACGTCCCTCCCACAATACATGGGAAATGTGGGAGCTACAATTCAAGATGAGATTTGGGTGGGGACACAGCCAAAACACATCACCCATTTTAAAACATGCTTGATATCAATTTACTGCTGAAAATATAATTTGAATATTCTTTTACATTTTAATGACTAAGATTGTACATTTGTTCCCTCAAAAGAGGCTCTCCAAAATACTACCTAATCCCTATATTAATAACAACCCAAACATGTTTTCAATACTAATATTAAAACAAATTAGCTTAACAAATACAAAAGTTAATGCCTGGTTTACTATCATACGGATTTGAGAGATGCAGGTTTCAATCTGTTCCACACCATGCCCTTCATTATGTTCTTCTGCCAGAGATTTTATTCTTTACTTTTCATTCAATCAGAAAGAATTGAGAGGAATTTCAGCCTCCTTCTGCGTATTTAGAATATTATTTGTACTGACTTTAATCTTTTGCTCCTAATCCATGAATTCCTGAGGCCTTTGATATACATCCATAAATTTGAAAAGCACAATCCCTTTTAAAAAAAATGGAAGTTGCTTTTGGGAATCACAGACATGTACCTCTTTGTTCTCTCGGAGAGCTGTGGGTTATGGGAGGGAAATCCTCATCCTGCTTCCTGATATGCAGTCACTTCTCTCTTACACAGATGAGTCCTGAAACTGTTGTGAGCTCAAACAAGTTGGCTGGTTTTATTTATTTATTTATTTTTTATTTTTGAGAGTATCTCACTCTGTCACTCAGGCTGGAGTGCAGTGGCCCAATTACCAGCTCACTGCAGCCTTGACCTTCCAGGCTGAAGCCATCCTCCCACCTCAGCCTCCCAAGTAGCTGGAACCACAGGTGCACACCACCACACCCACTAATTTTTTGTAGAGATAGGGTTTCACCATGTTGCCCAGGCTGGTCTTGAACTCCTGATCTCAACCAATTCACCTGCCTTGGCCTCCCAAAGTGCTGGGGTTACAGGTGTGAGCCACCATGCCTGGCCAAGTTGCCTGGTTCTTTACATGGAATGTTAAGGATAATTTTTTAACTGGTTTCAGAATCAATTAAACACAGATAAATACCAACTTATGTTTTGTAAATAAACACATCTGAATTGAATCTTACTCCAATTTAGTTAGAAACTGATATTTTTCCTTTCAAATAAAATGAATGTTTTAGACTAAGGATACCCCAACTGAATTGAAGATTGGTACAGAAGCCTGAGAAAGGAAGTTTAAGAGAGTGAAAGCATGAGAGAAGAGCCAAGATTATGTATCCCAGAGCAGGAAAGAAGTATTACCTACCATTACTTTAAGGGACTGTGCTTCCTCACAGTAGTGGAAGACAGATGCTCATTTTTATTCAGGACTGTGTAAAATAAATGACCTTAATTTATAGATGTGGATGCTGGTTTATATCAATATCTCTCAACCTGAGATGGCTCCCAATCTTGACTACACATGGGAATCACTTGAGGAGCTTTACAAAAACCTGGTGCCTGGGTCACACCCTGAGAGATTCTTATTTATCTGGTCTGGGGTGGTGTGGCCTAGGCACTGAAATTTATAAAATTCCCCAGGTGATTCTAATATGCAGCCAAGGTTAAGAATGCAGCTGTACAGCTGTAGATGGAAGAATACCAAAACCAGGCCTTCTGCTAATGCCTGAGCTTCTCCTCATTTTAGTTTCTGTGATGTGTTCAGACATTGTTTCTAGAATCTCCTGGTTAATATGAGTTATAGTCCATTGGATGGAGTAATATATTAACACATCCATACTAACATAGTTTGGAAGGGGCCAGGATGCAAAGGGAAGTTGGAGGAGGAAGAGAATGAAATGGTAAAGTCCAAAGCATGGGTGAAGGGGGGGCCAATAGAAACCCACAGAGCAAAAAGGAGATGTTGGGTCATCATATTCTATTGCATAAATTGGATTTACATTTCCTTGTCTTTCATCCCTGGTCTTTACTCCCACAAGTCTCCAAATACAGTCATAAAATTCCCATGAGTTGTTACAGCAAAATTGCTTATCATTTACTATTTCTTAAATGAATGAATAAATCGCATTACTTTGACAGAAAGGATGCTGCTGGGTATTATATGTAATGTATACTAGTAAGGTGGACAGGACCATTAGTCCTTTAAATGCCTTTACAATTCCAAAAGTCTGTGATTCTGATCTTCCTGGTCTTGCAACTCTAGAAAATGTGGTAATCACTAGAGTAGGCTATTTATGGGCCTGTGAGATAGTGAAACATGCTATTAAGACAAAATGAGAGACTTCCTTCTCTGAAATGGTTCCATATAAAAGTAATATATGGCTTAAGTATCCAGGGGCTCATGTAATCTCACCATGTCAGTATCTTTTATGGGGAATTATTTAACCAAACATTTATTGAACACTTATGTGCTACACTAAAATCCCAGATTTGTCAAGTTCCCTTTTAAAAAGTGGGTACTAAGCCTAAGAAAGGTATTAGCAATACTTGTATCTGAAAAGACCTCACATCTAGAAACTATAAGGAACTTCTAAAAACCAATCAAAACAATACAGTTCTTAGAAAATCACAAAGGAACAGGTTTTTCAGACTCGAGGATGTCTATATGGTGAAAAAGCAGCAGTATTTTAGAGTTGGTCTGAACTGACTCACAGGCACCTATTTTTAAATGCTCAGAAATTTGTTAAGCAAATTGTTAATGCATCAATTCTTTAAAGTTTAATTATATAAACTTTCAATTAAGTTATCTGAAAAACATAATACATACTCAAAACTCTCATCCCTTCCTAAGTGTTTTACTACATTCTGTTATCTATGTTTGTAAGGTTGTTTATTGCATCTGTATGGTGGAAACACTATATAAAATGACATGTTACTTTGCATCTCTACCCAACTCCACATAGGCTGATGCAATGGTGGTAGCTTAAAATCAGCTTTAGTAGAGGTATTTATACCATGGAAATCAGCATATGCCACAAATCAGGAATTGTTTTTTTTTTTTTTTTTTTTTTTTTGAGACGGAGTCTCGCTCTGTTGCCCAGACTAGAATGTAGTGGCCAATCTTGGCTCACTGCAACCTCCGCCTCCCGGATTCAAGTGATTCTCTGCCTCAGCCTCCCTAGTAGCTGGGATTACAGGTGCCCGCCACCACGCCTGGCTTATATTTGCAATTTTAGTAGAGACAAGGTTCACCATCTTGGCCAGGCCGGTCTTGAACTCCTGACCTCGTGATCCAGCCGCCTTGGCCTCCCAAAGTGTTGGGATTACAGGCGTGGGCCACTGCACCCGGCCCAGGAATTGAGTTTTGGTTTAATGTTGTTGACTGTCTAGAAACTGATTAAGAAAATGTTATTAAAGTTGTGCATCATGTCTGCAACCACTAAATTGTAAATAGCACAAAAAATTTGAGGACACAGTCTTCTAGACTTTCCAGATGCAGCAAAGAAATTGCCTTGTTCCTTGAGTAAAATTCCAACATACATTTTTATTGTTTCATTTTTGTCTTACTTAACCACTAAGTAAGACATAGTTCCTACATAAACCAGTCATGTAGGAATTATACTCCTTTTTCAATTACAACTTTAGTTTGATTACCTTTGTGGTCTTCTCTTCTATCACCGTCACTTTTTTTTTTTTTTTTTTTGAGAAGGAGGTTCACTCTTGTTGCCCAGGCTGGAGTGCAGTGGTGCGACCTCGGCTCACCACAACCTCTGCCTCCCAAGTTCAAGCGATTCTCCTGCCTCAGCCTTCCGAGTAGCTGGGATTACAGGCACCTGCCACCACATGTAGCTAATTTTGTATTTTTAGCAGAGACAAGGTTTCACCATGTTGCTCAGGCTGGCCTTGAACTCCTGAACTCAGATGATCCACTCTCCTTGGCCTCCCAAAGTGCTGGGATTACAGGCATGAGCCACTGTGCCCGGCTCACCATCACTTTTAGATAAGGAAACTGAGCCCTAGAGAGTGGTTGGCTCACCTCAGGTTCCAGGACAAATATGACTTAGTCAAAACTATACTCCTGTTCTTTCATTCACATAAAACTACTTATCTAAGGATGCTGCAGCAACACTGCTGTCACGCCAGAATTCATTAAGTTTATGGCGCAGGCCTTATCTATAGACCATTGATTTTGCTCAAGGAAAAAGTTACACAAACTAACGACAGAGTCCTGACCAGGCATTACAAATTCTACACTGATGTGTAAAAGAGTGACTAGGCATGAAGAATACATGCTTAGCACAATCTATCTTTATTATAGGAAAAGCAATTTAAAACATAGTTTACTGAGTAGTGCCAGAACATTACCGAAAAAGAAAGTTAATGCTTTTTCCTTCTCAAAAGCCTTCTGTAATGTATAGGCATTATCATATTATAGAGACTCCTGGGAAATGCTTGATCAATTAAAATTGTTAGAGAGCTAAAATTGAACATTGACTCAGAAGCAACGTGAAATACATCTTCCCACTTCTATAAATTTTAATGGTAGCCACGGATGCTTTTTTTTTTTTTTTTGCTATGGAGCCTTCCTCTGTCTTCCAGGCTGGAGTGCAGTGGTGAGATCTCAGCTCACTGCAACCTCTGCCTCCTGGGTTCAAGCAATTCTCCTGCCTTAGCCTCCTGAGTAGCTAGGATTACTGGTGCCTGCCACCACGCCCAGCTAATTTTTAAATATTTTTAGTAGAGACGGGGTTTCACCATGTTGGCCAGACTGGTCTTGAACTCCTCACCTCAGGTGATCCACCAGCCTTGGCCTCTCAAAGTGCTGGGATTACAGGTGTGAGCCACCGCACCCGGCCCACTGATGCTCTTCTTAATTTCTTCTGCTTAAGAAATAGAAAGTATTCTCGAGGGAAAAAAGGCATTGACAACTAGTACAGGGAAACTGATGGCAACATAAGGCTGTTTGAGGGAAAAATGTGGGATCTCAAAGACTGTTGGTGGGAGTGTAAATTGAATAATCTACTTTGGAGAACAATTTGCCAGTTTCTATTAAAATTTAAAATGCTGATATCTTATCACCTAACAATCCTACTTCTAAGTATCTATTATAAAAAAAAAAAAAAAATACTTGGCATGTATTCCCAATGAGTTTTGCCAGAGTGTTCTTTGTAATAGTCAACAGCTGGAAACCTGAATGCCGTCCAGTAGGGATATGGCTAAATGAAGAATGAAATAACCATACTATTGAATACTGTGTGTCAGTTAAAAATAGCAAGAGAGATCTTTGTTGAGTGAAAAAATGATCATTATACATAACACTATGTTTTTAAGAAGCCTCAGAAAACAGTAATATATGATCCTATAGGCATAAAATTATTTATGATATCACACAGAGGTCTAGAATTTATTGTCCACTACAGTAGCCACTAGCCACATGATGCTATTTAAATTTAAATAAAACAAATAAAAATAAAAATTTCATTTCTCAATTCTGTGAATCTCATTTCAAGCCCTAATAGCAACATTTGGATGGTGGCCACTGTGACAGAGAGTGGAGATCTAGAAGAATAAACACAACTGATAACAGAGTTACCTGGGGGAAGGTTGAGTTTGGGGATGGTGGTCTACAGAAACTTTAGAGTTCTGCAGAACTTTTAACATTTTTACAATGAGAACATATCATATATTATCTAGCTAATTTAAAACAAATACATTGTTAAAATGAAAAGCATGCCTAGCAACAGGATTTTTTTTTTTTTTCCTGAGACAGAGTCTTGCTCTGTTGCCCAGGCTGGAGTGCAGCGGTGCAATCTTGGCTCACTGCAACCTCTGCTTCCTGGGTCCAAGAGATTCTCATGCCTCAGCCTCCCAAGTAGCTGGGATTACAGCATGTGCCACCATGCCCAGCTAATTTTTGTATTTTTAATAGAAACGGGGTTTCGTCATGTTGGCCAGTCTGGTCTCAAATTCCTGACCTCAGGTGATTCACCCAACTTGGCCTCCCAAAGTGCTGGGATTACAAGCGTGAGACACTGCACTGGCCTAGCCAAAGGATTTCTAAAACAATGTAGAATTTTAGTAGATAGATCAGTGTAAATTGATTTGAACACCCTATCCTTTTAGCCTGTTAACTATCTAAAATCATAAAAAATAGTAAAACAAACAGTGCAAAATCATTTCCTCCTTCCTTTTCTACCCATGTCAAGTGTCTATTGAACACTTACTATATTCCCAGCATTTAAAGTATAAGAATCATGAGGCAACTGCTGTTTAGACTGAAGTGTTTTCACCAGGGGTGTATCAAGAGGATTTCTTTGTCGTAGGTTGATTTCCCTTATAACTGATTAAATAATTACTAGTTGGCTTATGCAATGTTTATATAATTACAGAATATAAATGGTGGTTATTAGCATAAGTAGAATATATACCTTTATAATATTTGTGTAACCTTCATTTGTATTTTACTAGAGCTTAAAACAATAATTTAAGAAAGAAATTCAAATTGATATTCATAATTTAGCAACCATTTGAGCACTTCCAGGTCAGAATAACTTCTTGGGAAGCCCCAGAAAGAAAAGCATATACCTGCTTTTACAGTTATCCATAGATTGACTATAAGGCTAGTTGTATTGAGTTGGCGGATGCATAATTTCTTAATTCTTTAGGTAATAGGTCAATAGTGTGGTAGTGAATCTTGATGGTAAATGTCCTTTTCATGTTTCATACTGCACAGTAGACTAGACTGAAAGTCCCAGGAGACTGTGAGTGTAGCAAAGAATGAATCTTGTATCCCTAGATACACAAAGACCATGCCTTCACTAGACCCACAGAACCTAACACATAGAATGTCTTATTAAATGCTTGTAGAATGATTAAATAAATTATATTCAGGAAACAGTCTATAAGTCTTAAAGTTTACCTTTCAATTATGTAATTATTACTTTTAATTTATAATTTATAAACAGACATAGATATTCACCACACTTGCAAAAGAGTTTATTTCAACTTCCAAGCCTTTTTTGTCTCATCTTAAAAGTTTGGATTTAATATAGCAAAGTTTGCTTCTAGAATGGAATCTTTTAGAGAGTATATGCTCTTTTGAAAAATATGGTTTATGATTTTGTTATGTAATATTGTTATATAATTAAAGTTATTTTAGAAATTGCATGATTTATTAAAATATCAGTAGTAAATTTAAACATTCACAAATGCCTGCATATAAAGAAATAGGATCACCTGTGTCCAAGTTAATTGCCTTCTTTTGCTGTATTCATTAGCCATCAATCCCTACATACTCTAAGGCCAAGATACACATGGAGCAATCTATGGACTGGCAATAGCATTCCATGGGAGCTTTGGAAATTCAGGATCTCGAGCCTCACCCCAGATGTACTGAATCAGAATCTTTATGTTAGCATAGTCTCTAGGTGATTTGTAGGTCCATCAGCGTTTGAAGAGCATCTGTCTGGCCTTCAGTTGCCTTTATGCATCTTCTCACCAACAGTGCCATCTAGTCCAATATTTTTCTGTCCCATTAGTTTGTCTACAGCCTCCCAACAGGCTTCTGTCCACAATGCTGCCATTTAGATTCATGGTCCCATCCCTCTCATAGCCTTTGCTAAGGTTATGTCTTTTACATTTGGAGATACACCAATTGCAGAGGAGGGTGAAATTAGCCTGAGAGCGGGACCATAACAATAACCTGATTCTAATGGAGGCTATTACCAGGGCAGCCAGTACCTGAACTAAGTCATCATTCTGCTGGAAGCATTCCGTTTGGCTGCAGTTCAACAAAAGGAAAAAAGAATGCACACCAGAAAATCAGGAAGGTTTGCATTATCTATCAGCTATGTTCAAAAGATGTTTGTGGAAAGTCGAGTTAAGGGTTCCTGGAAACATTAACCTCTGGACATGCTGGAGGATGCAGGTGGATTTTGAACCAGGCAAGTCTGCATTCACAAATCACATTAACATATTAAAAGACGGAGAGATCTTACTCAGAGGAAACCCATTTAGTTGTATTCAACCCAGCTCTGTATATTTTTTAAATCACAAAATGCTTTTTTTTTTTTTTCTCTCTCTCATGAAACATTCATCAAAATTAGGCAAAACTCATCTTTGGTGAGATATGCTTTGTGAAATGTGAGTGGAGAGGTTCCTCTGAAATTGTCTAAAAGGTAACTTAAGCCTTGATGTTTTAGAAAATCTGACTTATTATATAACAGTAAATATACCTATCTGTGTAGTTTCACTATTTTAGAAGTAAAACAATGCTTTGATTTCAAATACTAAATTAACTTAGGCATTGCTCTCCCACTCTGTCTCCCAAACTGTGACTCAGATATCAACAAATGTTTTACCTAGTTAGAGAAAAAAGTTTCCCAAGTTTCAGAGCCATAAAACCATCAGCAAGGCACCTATTTATTGCAGCACTCTCTTGTTTTCCATCTTCAATTTCCTAAATATTGAATATCTTGTTTTCCATTTTTCTTCTAAAAGCATTTGTGGTATATAATAACACCACATGCCAGTGGAAGAGACTATATTGGCTCAGGATGCACTTGATATTTGTTTTTCTTAAATGACAACTGAAACTCCCAATTCAATTAGGATAAGATTTTTTTTAAAGTTATTAAACCTTAGTAAAGTTATATGACTTTATACTGGGAAAGTGAGTTCCAGAGAAGTTTAATGAACTTGTTCAAGGTGACTTCACTAACTTATTATAAAATGGGGAATACAACTCTGGTTTCTATAATGCCTTCTGTAAAGCATCCCACAGAAACATCTAGGTTTCAGAAGATTCCTTATAGTTAGGTATAAAAAATGTTATTTCTGAAAATACGATTTGCTCATGAGAAATCATTATTTAGATATGTTTAACTTTAGAAAAAATGTCCAACTGTAATTAAAAATCTGTGAATTATAGACATGTTCAGTAAAATACACTGTCTCATAGAAGCCATATTCAAAAAACAGAATGACTGAAACAGATGTTATGTATGGGGATCAGAGGGAAGTGATCCAGTTATATTATACTAATTTGAGAAAGACTCTAAAAAAATCCTTTCTTGGGGGCCGTTCGGGGGTGGGTACAGCGAATGAAAGAGAAAGATAAGGAAATGTGTTCCTTGGTGTTGAGTTTTGAATAGTTCACTATTGTGTTATATTCCTCTGAATTTAGGATACATGTTGGATTTTGTTCCTTATCGTGTCTGTTACGTGGACAAAGATAACACATTTGTTTCTTCTTGTCAACTTTTATCATGCACAAGGACTCTGAAGGTCCACCCAAGATCTTTTGTGCACTAAATGTCTGATGTTTGTCATACAATGAACAATTTTGGGGAGTCTGGAAATCTTTTGGTTATGACCTTGAGGATTAGAGATCATTTGGTGTGGATGACTTTGAGGAAGTTATTTGTTTTTTTGTATGCCAGTTTTCTCAAATTTAAAATGTGGGTAATAGTAACCACCTTGTTAGAAGGATTGTAATGATCAAATCACGTAATAATGCAAAGTGCTTATGCTTAGTGCACTAGTGTTTTGCACTTACATCTAGTGATTTTTTTCTCAGTAATTTGATAGGCTAAGGGATGATCTAGTGTAGATATGGTGAGATGTGGGATTTTTTGTCGTTGACAAGTTGTAGACAAAATGCTTGGTTATTCCTCCCACTGAAATAAAACCCAGAAATATAGGGTATTACAATATGTTAAACATTCAGTGGCCATCAAAACTTATTTTCTTTTTTGAAGTTAGAGTAATATTTAGAGAGGGCATTCTGGGGTTTCCTTTTAGCAAAATAATTGGAAGTAATTTCCGTTCATTATTAGGATTTTTAGCATGACCGTATCACAAGGAAAGGGAAGGTTCTTACCTAAGTTGTATTGCAACTTTTCTCTGAAATACAATAAACATGCTGTGTTAAAATTGCTGGTATAAGCGAGGCACAGTGGCTCACACCTGTAATCCCAGCACTTTGGGAGGCCAAGGCGGGAGGATCAATTGAGGTCAGAAGTTTGAAACAGGCCTGGCCAATGTGGTGAAACCCTGTCTCTACTAAAAATATGAAAATTAGCCTGGCGTGGTGGTGGATGCCTGTAATCCTAGCTACTCGCTACTTGAGAGGCTGAGGCAGGAGAATCGCTTGAACCCAGAAGGTGGAGGTTGCAGTGAGCTGAGATTGCACCACTGCACTCCCACCTAGACAACAAAGCCAGACTCTGTCTCAAAACAAGAAAAAAAAAAGAAAAAAGAAAAAAAAAATTGCTGTTGTAAGTTGTGCCCTATAAAATGTTAACTTTTCTTTCAAGTGAAATAATTACTTACTATTTCAGCAGAGATCACTCTAACATTTAGTTTTAATCTAGGAAAAAAACCCATGTAACTAGATTTGATCCTTTTATTAAAATGAATTGGTCTTAGAAGAGCACATCATATGCTCAAAATATAGCTGTCATGTGAATCAAGACATATAGTTGATTTGTTCAATGAAATCTAGATACTCTTTTAAAAAACTGTTTACTGGCTTTTGATGTTTAATTGGGTGGAATGTATAAGAAATATCCGATCAATTTTTGACTTCTCTATTGACTTACAAGCTTATATACAGCCAATAAACAAATCCTTCTAATTCTTACTTTATTACTCACTTTCTTTCCATTTCTACACAAATTCATATTGAATAGGAAATATTGAAATAAGATCTTTAGAATCTTCCTCTTGCAAATTATAGAACATATTGAAACCAGGTTAAACATATGTAAATCTCCTTATATATTGTTTACCTACCTACCATGTAAATTTTACTGATTTTTCCATAGTAAAAAAGTCTAAAACTCCAAAGCATCTTACCTCCTCTAAACTACCGATCTTTCCAAACCTATCATTATTCTTCCATATATACCTTCTTTCAAGACTTAATTCAAGCTCTGCCTTGTTTTTGAGTTATTCTCTGTCTAGATAAATTATTGGTCACTACTTTTAACCCAGGAGGCACCAATTGTTTCTATTATTATTTTGCTTCTTAGTATTTGTTTTCTTTGTTGGGAGAGTTTTGCTTATATTCCCTTCTAAAGTAGGTACTTTACTTTTTTGGAAATCTCTGCCTACTAGCCCAGTACCTAATAAAAGGTCAATAATGATGATAATGATCATTATGATGATAATTTGAAAAACCATGTTCTACAGTTTTCAGATGTACTTTTAGATAAGGGGATGCTATAATTTTATCATCAAAATTTATAATGAAAATATGATAAAAATTAAGATAAAATAATTTTAGAATATATTTTGTGGCTAAGTGGAAAACTATCATGGAGTTTAATTAAACTTTCTTCATATCCAAAGAGAAAAGGTACATAGATGAGAAAAAAAACATAAAAACAAAAAACATCTCAGGAATTCCACCTTCAGCTGCCCTTACTTGAATACCATGCCTCGGAAAGAACTTCATGACTTGGCAGGCTTTACAGGTCGACACGGTGTATATTCTGAAAGTAGCCAAGGGCAAAATTTAGTGTTAACTAGATCAAGAACTCAGGGGACTCAGGTGTCTACTGTTTTCCATAGAAATAATCATAATCAATTTTAAATACTAGATCTGCTTTCCTTTTGGGTTTGTATAATGTGGAGTCAAAATAGAAGCTCTGGCACCTCATAGACATAGATTTAAATCCCATTTATGCCATTGGTAAACTCCATGACCTTTGGCAAGTTATTTAACCTCCTTATGCCCTCGTCTCTAAAATTACAGTGCAAAAACAACACCTTAAGTGTGATTTCAAGGATTAAGGGAAATAAAATGCAAAATTCCTGGTACATAATTGGTATCTACTAAGTGTGAATTTCTATAAGTTTCTTGTATCACATAGTGGTAGATTTTTATTTACTGGGTGGTTATTCTGTACCAGGCACTCTCCTGAACACTTTATATCATGGGGATTAACACATTTAATCCTTGTAGCATTCTTATGCAATAGCTACTATCATTATCATCCTCATTATTATTGTCCTATTTCACAGATATGGAACTGAGCCACTGAAAAGTAAAGTAACACAACTAGTAAGTAGTACTTCTGGGATTCAAAATAAACCTTTCATTTCTAAAATTAACCCATAACTTTTTATCCAGTAGACAATATAACCTCTCCCACTATCAGGTCATTTCCATGGACCATATCCTATGGGCAATTTGAAAGCAATCTCCTTTTAACCCTTCTTTATCAAATTAGAACATGGTTTGGAGAAGCATACAATGTTTTCCATAGCTGAGTATAAATCATTTCTTCCATTCTTTTGCATGAGCCACATCATTGCTCCCTTTCCATTGTGGGAAATCCAGCCTTGCTTATTCTTACCTAGACAAAAGCACACTTTTTGTCTCAGAACCTGTGCAAATCTCATCTTCTTTGTTACCACCTACAAATGATTAGTGAGACAAAACATTTTCAAGGATTCTAAATGAAAAAAAAAAAAAAAAAACCCACAAATTGAAAATCCACAGAGAGGTGTCTAGGAAAACTTTTATGAAGTTAAGAGATGTTATCTGTTGTTCTAGGCGTGGGTGACTTTATCAAAACATTTCACCCACTTTCAAATTTCCACTTGTTAAAACCTGAGGCCTTATTTGGCTGTCACTTACAGTACAGTGTTTTTCAGGCAAGTTCCTGGCAGCTCATTTTAAAGAGATTTTGTGAAAAACCCAAGCTGTGGAGTGCTCCTGTTGGAAGAAAGTCCTCTGACCCTCTGCCTTAACGTAAGAAAACGTTTCCAGTCTGTCCAAACCTCACCCACCTTTGGTTATCTTCGGAACCTTACAATTTGTGTTTCCTAAGGCAGCAGTTTTCAAGCATGACTTTGAAACACTGCAGGCTTTTTCAAGTTATTTCAAGGACTGGCCAAGAATTCTCAAAACAAAATTAATTTTGTATTTTTTAAAAAGCAGAATGCATATCGTATATCATTTGGCAGATTCAGGAGGGTAATGGGAAGTGTTAGAGAATTGAATCAATAATAATAATGGATATGGGGACCGGTAAAGAAACTCCCAGTCCTGCTTCATTACTTTTAATGGCAAAAACCATAATTACTTTTGCACCAACCAAATACACTGAAATCCTTTAACATACACCAAAGCAATGGGAGATCTGCAGAATGCTTTTGTCCATGTTTAGCCATAATGATCAGTGCATTTTGAATAGAATATTGTTATATCTACTATTTAGCTTAATTGTGATCATTAACAAAGTGCCCAGACTCTCTGAACATTCTACATGGCATACTATTTATGAGAAGATCAGCATGTAAATAGTTTACTCTTCCTAAGTTCTTCTACAAGGTCACTGAAAGTGAGAACTAGAACTCAGAATCCCTTGAACTCAATGAATTTCCCAATTATTGACCATATCATTCTTAGAATCATCTCTTCCTTTACTCAGTCACTAGAGTCACTTTTCTCTACTTAGAGCCAGACATTTAAATATCTCCAGCCTCCAAGATCTCATCTGGATACTTGGGCTACACGTTTCCATGTCAATCATTTTGCACTTGTCATTTATCATATTAGACTATAAGCTCCCCGAGGGCAGATATAGAGCTATAGTATCAAGCTTATCTATTTATTTATTTATTTAGAGGCTGGGTCTCACTCTGTCACCCAATCTTGAGTGCAGTGGCATGATCATGGCTCACTGCTGCCTCAACTTCCCAGCCTTAAGCAATCCTCCCACCTCAGCCTTCTGAGTAGCGCTGGGCCTACAGACGCATGCCACCACACTCAGCTATTTTGTAATGTTTTATAGAGATGGGGTCTTGCTATGTTACCCAGGCTATTCTTGAATTCCTGAACTCAAGTGATCTTCCTGCCTTGGCCTCCTAAAGTGATGGGATTACAGGTGTGAGCTACCACACCTGGCCAAGCTAATCTTTAAATACCCTAGAGCACCCATTATAGTGCCTGGCAAAAAATAAATGCCCATAAATGTTTGTTGAATGGAACTGAGTCTTCAGAAACTGGAGATGTTTTCTAAAACAATTTTTTTTTTTTGCCATTTCAGTTTAATACATATTAGTTTTTCTCACTTATCCTATATCAACTGAATTTTTTATTTCTTTGAACCTGAACAGGCTTTGTATCTACAGACTGTTGAGCCTTTAATTTTTTTTTTGTTGTTTTGTTTTCCACAAAACTAAAAACATGCACAAATGCATTTTTAATTGTGCTTGTACATTCTAGTTTTTCCTCCTAAAGTGCACTTTTTTCTTTTCCTTCTTTCCATCAATTTCTGAACCTTCCCGTCTTAAGCTTTACTTTACCCAGAATTTCCTCATCACATATGCATTTCATTTTCATTGTACTTTTCTATATCTGATTATTTCACTTTCCAGTTGTTCTGGTATCTTTTTCTAAGCATTATCCAATCGTTTCCATTAGGTTACAAGCTCCTTGAGGGCAAGCATTGCACACCTGTTTTGCACAACTTCTAAGGCCATTGTCAGTCCCTCAGCCCACTTTATAGAAATATGGTATATATATAGATAATACACACACACACGCACACACATATTTTGCCACTTAATAATGCAAAGTGATGAAAACTTTTATATTGGTAAAAATTATGAGAATAAGAATAATCATACCTTGATTCTTCAAATTCAAATATTTGTCTAACGTTTTTTGATGAAGTCATAGCACACATGTGTCATTGAATTGTTGTGAGCACACTAACGGGAAAGATGGACCAAGTGGTTGACCCTGTGCTTCTGTGAGTAGAACCTCAGAGTATGTTTTTCTGTAAACATTTAAAAAGCAAGGAATTGAAACTTACAGTGGAGCAACCAGGGGGCAGGGTGACAGGAGAAACTTTTAAAAATTGACCTAATAGTAATCATAGGAAACAAAAAGAATCATTCTAGTCTCCATTTTTTTTTTTTTTCTGGATGCATTTTGTAGCTCCCTAAGTTATTGTGTTTTTAAAAAACATAAAATATTCTTAGAGCCTGAGAAATGTGATTCTATTTCAATCCCGCATGGTCTGTAGCATCGCTAAGCTACTCGGAACTTCCCTACGCAAAAGTTTGAATTTCTTTCCAATGCTGTTTAATGTCTGCACTTCTAGTGTCCACATAAATGATATTTAACAGGCTTTACCTCATACTTTCTTGTTACAACATTTTTACTTTTTTTCCAGTTGCAAAATAATTTCTTTTAAGCCCTCTCTGAATAAGTCTGTTGAAGCTCTATTCATCACACATAAAAATCTTACATTAAAAGGCAGTAAAGGAAATCACGAAAAGCTAGATGTATTCCACCCTCTTATAGTTGAATACATAAAATTGTATATATCACAAATAGTAATTGAAACTTTAAAATCATTTTCAACTACTCTTATGAAGACAATCTGTCCTTCTGGAGGGGCATTAGTTTAAATGCAAAGAGAGAACATATATCATTTGTGGGTCTAAATAGTGTTGGTTCTTTGCAAGGGCCGTAATTAATAAGGTTGTAGAACACAACTGCAACCTGTAAAGCGTTCCATGTGTAGTATTTTGAAACCTTTTGTTTGTTTGGCTTCTAACTAGAGACAGAGGGAGAAAAAGCAAATTTTATTCTCATGGGATTTGTTTTATGTGGTTCATCAGATTGAGCTTAGTAAGCAGGGAAGCACTTCTTGTGTAGCTAGTGCTTGTTTATTCTTCTCTCATTAAAAAGAGAGAGAGAAAAAAACAAAAGATTGGCAATTTTCTTTTATGAACGTGGACTGTAGGGAGATAAATAGCCCTGCGGGAGAGGAAGGTCAAGTTCAAAGTTTTTCTTTCCTTTGGATTCAGGAATAAGCAAATGGAAAGACGAGCCAAACAACCCAGCAGCAGGCATCTGATGGTTAAGCCCTCCCCCCAGGACTTTTTATGTACATAAGCAGCAGAAGTCACTCGAGCAGCTGCGGCGCATTAGTTCCAATAGTTTAACAGGCTGCTTTGTAGCACGGACAAAGCTGTGCGAGCGCGGTGCTTTCCCTCCATGTTCATTTGCTATGCGAGCTTGTCAGTGATCTTTGGCAGGGGCTTGGGAGAGGAGGGGTGACGTTTAATACGCTTCCGCGGAGGAGTGCGCTCGCCTCCTCTGCACCCAGCCCCAGCTCTACAGAGAGACTGAGGCAGGCGACTGAATGCACTAACAGCAGCAGGCTCCGACCTGCTTCCCTGGACATTTCCCGGACCGTGAGCGAGGGAACCACGTTGCTCTGGATTCTTGCCAACTGTACAAAGTTGACCAGGAAAATGGCTCAGCAGACAAGCCCGGACACCTTAACAGTACCTGAAGTGGATAATCCGCATTGTCCAAACCCGTGGCTGAACGAGGACCTTGTGAAATCCTTGCGAGAAAACCTGTTGCAGCATGAGAAGTCCAAGACAGCGAGGAAATCGGTTTCTCCCAAGCTCTCTCCAGTGATCTCTCCGAGAAATTCCCCCAGGCTCCTGCGCAGAATGCTTCTCAGCAGCAACATCCCCAAACAGCGGCGTTTCACGGTGGCACATACGTGGTAAGGTTTGCGCAGACCACGCAGAAATGGTGGCCGTTTCCCTTCGGGGATTCCAGCTCCTCGCGCCTTTAATTTTGGGGATAGGGAGGGAGGACCATCATCATTCCTCACCTGGGATTTCTCGCCAAGTAATCTCCCTTAACCATAAATCCCACAAATGTCCAAGTCAGGGCAAGAATCCTGGAGACTGGTACTAGGAGTGGTTGAGGTGGGTGGTTCTCAAAGTTCAATTCCTATTGCAAGTTCCTACAAGAAAATTGGATGCCAGATGTCAAATAAGAATGCAGTTTTACTCCCATACTTATGTGGTGGCGTTTCTTTGATTTCTTAAACTAATTTCCCTACCAGGTTCCCCAACAGCTGAGGAAAGAAAGGACCAGAAATGAGGGGAGGAGGATCATAGCTTGCTCTCTTTTCTGCATGATCCCCACTTGAACAGAGACACGTATAGTGTGTGTGTAATGGTGTGTCTTCATAAAGTCCTTCCTCACTCCTGACTCTGATATACAGTGTTTATAATCTTAAACATGCCTTTCCAAAGGAAAGAAGAAAGGGATTAGGAATTCTACGCAGAAAGTTGCCGGCTGGTACTCGGTAGTACTGTTGTGTTCTCTGAATTTGGATTGTTAGAATATTTTGCCAATCTTTTTATTTTCTTTGTGAATATTTTTATCTTCTTTATAATAGGTGAATTTGTTTCATGCATATGCTTCCATGTATTTTTCTGGAGGATTCTTGAGTTTTTCCTGCTCTTGAAAAAGAAAAAGAAAAAAAAAAAAAAAAAAAAAAAGAAAAACCCAAATATTAAAACAGACCATCGTGTGAGCTTATTTGGAGTTTCTACCTAAGCAGAAGCCATTCCAAGCTCTGAGCAATGAGTCTGATTCTATGCACTACATCTACATTTTGATGAGTATAAATTATGATAAAGAAAACAGCATAACAAAAAGGAATGTGTTAGTTGAGAAACTATGACTAAATACTTTTTATACAGTTTTGCCATAACAACCCAAGAGTATGTATGTTAACAATAGGAAAAAAAAAAAAGCAGAAACAAGGCTTTTAGGAGGAAAGCAGCAAAAAGTAAAAGGAATTAAAATCTAAACTAGTGAGAAGACCGTGCTCAGGAATGCATTAATGTTATAGATGAAAGTCAATGACAAAGGAAATAAATGGTATGTCACACCCGAAGACATGTCCAACCTCAAAAATTTAGTTTTAGGTAGCTGGATCTCTGATTGGGAAGTGTTCTTATTGTCTCCCAAGATTTTAACATCTAGATGTCATTTCTGAGTTTAGTAGATATAATGGCCGTAAGAGGAGTGAGACAAACATTGACTTTTTCTGTCTTAAAGAAATTATTGGGAAATGATGAATTCTCCTTGAGGAAGATTTTATTATTATTATTATTATTTTTTTGGAAAAAAATTGTGAGCAACAAGCAGTGAATTAAAGAAAGGCATGGATAAACACTGGGAGATGCACTGAAGGAGAAGGTTGGCTCAAGGCCAGGCATCGAGTACCAGAGCAGGAGAGCTGGCTTGAGTTTCTATGGAGCCAGGACCAGAATTTCCGTGTCCAGTGTCCCTTTTGGTTGCACTGCTTTATCACTGCAGTTCTTAAATTGCACCTATTGCTGAATGAGTGGCCCTCAACTCAGCTGTTTGATTTCAGTCTGAGTGGAGCAACCTAGAGTTCAGCTGGAGGTTATCTGAACTATTTAGACATGTCGGGATGTAACGAAGGCAGGAAATCCCATGAAAATAGGCTTTTTTCTGACATTTCTGGCACTTCCTTTTCTGGTGCTGTTTGGAAAAACTTCAAGAGTACAATTTCTATCAATATTTCATTTTAGTGTATCAGGTCACACAGCCCAGTAAGAAAGGCATAAAGAGAGCAATGGAAACCAGAAATAAAAATCATGGTATTGATTTTCAGTAACTCAGAAGGAAACAGTTTCCCCTATGGACTAAAACCATCAGGCAAGGGAGTTGGAAAGAGGATCTCAAGTTTTCCATACTGGTTGAATGAGCCCCAGGACGTTCATAATATCCACAGGCATCTTTTGACAAAAAATCTCATTTTTGCTTTCACAGTTTGTACTAAGCACTATGGAGAATTTTGAAAATATGTTTCAAATTGTTCTGACATAAATATAAATATATTTGTATCTAATTTGTTGCTACAACAATGTTCTGCCTCACAGTATTGGTTTCCTGCTCCCAGTATTCCCCTGCATTCGCTATGCATACATTTAATGCCTACTGAGTCTAACATGTTTATTCTGTACCTAATTATTAGAAAGTTGAGCAAGAACCATTTGTTGATTTCCAATAATTTATACCACGGTAGAATAAATCAGTAATATTGGAAGACATCTGTTTTAGCTAAGATAATCTTGCTGTTCTACAGAATATTCTCCAAATCTAATCGGATTGACATAGTGAATTTTAATTTCTTGCTTCTGCTTTTTGTGGAGAGGCAGCCTGCCCTAGCCAGTAGGTGCCTCAGGGACCTGGAATTCTACCATCCTGTGGTTCCATTATTTGCAACATGTGATTCCCAAGGTTGCCAGGCTCAGATGAATCAGGAGAAAGACCATGAAAGAGGATGGCATGTGTGAGCTTTTATGAGGCAGGCCTAGATAGTATGTTAAGGGCTATCTGATTTACCCTGTATGCCATAGTTGAATTTATAGAATAACATCTTGTAATAACAAGTTCTTGAACCTTTCGTCAAACCTCCTTGATGAAGATTATACAGAAGCACTTCTGTTGTTTGACAGGGCTGTTGATTGGAAAGACCTTGCTTCTAAACGGTTGAGGTCTTCTTCCCTGTAACTATCATCCATGGATCCAAGATCTGCTTTGGGAATCCTACAGCTTGAATTTTTGCTCCCTTCCATTATGAAGCCCTTAAGGCAAGTGGCTTGGAGTAACCCACCAGAGAACCAGGGCCCTGTTCATTCATCTTGGTATACTCATGCTTGGCATGATGGCTGGTCAATGGTGGATGCTTAATAAATGTCTGCTAAACAAATTCATTAATCAGTATTTTAGTGTTCTCATGCTCTTAAAAAAGACTTCTTGGCCAGGCGTGGTGGCTCATGCCTGTAATCTCAGCACTTTGGGAGGCCGAGGCGGGTGGATTACAAGGTCAGGAGATCGAGACCATCCTGGCTAACATTGTGAAACCCTGTCTCTACTAAAAATACAAAAAATTAGCCAGGTGTGGTGGCAGGCACCTGTATTCCCAGCTACTCAGGAGACTGAGGCAGGAGAATGGTGTGAACCCGAGAGGCGGAGGCTTGCAGTGAGCCGAGATCACTCCACTGCACTCCAGACTGGGAGAGAGTGTGAGACTCCATTTCAAAAAAAAAAAAAAAAAAAAAAGACTTCTTTTGCCAGGCATGGTGGCTCATGCCTATAATCCTAGCACTTTGGGAGGCTGAGGAGGGTGGAGTCCCTGAGCTCAGGAGTTCGAGACCAGCCTGGGCAACATGGTGAAACTCCGTCTCTACTAAAAATACAAAAAATTAGCCAGGCATGGTGATGTGTGCCTGTAATCCCAGCTCCACAGGAGGTTGAGGCACAAGAATCACTTGAACTTAGGAGGCGGAGGTTACAGTGACCCGTGATTGTGCCACTGCACTCCAGCCTGGGTGACAGTGAGACTCTGTTTCAAAAAAAAAAAAAAAAAAGGACTTATCTTTTCCTAAGTAAACATCCTGTTATTTCATTTCTATATGCTATATTTATATTTACCAGATTAATCTTGGTACTTTTTATCTAGACTTCACTTGGGTTTTCATGATCCATTTAAAGAATAGCTACTGAGTTGACACAATACTCTAGGTGTTGTGTCACTCAGAGAGCACCAAAGCAGTTAGAAAAGAGGCTAAACTTAAATTCTTACTTTGCATTTAGTAATTGTGTGACTTTGGTCAAGTTACTTAACGTGTGCTTCAGTTTGCCTGTTACTCAGTTTTCTGGGGATAGTATCTATTGGGGGTTGTGGTTTAATTAAATACAATTATGTATAAATTAAAGTGGTTGCACAGGGCTGGACCCTTAGCGGGTGTCATTATAAGTTAGTTTTTTTTTTTTTTTTTTTTAAATGCACTCTATGCCCATTATTCCAGCCTTGGATATAAACCTTTAGGATCATGTTTAAATTTCTGTCAGTCATTTGTGGATGAATTAGAGTGAAGTGAAGGGAATATATGTGAAGAGACAAGAGTTGAAAGAAATGAGTGTATGTCAGTTTTATTACTGTAGGAAAGGAGAAGACAGAAAGGAGAGATACTGCTGAGGCAGAACTGTGGGGTTTGGTGTCTCTTCTCTGCCTACTGCAAAAATACATCTTTCAAATTCCTGCTTTTCCTAAAAGGTTCCTGCAGTTCTCCCAACTGGAAGTAATCTGTTCCTTCTTTCAAGGAACAGATTTCTATTGCACCTCTTGTCTCTGATACTCTCAATGCTTATTAGTAATGGTTTTATCACTAGCTAGTATGTGTTGAGCACTGGTTTTGGTCTGGCACTATCTGTTAGGATTAGAACTCTCTTGTGTCTCTGCTTTTCACTAATCTGACTGCTTTTACTTAATATATAATACCTTGTAGTTCTAGTGATTATAGACATGACTCAGACTTCATCTGGTAGGGGAGTCCCTCTGTCATCAGCAGGAACTACAAAGTCAGTGGAATCTCTGGTGAAGAAAACTTAACTTCCAGTACTAGTTTATTTCAGGAAAATTGAAATTAGGAAGTTCTTCATATTCTTCAGGCTTTTCTCCTCATTTAATTTTAAGAATAGTTTTGAGGGGTTAGGCCTAAATAAAGTTTTAGAAGAACAAGGTAGAAATGCTGGTTTTCAGTCTTTGGGAACTTAAAAGTTGCTGTTTAGCCATATTTAAATCATAAAACCTGTTATCTTCACATATTCTTTGAAAAACTAACTTGTATTATAATCACTTGTTATAATTTTTTCATATTTTTATAATACACATCTATATATCCATGACCCAGATTTTTAAAATGCCAAAATTTTATCATTTGCATCAGTTCTTTTATTTTTTTTAAGAATAAAATGTTACAGATAATGTCTAAAGCTATCACCCATCCTATTCTGCTGCCTTCTCAGAGGATCCTGAAATCAGTGTGTTCTTCCTTGAATGTCATTATCTTTTAACTTCATATGCATGTGTCCTATTGGTGTGTTTACCGTTTTATATATAGAGAGATGATACATGTATCTGCCATAATACGCCATACTATAAAATGAGAAAAAGCAAGCAATGTATACTTTATATATATATCCTTGAGCAGCTAGCTCTTTTTTAGTACATAGTATAGCAATTGAGCTGTGACTATTATATATATATAAAATATGTGTGTATTTGTATACATATGTGTGTATTTGTGTGTATATATACACATATGTGTACCTATATACATATATCTGTATATACATGTATACCTCTATATATACACACACACATATATACCTATATACTTACATATTCATGCACATATATATACCTGGATCATTTTTTTAAACTGCTCAAGAGTACACACATGTAATAGCATTTCAGTCAATGATGGACTGCATATATGATGGTGGTCCCATAATATTATAACGGACCAGAAAAATTCCAGTCACCTAGTGAAGTCATAGCACAATGCATTACTCTTGTGTTTGTGGGGATGCTGGTGTAAACAAACCTACCAAGCTGTCAGTCCTATAAAGGTATAGCATATATAGTTGTGTATTACACTTAATAATAACTATGTTGCTGGTTTATTTATGTATTTTATTATTATTTTAAAGAGTACACCTCCTACTTATATACAAAAGGTAACTATAAAACAGCCTCAGGTAGGTCCCTCAGGAGGTATCTAGAAGAGGGCATTGTTCTCATAGGAGATGACAGCTTCATGCATGTTATTGCCCCAGAAGACCTTCCAGTGGGACAAGATATGGAGGAGGAAGATAATGATACTGATGATCCTGTCCTTGTGTAACCCTAGGCTAATGTGTGTTTGTGACTTAGTTTCTAACAAAAAATATTTAAAATATTTAAAAAGTAAAAAAAAAATTAAAAATAAAAGCTTATAGAATAAAGAAATAAAGAAAATATTTTTGTTCAGCTGCATAATGTTAGTGTTTTAAGTGTTATTACAAAAAAGCCAAAAAATTAAAATTAAAAGAGTTTTATAAAGTAAAAAGTTACAGTAAGCTAAAGTTAACTTACATCAAAGAAATAAAAATATTTATAAATTAAATGTAGCCTAAGTGTACAGTGTTTATAAAGTCTATAGTAGTGTGTGGTAATGTCCTAGGCCTTCACATTCACTCACCACTCACTCAATGAGTCACCCAGAGCAACTTCCAGTCCTGTAAGCTCCATTCATGGTCAGTGCCCTATACAGGTATATCATTTTTTATCTTTTATACTGTATTTTTAACTGTACTTTTTCTATGTTTAGGTGTACAAATACTTAATCATTGTGTTATGGTTGCCCACAGTAGTCAGTAGAATAACATGCTGTACAGGTTTGTAGGATAGGAGCAACGGGCTATGCCATATTGCCTAGGTATAATAGTCTATACCATCTAGGTTTGTGTAAGTACATTTTAACATGTTTGTACAGTGATGAAATTGCCTAATGACACATTTCTCAGAACTTCGAATAAGCAATGCACAACTCTATGTCAATTTGCCTCTAAAAACCCAACTGTTTATACTCCTAAAATATTGTTACTATAGCTGTCAGTATCACACTCCAATCTAAGTGAGTGTCACAGTGAAAAACATTGAGTCATTTGACTATAATAGAAATGAAGATGTAATTTCCTGAATTTAACAGTCAATTTAGGCTATATAGTGAAATATTTTCAAGCTACTTTGAAAACATTAACCATTAAAAACTTATATTCATGGGTGGCATTCACTAAGATACATCAGGTTTATTATTATATATCTCTCAAAAACATTTTTAATTCCAAATATGATTAAAACCAAATACAGTTTTCTAATATAAGTAATATCATGGGGCTTATATTCCTGATTAAGGACTAGATGAAAACATTATCAATTTATACCGTGCTCGATGCACCAAATGGAGGAAAATGTTCCAGCGTGTACATAAGTGAAATTAGGCAGTAGGATATCTTTAGGAATTATGGCGACTAGGTAATACTCAATTGTATTATTTTTATAATTCTTGTGTACACATATGTATTTTTAATTAAAACATATCCAACAGTAGAAGAAGTACTTAGTAATAATCTTAACAACAAAATGATTATTTTAGGTGGATTTTCAAAAGGCCTTTTAGGAGACTTTTAATAAATCTTAAATGTGTTTAGGAAGATAAATAAGTGATTTTGGCCATATTTTTTGTTTACTATGAATTTCTCTTTATCAGGCATTGGCATTAGATATAAAATTGCTCATATTTAAAAGTAAATATTTGCTTTCTGAGTCATTATTTCTTCAACAACTGTAGTTGTTTTTATGGTTGTTAAGAGAGAAATATATTATAAATTTGCAAGTCACAGAAGGGGAAAGAAACCATTTGTCACCTATAAAAGCGAAATACAGCCACTTAGAGTTTGTAGATTAAAAATACACATATACACACACAAACAACTGAGGAGATTTTCAAAGCCATTATTTAGTGATTTCTCTTTCTCCCTCGTTCCATCTCTCTCACTTCTGCCCTGCGTAGCTTTGAGGTTATCTTTTCTCTGTCTCTTATGGTAAAAATGCCCAGAGAAGGCATTGCTGCCAGTCCCCTGGGAGCTAGGAACCCAGAGGATAGCTGTAGGCAAAGTGTAATACCAGAAGATGGGGAGCAAGTTTCTGGGGGAAATCATCTGAGAAGCACACCAGGAAGTGCTGCTCGAATGTTTGGGGAAGACCAGTCAGCCCTAACTTTCAGCCGTGTTTGTGGTGTAACTGGCTGTTGCCCTCTGTGGGAATTAAGAGAGGTGGAGGTGCTGCAAATTGAGGGTGCCTGTACCATTTGAAAGGCATTGTTGGCTTCCCACAAAATCAAAAGACCTGAGGAAGATACTCCTTTTAAAGAACATGCTGATTGCCTTGTCAGGTTTAAGGAATTACAGGGATTAGATTATGACAATTGGCATTGAGAAAAAAGTGGAGAAGACATTGGATAACCTCGCAGTTTATTATTCATGTGTACTTCCCATGACCATTGACATTTATCTTAGAAAAGATGTGAAGCCTGTTCATACTAGCTGAAGCCATTGCTACTGGTGGTAAAGTCTCTTCTTAAGAAGACACCGTCTTTCTTGCAAACTTGGCAGAAATGTTGATAAGAAGAAAATAAAAACTTGAACCTCAAAGTTCGTTAAAATAATGTAAATCATGGCTTTGATTTTTAAAAAATTATTCTTGTATAAATGTATTAATAATTGAAAAGCTCCTGTGTTCAGGTAACTAAAGAAGTTTCAGCACTTTTTTTTTTTTTCTTAGATAGGAAGCTACCAAATTTGTTCTTCAAGTAGCACTTTCAGGAAGAAGATTTACTATTTCTAATGTAGCAAAATTATGTCATGGTTTTTTAATGGTTTTGCTTTTTAAAAAATCATGTTTTTAAAGCTGTGATTCATTCAGTATATTGAAATCACATATTTCCAGGTCTTCTGGCCATTTGATACTTGACCTTAGTTATTCAACCTTTTTGACTGGGAGACTCTATTAATAAGTCATAAAGGCATTTGGCATTTACAAGTAAAAAGTACTGACTAATTAAATTTACAAAGTGATAACAAACTACAGTCTATTTAAGATAAGCAATTAGAAACAAGTTCCAACTTGCTGCTGTAAGAGAGTGCGGTAGATGCTACATGGGTAAAAACAGGAAATGGAATTATTTAATAATTCTGTGACTCATAAATAAGCTTCAGGGCCTTCAGAATGAAGGTATTGGTGGTATTCATGTTAGGCCGCCATCTGAAAGGCATAATTTTAGGTAGCAAATAGGGAAATGTATAGATCATTGTAAAGATTCTAATTTAAAATTCTCTTTTACTAGACTTCTATTTTATACCATCTTAACACATCAGTCTCTTCTACTGCAAATAAGCAAAATAGAAAAATCATTTTATGTACAGTTTTAAGGATATAAATACTCTCCAAGTATTTCAGATGAGGCACTTATTCTCAAAAGGAGACCCTGAAAAGTTGACCTGAGAAGAAATTATGTGATTTCATTTTGGAATAAAAAAACTTAGGTTCATAATAATATAACTTTACAATCTTAGATTAATTATAACATAGACATCAATGATTTAGCTCCTGCCATGTGTCAGGCACTTTGTGTACGTTAACCCCTTAAAACAACCAAGGTTGGATGTAAATATTATTAATTGTACTTTACATATGCAGCTGCTGAGGCCCAGAAAAAATTCTTACATAACCAAGATCTTTCAGCTAAACAGTAATGAAACCAATAGCACTAAAACTTGAACCCAAGTCTTCCTAACTCTCCATTCTGTGTTGTGTCTTTCAGCGTTACCCTCCTTTGCGCTAAGAATCACATTCACATTTATTACCCTACCGTGCATGTATATTGAAGTTATAACAGTGAATATTCAAAGATTTTACAAAATGGTAGCTAATAGAAGGGCAGAGACAGAGCCCTTTTTTGGTGTGGAATCTCAGTTTATTAGTTTACATATGTGGCTTGTATAGAAGTTGACATCCTTATAAAAATATGTGTGTGTAGGAGAAATATATGTCCTTGGTGAAAAGGGGTCAATGGAGAACATTTGATTCAGGGTTGTTTTTATATAAGAGGTGTAAAAACAAAGCCAATCAGATAATAATTTTATAGTCAATCATTCAGGGAAAGAAAAAATAAAATACTTGAGCTCTAAGGAGAAAGATCAAGTCAGAAATCTGTTAAGGTTTGACTCTAGAAAAGCCAGCTGGGAATGATGGCCAGCTGGTTCAAGTCACTAAGCAACAGAGCAGCAAACTGCTTGGTAACAAGATCTGGCCTAACTCACAGGCTGTCTTTGAGTGCCCTACATGGCCAGATAGAGGAGGACCAAGATCCATCTTACCTCAAAACAATATCCTTCCATTTCCACTTTGCCAGTCTTCATGCCAAATTCCACATGATAGAATAGTCTCTTTGACTCGAGATATTTCCTTTTAGAATGGAAATATCTCTGGGCCTAGAAGCTAATGTTGTTGTCTTTCTTCTCAAAAATAGTGTTTCAGATATTGTTTTCTTTGATTCAATATATTATTTAAAAAGTGTAAGCTTTAATAAGAGCAAACAAAGTGGAGACATTTGAGTTGGTGGTCTCACTTTTGGTTTTTGTAAGCAAATGTATACAGGGCCAAAACTACCTGCCTTCATTGGTTGCAATCTTTCTTTCCTTGGGCTCTCAGACTGAATGTGTTGACATTTATTTGTCATTTTCTATGTTATGCTGTCTTCTAGTTCATGTTTGTATTTCGAATATGTAGCTGGACTGTAAGTTCCTAAAAAGTAAGAACCGGCCAAGCGCGGTGGTTCATGCCTGTAGTCCCAGCACTTTGGGAGGCCGAGGCAGGTGGATCACTTGAGGTCAGGAGTTCGAGACCAGCCTGTCCAACATGGTAAAACCTCGTCTCTACTAAAAATACAAAAATTAGCTGGGCGTGGTGGTACATACCTGCAATCCCAGCTACTTGGGAGGCTGAGGCAGGAGAATCACTTGAACCTGGGAGGTGGAGGTTGCATTGAGCTGAGATTGCACCATTGCACAATAGAGGAGACGCCATCTCCAAAAAAAAAAAAAAAAAAAAAAACCTCCACATTCATCATTCATTGTATCCACTGTGACGGTCTAAGTGCCACCTGTATAATATGCATTCAATGAATAGTTGTTTTTTGATTGATTGAGAAACATACCTTCTGTTGCTGTGCCTTTTATGCTGAACACCCAGGGGGATCCATACCCTTCCAGACTAGAAGTCCTGGTGATGTTGGTTTTGATTGCCATAGTGGAAAGAAACTTTGAACTCAATGATTAACCATTTGTGTGGACTTTGTCACCATGACTCAGTGTGTGTGTGTGTGTGTGTGTGTATGTTTTGGGTTTCCATGCACATAGATTGCTATCGTTGGCTTTGGTGTATATGAATGATTCTGTATCTTAGTGTCACAATAATTTATCAAATACATGCATTTTAATAATATTTAGTTTATACTTTGAAAATTATTTATGCCTGTTGTATTTCTGAAAAAAATCTGTGTAAATATATCTGTGATTCTTGGGAAATGACTGAATAACTAGCTTGTTAAATTCTGATGACTAATCCTTATCTTTTAGAATTTATAACAGTTAAATTATATATCACCACTTAAGCTTACAAAAGAAATGTCAAGATTTTGAGGAGAAATTTGAAATAAAAACACCCTTCATAGTTTCATTTTCAGTGTTTTAATTTGGAGAAATTTTAACTAGCAGGAATTAAGTACCATTTTTCCAAAGTGGATCTTCAGAAGAACTAAAATTAAATAATAGAAAACCTTTTTGAAGAGGTTTAGCATAGAAATATTATTTTAATGTAAATATTTTTTCTATGGTTAAATATTATATATATCATTTTTGTATTGCAGTAATTTCAGACCAATTTTTTTCCCGATTACTCTTTTGAGATAGTCCTCTGATTAAATTAGCTATTATTAAAATAAAATAGCTTCCTCTTTATATTATTATTATTAGGGTACCAGGTTTTGTTTTTTTTTTTCTTACATGACTAATTTCACATTTATAAATGGTGAAGTGTGTATTGTTGACCTTTTGAAGTAAGCAACTTTCTGACTAATAAGATTACTTGGATTATCATTCCTGCTTGTTTGCCTTCTTTAGGTTAATAGTATTTGTTTTATTTTGCTTTGTTTTGTGCAGTGTGATTTTTTTATGACCTTCTATTGAGTGAGTGCCAAATACAAGAGCATATGATTTATGGATACTAATAACTAAAACATATATGAATTGCAGGCTGATAACGCGCAAGGCTGATTTCTACGGCTCTCCTCTGAATAGAAAGAACCAGGCCTCCTTTAATAAAGCCTTCTTACTAATAACAATAGCAGTTTCATTAACACATTGATCATTCTTGAATCACCTTCACAATTTTAGGTGTGGGCCATTTGTACTGTTTGCATTTAATATTTCTAGTAGACTTATATTTTTATTTAAAAGGCCATATGTTTAAAAATAAAGCTTTGTATATTACTGTAATTTGGAACTAGCATCATTTATTATGCATAGAAGATAATTGAAAAAATATACAATAAGCAAGGCAAAATAGATTCAAATTTAGCTAGATAACCATAACCTTCCAAAAACTCTGAGCTGAGGTCTGTTCTCTGTTTAAAATGGCATTTAGCAAATAATATAGACATATGAAAGACCACAATTAAGTCTTTCTTCTTAAGGTAATAAGAATGACTGAAAGGGATTCGGAAAGGAAATAACCTTCTCCTTATTTAATTCAACATTTTAAAATTCAATAAGCCACATCAGCTATGTCAAACACCATCTTTGTACAACCTCAAACCATCTAATATACCAACCTGAACCACTGATACTTCCACCATAGGAAGAGGGACATTTGTTCTTGCAGAGGTTCTTCTGTTCTCAATCCCTTAGTTGCAGGTAAAAACACTGAACTTGGATTAGGTGATACTAATCCCTAAGCAGAAAGTATGTTGGTACTCTTTTTCCACACTGTAATTATTAAGTTCCTACCTGGTAGCTGCACAGATGCAAAGAAAAAAAAAACAACATAGAGTTGATGGGTGCTGGCGAGTTAATGGGTGCAGCACACCAACATGGCACAAGTATACATATGTAACAAACCTGCACGTTGTGCACATGTACCCTAGAACTTAAAGTATAATAATAATTTAAAAAAAGAAACAAAAATAGGACTGTTCTATGGAAAATTCTATACCTGCCAATGGTAGCTTCCAAGTTTTACTTCCAAAGAGTGTAAACATGGGTGTTTTAAAAAGTATATCTCCATGCAAATAAATGAGAGCTAAGTAAGGAACCACATTTTTCTACTCTGTAATCTTTTTTACTCTGTAAACTCATTTGTTTCCATACTAGAATGCTCACACGGCACTGGCTACATAATTTGTAGGGCCCAGGTAAAGTGAAAATACAGGGCCTCTTATGCAAATAAATATTACAAATTTCATGATGGCAACAGCACTGCATTCGATCCAGCACAAGGCCCTTCTGAGAGTAGGACCCTGTACAACTTCATAGGTTGCACCTGTGAAGCCAGCCCTGTACCCACAATAGGTCTGATGTGATGTCCAAGAAGTCGACTTTGTAAGCCTTACAGGTGATGTGGAAGCCGTACGTTGAGAAACTGTCTTAAAGGGACATCTTTTTAGACAGTCTCACTCTGTTGCCCAGGCTGGTGTGCAGTGGCATGATCTCAGCTCACTGCAACCTCCGCCTCCTGGGTTCAAGTGGTTCTGCTGCCTCAGCCTCCTGAGTAGCTAGGATTACAGGCATGCACCACTACACCTGGCTGATTTTTGTATTTTTAGTAGAGAGGGGGTTTCACCATGTTTGCCAGGCTGGTCTCGAACTCCTGACCTCAAGTGATCTGCCTGCCTTAGCCTCCCAAATTAGTGGGATTACAGGCATGAGCCACCATGCCCAGCCTTAAAAGAACATCTTGATTCATAAGCTCCTCATTTTACACTGTTGATAGAAACTTCAGAAGACAACGATATGCATTGAAGTAAAAAAATATAAGTTTCAAGAAAAGTCAGAGTTGGACCAGCTATAAATTAAAGAGAAATATTATCTTACATTCATCTTGAGAGTTTTCTTTGCAAATGAGCAAGTACATACACAAACAAACTTAAAGCAGCATTGCCTTTGCATTTAAAATCACTTATTGATATGCACAGTATTAGTCATGGCAAAATATTATTAGCATTTGAAATTAATACTCACCCCCATTTGTTGATACTGTCTTATTCACTGGATTAATTCTATTCCTATGAGATCTGCCTTTTTTTTTTTTTCATTGTCTCTATTTCCAGCACCTTAATTCAAAATACCCCCAGTTCCATAATTATTCCTTTGACCTTATTCAGTATGTTCCCTGTACCACAAGTGTCTCTCCTCTGTTCAATTCCAGCTGTTTCTTTTAACAAAATCCTACTCTTAAACCTCATTCCCCAGGCTCAAGTTCCATATGCCTGGACATTTCCACATGGAAGATTCACTCTTACTTTAAATTTAACATGTGCAAAATCAAGCTTTCTGTGCCCCCTCCTTTGGATTTTTCTACTTCTGTTTATCTGGCCATTATCTTCCCAAAGAACCAGAAAAAAATCATCTTTGACTTCTGCCTTGCCCTTCTTCTGCCTAGGCCTATGGATTATTTCATCTACTATCTCTTGCTGTTCTGTTCTCTCCCAGTACCAACAGGTATTTTAATACTTAGATTTGTGTTTAATCTATTTCAATAACATTCTAACTTGTCTTTGTGCCACTAGCCCCTTCCCATTAAGGATGTCCTACTTATACTGTCTCATTAATTATCCTACAGTTCTGCCGTGATTGCCCACTGTCTATAGCAGAGGTGAGCAAAAGGGCCAGAAAATAAATATTTTAGGCTTTGCCGACCCTATGGTCTCTGGGACAACTATTCAGCCTTACCACGGTAGTGCAAAAGAAGCCACAAAAATACAAATGGACATTAGTATGTTCCAATACAACTTTATTTGCAAAAACAAATAGGCTGAATTTCGCCCACTGGCCATAATTTGCCAATCTCTGCTCTGTAGGATAAAGTTCACATTCCTTAACCTGGCATCTAAGCATCTGTCATCAGTTCTGCACCTATCTCTACAACCCTATGTGTTATCGTGTCCCATGGATACTTCACATCCTTTGTTTTGAAGCCAAATCTAGAGCAGGGTTGCTCAACCTCAGCAGTACTGATGACTGGGCCAGAATGATGCTTTGTGGTGGGAGCTCTCCTGTGCATTGTAGGAGATTAACAACATCCCTGGCCACTGCCCACTAGGTGACATTAATTTCCACAGTGAGGTGAAAATCTAAAATGTCTCCAAGCATTGCCAGTTTTCCCTTGTAGGGGACAAGGGATTGTTTTCAGTTGAGAACTACTGCCCTAGGGAGTAAACTTTGTGAAGGGGAGAACCAGTTCTACCTCATTCACAGGTGTATCCCTAGCACCTAGCACAGTCTTGTGAGATCCAAAGAGGTTCAGAAATCTATTGCATAGTCCAACTCTGCTACTCATTGTGGGATCCTAGAATTATTTAAATCCCACCAGTCACAATTAAGTTCATCTGTAAGTGGAACTATTACTAATTCATACATGTTTCATAAAGTTATTTAAAAGTTCAAATGATATATTTAACAAAAAGACCTCTTAAAAGATGGTAGTACTTCCAAATAAAATGTAAACATACTGTTGATGGAACACTGAAGGTGATCTGAGCCTATTGAAATCTAGAAGCTTAATTCAACTCACATACTCTGTCTATGCTGTACAAATTACTATATGGGATGTTATTGGGGCATCGTCTTGGTTCTCAAGGATTATGATCTAATAGGTGATAGAATATGACTACTCAACCATGAAACAATAGTTGCCATAACTAAGCATAAAGAGTGGTTGGAATTTATGGGAGGGAGAGATTGTATCTGGTACTAGGAATCACTTAAGACCTTATGAGTGACATGGAATAGTCACAAAGAAGTCCCAGGCACAATGCTGAACATTGTCTTAGATGATTGATCTTATTTAATATTCACTGCAACTTGATTAGGTTTAAGTTTTATCACATTTTACAAAGAGAAGAGAGGGGCCTAGGAAGGAATTTGATATGAACGTGAAGCATGGAAGATTTCAGCAGGGAGAGAACTGGAGTGAAGTATGGAAGGAGGGGAAGTGACAGGAGGTGAGCTTTCTCACCAAGGAAATAGTGTGAACAAATATGGGGATTACATGGGGTTTAGGTGAGTTTGAGTGCCTCTAGGGAAGGTAGGTTGGAATCAGATTTTGAAGGATTGCTAACATTTCTCTCTCTCTCTCTCTCTCTCTCTCTCTCTCTCACATACACACACACACACACACACACACACACACACACACACACACACACACCCCAGGGATTTATATGTATAAAAGAAACATGATCAATGTTGTATTTCCTAACAGCTTCACTCCACATAACAGGAAGTGATGTTTTGAGTTTTTACCCCATGCTAAGCTTGCTAGATCACAGGTATGTGCACTGAACACTTTCAATAGTTGGACTCTGAGATTCAGTTCAATTAGATCAATCTATACTATCTTTCAGCTAGCTACTGCTCTTCTACTTTTCCGAAGGTAATCCTTCTGAAATAGAATACACAATGCTGTTTTCATTCAAATCATATGCGTTAATTCTACTAGTAGCACTTGTGTGCTGATGCATAGAACAGGGGCATTATTTATGTGAGCACTGTGCCTACCTTCTTACTGAATTGCAAAAGTACACAATTCTTAGAACACATCTAGTAGTTCTGAGGGGCTGTACACAGAAAACCATCTTACTCTGAAGGTAATTTTCTCTATTTTATCACTAGCTCACCAAGGTGAGAGTCAGGAGCTAAATATCCTATTTTCTTTTCATCCATTCAAAAAATAATTTGAGTGTACCTATTGCTCTTCTGGAGATACAGCACTGAATGAAATAGACAGTCTTCCCCACATTGGGACTTTTTTTGTTTGAGACAGGGTCTTACTCTTTTGCCCAGGCAGCCTAGAGTGAAGTGGCATGATCACTGCTCACTGAAGCCTTGATCTCCTGGGCACTGGGCTCAAGAGACCCTCCCACCTCAACCTTTCAGGTAGCTGGGACTACAGGCACATACCACCAGGCCTAGATAACTTTTTATTTTTTGTAGGGATGTGGGTCTCATCCAAACAACAACAAAAAAGTGATAAACTGTGGCAGATGCTGCTCATAGGTCAACTAAAATAAGAACTGAGAATTGATCATTGCATTGGCAACGTGCAGCTAATTGGTGGCATACAACACAAGTCGATCAGTAGAGTAGTGATGATACAGGACTGACTGGAGTGGAATATAATAAATTTCCCCAAGTCTTAGCAGCTTAAACCAACAATCATTTATTATTGCATATAGTTTCTGAGAAATCAGGGAGCAGCTTAGCTGGCTAGTTCTGACTAAAGTTTCTAGAAGAAATTACACTCAAGCTGCCAGTGAAGGCTATAGTCATCTGAAGCCGTATCTGGGGCTGGAAGATCAGTTTCTAACGTGGTGTCTGCAGGCAGCCTTGCTTTACACTGGCTGTTGGCAGAAGACTTCAGTTCCTCAGTTGTGCTTCTCCAAAGGGCTGGGTGTCCTTACCTCATGCACAGGAGTCAGTGATTCAAGAGAGTACAAGGAAAAAGCCACAATGACTTTTATGACACAGACTTGGCAGCAACACACTATATTACTCTGCCATATTCTTCTGCTCACGCGTGCCAACCCTGCTAAATGTGAGAGAGGACTGCTCAAAGTTGCGAGTATCCAGAGGTGAAGGCCTCCTTGTAAAGGGACTAAGTCAAGTGGATTCAAGAGATTATGGGAAAAGAAGTGGTGGCAGTTGTTAACTCTTGGAGTTTTGCTGTAAAGTCAGGTGGAGGGGATAGGAAGAAAAATGAGATGTGGGTGAAGGGTGTCTTGTCAATTGTATTATGTTTGTATGATTTTGAGAAAGAAGCAGTAGAAAGGGAACATTTGATCATGAGAAACTGGGGACAATTGCAGGAGCAATATTCTTGAGGAGGCTTTGGGGGAATAGGGTTCGGGAGGGGTTCAGGCAGTGCACAAGCCAGGGGAGTTGCCCTTAATGGGGGTGCTAATTGTTCAGCCCTCACAATAAAAGAGAAAGAAGAGTAGGAGAGTCTGAGCGTATAGAAGGTCAGTATCTTGATAGATCTGGTTTCAGAGTGTATGAAAAGTGTCTCTTAATTCCTTCCATTTTGTGATAAAATAATAAGGTCATCAACTTAAAGATAGAAAGAGAACAGATGTTGGAGGTTTGAGGAGAGAGAGGTGTGAAATGATCCATCATCTCTGGGAGGAGTGTTTTGTCTAGAGAAATGTGAAATTCCCAGACTGCACTAAGGAGCCACCTCAGGCCAGTAGTTACAAATCCAAAGTCATCATGGTTGTGTTTTTCCTCAACTATCAACTGCTTAGGCCACTACAAGCACAGTTTGAAAAAGGTTGGTTTAACAGAGGTGAGATCTTTCAGTGAAGCCTGAGTTCTAAAAGGATATGCAAAGAAGTGATTATGCTGCCATATTTACTCTAAGCTCACTAAGGAAAAGGAGATATAAGTTTGGTGAGGGTCAGAAAAACTTCTAAAGTCAATGCACTGGAGGATTCAGTGGATTTGGAAGATTTTTGGAGTCAGAATACTGAAGGGGATGAGATAGAAAGAGAGAAGGTATGGAGAGATGCTTAACAGTGGTTGTGGGGCACAGTTATCTGTCATGGCAAGGCCTTGCTTGTGGTGATGAAAGAAGGTTTCAGATAAGATTATCTGAAGGGAGATCCAGAAACTGGGAGACCATGGGCGGAAAAGATCATTAGGATTTATGTAAGAGTTTGCAGGCCGGGCGCGGTGGCTCAAGCCTGTAATCCCAGCACTTTGGGAGGCCGAGGCGGGCGGATCACAAGGTCAGGAGATCGAGACCATCCTGGCTAACACGGTGAAACCCCGTCTCTACTAAAAACACAAAAAACTAGCCGGGCGAGGTGGCGGGCGCCTGTAGTCCCAGCCACTGGGGAGGCTGAGGCAGGAGAATGGTGTAAACCCAGGAGGCGGAGCTTGCAGTGAGCTGAGATCCTGCCACTGCACTCCAGCCTGGGGGACAGAGGAAGACTCCGTCTCAAAAAAAAAAAAAAAAAAAAAAGAGAGAGAGAGTTTGCACTGGGGAGAGACAGGGCTAAAATGTTTAAAGACTGAGAGGAGAGACCTGGGGGTCAGTAGAAAACTGGAAGAGGAGGGGAGCAGACTAATGATGTGAGTTACAAAGACATTTTAGGGCAAGGAAGAGATGATGGTCTGGAAGCAGCAGAGAAGAGTGAGAAAGACTCCTGCTTCACTAGGGGCAGTGGTACAAACATGTGGAAGGGAAAATAGCCACTGCATCAGAGGGCTGAAGTAAACCTGTATCCTCAGTGGGCAGCCAGAAGTGTCAGAGCAAGACGATGCAGGAAAGTCAGAGAACATGCTGCAGATACAGGAGCATACAGGAGATTTTGCTGATGACAGACTGTGAGCGCTAGGAGTCACATTGGCGAGTTTGCGGGATTTGGGGAAGGCTGGGGATTTCAGAGTAGGGGATTTACAGAACCATCTGGTGATGAGCAATGACCTGGCAGTCTTAGACTTTGTGTGGTGACAGTTGTGTATTCAAGACAAGGACCTTGGTTTTAAGCCCGTGTAGTCAGACAAGCACAAACTCCTCTGCTGGGATGGCCAATCTCTTGGGTCTATTAGTTCCAGAAACAGTAATTCATCCTCAGTGTGTTTATAGAAATGGAGGGGAGAGGTGGTGGGTACCAGACTGGCCAGGTCTGCCGAGTCATCTTCACTTCAACATTCCTGTCTGGTAAAGTCATATTATTGTCACATCTTGGTCATATGTGTATGCTCCAAGAATGAGACAGATGACAAAAGATACAGAAAAAACAATTGGGAAATTGCTAGTTTGCAGATGTATAGCCCTGGCACAGATTTTCTAATATGAAATTGACATTTTTTCCATGAATTAGACACAAAATCTTGTTCTTGAACGTGATGTTCAGCCTAGATATTGAAGAACTGAAAAATATTTTTGAAAAAAATATTGTATTTGTCACAACAGTTTATGCACATAATTATCACAATGATATTGCTTTTATTAAATAAATAGGTTTTATGTGTTGGCATGAAATACTTTTACAAGATGATGCCAGGTTTTAACATTTATACAGGAAAATTTTCATTATCATAATTGTTAATAAAACAAATATGAAATGTATAGCTTTCTCTTTGGAGTTTGAATTGTTGGTTCTTATTGCCTGCTCGCATATTTATATTAGGTGAACTGACTGGCTGTTATTAGGAAATATGATCTTCTGTGTCTTAGGAGTGTGCCCTGCAAGCAACGAGTGCAAACTTTTTTTTTTCTTTCTTTCTTTTTTTTGCCCTAAGGAAAAGGGTAAGCTCTGGCACCTTTTAACCTGTAAGGATTATGTGGCTCTTGCTGTGATTGATTGGTTGGCTTCTCCTCAAGAAATGTTCCTGGTGCGTATTTTATGTCCTCACAGAGCCAGGGCTTTGCTGATGAGCGCGTCACCCCTGTCAAGATGTGGGCTTGCTTTTGTGCATTTGTTCTTGCAGCCTGGGAAGCATATTTCAACACACTGTCCAGAATTGGCTAGAACATGCCTATCACTCCCAGCTGACTCTAATGACGCTCTTGCCAACGTAGATTTACATCAACACAGTTCTTTACTGGAAAAAGCTCATTCAGAATATACAGGGTAGCCCATTTAAAAGAGGCATAGCATGAATTTGAAGAGGAGAGTATTTTAAAGGGAGAATTCTAAGAAATACACAGTCAATTGAAGGTTCCACGGAGCATAGAATTATAACCAGCATCATCCAAGAATTTTTCCCCTAGAAATTGTCCTAAGTTCTAACTTCTAGAGACTGGCTTATCCTGAAATCAGAACCTTTCCCAGAGTTGTTCTTTCAGCATGCTAGTTATGTAGGCATTTTTAGCCTCTTGTTTCCCTAACCATATAATCCGAACACCATATTCATTAAAGAAAGCATGAGATGTGAAAGCTGATAAGATGCAGGATTTTGTGACAGCATTGCTTTTTACCTGTGCAAAATTCAGTTTGGTAATCAGTGGAAATACAGATTTTACCCTTAGCATAAAATTGTTTGGCATATGTCCATCTTGTTTTTTGACTCATCCTTGATATCATAACGAATGTTTGGGATAGGCATATTACTCAGATGTGTGGGTCTATAGACAGGAAATCAGGCATTCAGAAATAAAGCTTGTTACCATAGCTATCCAGGAAAAAAATACAACACTGGCTTTGCTGTACAAAAGAAAAATTCAATGCTACTGGCACATGACGTGATTACTATTATTATGACCCAATGTTACTCACCCTTCATTTTCATCATTCTAGTCTATTCCAGGTCATTACAGTAATGGATACAACTGAATGGGTTTGCAATTTTACCCCTTCTCTCATGACAGCCAGCAGGATTCTCAATGACACATGCTTTGATCTGTCTGCTTTTAAATCTCTTAAGCAGGGTGGCTCTGGACAGCTTCCTCCCAGAAGATTTTATGATTCTAATAGACCTCATCATGAGTTCTATAGTTATGCTTGTTTAGATACATCAAAGTCAAGCTTTATACTAGGGGCTACCTGGAAAGTTAAGGTCATCGGCTTTTTGTTATAGCCATTGGATTACTGTGATGCTTAGCAATAAAGTTTGACCTTGTAAAGTGATCAAAAGTTGTGGGTTACAATATAGGAATATTAAAGTATTCTCTGCCACGATGTGTCTTCTGTTGTAGTTTGTCTAGAATTAATATAACAGTCACAATTAACTCCAAAGTGTTCTATACTGCTTGCATATGGTACAGTGGGAAAGAAGAGATGTTGAAATCAGAGAAATAAGATTCCTCCCTTATGAATTAACATACAAAATCTTCACTTAATGCATCAGAACCAAGATGCAACATTCTAAAGAGATTGAGTTGCCAGGTCAATCAGATGGTAGGACTGATAAGAATTTGAGCAGGCATAAACAATTGGCAGTGTGTATTCAAGCATTGTTTATGAGAGTGAGGAACTGTTGGTTAGCAAGCTGATATTAAACATTTAGATTATATAAATCACCTTATTAACTGCATTCTATGGATCTATTATCGATCTATTTATTGATCAATTGATCTATCTATCTGTCTACCTATCATCTTTTGTTCTGTCTGGTTCCATGTTTCCAAAGCCATTTTCTGATCTTCATTGTTACGTAGTACTCTCTACTGAGTCCTAAAGAACACAGTTCTGTGTCAGGCTGGTTGAAGCGTGATGATTTGAGTGATGATTGTAGTGATCGGTGAAAGGAAATAAAGAACATTTGGACTCTGTTCAGCAGTCACATGGGCTCGTACAATATGAGTCTGCTTTTGAGAGAAGAAACTTGCATAAATGTCTCTTTAAGACCCTGCTTTTAATTCTTTTGGGGTGTATACCTAAGTGCATCTTAAGATAGTTCTATTTGTAATATTTTTAAGGAAACTTCATGCTGTTTTCCATGGTGGCTGTACCATTTTACAATCCTATCAACAGTGCACAAGGGTTCCAATTTCTCCATGTTCTGTCAGTACTTGTGTGTGTGTGTGTGTGTGTGTGTGTGTGTGTGTGTGTGCGCGCGCGCGCGCATTTACAGTAGCTATCCTAATGGGTATGAAATTATATCTTATTGAGGTTTTGATTTGTATCTCTCTGATGATTAGTAATGTCGAGGAGCTTTTAATGTACTTGTTGGGCATCTGAACATCATCTTTGGAGAAATGCCTATGTAAGTTATGCACTCATTTTTTGGTGGAGTTATTTAATCTTTTGTTTCTAAAATGTTTTAAATAGATCAAGGTTTAACAGTCATTCCTCTTTGTGTGCTTTTATGTCATGTTTAGAAATGTGACTCCATTTTAAGCTTCTTAAATCTTGTTTTACTTTACCATCATCCTAATCTTTTTGGGACTCTCTTTTTATATTTAACTTTTGTCTATCTGTAATGTGTTTTGATGATGAAGAATAAGGAAAAAAGTTTAGGGTTTGTTTAGCTTCTCCAACTCCACTTTATAGAATAATCACTGATCATGTACTGACTGATAATATTTGATCACTTTAAGTAGGCTTTGTTATTGAGTTCCACATTTGGCACAACTACTGGTGTAATGACTGCTTTAGTATTAGTGCAATAGTATCATGTTAGATTTTGTTTGCAGTGTCGTAAGTGGTAAACCTTAGCCATTAATCTACCTTGACTTAAATATGTCATTGTTCCCTTTATTAAGCCCTATTTCCTTTCAAAATAAATATTAACTATATTTCCCACTCATTATTTTTTTGGGGGAAGAGGAAATATAAAGAAATGTTTTCCAGCAATGTGAGAGGCCAATGTGAAAGAATACTTCTATATTATAGAATGACTATTTTTGCAAATGCAAGATGATAACAGAATTCCCAGATAAGGAATAGCGATGTCTGTTTCAGGGCATTACTTAAGTGTGTTTCTTGGGTAAATTTAGAATGCCTCATTACTGCACACCTGGTATGAAAATACAAAACCCTGTGCCCACACGAAATAATGCTTACTATATTGAGGTACAGATAAAAGAAGTTCTAGAATTAGGGTTGTTCAAAGCCTGGTTTACTATATTTTGGATATAAAATGGAGTCAATCTCATAATCCTTCTGAGCATTGGTTTTCTCATTTGCTAAACAGGAATAAATAACATGCATGAATAGTATAGAATGGTCGTCTATGTGTCTAAACATGATAATTTGTGGGGTATGTACTTTATAAATGATTACATGCAAAAAAGATCGCCGGGTGCAGTGGCTCACGCCTGTAATCCCAGCACTTTGGGAAGCCAAGGCAGGTGGATCACCTGAGGTCAGGAGTTTGAGACCAGCCTGACCAACATGGTGAAACCCGGTCTCTACCAAAAATACAAAAATCAGCCAAGCATGGTAGCACATGCCTGTAATCCCAGCGACTCAGGAGGCTGAGGCAGGAGAATAACTTGAACCCGGGAGGCAGAGGTTGCAGTGAGCCAAGAATGTGCCATTGCACTCCAGCCTGGGCAACAAGAGCAAACTCCATCTCAAAAAATAAAAAAAAATAAAAAGATGATGATGATGATAATAATTGTTATCAGTAACAACAACAGTAGTACTGGCGAGAGAAGATTCTTCTGGTGCAAACCTTTCTCAACAATATGTTTGCTCCAGAGACCGTAGGGCCAGATTCCTAATCCCTATGTTGTATAAAAGCCCATTCAGATTATGAATCATTTGAAGCATTTTAGGACCCAAGAGGCTACTAGAAGTTTACTGTTAAATTTAGGTGACATAGAGTTAGAAAAAATTTTCTGTAGCCAGCTTTTTCTTTTCCTGTTCTCTTCTGTATTTTGCTAAGAGAAGGTTTAGTTTTAACTAATAGAAAAACATAATTTCAGGTTGATTAAAAGGGAAGAAACTGCATAGGTAAAAATGAATCTTTTCAACATGTAGTCAGCAGCTTTCATGTTACTAATGAAAAGTTCTTCATCTCCTATGATTTGAAAGAGGAAAATCAAGTTTTGTGGAAGAAAAAATATGAAATTTTAAACAAATATTTGGCAACTTTATATAGCTGGAGTTAATCTTTTTCAGTAAATTCTATTACTCTGAAACACCAAAACATCAATAGTATAATTATGGTCATATTGAGAGCACTTATTATTAGACGCACCATTTAGATTTTTTTTCTTTAGAATAGAAACTGCAAGAATTTTTAAAAAGTGGGCTTATTGACTGGACAAAGGGTTTAAAAAAGAACGGAGGCTCAAGCCTGTAATCCGAGCACTTTGGGAGGCCGAGACGGGCGGATCACAAGGTCAGGAGATCGACACCATCCTGGCTAACATGGTGAAACCCCGTCTCTACTAAAAAATACAAAAAAAAAAAAAAACCTAGCCGGGCGAGGTGGCGGGCGTCTGTAGTCCCAGCTACTCGGGAGGCTGAGGCAGGAGAATGGCGTGAACCTGGGAGGCAGAGCTTGCAGTGAGCTGAGATCCGGCCACTACACTCCAGTCTGGGCGACAAAGTGAGACTCTGTCTCAACAACAACAACAACAACAACAACAACAACAAAAAAAAGAACGGAAAGACAAAGCTAGGCAAATCCTGTTGTATTTCAGCTGCGTAGTGACATAGAGGAAGAAGGGACCTTTCAGAGATGGTCTTGAGTTTTAACTAGATGTTAAAACTGAGGTTCAGAGTGGCAGAGAAAAGTGTCCAGGGTCACACATTTAGGAAAATGTGGGACATAGATGCAAATGGTTTCATGTGGTTCAGTGGTCTTTTTAGTCTGACCCAGAGCCCTTGGGGATAGGAATGGAAGGAGATTGGGAAGAGCTTGTCATTCATTCAGTATTTCTGCTCAGTGGCCTCTTGAGGTTTTTGTTTGTTTGTTTTGTTTGTTTTTGTTTCTCTGGCATTTTTCTGTTGTTTTGACCCTGGATTTGGAGTACGGAGAGACCATACCATTTTCCGTATTGCATACCTGACTTTGACTTACATTAGGTGCATTGAATGCAAGAAGCAGTTATGTAGAAATGAATTAATAGAGAATTTTACTGTAAATCTAGAACCTTCTTGTTGTTCCTTCTATGCTACTAGCTAGCTGAGTGATCACAGGCAAATGACTAAATCCTCATAGGCTCAGTTTCCTCTAGTTTAAAAGGAGAGTGTTGGGTAATTGATCTCTAAAGTCCTCTTCAGTGCAAAGCGTTGTGCTTGCCCCCCTTTACCTGAATAATTCCTAAGGTTGCTGAAGTATCAATCTCTTGATTCTTAACTACTGATTGTATATTTAATTCCACTGTTGGGTTCATCTCTTTTTCATTCATGCATCTTTATATCAATTCTGTAGTCTCATGTAAAATCTTTAATTCAAAAAATTGAGTGATGGTACAAGAAAAGCAAGCTGCCTATAAATTCCACGTAATTGTGCCCCTATTTACAAGGTATAAATGTGTTAAGAATTTAAAAGTTTTTGAGTATTGATTATTGTTGCTAAGTCGTGAAGACAATGCTTATAAAGTAATCCGTTATCTTTTTCCACACTCTTTTCCCTTTTAGAACAAAAATACCAGCAAGAAAAAAATGGATGACTGTTCCAGTACATCAAGGAAGTAGACTATTTGGTCATTATCAAAAATATTTTGAACATGTGGGCCCTTTATAAAACAAAGAATAAACAATAGAAAATTATGTACTTAGAAAGTCCAGACTGTTAATAATTTTCTGCACTTAACACAAGAAGCGGGCCCACAGACACTAAGGTACTAAATGATTTATAGATGAATTTATTATTCAGTTTCAGGACACCAGCAGCAATAAAGTATTTTCTACTTTTATAAATAACTCATATGGAACTTTTCTCTAGTGATACACTAATTCTTATGTTAGAATATGTAAAGAAAATATTTCATAATGCAGTTGTACAGTGTTAGAGTGATTAGGATTCACACCTTCAACTTCCAATGAGACTTTTAATGCTTAATCTTTAAAAATAGTAAAATGAGATTTATATTTCCATTATTTCATACCATCCTATATTATTCTATAAACTTCTATAACATGATTTTATTTTCCTACATTTTATTCAGCCATTCTCTTCATATTGGACATTGGCTGGCTGTTTTTAATTATTTTAAGATAAACATACTTGAAGATCAATCCTGGATTGGTGAATTAAGATGCATTCTCAGAAATATGATGTATAGAGTTAAAGAACATTTTAAAGGTGACATTGTGTTCTGCTTTTCAGAAACTGTTAGCAGTGTGCTTGTAGTGTATTACACTGCTGTATCACCGTATCCCTGCATCATCTCAAATATTGAGTTTTTTACAGTTAAGTATTTATAAAATTAATATGTTGGATAATATCTAATTTATTTCAATTGATAAACATGGAGGCTGCAAATATTTTTATATGTGTAAAAGAATTTTCTATTGTGAATTGTACATTAGTGTCTTATTGAGACATTAACTTTTCCTATCTTCTTCTTCTTCTTCTTTTTTTTTTTTTTTTCCAACACAGAGTCTCATTCTGTCACCCAGGCTGAAGTGCAGTGGCACGATCTTGGTTCATTGCAACCTCTGCCTTTTGGGTTCAAGCGATCCTCTCATCCCAGCCTCCCAAATGGCTGGGACTACAGGTGTGCACCATCACACCTGGCTGATTTTTGTATTTTTAGTAGAAACAGGGTTTCACCGTGTTGCCTAGGTTAGTCTCGAACTCCTGACCTCAAGAGATCTACCTGCCTTGGCCTCCAAAAGTGCTGGGATTACGGGTGTGAGCCACTGCACCCAGCCCTTTCTCCATCATACTTTTGGCAAAAATGTTTTTCTCAATTTGTTACTTGCCATCTAATTTATTACACTGCTTTTTGATATATGACTGTAGACAAAATAATCATTTTTCTTTTCGAGAATTTAATCTGTGACTTTCATACATATAAAAGCTTTCCTCATCCTCAGGTTAACATTCACCTTTATTTTTTTCTAGTTCTTTTTTTTTTACTTTGTTTTTAATCACTGTGAAAATAATTGAAAGATGATACTTAGATAAAAATTTGTGTAAAGCTCTACTGTTTTGATACAGATTGAAAATGATAAAAAGTAAAGAAATGGGTAAGAAGTATGCATAGTGTTTAGAATGAACATGAATGACAAACTAATAGGTATTATTTTACAAATTACAGAATATTAAAGATAAATTTTAAATATACTCTAGAGTATAGAAATATATTTTATACTCTTATGTTAAAATATTAAATATTTCAGGCATGTAAAAATAGATGGTAGTGTAGCTGTTTATGCATCAAAGAGTTCAAGCCATACAACACTAAGGGTAAAACTGGAGCCCCTAGTATACCCTTCCCCAATTCTGTCACCTTCCCTTCCCACACAGAAGCAACTACTGTTATGTGTTTACTTTTCTTGAGCATCTTCTTACAGAGGTGTGTATTCAAAAGTGAAAGTTCCTTTTTGCACTTTGGAAAACAAATAATTATGCCTTTCCCCCACCATGATTGCATTTTATATGTTTTACTAATATATTTATTATGATGAACAACTATTACACCACTTTTCTCTGTCCTATTCATGGGGAAAGGAACTCTTTTTGTTCAAAATTTGTCATTCTTACATTGTATTGCCCCATATTCTGCAAATCTGACAACAGAATACATTGTGTGACGAATGTGGTGTTTGGCACAAATATGTCAGCTTATGTATGCTGTTGCATATATCTCTCAGTGTTGCATGTATTACTGAGCATTGCAAGTATCACTTAGCCTATCTATAAAAAATTGAGACATTTATTTAAATAATGTCCCACAATCTATGCATGTTTATGCATGTGGATATTTGAAGCAAAATATGCCATAGAAACAGTATCTCTTGCTCACTGAAGTTTAAAGTATTCTAACATCAGTAGCAAGTGCATAATAAATGTTTAATGTATAATATGAACTGGTAGAAAAATAGGGCTCTGCATATTTTTCTTGAAAAACAAATGTGTTTTGAGAAATATAGCTTTTTCTAATGCTGCCTTTGTAAAAGCAGGAAGTCAAAAGACATAATATTTTGTTTCTATATGTTATATTAATTATATATAGTATTTATGTGAATGTGCATAACTATATGGATTCATATATGCATATATATACACATTCATTTATACTAATTATGAAAATGGTAAAAATCCAGCTAATGATTTAAACATTGGGTCAATAGCAATATATAAAAATAATATTAAACATTCAGACATTTGCAAATATATAAATGGGCTCATTTTTAATTTTCATGTGGACATTTGAAATTTTATAGATAAAGCTAACAATATGTTTTACTGTACTGTGAGAATTTAAGTTCAATGAAATATTATTAATTTCTTACATTTGTAGAGTTGTTTTTCACAATACTGTGGCCTTTTAGAGTGCTAAGAAATTATGTATATCAACTCTTTCATTATACAAATATTGAAAATGATAGTAAGATTAAGGAATGCCCAGGTCACAGTTTTTTTCTTTCAAATTTCATGGCTGATTTCTAGGCAAAATTTTCAGGAGTCTGTCCAATATGCATGTATTACCCTACTATAAACAAAGCTAGGGACTTAAATACATACCGAAAGGCATTTTGTAATATATCAGAAACTATTCAAAACCAAGAATAGTCATAAAATAACATTTTAACGTTTTTAAAAACAGATTATTCCAAATGTCCTCACTTCCAATAATGTGACTTTAAAAGCCTAGGCTTCAGCAACATGGCACAAGTATACATATGTAACAAACCTGCACGTTATGCACATTTACCCTAGAATTTAAAGTATAATAATAAAAAATAAAAAAAATAAAAAAAATAAAAGCCTAGGCTTTATATCATCAGAGTCATTGTACTAAATTAGATAATAGTGCTCTAATTAATTAAATGTTATTGTGTAAATGCAGAATTACTAAAGAGAATTTCAAAGAGTGTAACAATATTAAATCGTTTCCTTAGTAATTTCTCATTGCTATGAAAAACATCTGTAACCTAATAAATTTATATTCATTTTTCATATGCACATATTATATTTTTAAATGTTTATTAGCAGATAATTTTCTGATTACCAAAGTAATACTTTTGTATTAAATGTTTGAAGACTACCTCCAAAAAGTGCAAAGAAGAAACTTTTAAAACAATTATAATCCTACCTTTGAAATAATTACTCTTCAAATGTTAGATATTTGGAATGTTTCTGGGTGTTTGCTGGTATACTTAATGCTGCTGTGAACATCTTTATTGCACATAGCTTTCAACTTCTGTGGAACTGATTGTTTCTTTCATGATTTCTGCTATATTTTGTCAATCATTTCCTTTTTTTTTTTTTTTTTTTGAGACAAAGTCTCACTCTGTCACCCAGGCTGGAGTGCAGTGTCACGATCTCAGCTCACTGCAACCTCTGCCTCCAGGGTTCAAGCAATTCTTGTGCCTCAGCCTCCCGAGTACCTAGGATTACAGGTGTGCACCACCACGCCTGGCTTATTTTTGTATTTTCAGTAGAGACAGTGTTTCACCATGTTGGCCAGCCTGGTCTCAAACTCCTGACCTCAGGTGATCCACCCGCCTCAGCCTCCCAAAGTGCTGGGATTACAGGTGTGAGCCACTGCACCCGGCCAATTGTAAGAATCATTTTAAAAGGAATTTATATCAACTTACAGCGCCCCAGAATATTCTGTTATTATGGCTGTATTGAATATAGTAATTTTCTCAAGATATTTTCTCTTTAGATGGTATAAAATACTATCTCAATATTATTTTCCATTTGTTTGTTTACGCTTTATATTTCCATTTGCCTGAACTCTCTACTGGAATATTTCAACATCTCCCCGGTGGATCACTGTTTATCTGTTGGTTTGTTTTCTCATACATGTATTTTATTTCTTTTTGTCACATAAATTTGACTCTTTATTTTAAGCAACTATTTCCAGTCTTTTGCTTTTTGTTTTTTAAATTTTTATTGTAAAGAAGTTTTGTTTTGGCCAGGCATGGTGTGACTCAAACCTGTAATCCCAGAACTTTGGGAGGCTGAGGCGGGTGGATCGTTTGAGATCAAGACCAGCCTGACCAACATGGTGAAACCCTGTCTCTACTAAAAATATTAAAAAATTATCTGGGTTTGATGGTACATAAGTGTAATCTCAGCTACTCAAGAGGCTGAGGCAGGAGAACCACTTGAACCAGAGAGGTGGAGGTTTCAGTGAGCTAAGATCGTGCCACTACACTCCAGCCTGGGCCATGAAGTGAGATTCTGTCTCGAAAAAAAGTTTTGTTTCTATGATAGAGCTTTTGCTTAGCATGCTTGCTTTTTATATTTAGAAAAACTAAATCTATTCCATCTGAGACATATTTTGGTGAATAACTCAAGATATGTAATCTCAATGTTATTTATAAAATGTTCCATTCTCACTTTCTTATTTTGTAAAGCTTGTTTAATTTCCGAGTTTGATATATTGAAGACTCCTATTCCACTGACTTAAAAAATTGAGGCAAAAGGATCCCCCTCAAGTGTTACATCTTAGAATTTGTTTGATGGTACTTCAAGGCAGTTGGTGAATAATTTAGAACTCAAACTTTGGGCTGCAGATTGCCTAAATACAGTTAATAGAAAACAAAATATTTCCTCAGATTACATTCTTTGACATTAATAATCATTCCTTTACATTAATCTCAAGTCTAAACTTCCAATCTGTTTATGTGCAGAGATTCACAGCTTTAAGATTTATGTTTCATAACTGCAATATCACTCTATGATACATTAATGGGATTCTGTACTCATCTATCCCATTGTCATTCAAGTGAATAATTTTTATACAAAACTTCTTCAGGAGAAAGGTCCAACTGAAGTATATCACTTTAAAACAAATATCCTATGGGCAATAGATGAATCTGATATTTTTCTGAGTAGAAGAAACGTAAAACCTCAATATAGGATTAAAGGGTTCAAGAGGTTTTATAAGTACAGTGCTTATGAAAGTATGTAATTCCTATTAAGGCTTGCATTCATGAGCACATCATGGTGTATGCTCTCTCTGGGAATATGTAAAGCCAGTTTGAAATTCAATTACGGACATTACAGTCTAGACCTCCACAAGCCTTTGCACGTGACTGGATTCACTCAGGTTAATCTCTGAACCAGTTGTAGAGAGCTTTTTTCATCTCTTCCTCACACATTTCCAAACTCTTTTCTTTCTGTGTTTTTTAGCTGTGACTTTCCTTTACAAAAGGAAAAGAGAAAATTTTTTTAAGTTCATGACATATCCTATGAAATTGAAGTGATTTAATATGTGGAGTTATCTTAATATCGTTTGCTTCTTGACAGTTCTCTCGTATCTATCTAGAAAATATCTGACCAAAGAAAACCCCACTTTACTGTGTTTATGAGATATTAGATTATTTTTATACATTTTCACATTCCAGGGCTACAAGGAGACCACAGTAGACAAAACCAAAACATCTTCCTTTTCTTTATAGGCTTGTCTCAGCAATGCAACACTGTAATGTCTCTTACTTGAAGGAACTTAATTCTATTGTAAATTCTTAGGGCAAATAGAATAAGGAAATAGAAGAGCTGTGTGAATTTATAATTTATATGTAATTTTCTGTATACATTGAAAAGTTCAACATCAGATATTGAGTCTATTTCAGTCTGTTGCTGTGAATAGAATATACTATATTCTATCCTATTGGTTCTTTTCTTATACTGTCAACCATGGTTTGAGCATAGTTTAAGGAAAAAAAAAAAAGAATGCTTTAAATAAAACCAGTATCTGGTTTGAGGGGGCAAATATATACATACCTGTATATGTGTTTGGGTGTGCGTGTAATCTGAGGATTATAGCCCTGTATCTGTTTCTGGGAGAATTTTTTTTATACCATGAAATCGAAAGGTGATTCTCATAATCTATTTCACTAGATGGAAGTTTATAATTCCATAGACTTTGGTTATAAAAGCCCTTAAAATTCCCTATTTACATTAATGCAGATTTAATCCTTAACCCATTGGTTCAAAACTCAAGTTTATTCTTTCAATAATAATCAAGAAGTGGTTGTCAATAATACTCTCATTAAAAATAATTATTTCAGCATTTAAAAAATAATAAAATTGATATTTTCTAACTTATGTGCTTAATACTCATCCACAAAGGTTAAATAATTAAGAAATTAAAGACCATGAAGAAGAAGGGAAGAAAGAGGAAGGAAAAGATGATGATATGGATACTATTTCCATTCACAAAAACAACATTCATTATTAGGCATATGCTGACATTTCAGTTTTTTGAATCTTGGTAAAATAGTCATTTTAATAGCATATGAGATTACTTAAAGTAACATTTCAACTCTGTTTCAGCACAGCAAATAACATCCTAATCCATGTACTCATAAGTAGAAAAAGCAGAAAGAAATTGAATCCTAACACTTTCCAAGCTTCCTTCTCTTTTGTTAGAGATTCATGTACATCCTTATTGGGGTATGGGAGACACTGGAACTTATTATACTGCATCTCATCCATATGTTCTCTCTCCATGACTGACTTCTCAAAATAATCTAAACTCTTCAATGAGCCCTTTGAAATTGTGGTTTTATCCTATCTGTGCAGGATTTTATCTCACTTTTTGCATGTATCCCAGCTCAAAGGGATTACTTTTCTTAACTTCCATTGCCCTTGGATTTTTGACCTTCCATATATACTTGAAATTCTCTCTTTTTAATATCACCACCAATAAAAATCCATCCCTCAAGACCTCACCCAATTATTATTTCAAACTCTAAATGCTGATCAACTATGTGGAGCTGACCTTTTCATCCTGTAAAGAAGTGCTGTTTTCTCCTTAAGGGATTTGCCACATGAAAACTCTGCAAACAAGGACAGTGTCTTACTCATTTTGAATTCTCCATTGTGCAATTTCTAGCTCACTGTCATATAGAACATTACTTATCGTATTTAGAGGCTGAATAAATCATTAAATGAATACCATCAGTGGGCCCATGGAATTGATTTACTTAACTCAAATCCATATAAAAGTCCCTTAATAAATATTAAATGCCATCAATTCTCAATTATTCATGGGGATATTATTCACAACTTACTTGTGATATGTCCTTAAAGGTCATATTTACATAATGAACGATTCTGCCTATTTTGTTGACATAAATAGGTTCATGGTATGTGTCCATACCACGGGGATTCGAAGTGAAGTCTCTTTAAACAGATTTCATTATTTAATTATCTCCAATTTTTCCTTTACCATCTTTTTCAGAAGGCAAGATTTTGCTTTTAGCTGTCTTGCCTAAATCTGAAAGCTGATACTGATCATTTTCATTTAATAAGAGAAGATGAAAAGGGCTGGTCAGGGGACTGAGATCCAAAAGGTCAAGAGTTTTCCATTCCTCCTTCCATCAGATCTTCATAGTGGAGTTTTGTTAATTTGTGAATTTAGTTCAATGAGCCAAAAAAAACTTGCTGATGAAAACAAAGCCCCTTTGGTAGGGAGGAAATTCTGTCTCTTTGTGTTCTCTCCCTTTCTCTCTGTGTGTGAGTGTGTGTGTGTGTGTGTGTGTATGAATGTCTCCTGACATTTGAAATACACAGTGCAATTTAACAATAAAATAAACAATACAGCTTTTTACAGAAGATGTAAGCATAGATAAATGTACAGGTTTTCAGAGAAGGACAGGTTAGCTTGCTTTATTTTAAATCCTTAGGTAAAATAGAGGAAGAGGAAAGTGAATTTTATTGGAATTCACACTGTATACAGTGAATTATAAGAAAATTATATGAAATGCTTAGATATAATTAAATAATAATTATTTTGAAATTAACGAGACACATGTCAAATAGGGATTATTTGCTTTTTCATTAGGAACTGCAATGATGTTTGCACAGCAGTGATCTATCTAGACAGTTTTTGGAAATTGTCAGCAATTTTGTTTAGTCTGTCAGCATTTGCAGTGGCAATGATTGGGATTTACTTGATGCATTCACGCTGGAAAAAACCTTTTGTGCGCATTAGCATGACAACTGGTGTCCATGAAATACAAGAACAACATTCAATTATAATCCTTTTTACACCAAATTAATGAATAGTGTAGGAAGGGAAGCAAGAACTGACTTAGATGACTTACAAATATCTGCTTTTTTTGCATTTTCTAAGGTGGGTAATTTGTGTATATTTACTTTAAAAAGTATTTTGTAAGCAAAGAAATGACTGACGCATTAACTCGAACAAAAGCTAAATTAACGTGCCTCAATGTAATAAACTTAGGAAGAAGGCAGTTGCTTGAAATATTGTAATCTGGCACCAGCTCTTTCAAAATGACCGTGTTTTAAAAGTGTGGCAGGTGTGCTAAAAAGTCTTTATTGCAAAACCATTAGGTCTTTTTTATCAGTTTAAAATGCATTCAGCTATAAGCAATAGAAAACTAACAATGGTTTAATCATCTAAGGGTTTGTTGGTCTTCTGGAAAAGGACATCAGGAGGTAGCAAACTAGGGCTAGTACAGTGATTCTATGATATCCTCAAATACGTGATTTCCTTTTATTCTTTCTTCTGTGCCTGCCGTCCTCAGCATATGGGCCTGTCCTGTGCTTATCATCTCACGACCATGGACGATACTGCTCCCACAGCACTATCTCCTCACTCCAAGCAGAGTAAAGAAGAGAAATGGAAATGAAGCAGTAAGGGATGGTGCCTGTATCAGGGAAACAAGGATTTCCTAGGAATCCTCAGCTTATTATAAACCCAGCTACCTTGCCCCTCTCTGACAGTCTGTTCTTTGGCAAGAACAATTTCATATACTTGCCCCTACCTTCCAGGGAGGCTGAGGAACTTGTGTTTTTAACTAGACATATTATTGGGTGATTAACATTAGGCTTATATAAATAAGAATGAAAGGGGGAATGGATATTGTATATACAATCAGCAGTATCAGCCACAGCCATGTAGTTAAGTGGACTCCACTAAATTTGGTAGGATTAGAAAAACAATTAGTTGGTGAGATATAAAAAGCAATACAGCATTACGGTTTTCAAACAAAATATCCTGCACACAATTGTGTTAGGGGTATAATACCATAAATATGCTAAATTCAGATTAATAAAATGTTTTTCATTTTCTGCACTATCATGACCTCCTTTTATTAAAATAGACAAATGGTGTGGGGTAGTCACACAAAGTCTATATGGCACATGACTACAATACTTGATCTGCAGCCTCTCTGATCTTTAAAGTGATTCTGTGATATCAAGGAGTGTGGAAAATAAACCCTGGAAGCCACAGAAGATGCCAAATGGACACATTTTGTGACTATTTAGAGCTGATCCAAAAATGAAAGGGGAGAATGAGGAAAGTAATGGTAGTCCCCAATCCTGTTTTGATCTGAAATAGCTTGTTAAATGAATCTCATTGTCAGAGCTAGTTTAATTAATAAATGTCTCTACTCTCCACTATTCCATGCATAAGTGAGTCTGAAAATAAAAGTTTGTAATGAAAGTGACTGCGTTTTAAAGTTTAAAAATCGATCTCAACTGATAGCTAATACTAATAAATAACTGCATTCTATTGTTTTTAATTACCCTGGTTTGGAAGCAGAAACATGTTTTGTACATGGCTGTAATGTTATTTTACTTTAACCTGGTTTTCCCCAGTTTAGTATCTATGAAGCTTTGCACATGTTGGAACTCCATACCTGCTTCTCCCTTGGTTTCTCTTCTCAGTGACAAAGGATTTGACTTCTTTCTTCGCCATTCCAGCTTACACATTCCTGAAGTTTTCTGGCTCAGAATAAATTATATGACTAGGTCTGCAGTATCATTTAGATTGAGAAGTATTGTGATAGAGCAAGGTTCACCCTAAGTATTGACTCTTAGAATCTGCTCATTCCAGTCTGTGGAGTGCCTTTACCTGTCACTGCTGTCCTAAGCACCAGGAGTGTAGCGATGAAGGATTTCTAGTCCTAGTTATCTAAGGACTCACAATTAGGTTTCTATTCTGGGGCTTTTTTGGTACATCGTGTACAAAAGACTGCATTTTCAAGGTGTCTGAACTTTGACTTGGTTTCGGAAAGCATAAGCAGTTGGTTTCATGGTTACAACCCCATGCCCAGAAAAGTTAAGAGTGGTATTTTTAATTATTTTGTAACTAGAATTAAATATAGCTAGAATTATATAGGAAAACAAAAAAGATTCAGATGTGTATACATCCCTCTGAATAATATAAATATTGGCAGGCTGATATTGGGTTTTCTAGACCTACTTTCATAGGCATTTTCTTAGTATGAAGATAATTAAAATATACTAAGTGGGGAAAAATACTCAAGTCACTCTATTAGTGATTCCACTAGTAAAACTGTAGACCTCATCTGTTTCTGGACTTTGCAATTTTAAATATTAATTTTTGGAATGTGGCGACTTACACAGCCTACTTTTAGTTTGCCAGGTGAGCTCATTTTTGAAAAGATCCTATACTCTATGTTTATCCTTTGATAAAATCCTGGATATTATAAATTTTAAAAATGGTAAAGATCATGTCAGAGTAATGAATCGTGCTTCTAATTTGATAAATGTAGCTTAATCACAAATATACGAAACTTTCTATTGGACTAGTGCAAACTTTCTCAAGGAGAAGATTTAGTGTTTCAGAACCACTGGAGTAGATGCTATATTAAACAGGCTCTTTCACCTTTAACTTTATAAAGCTAAATATAGTCAACAAGTGAATTGGAAAGACATATTAGTAAAATCTACCCAGTCTAGGCAGGCCTATGTGTCAGGCCAAGATGCTTCCTGGAATTTATCTGTTCAGAATGATCCCTCTTTCTTTCTCATTCTCTAAAGATAGGATGTCAACAATTTCTTCATAAATGTAAGGTTATAAACCATGACATTTATGAAACTATTGCAATCATCTTGGGTTGTGTAGGGATAGGATGACATTTTCAGAGAAAATTCTCTAAACACTTTCACATTAATAACATCTGGGAACCATAACTATTATAAGCATAAGTGGGTCTCATATAAAAACATAAAGTATTTTTTCACATTTTGTATGAAATAACATGTGTACTTGTAACAACTGGTAGTCTCTGATAAAATCAGGAAATCTACAGCCATTTATTTTAAATCTTGCTCTACCAAAATTGGATTGAGAGACAAACACAAATCATTAGTTACATTTTATAACTATAGAGGATGTGCAGACAACAAATATTCAAACCTGATGTTATGTGCTATATTGTGCTGTATTCGTCACAGGAAATCTATTTTCCTTCTAAATTATTAATAATTTAAAATCATGAATAATTGTTTATGTAGGACAGCTGGTCAGGCCATTAAGGGAGTAGAGCTACATAGTAACACCAAGAGTGAGGTGTCCATCTGAGCTACCACATGGAGGCAGAGCAGCTGGCTTTGCCCCACCATATTCAGTTGAAAGCTTCTTCTTACTGAGCATTTGAGTAACTTGAGAGAAAAAGAAAGAACAACATCGGGGTAGAATGTTTACTTGTTTGAGCCTCCCAGGAGAAACGCCATACAGAGATTTGACTTAATTTTTAAATCAAACCAAAGATCTTTCAGATTACATTGGAGGGCTGAATCGGAAGTTAAGATTGTACAAGTTGTATTATTTTTCATGTTCTTTTGTATTATTTTCTCTTTTATATTTTGTTCATATTAGCATGAACTTTAGAGTCGGGATGGATCAGAGCTCAAGTCTTAACGTCATCTCTTCCAAACGGTGTGACCTGGGAAAGACATTTAACGTGTCTGTGCCTCAATTTCCTCATCTATCAAATGGGGATAATATGTTTACTGACTACAAATTAAGTAAAATAAGACCTACAAAATTGGGTGCTACTGTATGATAACAACAGTTACCACAGACACTATTATTATAAGGTCATGTGTGTGAAGAGAAAGTAAAAAGACGACAAGATGCAAAGATAAAGAAGACAAAATGCAAAGATCCTATTTCAGTGAAACCAATGGTAGTCTTTTGAGTTGCTGTTCCTTATTTCTCTTCCTTCCGATAATAATAATTATTCTGATTGTCTACCAAGTATTGAGAGCCTGTCATAGGTCAGACATGTGGCATGCATTGACAGAAAGAGAATTCAAGTTATTCTCTTGAATTTTTGAGCAACTCTCTCAGTGGGTCTTATTTGGTTCCATGTTACTGCTGAGTAAACTGAACATGCTCATGGAGGGTAAGAAACCTGCCCACCAGCACCTTACTAGTAGACATGAGAGCCAGGACTTTAAACAGGCTTTTGGACTCCGGAAATCATGCTCTGCCTACTCAAATTTAGTAGCTATTCTGAGGATCTCATTCTCACCTTTTTTATTTGTTTGTTTGTGTTCTAACCACTGATTTGAAACAAATTCTCAGACCAGAAATTTTTACTCCTGAGGAAAGAGTAATTGAATGTTCTCATTACAATATTTTTTTATTCATGAATGTAATCAAACATCAGCTGGAACCTTCCTTTTAATGCGTGGATAAACCAGCCCACACATTTTATTTTCCCTGGAGCGTATTGCTGGGAAAATCTATTTCTGATTTTAAGAAATCAACATATGTTGAACCAACTGTCTATTTTCATTTAAATTTATAGGAGCTGAGACTCAAAAGTTACGTTGTATTTTTCACTTCCAACATTGTTGATAGAAAAGTTGAGGTAAACACTTTATTCTGTCTTTGATGCCTCCTACATAAGTCTCCCCAAGTAAAAATGTCAGGAGGCTATTGTTGGATTAATTTAGGTGGGGTTGATACAGTTTTAGGAAATAACAGTTCTACAGTATGAGAACAGCTTTTAATATTATGTTAGTTATAATCTTGAGCATTTATCACACCTTATTATATATCTTATGTTTTGACTTTCTACTCTATTGGGTTGTGGGCTCAATCATGATAAGAATGTACCTCCCTCATCTTTGTGTATCAGTGCTTAGTGCATTGCCTGGCACATAGCAGACACTCAAGTCTGTTGAATTAATTGATCAATGAGTTAAACTAGATAGCTATATAGTTGATCTTCCATATTCAAAATATAGTTTACATATATGTATGCAAGTATATATGTGTGTTTGTGAATAAGAAGAACTATATCTTCATATTGTTGAAAAGTTATATTGTTTCTCATACAGATTTTATTCCTTTAGCTAAAGTTGCATCAATATTAAATTTATAACTAAAACGATATTACGTTGGCACATGAGTGCTTTAGTCAGCTCCAGCTGCTACAATAAAATACTATAATCTGGATAACTTAAACAACAACAAATTAATTTTCTCACAGTTCTGGTGGCTGAAAGTTCTGAGATTAGGGTGCCAGCATGTTTGGGTTCTGTTGGGGGCCCTCTTCCTGACTTGTGGTCAGGGCCTTCTGACATGGTGGAGAAAGAGCAAGCTCTCTGGTGTCTTTTCTTATAAGAGCACCAATCCCGTCATGCAGGCCCCACCCTCATGATCTCATCACCTCCCAGAAGACCCATCTCCAAATACTATTACATAAGGGGTTAGGGCTTCAGCAAGTGAATTTTGGAGGGGACATAATTCAATGCATAGCAATGAGTATCTTGTAGGCTTATGACCATATAATTTGAAGCTATGATTTATGTAGAAGTTGGGCAAAAATGTTTCACATAATTAGTATGTTCACATGATCTAATGTCTGAAACTCATTTTTAAATATGCCTGAAACTCCTTTTTTAAAATTATAGTGTTGGGAAAAGAAGCATTTAATATTTGTTATCATTGAACTTAAAAAAATATATCTCAAACACATTGACTTTAGAGAAATGTATGTGTTGAAGGGTAGGTGTGGATGAAATGAAAGAAGAGAGCTAACCCTTCTCAGTGCCAGACACAGTGGTGTGCACATTAATAATTCAACCCTTGTAGCAATCGTTAGGGCGGTCTTAACCATTTCGGGGGAAATTGAGACTCAGAAGTTTACTAATTTAGCCAAAGTCACAGAATTGTTTAGAGATTGATTCAAATCAATGTCTTCTTTGTTCCAATCAGTCTTTTAGGGACCTTATCTGTTATTTATGTGAAAAAAATCCAACTAACTTTAACGTTTATGGAGTTTGTTTAATTAAATAAAGCCCTTAGGATTTCAAATTGTTTCCTAAGTCCAAGAGATCCCAATTAAAAGGTACACAAAGTAATTTTTAATGATTTAAAGTAAATGCTTAAGACTGAAATGTTAACTTCTTTTTAAATCACATTTCAAATTAGGTTTACTATTAACATTCAGAAAGAACCAGGGCTATAAATCAACTTTACATGCAGTGCATTCCAGTGATCATAATAGTCGTATTTGCAAGCTGAGTAGAAGAGATTTACCCTTCTCTCCCAAGGGATAGATCTCCTTTTTTGGGCAATGAATATACTCCTTCAGAAAGTCCTCTTACTCTTTTACGTAGTCTTTTTGCCTGGCATTTCAAAGCCTTTTTGTTATACTTTAAAAATATTCAACAAAAGTCACTGAATATCTACAATGTGTATATATCATGGGTGTAATGCCTAGGTCAATAAGATGCATAGAAATATGGACCCAGTGCTACAGGCCCAGCAGTGAGCAAAACTCAGGGAAACAAGTGACTCTAAACAGTGTGGAGAATGCAAAGGCTAAAGGCTGTATGAATCCTGGCATGAGCACGGAGGTATGGGCTGAGCAGCGCTGCCTGAGGAGGTGATGTGCAAGTGGGTATTTATCCCCCCACAGGCAAACCAGAAGGAAAGGTAAAGCCAAGGAACAAAGTAGGCAATGGAGATGGTGGGGGATGGAGGGAGAAGAGGAAAGAATCTTGGAGAGGTAATCAGTCTTAAGGTCCAATTAAACTATTTCATGGCAGCCATTATTATCCTGAATTTTGTGGATGAAGAAGAGAGGTTCAAAAATATTACATAACTTGCCCTGTGTAACAAAATAAATGAAAAGCAGAACCAGGCTCGGTGAAAGTATGTTTGACTCAGATTTTAAAATTCTAGTCATAAATGGCAATTTAGTGTTGTTATGTATTTGTATTGGGCTTCAGCAAAAACAAAAATAAAACCTCAAGTACACAAAAGCTCTAGTAATAGAGCCATGTTTGTGCAGTTATTTCCAGCAATCATTGGAACCTCCAAAATTCTCCCCAGGCTGGCATTATATGCCCTGCATGTCACTTCATGATGTCACCACCTGGTGGTGCACTCATACCCACTTTGGGAGAAAGGGGGTTAGAGAAGTGAGGACTTCTGTGGACAAGCCAATAAAAGCATTTACTGGCATCGTGACTTCGTCATCTACACTTTTATTTATGCATAATTAAGTATAAATAAAAACATTTACTTTCTAACTGCTACCTGTTCTGTTTCCACTCTTGCTTGAAAATCATCTTTCTCACAAAACTACCTATCATGTGCTATGCCCATTACCTGGGTACACCCCTACAAAATGCAACTTAGTCATGTAATAAAGCTGCCTATGTTCCCTCTAAACCTAAAATAAAGGTTGGAAAGGAAAAAATGAATACGATAAAAATTTCCTTTCTCTAACAGAGTAATTTGACATCTTGAGGAATTGATCCTAGGACTTCATATTCTTTAGGATTCAGGTGTCCAGATAATCCCAGAAGTAGCCAGCAATTTGGCTATTTGGGATGTAGAAACCTTCATACCTAGGTGATTGTAATACCTCAAGCTACTCCCTCCAGGTTTCCAGTGATTAATTAGCTGTGAACCTCAACCAACACCTGACTCTGGAACAGTCTTCAAATAGGTCCTAGAAGGCCCAAGTAAAATCACCATCCCTCAATCCCTCAATCTTTCCTTTTTTCAAGTCAAGAATAAAAGAAGTCTGAGAAACATTGCCAGATCAGCTTCTTTTTAAGATCATGATTTTCTGCTACCTGAGGGAAGGAGAGAAGGAAAAAGAAAAGAAAAGAAAATCTCAATGAATGCTCCTTAACCTGGATTTTAATCTCTCTTTGCCTTTTTGGGATAAGGTTGTTTAATGTAACTGACTACAAGGAGAAAAGTTAACCAGTGGTTCTGCTTTTGCTGAAAGTACTTTTTCAAACCCAGCTGTCATGTCAAATACATTCAATATTGGTTTGGACAGGTCCTTAAGTAGATCTCAAAATGTATCTCTAAAGAAAGTGTTTAAATATTTTTTACTGTGAAAAGCTACATGGGTATTTTGGTCATAGGATTTCTTCTACGATTTACGAATAAAGTATAATGCCCAAATAAGCCCTTGACATTCCTACCAAGGACATTGCATCCATAATCCATTTATTTTTCCATATCCATTTGTATCTAAATGATAAGTCTCACACATCACAACTTCTGTTTTTCTTTTTGTAGGATTGCTTCATCTGTATTTATCCACATTAGTAAAAATTATCCAAATCCCAGAAATGTAACAATAGTCCATATTTCTTGAGCATTTACTCTGTTCTAGGCTCTGAGTTAAATGCTTTGCATGTAATGTCTCATTTAGCCTTTACCACATTCTATGAGATATTTACTCTTCTTTTCTTATATGGGTAAGAAAACGTGTTGAGTTATTCAGGTAATTTGCCTGCATTCACACACTGGTCATGAGAAAACCAGAGGACCAAGGAGATTGAAGCCCATATTTCATCATTCGACTGTCCTAGGAAGCGCCTTGTATGCTTGTCACCCAAGAACATTGAAGGTATATGCAGGTTCTTTTTTCCTGTTCTATTCCACTAGACCTAAATATGAGGGATGAAAATTGCTTTGGTTTTGGTGTGACCTCAGTGCTTTCTGTGTTTGACACAGAGCTGAGTCACATCCTGATCAGTGTTGAAAGCACTTAGAAAGATTATTAGTTTATAAAGAAGGCTGAATCATGACTATATAATAATGAAGCAATTGTAAAAAAGTAAGAAAGCATTCACATTCATTCCTTGAATTTCCAAAAGCATTCAACAACAGAAAAAGGGCAAGCATATTTATTCCATGTGTATATATTGAATTCCTACTATGCACCTTCAACAATAAAGGCTTTTGGTATATAGGAGTATACTGAGCCCAGTTAGATTCAAGTCAAATTCCTAGTATTGTCCTGGTATACAAGGAGCTTAAATGTTCAACATATAACATTATTTCTCATGATAGATTTCACCTATAATATAAGCCCTCTAAACTGCGTGTAACTCCATAAGAAATAATTAATAAACCCCAACAAGGTGTATTTAATGTCCTGAGACAGATCATTCTACTCTCTTTAGATTTCTTATGGATGATAGCCAGCACCTAAAACAATTTTTAAAGACATAGGAAATCCAGAATAAATATAATTATCATAGGAACATGGATAGAATTAAAGAAATGACAGGAGGTAGAAAAAAATTACTGGAGAAAAAGGGTGAAAATGTGACAATGAAGATTTGTAAAGGTTCTAGAATATTTTAAGTTAAAAGAGAATAAACTTTTAGTTGCACTGTGCTTTGACTTTTTTTCAGCCTAAATTATCCTTTTAAATTCAGGTTGTTCATCTCCAAGGATGAATGTAATTTAACTGAATCTTGTATTAGAGACTTGAACATTTCTCATTAATATGATCAAAAGCATCTTATTTATGTCAAAAGATGAGAAATGAAGGCCATTTTCTGGCATTGTCCTAAAGTCATGCTTTCTTGCCTTATTAGCATTTCATTTCAAGCAATAGATTGAACAGAAATGCTTGTGATTGAATGAAGATTAATTATAGGGTATGGGAATATTTGAACCTATTTAATTGTTCTGAATAGTGTCTTCTGCTGTTTTGTTATCCAAAAGGGAGTAAGTATTTGGGGAACAAAGATTGTGACACATCTGGTAATATTCAAGATGCACACCCCCTCACTAGACTGTCAAAAGGCTGGGCTTGTCACAGATGTCGAGGCTGTGATATATTGTCACTTCTGCTGCACCCATGGATGTGCCTCTCCTGATATGCGACTCCCATTGGGAATGTGAAGACACAGAGGAGATTTTTAATCAAGAGTGTAGGTAGGAATCAATGATGCATAGCTGGCAGATGCAGAGTTCAGCCTGGGAATATTTAGAATAATTTGGATTGCTTTATAGTTTATAGTAGCATCTTTTATGCAGGACTCCAACCTAATTATTTCAAAAATTATTGCTACTGATTCTAATTTCATTGTTGCTTTATTCATTGTTTAAACAGCATTTTCAGGTGGGCAGGATAGGGAGAAGCAGTGTAGCTTGGTAATAAAGGGCATATGATCTGGACCCAGCCTACCTTGGAAAACGATTAAGCCCCAATTTTCTGATCTGTAAAATGGAGACAATACTAGTATCTACCTCATAATATTGTTTATTGAATTAAATGAGATAATAATATAAGTAAATTACTTCCAGTGGTCCCTAGCACATAAGCACTCATTAAATGTTAGCTTTTAAAATTATATTCCAGATTAACATGACTAAAAACTAGGACTCTGTACTGAGAATTCATAGAACCAATTAATCTACAGATATTTCTTTTGTATTTGTGTTCTTATGCCTGCATCAGGCATTATGAAGAATACAGAGAGACAAACTATTTCTACTCCTAAGGGCTGACAACAGAAGAGAAATAATAATACATAGGAAATAAGTAAAAGTATAATTCAAACTCCAAGTTTAATGATGTATAAAATGAAGAGGTCGGTTTGGGCTGTAACAGTCAGATAAGATTCACTGGGTGCTAAACTTGATCTAAACTGAGAAAAATAGACAAGACTTATAAATATAGTTTAAAACATAAATCTGAAGCTGTTACTCCCCCATATATTAATAAGACTTCTCTGTGACCCTTGCTCCTATAACAGTTTCTTTTAGGTTAAAACTGCTGGGTTTCTGAGCTCTTCTTCATCCTACTAAATGAGAATACAAGAGGACAGTGCTTGGAAATCTATATTTGTATAGAACCCAAGTGATTCTTATCAAGCAAATAATGGAAATTCTATCTTAGAGAAGTCTAAACATACTAAGGCCCTTGTTTAGACTGTTTAATTCATTTTCAGCCACTCTGGGCCTTGACCCCTGAGAATCAGCAAAAGAGAACTTTCTTCAGCACTTGGCTTAGCCCTCCCCTCTTTTGTGAGGGAGTTTCCCTTCACTGGTCAGTGTTCTTGTCTTTAATGATGGTCTTGAACACCATTATGTTGTTGTACTTAATACACAGAGTTGTAACTGTTTACAGGTGTATATCCATTAAACCACTAGATCTTGTATTTTATGTTCTCTTATTCTCACTTTAACATTTAGTTACCACTCACTAAATCAGTTGATCTTGAAACTTTAGAAATCTTACCCTTACCTGAGGGGTCCTTGTTTACAAAGCAGATTTCTAGATGCTGTTGCTCAGGTACTCTTATTCTGTAGTTGAAATGAGCATTTTAGGGGCAGACATGGTGGCTTATGCCTATAATCCCAACACTTTGGGAAGCTGAGGCAGGAGGATCACTTGAGCCCGGGAGTTCAAGACAGGTCTGGGCAGCATAGCAAGACCCTATCTCTACATAAAATTTAGCCTAGCATGATAGCACATACCTGGCTGCTCAAGAGACTGAGGTGGGAGGATTGCCTGAACCCAGCATTTTAAGGCTGCAGTGGGCCACAATCATCCACTGCACTCCAGCCTGGGAACAAAGCAGATCCCATCTCTTAAAAAAAAGTGAGCATTTTAACAAGTGTATAAATAGTCTGCCATTCTCTTAAAACACATACGGACAAACATTCATTCATTTGAAAATGCAAATGAATGAATGTGTGACAGAGTGGAAGAAACAGCTTCAGAAGAGAGAATAAACATAGCATTTACAGAAGATAATGAGAGTACCACTGATTTATTATGTTGGATGCTGGTTGGGAGAATTTTACGGGAAAAATACCAGTTGAGTGAAATTATGGATATTCTTGAGAAATAGCAGAGTTTGAATTGAATGTGACTTTTTGCATGAAGTGGTAATTTTGGAATTTTGGAATAGGAGAATGAATAAAGATGGCATCCCCAATAGTTGTCATGGCTAGTCTTAGGAAGGGTTGGATCAGATGATCTCTAAAGTATCTCTTAACACTGAAATGTATAGTGTTATGCTGTAACATATGTAGATATTGATTTGTATTAATAACACCTTAGCTTGTATTTATGGGATAAAACTTCTACTTAAATAATATTGTAATTTCATTCATTAATGCATGTGTATAAAAGTGGATCAGCATTGTGGAAGGTTTGCTTAAGGTGAGATACTTGCAATGGTAGCCTGGAGCCAGGTAGTAGTAACAGCTCAGGAGTGCTAACTGTTACATATTCAATGATTTTGAGACCTGGTTAGAAAGCACAGGCATTATTAAATTATATAAACCTGCAATTAAATAAATCATATGAAATGCAAAGGTAATCAATACTCAAAACTCGTTAGTTCCTAAGTATTTCATTATATTTTACTATTATCTGTGCTCTTGGGGTTGTGTAGTCTATCGTATCTGTGTGGTGGAAATACTGTATAATGAGGTGCAGCTACAAATATCTTCCCAACTCCCCATTTAGGGCCATAACATTGGTAGCTTGAAATCAGACATGCTGATAGTAGTTACACCATGGAAATTGACATACTGCACAAATCAGGCCTTTTTTTTTTTTTCTCCTGGAGAGCCAACTGATAGATATTTACCAGCATACCAATGGCTGCATGTTTAGAATAGTCCCATTGTTTTGGGGTAGAAATTCATTTTGGTACGTGGCATGACTCAAAAGTTCCCTTTAGGGATACCTCCTGTTCAGCATTGAAGCCACTCATGTCTCCTTATATGAAACCAGAAACAAGAGGCTTTTTTTTTTTTTTTAAATTCTAAGAGTGGCTGGCTTTCGTTGTAAGAGAAGAGAGCAGGTGCCTTTATTGTACTTCAGTTTAAACTCCTTTCAAAAGTATCTGAGAACCTTTTTCAAAAAATATTTATTCCCCCAAATCTGATAAATATGCCTCTATTTTATGATCTTTTACAACTTTTCAAATTACTAAAATTTGAAAGACATTTTCAATCTTTCTTGAAAAACAGGGAAAATGTTGCCATGGATGAAGAAAATAATTACTTGTTTCTTTCATTGTATAAAATCATTCTTCATCACTGTGGAAATAAGAAAATGAATTTTTCTAACAGCTTCTGTTCTTACAATATGGATGTTACTCTTGGTTTATAGTTCTGCAAAGGAGTCAAAGAATCTTCCTTTTATGAGGGCCCTGAAGAAAGAAAATTGTGCCGATAAATATTACTTTATGTGCATTTGATGATATGGCCAAGCATTCTTCAGGAATTTCTGAATTTTTCATGTATGCATTTAAGAGTTGTAATCCTTACTTAAGCAAATGTCTGTTTAGGAGAGATTCTGGAGAGTTTCCCATTCAGAGTATTTTAAGAATTAAGGAAGGTGTTCACCAGCTTACAAGAGGTTCCTTGTGAAAAGAGAAATGAGTTTTCTTCAACACTCTTACACCTTTGGTTCAAGCTGACATAATTAAGGTGTAAACATATCAGTATAGTTTGTTTTGATTAAACTTTAGATGGACCTAGAGTAGGTAATCAAATTCATTGAGATCAAAATAAGTATTCTTACTCTGAAATGAAATGAAATGGAATGTTCAGAAACATGGAAACAATGACCCAAACATCAAGAGGCATTGAAGATAAATGGAAATATCACTGGGAATAGTGTAATTAGGGCAGTGATTTCCAAACTCAATCCTCAGACCTCTCGAAAATGGAGACTGTAACACTAGACTGTGGGCAGTCTATACCAAACCAACAGTACTGGATCAGAGTAGGTTATGGGAATGGCTAGAGCATTTGCAATTTTTTTTTTACAGCATATTCAGAAGATTTTTATGCACACTGAAGTTGAGATGTGCTGATTTAGCAAAGGTAACTGACAGTTTGCTTCAATTCTCTCATCTGCAAAATGAGGATTATAAAAGTAGGGTTGTTGGAGGACTGAATGAGTACATATACGTATAGTGTTTAGGACATTGTCTGCTGTTTCACAGTAAGTGCTCCATTGTTGGCTCTTGTCACTATTATTGTTTTGTCAAGGGCTTGTCTGTGCTAGCTGGAATGGAAACAAACTTGAATGCTTCTAATTATTGCAACTATCAGATTTCTTAAATATCGTAATGAAGCCAATACAGTGAAGAGCTGTCCTCAGTTTAATGTAACATTGGATGTTACCCATCTATCCTAATAATTTTTCATAGTTTCCTATTGCATGTATAACTATTTTATTTAAACATTTTATTTTTCCAAAGGGTTGCATTTATTTTATTACTTCAGAAATATTAGATGTCATTCTGAAATTGTGACTGTGCCTTTATCTTGCATGTGGAATTCAATTTTTTATATTCTTTACAAACAAATAGTATTTATAAGAAATAATGATAAGGTTACAGTGAGTTGTAATATGAGATGGTAATTTACATGGGGTGCTCCATGTGCTTAGCTTTTCTCTGAAGTTATGGGTCCCCAAAGCAAGGGAAATATTTGCATTTCTGAGAGTGAGAATTTATGTTCATCCTCTACTAGGAATGGTGGCAGCTCTTCCAGTTCAAGGCCATGCGGATGCCTGATGGTCATGGGTAAATGAAGGCTGGATGCAGGGAAGGCAGCAAAATGAGAAAATCTCCTGGGATCAATTAATGGGAGTCATCTGAGAGAGAATAAAGGCAGGAGAGCATTTTCCTCTAGTCAGGAATTCGTATCAGTTTTGCCTGGTAATGGGTTTCATGAAAGCCAAGATGAAAAAGGTTTTTATCCCTACGGAAAAAAGGCTCTCCTCACATCCTCTTTCTGTGCTCTTTTATCAATGACAAATAATAATATGCTTGCATCAATGACAGTCTTTCAGAAAACTGATGCAAAAGCAAGTCTAAAATTAGAGTGTACAGCCAGTTGTGATTTCCTGGAGTTTCTGGTGTCTGCTTAGTAGGCACACAGTTTGAGTTGCATGGCTTCATTATATGATTACACATTACTTTGGTGCCTCATTGGTGGTTATTTAAGGTGATTTTAAACTTTCAGTACCCACAGTGTCCTGAAACATACCAACAAAGACAGGGAGAATTGTTTCAGTTCCAGAGATATCCCAAGCAAATACAGCAGTGAACTCAATGAATATTTGTGAAATGAATAAATAAATGAGTGAAGGAGTACTACTGTGAATACTCTTGTCATGTTTGCTGGTTCTCATTTGGATAGTTTCTTTGAGGTCCATGACCAGAGGCTGAATTGCTGGATCTTAAAGTAAGATGATTACCAACTTCCCTATACAATGCTCAATTCCTCTCCAAAATGGCTATACTAGTTTACTGTCTGGCAATCAGTGTATGAGGGTTACCTGTTTATCACATTGTTGTAATACTTGATTTTGTCAGATGTCAAGTTCTAACTAAGGTCCAAGAGGAGTCGGTGAGCAAGTGGCGGGTAGCTGGAAAAACACGTGAGGAATTGCAGACAGTTTCAACATGGCTTTATTCTCTCTCTCTCTGGGTATGAGCCATGAGTGCAAGATATATGTACAGCGTCAGCACGGTAGTTATACCTTTTACAGACAATAGTGCCTCCAAGCCAAGCACAAGCTTATGTGGGTGATCACCTAATGTGCCTCATGTGGCATGGTTACATAATGTGCGGAGTTGTGAGCCTGTGCTCCAAACTCACTGAGTCATGCTGGACTGGATGTCTGCTTTGGCCTGTTTTTGACAGCAGCACATCCCTTTTCCTTACACTCAACCCTCAATGCCAAAGGAGACATAGGCCTTGGACACACAGGTCTAAGACATAGGCCTTATACACATAGGCTCTGGGGACAAAGGCCCTGGACACACAGGTCTGACACATAGGCCTTAAATTCCACTCCCTAGGCTGAAGGAGTCTTTTAAATGGAGAAACATGCCCACAGAGTGGAACCCCGGACCCAGAGGCCATAGCAGTAATACAAGGAGCAACAACTCCAGGTTATGATGGGCAACCACCCCATGATGATGTTGCCCCAATTTGCTCTATACATTAAGCCAGGTTTTTATTTCCCTCCCTTTAGGGGCATTGGGGCATGCAACAACTGGTTACTGTTCATTTCCACACCTGGTCAGAGGAGGTCATCCTTCCTCCTTAGGTCTTGCCACATGGCCTAGCCCGACATGGGCAAGTGGCCAACTAGCTACTTCTGTATTTTCCAGGTAGTTAGCCACAAGGTTAAGCCTCGATAGACCACACAGCTGTTGGGTCAGATTATCATAGGTGTCACCTCCTTGGTGATCACCATTCATATTACTCTGAGTTCAGCCCATTGACTACTTTGTCCATATCTGGTATGAAACCATATGGAGTCAGTACTAGGCTGGACTGTGACAGCAGTCCAGGCAGTAGCAGCACCCCAGCTAGACCCATCTGTGTACCATGCCTCACCGGGAATAGGGGGATGCCCTTCCTTAAATAGTGAAGGCTCAGCATCCAGGGGTGCTTCAGGCCCCATGTCCTTAGGCCCCATGGCCTTATCTTCCATTAGGACTGCAGGTCTCAAGACCTCTTGCAACTCTGCTGCTAAGGGACTTGTACTCAGTGTACTCTGCTGCTCCAAGTAGGCGCCCCACTTTGCTAAAGTGGATGTATGCACTGTCCCAGTCCAGGGGGGTCATTATCCATGAATGCACCCATCCTGCTATCAGGTAACTCATCTACACGACAACTGTAGACTGTCCTGCGATGCTCTCATGAGCCTGAAGGGCAGCATATGCAGTTACTAACTGCTTCTCTATCAGTGAATACTGGAGCTCAGCTCCTTTCCATAGTTGGGACCAAAAGCCTACTGGTGTTCTCAAGCACTCCGTGCTCTGCCACAGGCCCCAGCCATAACCATCTGTGGTCACATGCACATCCAACTCAAAGGGCACCCTTGGTCAACTACCTGTAGGGCTTGTGCCTGCTGAATAACCCATTTAGCTGCCAGGAAGGCAGTCTCAGCCACACTCTTTTAATTCTAGACAAGAGAAGTGTTGCCGCTTCTAAATCTGCAAGAGAATTAGAGGTTAGCATAATGTTATCAATAAGACCATGACATATGATGGGGCTATGCATATAGCCCTGCAGCAACACTATGAAAGTCCATTGTCACCTTCCCATGAAAGCAAACTCTGCCTGGCTCTCTAGAGCAATGTTAATTGAAAATGCATTGGTCAAATCCACCACATAGTGGCACTGTCCAAATTCCATTATCAAGCAGTCCATCAAATCTGTGATAGATGGGGCGGCTGTCAGGCCATGTAAAACGTCCACCCCCGGAATGTATCAGTGCTGGTGTTTACCAGTGCCAGCACTCTATGTTGGTGGAAGACCAGTGGATTGCTAATTTCACTTGTGGCCTCTGTTTGTCTGGTGTCCCCCCAAGCCAGGCACCTCAGCCAGATCCCTAATCAAACAGAAAAGGCTCAACATTTCTACCTGGCTGCAGCAAGTAGTCTTTGAGTTGAAGCACTTGGGTGGGATCAAGTCATGCAGTAATGTCCTTCTTCCCCTTCTGCATTTCCTGGAATTGCTGCTCTTGAAACAATTGTCTCCACAAAGTTAAGAGTACTTCATTGGACTGCTTATCGATTTTCTCTCGGTCAACCCAAAATCAAATCTGTCCACATCTGTGAGCGGGTCACTCATCGGCGACCCCTTTTCTCCCATGGTGGGGAGGCCCTGCAGGTGAGGCATCTTCCCCTTTTCTATGGTGCAGACCCAGGCCAAGTGAGGGTCTCTGGCTGAGATGACGGACCCAGGCCTGCATTCACAACAGCCTCTAACTCCTTTTCCAACCTCTATCGCCAGGCTTCCAGGCACCCCACCTGCATCTGGAGATCCCCATTCATGGCAGCTTCTAACTGTTTTTCTAAGCTGTGTAACTGGGCCTCCAGGCACCCTGCCTGTGCCCAAAAGGCCCTTTCCCATGCTGCATCCCATAGGGACTGAATGTTTACTTCTTGTAGCACAGAAAAAACGTCCACCCATCTCTGCTGTCAAAGGCTCATTCCTTGTCAGTGCTCTGTGCTTCCAGCTGCTTCAGTGTTTTCTCCATGCTCGTGGGGGACCCATCTGCCTGCCAGGTTTCCACCAGAGTTCATCCTTGCAGCACAGCTGTGACCGGGTACCACAACCCATGTTGCGGCCACATGGTCACCCCAGACTCAGCAGGGTCCAAAGGCTCACCCATCTCTGGATCCCGTTTGTGATGCCAATTGTCAGGTTCTAACTGAGGTCCGAGGGGAGTCGGTCAGTGAGTGGTGGGTAGCTGGGAAAACACTAGAGGAATCATGGACAGTTTCAACATGCCTTCACTGTCTCTCGGGGTGTGAGCCGTGGGTGCAAACCATAGGTACAGTGTCAGTCCAGTAGTTATACCTTTTACAAACAATAGTGGCTCTGATGGGTGATCACCTAATGCACCTTATGTGGCATGGTTACATAATATGTGGAGTTGTGCACCTGCGCTCCAAACTCACTGAGTCATGCTGGATCAGATGTCTGCCTCAGCCTATTGACCACAGCACATCCATTTTCCTTACATTAGATTTTTAAAAATTTTGCCTGTTTGTTAGATGAGATATGCCTGCCACTATTGTTTTAATTATTTACTTTTTTCCTAATTGCTGGCAAAGTTGCCTATCTTCTCAAATGTTTACTTGTTGTTTTTTTTTTCCCATAAGTTCTTGCATCCAGTTTGAACAGTACTATTATAACTTTGTTTTAATGCTGTCAGATTCCTAAAACCTCAGAATGACAATATCCATGCCAAAGCATTTGAAATTTAAATTCTTAGGTAAGTAACTTTAATCATTAAATATGCCAGTGTTATAGTAAAACATTTATACTGAACTATTGACTCAAAAATTCTTTAAACAGTTGTCATCCTTATTTCATTATAATAATTATAACTTTAAATATAGGATATGAGTACCATGTCTCTGAAATGTGGCAACCTTGTCCACCAATGTTATTATACTTGAAGCATAAATCTTGGGCCCCTGCTTAGAACCTTTGCCTTCTAGTTTCAGTAATTATGAAATTAATTTTGGGTAGGGTATTTTGCAAGTTAAACTTATCCTATTAAGAACTCTATAGCATATACATTATAATGCTATTATTATAATTATTATATTTTTAAAAATAGCTTTGTGCTCATTGGGCAGAATCTGTATCAGCACATTTTTTGGCAGGATAGATTCAGTAGACTAATAACTCTGTTACAAATCTCTGGTAGCAATGTTGGGTAAATTCAGTGGACTAATAAATCTGTTATAAATCCCTGGTAACAATGGTGGGGGTTTAATGAGCAACATAAAGAACTTAGAATAAAACAACTTAAATACATATATACATATATATATGAATAATACTAACCTTTATTCATATATTTGTATAATGTAGTTCTCTGATTTGCAGAGGGAGAGAGAGACACAAATGGATAGACAGATGGAATGAGATCATTTAGACCATAAGGTTAGAAAAATATTATGATACTATGGAAAGGTAATGAATATGGTAGAGAGATATGGAGCTGAAGATTATGAGAAGTTATAATTCTTTACTTATGGCCTGCTCTAGGATAACTTTGTTTGTTGTTATTTTAGCCTTCTGATATCAATTTATATACTCTAAAAGGAGTAGAAAAGAAGCATCAGTTTGTATTAACATTCTATTTAAATATTGTCAATGCAGGTCCATGCATCAGAAGTCAAATTGAAAGTCACTGGGGACAACTTTGAAAAGGTCTGAAGGAAATGTACTTGATATTTATAATGTAATTGGCAAGGGAAATTGTAGTCAAATATGAGAGCTAATGAAAAAGTGAATGGATAAGTAAAATCCACAAATAAACACAAATGTCATTGGGCTGTTGCCCTTTCTTTACCAAAGAAAATTTCATGAGAGTTGCTAATGAATAAGACCTGAACATTATATAAGCTTTATAAGCATTTTCCTCAACCGTTTTTTTCTGGTTGAGATGCCAACAAGAAGTAATATATCGTACCATACAAAAGAAAATGCATAGTGTATTAATAGTATGCTGCCAATTAAAAATCGCTGGAATAATTTGGCATTGGCAATGATGAAGGTGTAAAGAGCAGATCTTGTATTAGGCAAAAACTAGGAATTTGTAGCAAATGATGAACAATCGATTTTTATTGTGATTCCCAATTAGCTTTTAGGCAGAGCCTCAACCACAGAAAGTCAATCCTAGTGGATAAAAAATATGCAGACAATTTGAAGGGAGTGGAGAGAGCAGAAGAAAGTATGATGAAAGAATTGAAAGATTATGCAACAGAGGAGTATTTACAGCCTGGCTAAATAAATGAATGGGAATGGACATATTAGTTACTTTGTTTTTAAGAGAAGATAAATGCTGCAGTGGAAGGAGGCTTAAGGGGTGATACTAAGGGCAATTATGAGAACTCTTGGGACAAAATAATGGTCTTATATCAACAACAATTCCATGGAAGTGTGATATTTCAGCATGCAGAAAATTTTCCCAATGTAGTGATAAGAATTCTCTGAAGACATAGGAAAATTGAAAAGACACCAATAAGAAATAATGTGAGATACATTTCCATACTTACTGCAGAGGTAAAGCAGAATGGAATTTGTGTCTTTTCCTCTGCGGTTCCTACTAGAGAAAACAATAGAGAACCTTCTAAGAAGTGAATGTCAAACTGGTTAATATGCTCAGGTTTGGAGTGCCTGCCTTGGGAGCAAGGGCACATTCATTCAACCTTCTACATCTTCATTTCCCTGTAAAACATACATGGAGTTATGGTATCTTTTTAGGCTACTGTTAGTATCACATATAAAACCATGTAAAATTCCTACCGTATGCCTGGTTCAGTCAGTGCTCCTTAGGTGGTAGCTATTGGTTAACCCTTTTCTTTATAACCTAATTAAAATTAGGTTATATGACTTTTAAATATCCAAACACTCAGAATAGAAATATTGATGAGAAATTTTGCTTCATCTCAAAAACAGTGTTAGAACTACACAAATGGAGTATTTTTCCTCCTAAAAGGTTAATCAGGATATGACATTTATAGGATTTATAATCACAGTCCTGATAACTGTGAAATATAATATCAGAGTGTTTCTTACTATTTTATTTTTAGCATTGGCATTAAGTTAAATATTTTGTTACTGTAGCCTAGGATTTTCTTTTCCCTGTTATAAGAATAAGGATAATTATTTTACAAGTGAAACTTTAAGGGATTAGAGTGCCATAGACATGCCATGCTCATCGCATTATTAATGTGCAGAATACTGAAGTTCTGCCATCTTCATGAATCCCCACATTACATTTTGGATAAAGAATGAGTTCTGTATATGAATGTAGGCTTCAGAAGCTTTTGTCGATTCTTTTACCATATTTTATATAAAGACTTTCTTGCTTTCCTGCCTCTCATGCTAAGTACAGGCCCTTCCTGTACTTTCGGCTAAATGAGATCCCCTTTCATGTATAAAACTCAGCTGAAAAATTGACTTCTTCATAAAACCATTCCTGTTTCATCCCTGACTCAAGGTCCTGACTTAAATTCTTCCCACTTCTCTGGGCACTGCGCCAGCATAGTTCTGCTTCATTGTACAATTGTTTATATGCTTGTAGCATGTTCAGATGCACATAGTCACCATGTTTCACCCAGAATCAGAAGCTCTCAAGGAAAGAAAGCATGTCCTCTCTTTCCCTAATAATCTCCAAAGCTCTCAATACCATGCTGTGCCCACTGAAGGGAATCAGTTAAAGCCGCTGCAATTGACTGGAAACTTCTTTTCCCCCAGATTTTCCTTCTGTGGTGTCCTGCAGAGTTCTATCTAAAGTAATGGAGACTTGGGATTTGTATTCACATTACGCTAATGGTTATTACTTCCTTTATTTTTAAAAAATGGTGTTGGGATCTAAGCTAACCATGCTATTTTCTGCATACCACCCAGCGATTCTCATTTAGCAACTGCCTTCAAATCGTCTATTCCCTTTGGTCTCCTCCTCCACTCAGTAGAAGAAGGATGAGAGGAAGTTGGAATATTTACACTTAGATGAGAGCCTTGAGCACTTGAGTCCTGAGGCTGCCTCTGGACTAACGTTTCTGTTCAGCTGTCCTCAGGTTTTTCAACAAGAGCTGTCAGAAACAAGTTCGTGGCTAAAGAGCTGCTTCATCTGTAACTTCTGTTTCTTGCTACTCCCTGCTGTGTTTCTGGCTATCTGGAAGTTTCTCAGCAAGGTAGCAAGTTATTGGCGCCACTAGCCCCTTTCCTCTTTCAAATCCATATTCTTCCTTGGGAGGTGAGTTTGCATTTCAGAAAATTTTATTTTAGTAAAACCATCCAGGAATCGGTGTTAGTTGGCTTTCAGCTGTGAAATAACTTCAGAGATTTTGTTACAGTGAAGGGGATGCGATTCTTTTGGAGAGTTTAGATTTTCTGTTTATAGAGAAGAGTTCTTAGGAATTTTGTGCTTAGCTGAAAGTATTAAACACTTTTCCTCATTTCTTCAACATGAATTCTTTTTCCCAGGTTGCAGGGGAAAGGGCTCTGATCCTGGTTTAGTCTCTAGCTTGATCATTTTAGTCAAGTTCCTTTACTTCCATGGAACTCCATTTCCTCAAGTACAAAACCATGAGTTGAGTGGGTAGAAGAAATAGATGCTCTTGAAAGCACTTTTTAAGTCTAAAATGTTATGTTTCTACTATCAAATTCACAGCTTCTTAACACCAGATAAGGTTCGGCATGAGTGTTGCTGAAAATATATTTGGGTTGGAGGAGGGGATATCCTTGATTTAAATAAAAAGTCAGATGAGAAATTAAGACTTTTGAGCCAATGCTATTAACATAAACTCAGGGTGACTTTCACATCCTAAGTAGAAGTGGAACGTTTATTAATTGAAGCTAAGGTAATACCTCTTTTATCAAAATTAACAATTTATTTTTAAATTAGTCATCATGAATTGACATAGCTAATTTGACCCTTCATGGTTATCAGATTCTTTTTGGTGAATATCATAGTCTACATTAATTGTATCCTCTCCCACAGCCAAGCCATCATGTCTAATGTAGTAATGAAAGCATGTTTTGGACTGAATTTTGTTGACCAGCAAGCTTTTGTTACCAAGGAGCCACAAACTGTCATGGAGCCTATTCTCATAAGCTCTATAGACTCCCAGCTTTCTGTCCCTTAGACATTGTGATAAGCGTCTTACATGGAAGTTCCACATCAGGAAGAGGTGGCAATGTCCTTGAGACAGAAATTGCTGCCTCTCTAGTCTGAATTCGGTGACAGGTTCCACTTAAGGTGACAAGACACAAGATCCCATCAGAGCCCCAGGCTTAGGACACCATTTAGATTTCTGTATTTCTGGTCATCAGTCATAAAAGGACAATTTTTAAATCAAATCATAATTCTTGAATACCTCTCAATTCACCTATGAAAATGATTTTTTAACATCCATCATGTAAATTGATGAATCTTTTTGTTCAGCTCAAGATAACAATGGTTGATACTCTTGTAAATAGCTACATTTGGAGCATGGATTCCATATTATGGTACTTCAGGTTTCAAAGAATGCCGCTGAGATGAAGAATGAAACTCTCTCTCTTTGACTCACTTTCTCTATCTCTGTCTCTTTCTTTCTCACACATGTGCATCAGTGCATGTGCATACACAAAAACACACTATACTTTTTGTGCTGAAATACTTTAAGATAGATTTTAGGTTATCCAACAAAATGATACAAATGTCTGGTACAAAGAAAAAATTTCTAGTAGTTCCCTCTCTAGGAGAAAGATTGTACCAAGTTTTATATAACTTTCTAGAAATAGTCAATGGATATAAATAATATAATAGAAATATACATATATATGGGTAACTGTTTTTTTCTTTATATAAATACAAACTCTGCATATACCTTGTTTTTCTCACATAAATTCTTCTAGATAGCTTTTTATACCAACATGTGTAAAGTAGCTTTGTTCTTCAATAATAAGCTATTTGTTAATACATTATACTTTATATAACAATCCATGTTGGTTAAATGAATGTCCAACATTTTGTATTTTTCACTAGAGTCTCAAGCTGGGTAATCATAATGATATGATAATTTCCATTTGAAAATGATGTCTAATTTAAACTAACAAATGCTGTTATTCATGAGACCATAGGTTGGATTTTTTAAAAGAGAAAGACTGGTAAATATTTTAAGCTTTGGGGCCATAAAGATTGCGTCCTAATTATTTTCTGCTATCATAGCCGAAAAGCACCCACAGATAATATGAAAACTATGTGCAGCTGTGTTCCAATAAAATCTTATTTCATGTAAATTTGAGTTCCTTGTAGATTCTTGATATTAGACCTTTGTCAGATGGATAAATGGCAAAGATTTTCTCCCACTCTGTAGGTTGCCTTTTCATTCTGATGATAGTTTCTTTTGCTGTGCAGAAGCTCTTTAGTTTAATTAGATCCAATTTGTCAAATTTAGCTTTTGTTGCAATTGCTTTTGGCGGTTTCCTCATTAAATCTTTGCCTGTACCTGCGTTCTGAACGGTATTGCCTAGATTTTCTTCTAGGGTTTTTGTAGTTTTGGGTTTTACATTTAAGACTTTAACCCATCTTGAGTTAATTTTTGTATGAGGTGTGAGGAAGGTGTGTGATTTCAATTTTCTGCAAATGGATAGCCAGTTCTCCCAGCACCATTTATTAAATAGGGAATTTTTTCCCCATTGCTTATTTTGGTCAGGTTTGTCAAAGATCAGATGGTTGTAGATATGCAATCTTATTTCTGAGTTCTCTATTCTGTTTCATTGGTCTGTGTGTCTGTTTCTGTGCCAGTACCATGATGTTTTGGTTATTGTAGTCTTGTAGTATAGTTTGAAGTCCAGTAGGGTGATGCTTCTAGCTTTGTTCTTTTCACTTAGGATTGTCTTGGCTATACGACTCTTTTTTAGTTCCATATAAATTTTAAAATAGTTTTTTCTAATTCTGTGAAAAATGTCAGTGGTAGTTTAATGGAAATATCATTGAATCTATCAATTACTTTGGGCAGTATGGCCATTTTCACAATATTGATTCTTCTGTCTATGAGCATGGAATATTTTTCCATTTGTTTGTGTCCTCTCTGGTTTCCTTGAGCAGAGATTTGTAGTTCTCCTTGAAGAGGTCCTTCAATTCCCTTGTTAACTGTATTCCTAGGTATTTTATTTTCTTTGTAGCAATTGTGAATGGAAATTCATTCATGATTTGGCTCTCTGCTTGCCTTCTGTTGGTGTATAGGAATGCTTGTGACTTCTGCACCTTGATTTTTTATCCTGAAACTTTGCTGAAGTTGTTTATCAGCTTAAGAAGTTTTTGGGCTGAGATGATGGGGCTTTCTAGATATAGGATCATGTCATCTGCAAACAAAGACATTTTGACTTCCTCCCTTCCTATTTAAATACACTCTATCTCTTTCTCTCTTTCTCTTGCCTGATTGCCCTGGCCAGAACTTCCAAAACTATGTTGAATAGGTGTGGTGAGAAACGGCATCCTCGTCTTGTGCCAATTTTCAAGGGGAATGCTTTCAGCTTTTGCCCATTCAGTATGGTATTGGTTGTGGGTTTGTCATAAATGGCTGTTATTATTTTGCGGTATGTTCCTTCAATACCTAGTTTGTTGAGAATTACTAACATGAAGGGATGTTGAATTTTATCAAAGGCCTTTTCTGCATCTATTGAGATAATTGTGTACTTTTTGTCTTTAGATCTGTTTATGCGATGATTTATGTTTATTGATTTACATATGTTGAACCAGCCTTGCATCCCGGGAATGAAGCCAACTTGATTGTCATGGATAAACTTTTTGATGTGCTGCTGGATTTGGTTTGCCAGTATTTATTGAGAATTTTTGCATTGATGTTCATCAGGGATATTGGCCTGAAGTTTTCTTTTGTCATGTCTCTGCCAGGTTTTGGTATCAGGATGATGCTGGCCTTATAAAATGAGTTAGGGAGGAGCCCCTCCTTTTCAATTGTTTGGAATAGTTTCAGAAGGAATGGTATCAGTTCCTCTTTGTATTTCTGGTAGAATTCAGCTGTAAATCTGTCTGGTCCTGGACTTTTTTTGGTTGGTAGGCTATTTATTACTGCCTCAATTTCAGAACTTGTTATTAGCCTATTCAGGGATTCAGCTTCTTCCTGGTTCAGTCTTGGGAGGGTGTGTGTGTACAGGAATATATCCATTTCTTCTAGATTTTCTAGTTTATTTGCATAAAGCTGTTTAACGTATTCTTTGATGGTTGTTTGTATTTCTGTAGGATCAGTGGTGATATCCCCTTTATCATTTTTTATTATGTCTGTTTGATTCTTCTCTTTCATCTTTATTAGTCTAGCTAGTGGTCTATTTTATTAATTTTTTTCAAAAAATCAGCTCCTGTATTCCTTGATTTTTTGAAGGGATTTTCATGTCCCTGTCTCCTTCAGGTCTGTTCTGATCTTGTCTTCTGCTAGCTGTAGGGTTTGTTTGAAAGGACATGAACAGACACTTCTCAAAAGAAGACATTCATGCAGCCAACAAACATGAAAAAAAAAGCTCACCATCACTGATCATTTGAGAAATGCAAATCAAATCCACAATGAGATATCATCTCACACCAGTCAGAATGGCCATTATTAAAAAGTCAAGAAACAACAGATGCTGATGAGATTGTGGAGAAATAGGAAAGGTTTTACACTGCTGTTGGGATTGTAAATTGTTCAACCATTGTGGCAGACTGTATTGCGATTTCTCACAGATCTACAACCAGAAATAGGATTTGACCCAACAATCACATACTGGGTATATACCCAAAGGAATATAAATCATTCTATTACAAAGATACATACACAGGTATGTTCATTGCAGCACTGTTCACAATAGCAAGGCATGAAATCAACCCAAATGCCCATCAATGACAGACTGGATGAAGAAAATGTGGTACATATGCACCATGGGATGCTATACAGCCATAAAAAGGAATGAAATAATGTCCTTTGCAGGGACATGGATGAATGTTCTCACTTATAAGTGGGAGCTGATCAGTGAGATCACACGGACACAGGGAGGGGAATAACACACACTGGGGCCTGCCGGGAGTGGGGTTGAGTGAGGGAAAGTATTAGGAAAAATAATGCATGCTGGTCTTAATACCTAGGTGATGGGTTAATAGGTGCAACAACCACTATGTCACACATCTACCTATGTAACAAAACTGTGCATCCTGCGCATGTACCCCAGAACTAAAAACAAACAAACAAAAAATAAAAACCTAAAAAATATCTTATTTCAAAAACAGACTATGGGCTAAATGTGGCCTGAGGGCCATAGTTTGTTAAGGCCTGCAACTAGACCAACATATGCATGTGACCATCTTGTGGATGAGTTTTCACAAGACTGAGAGCACCATAAAGGCAGAGACTGTATTTTCTCATTTTTTATTCCCTTCAGTGCCAAGAAAAACAGTAATTCAATACATGTTTGTTGCATTGGAGAATTAATTCACAAAGAGTTGTAAAAATCAATCCACTGTTTTTCCATTTGCTATCTCTGAACATGTACTATGTCATTTTTACTTGAAGGTATTTTTATTGAAATCTCTGGTTAGTTATGCCTCACTTCTGTGTACAGATAAGAAGACGTACAGTTTTTAAAATGATGTTACTAACTGCAGCAAAAACTATTTTATCAAGAAATATAAAAGAAATTCTCTAACAAAGTTGAGAGGTTACTTCATGCATTAAGTTTCTGCTGTCTTGCTGATGTTCTGCTATAAAACCTTACCAGATGCTATGTCCATATTACCCGTTTCATTTGAAATTTTGCCTTATGATTAATCTAATTTGGTTTTATTGTCCATAATCAAAAACAATTGATCATCACTGATATGCATACCATTTTCTTTAGGTTTTAAGAAAACCATTATAATATTTATTCAGGGCCATTCTTTTATCAAATATGTATATATGTGTGCATAAGGAGAGGGAGCTAGGAAAAGGATTTATAGTTCCTTATAGTCAGTTTTATGTTCTTTCTACCCTACCACTAGCTCTACCATATTGAAAATATCTCTATGCATATGGATTATGTCCTATAAGCAAATGATACATTCTAGAATTCATTTCTCGCTAAACCATGAAGCATCATCTTTAAGCAAGATGCTAAACCTGAAACCTCTGTAGACCACATTTGGGTAGACTTATGTTCTCATTCTTGCCTAGAGGAGAGAGATTTCTAGTTTTCATATTTGATAACCTTATAATTTGAGCACAGAATGTCAGATTTCTGTTGTTTCAGCCCTTTGATTTAATCACATCATGTCTGATATCCTAGCAGTTAATTACTCAGATTCCCAGTGTTGTTCAAGAAGGCGGGTATATGCTGGGTTAGCCTTAAGCTAGTGGCTGAAAAGGTCTTCATTGGCCCCCACACCCAAGCCAGTCACTTCCTGAGCTAAAACTCCCATACCACCTGGGGACAAGTGACCCTGAAATCCTCACTGGCCACACCTTCTGAGGGAAGCTGCAGGAAAAAGAACAAAAATGGGCTTTTGTGAAAGGATTAACTTGGGTGAAGAACATCATCCATAACCAAATAAATGGAACCTAGTAGCCCACCTGGCCAATCCCCAGGGCACTAATGCCTTTGGGGATATCAGGGTGTGTATAGAATTTCGTTTTTGCCATTCTTGAAAACACCAAAAATCTCTGAAAGAGTACTAGTGGTCAAGATGCAAGTCTAGAGATGGACCAAGCAATCATATTAAATCAAATTAAATCCAATTTAATCTCCAGAATTATATTTTGAGGTTGGTAGCACTACTATCTTCATTTTGTACTTTGCCCAACTTCTGGCAGGTAGGATTCAAATACAGACCATCTAACTCCAGAGCACTGCCCTTTAACATTGTGCTCCAATCCACCACTTTGCATAGTTGATCCCACAAAAGGATAAGTAGAGATCAAAGTAAGTAGTGATCAATGGATTACTATTTCAAGCATGATTCCCTCAAACTATTGGGAATTAAATACCATAATGTGTATAGAGTGCTGTGTACAATTCCTGGCACAAAGTTAAGTACCTGATAAAATGGAACTATTAATATTAGTAACCCAGATAGGTTCTGGGCAAATTAGCAGGAAAAGTCTTCTTAATTTAAGGTGCTAAAAGCATCTAATTTTATTAGGATTGTTATGAAACAAAAACTAAATGTGGAAGAAAATGTATTTACCATAGCCTGGGGAAAATTGTCATGGTTTCTCTTTTCAAAGAATTCAATTTGGTAAGAAACAACTTTCAATGGTCAATGAAAAGTGAGAAGTGTGAGGAATAAGAGGCTCTTTCCTATGTTCACATTTCAGGCTTGCCTTCTTACTTTTAAATTTATCTTTATGACTGCCTTCCTGCTGGGTTTGTGTCTTCCTCAGTTTAGGGGGGGTGACAAGAAAAGTCCTAGAACATTCTGTTTGTGTGTAATTGACATGAAAAATGGTGGGCTTTTACTCAAGGAGGCTCCAGACAACAGTTTGGTTATTAAAGAAGGGGAGGACCTGGGGGAACAATTGTTTCTGGCCTCTCTTCTTCTCAGGCCTGGAACAATCTTTCATTTACTATATTCATGCCACAAGAGCACAGTCAATATTAAATTCCAAAAGAAGAAAAATCTCTCACAGAAACAGCTGTGTTCAATATACAGCCAGTTTACTCTGGAGAATTGCTAGATGTGGAAAAGTTTTCATTTCTTTTTGTGTTTATCCTTGATAGTTGTCTTGTAAAATCTGCGTTTTGTAAATAAGGGAAGGCTGGTTTTAAACAGCTTTGACTAATACTGGTAGTTGGAGTATTCAGTATTACAGAGTTTTAGAGAACTAAAATAAACCTGATGGAAACATACACATATTTCAAAGGAAACATTTTAAAGTATTCTGGCTCCATTTTTCCATTTTGTATGTATGTTGGATTATGAAACTTTGATGTCTACACTGTTTCTTAGTCAAAAATGTGAGAGACGCCATTCGAGTCTAGACTTGGACCCCACTGAATGCCTTGTTCATGGACACCACACAATCTCGATGTAAATGTTTATTGCTGATCCATACAAAAAGGGGAAAAAATAGTTTTCTGAACAGCAGAAAATACCAGTTAATCTCACTGGATTCATGAATTATAGCAAAGCAATCCAGTAAGTGGATTCTCTGAGAGTAGGAACTCAAGTGTGTTATCTCCTGTTTTTCTCCAGTTTCCAGCACAATGCTGGCAACATTTAAATTCTCAGTCAATGCTGGAGAATCGAAAAAGAATCCTTAAAATTTGGATGATGAAATGACAAAGGTGTCCCCTGATACAGAAATCTGTCCATGGCAGAAATATTAGTGATTTGAGAAATGGTATCATCATTGTAGATGATAGTGTCCCATTAAGCATGTTTTCACTAATTACAATAAATGTTGAAAGAAAGAGTTTCATCTGACATCCTTACTAATATCAGGGCATGCCCTGGACTTTGAGGAGATGAGATTCCTTTACTTTCAGTTTAATAAAGTAGGGCATTTGTGTTTTTGTTTATATTGTTAAATAACCCTTGTTAGTTTGTCACCTACATAATATTGTGTGACATAAATGAAGGTGAATTCCCAAATAGGTGCTCCATAGTATTGACAATGAGTAAATGTTCATTCTAATAATTGTAAGGGTTACCTCCCTCACAGTCCTTGAATTATTTTTTTATTCAAATTTTTCCAGCTGGAGGTCATGTGTTACATTTCCTCTTGTGTAACATGGCCTCCTTCTCTTTCTCTCTCTCACTTTCTCTCTTTCTCTCTTTCTCCCCCCTTTCTTTTACTCTCTCTGCCTCTACCTCTGACTCCTCCTTCTCCCCAGCTTTGCATTAGAGCCATATAACTGATATTTTCTTGGTACCCTCAGGACCTGTCATAATAGCAGGCAAATATTAGATAATGATTCAATGTTTAATGAATTTTTCTTGAATGTATATATCTCGCTTCAAGTCATTCATGCACACATTGAAGAGGACAGACAGAGCCCTGCCGAACACCACTAGCAAATCTCTGTCTAGTAGACCACAACAAGTCAATCTGTGCTCTTTGATTACAGTTGTTCAACCAGTTACTAATCTACCTAATTGTAACTGGTTGAACAACTGAACCCAAAGGGTGCAAAGTAGAAACATTTCGTGAAGTCGGCTGGGGACAAAGAAAACACCACCAGAACCCCCTTCAATATGCAAAGGGAAAATTCCTTCTCAAGTACAAGCTCCATGGTGCCTTTTTGAATTACCATCAATTTGTAATGCTGTATCAATACATATGTATTATCTGTTCTTTTGGTGAGGGTTGCTTGAAGTATAAGGTACTTCCTCCATTAAGGTGATACTAACCACATGTTAATCGTTGTCTGAAAATCGCCAAGGATATGAATAATAAAAAGTTTAAAAAATAAGACATGTTTCTTTTATTGATAGTTGTATCTCAAGGCTGAAGTGAGGTTTGCAATGTAAGTTGTAAAATGTGATGTGAAATAGACAATTCTTTGTGGCTTATATAAAACAATACATTCATGTGCAATTATGGTCAAAAACAGCAGACTTTTAGGTGTTTATTCTAAAGTTATTTTTTTCCAAAATAACTTTATTACTCTTGATATCATACTATATTCACAAAACATTCTGGTAAAGCTATTGTTGAATGTGTTGTCCCAGTGAGACCCAGGGAACATTTCTATGTGATGCTTTAGGATTGAAGACAGTTCCATGTTTTCTGAGTAATTCCCAACTGTGTAAGAGATTATGTTCCCTTTGCATATTGGCTGCTAAGAAGCTCACTTTTTTCACTTATGGTACTTGAATGCATTTTGGGTTTTTTGGTTTTTGTTTTTTGGTCTTTTTTTTTTTTTTTTTTTTTTTTTTGAGACAGGGTCTCACTCTGTTACCTAGGCTGGAGTGCCAGTGGCACCATCATGGCTCACTGCAACCTTGACCTCTCCTGGCTCAGGTGATCCTCCCACCTTAGCCTCTCAAGTAGCTGGGACTACAGGCATGTGCCACAACATCCAACTAATTTTTGTATTTTTTGTAGAGATGAGGTTTTGCCACGTTGCCCAGGCTGGTCTCAAATTCCTGTACTCAAGTGATCTTCCTGCCTTGGCCTCCCAAAATGCTGACATTACAAGTATTACAGGTAGGAGCTACTGCCTCTGGCCATGGGAAGCATTCCGAATGATAACTTTGTTTGTTGTCTGTTGAGCAGGCTGGAGTGCAGTTGCATGATCACGTCTCACTGAACCCTTTCCTTTAATTTTTTTATTCTCTCAGCACCATTATAATTTATTTTAAAAGTAGAGAATAATTGGCTGGGCGCGGTGGCGCATGCCTGTAATCTCAGCACTTCGGGAGGCCGAGGCGGGCGGATCACATGGTCAGGAGATCGAGACCATCCTGACTGACATGGTGTGAAACCCCATCACTACTAAAAAATACAAAAAATTAGCTGGGCGTGGTGGCGGGAGTCTGTAGTCCCAGCTGCTCGGAAGGCTGAGGCAGGAGAATGGTGTGAACCCGGGAGGCGGAGCTTGCAGTGAGCTGAGATCACACCACTGCCCTCCAGCCTGGACTACAGAGCGAGACACCGTCTCAAAAAAAAAAAAAAAAAAAAGAGTAGGGCATAATTAGTAAATGCCTAACTAATCAAAAATTGTTGCCAGGTGACGTTGCTGTTGATGTATGAAAACCTCTTTCACTTAGCTTCCCGCTCCCGCTTCATTCTTTCCTGTCATATTTCTATTGACCAGTGATTTCTTGGCCCTTGGAAATGTGATTAACTTTTGCCACGACCTCTATGTTAGGGCCACACCTGACACCTTTATGCCACTGTCTGCCTCCAGACCTCTGTGTCCATCTTATATGTTTTCACCTTCTGCTGGACCTCAAGTCTGGATGCAAAGCTGTAGAGGAATTGAGCTGTTTTTCACAAGGGATCCAAGAACACGTAGCATGTGTGAACTGTACTAAAGCTCTGAGAAGGTGTGAAGAAGATTCACATCGACTATGCACCACATAGCCTTCTTCTCTTGCTGGCACCATCTCCTCACCTCTGTGTTGCTCCTCTTGGAGTCTTCACCTTCCACAGCCAGCACTTCTACTTTCACCGTCTGAGTGTGACTTTCCATAATTGTGAAACTCCTTGGGCTCATCTGTCACTCTCATTCCTGAATTTTAAGGAATGGCATTTTCTCCACCGTGCTTACGTCTGTTTTTCAGTATTAATTGTTCTAGAGAAAAGCATTCATTCATTCATTCACTCACTCATTCACTCACTCATTTAACAAAACTTTTATGGGTATCTACAGTACTATGTGCTTGGTATACTGAAGACACTAACATAGATAAATAATATAAATAAGAACCTTCTCCCAAGGAATTTAGATTAAAATAGTTCCAATTAGAGTAGGGGAAGCAAATATTTACGTAGATTAGGGAAATGTGTAGTGAGTGCCATGATTAGCACTATGCTCAGGATTTTATGGCAGCGACAAAAAGCAGAACCTAACCTTTTCTGGGGTGAAAAATTTGATGTAAACTGAGTCTTAAAGAATGAATGTGGGGTGGAGAGAGGAATAGGAAGAGCATTTCAGGCAGAGAGGAATAGCAGGAACAGAGACACTGATGCAAGGAATCCCATGGTATGGGTGATGAAGGGATGATTAAGTAGTTCAGTGACAAGACATGAGCCTGGAGATAAATAAGGTTCAGGTTCTGGGGACCTGGTGAGCCAGGTTAAGGACTTTGGGTTCATCCTGAAACCATGAAGCATTCCAAGCAATTATGTGACAAGATCAGATTCTAGGGGCTGAATGGAGAATAAATGTGTTAGTGGCAAGATTGAAGGCTGGGAATGTAAAAGGTGGCTCCTGCTATGGCTCGGGCAAAACATCACTTGGGCTTGAGCTGGGTTCATGGTTCTAAGGGCTTGAGGGAAGAATGCCAATTTCATAAATGTTTAGTGGATATGATTGGCATGTGATCTGAATGCAATTGGAGAAGGGGACCAATCATTTACTGAGTAGATATTGGTAATTGATGAATAAGACAGAAGAAGAAGGTGAGGTTTGGGGATAGGCAGTGTAAATTTTGGAGGTCATAAGGGGATTAGAGTTCTGTCCAGGGCATTGGTGGGGAAATCTAGCATGTAAATACATGTAAATAGATAAGTAAATATGCCTATACATTTATATAAGATATTTATACACTTATTCTCCTTCTTTGTTCATTTATTAGGTACCTTAAATATAAATATACCTGTGACATCTACTTGTGAATTTTTTCTCCCCTATTATTTTTGGTATTCAATAAATGTGAATCATGAAGAGAAAGCTGTTTTATTTAAACTCTGCAAAGTCACATTCTTACCCATTTTGATTGTAATAAAAGGCCTAGGTCATTATTTAATTTTTTAACCTTTGTGGCATGATTTATAGAAGGAAAATAAAAGTGTCATAGGTGTAATGGGCCAAAGTTGGGTTGTTGGTAAAATAATAATACCACAAATTGTTTTTCTATTTAGCCAACTACTGTCAAGTTACTTTAGTTGTGTTTGCAATTAATTGATTTTACTTTAAACCAGAACCAATAGAGATTGTAATCATGCAGCCCTGCAGTTCTGAATGTTTTGTTCTTCCTTTTATTGGTTTTCTAGATATTCCTAGTTGGCAACAGGATAGAGTTCAGTAATGGTTATGCAATTTCCTTGTGCAGGGTATTAAAATTTGTGACCAGAGATCCCAGGAGACCAGCTATTAGATTTTCAGTGCACTATTAGATTAAATCTGTCTACTCAAACTAAAGGGATCCTGCCTGAGGCTGTCTGATCAGTAGTCTGTCGTTCCTGTGCAAATGAAGCTATTAAGATTCTCTTAGGAGGTAGACGGTCTGAATTGGATCTAACTAGTACATGGTGACTGAAAAGAGGGATATACTGATAATTGGCATCAATCTAGCCTTGATAAGATTTTTAAAAAATAAATTCCTTTTTGATACAGGTTGAAAAAGAGATGTAAAATAGTCCCTATTTTATATTATTGGTTCTTAAGTACTTATCAGGAAATGACAAAAGTCAGTGTCCATAAACAAATGTTCCATTGATCTTTGATCACCAAATCATCCTTTCTATCTTCCTCTTTTTTGTTTAGGTCACTGCAGTCACCATTACCTCCACCACCATCATAATTATATATAGCTACCACTTCTTGGACACTTGGGTCTGCTTGTGTTTGAACCAGACATTTCTAGCTCCAAAGTCTGCATTCCTAATTTCCTGCAGTCTTAATACCATCATTCTAATAGAAGACCCCCACAGGGAAAGCTGATGCTACACTTTAAAAATGATTTTGGGATCCAGTAAGTCGTGATTCTATTTTATATAATTTTGGAAGATGTGGCCAGAGAGTTAACTCTTTTTATTTTATTATTATTCTTTTAATTGTTGAGGTACTTATAACCACCAGCTATGAAGTTATAATTTATTGATTGCCATATTGAGTATGTTAAATTGTTAATTTACATAATTCCTGATTCTTATTTCTCCCCTCTCAAAAAATTCAATTTGATAATTTAACGTACCTGCTTCTGTGTGTTCCATGGAACTATTCATATAATTTTTTTACAGAATTATGAGAGAATTACATTTCCCCAGCTATATATCAATTGAGAAACAGTAGAAATGAACAGGTTAAGAAATTCTGTTTCAAGATCTCAAATGGTCAAAGTCATTGGCATTGTAAGCCCTTCTGTTTGACTCAAGCCTCATAGAAGACGTAATCCAGAGGTACAAAGTACACTGAGTAATCCAGCAAGCTAATTGCCCACTTTAAGGCCTCTCGAGCCCAACGGCCAAGTGAAACCTCCACTCTCAGGGAAATTAGGCAACTGCCAACGTGGTTTTGCTGTTTTCAGAGACACAGCCTTATATAAATCTGTGATCACTAATGATAGTCTGTGCTAATGAAGGTAGTTTTTTGAGTCAAATGCAGGTTGACTTAGGTCTTTAGAATTACAATGTTGATTCACTGCTGTCATCCCTGTCAAGAGAGCTGCGTATGTAATTATGGTTTTCCTCTAAATAGATTTGCTTTGGGACTGTCATGCAAATTCCATTTCTTCATGTTCTTGCTGTCTTTCAACCTCAAATAAATAAATAGAAAAAATATCTCTAAGCACCATGTGTGGGCTGTCATTATTTTTACATTTAGTGTTCTAATGTTTTCAAACAAGTCAGTTGACAGGTAAAGTTTGCTGTAATAGGATTTGAATGTGGGTGTATATGGTGGTGCTTCAGATCTCTTTCCTTCTGTTTGACCCTTCATATTGGATAATAGTTTTAAAGGGCTCATACCAGAGAGTAAACCACAACATAGTCAACTTCTCAAATATCCATGCAATGTAGAAAGTCTGGGGTCAAGATAATTACTATGTGATCTGCTTAAGTGGGAACAGGGCCATTTCCCTCACCTTCAACACCCTCATATACATCTCAGCCAACCAACATTTTGCTGTTTGAAAAGCATGGCAGACTTTATCTTGTCCCTAAAGAGAATGCTGTTCTGCCTTCCTTTGCTTAGTATTCTGTGGCTCCATTTAACCTCCAAGCCAAAAGCCAGTTTCTTTTAGAAGACTTCAGGCAAAACTAGGAGCCTTATACTGGGCTAAATGCCTTCTATACTGTTTTTGTAATATTTTTGTAACATTTGCCATATTAAACTCCATTTATTTTATGGGCCTGAATCTTCACTAGACTAAGCTGCTTGAGAGAGGAGCATGTATAATTCATTTTCATGTTCACAGTGCTGAAACTGATGTCTGTAGAGCTTCAGTATTTGTCCACTGCATAAAATCAGTAAATAAAGGCAGGAAAGTTTGTTACATCAAGTAGGACCAAGGGCTAGATTCCCTGGGACAATTCAACTGGGCTTTTCATTGGTTATTCTAGCTGAGATCAACCTGCCCTGACCTGAATCAACTCTGAGCCACTACCTAGGCTGTTGTTTCTCAGCAAGTATATAATAGTAACTCATCAGAATAGCAGAGATCTTGGTAACAGGTTGCCTGACATTTGACTGATATGGGAAAATCCTAAACAGGTTTGGACTGGAATCTTGGCTCACAACCTATGTGACCTTAATCAAGATATTTTATCTCGCTGAGCCTCAATTTTCTCTTCTGTTAAATGAGCATAGTAAAACTTTGTTCATTGGTTTGCTGTGAAGAGTAAATGAGATGGTACGTGTTGGTGCATGTAGTATAGGAACATAGTAATTCTTGATAAATAGTCATTGAATACCTATAGTACATAGAACATAGAAAGTTCCTATTATTCCACTCCCACGCCCACACACTTGCCCTTCAGGCCTCAGGTTCTCCTTCCTGGTACCCCAGAAAGATTAAGCCCCTTTAGCCCTCTGTGTGCCTCTTTTATAGCATTTGACACAATTATAATTAATTGATTATGTAAGTTTTTGATTTAATAGCTGTCTTTTGTAGAATATAAGCACATAAATTCAGGGACTGTCTATTAATGAATTTTCCTCTAGTGCCTAGTACTTAGGTGGCTCACAATAAATACTGATTCAATGGATAAATAACTTTATTAGTCTGCTCAATGTGGCCTTTAATTTAGATTCACCCCAAATTACTCCCCATCAGGAAGGCTTTCTCATTCAACTTTCTCATCCTTAAGATTAGCAAAACATATTTCCCAAATATGTTATCTCAATTTTATTACCACAATCGGAAAAGGCTCTTCCTTGAATTTATTTTCTAGACTAGATCTATTTTGGGGTTTTCTTACTAATGATTGTAACTACTGATGTGGTCTTTTTTCTGCTTTTTACTTCTCATATGTTTATCTCTTTCCATTAGTCCTTCATTCCTTCAACAGATACTTGTTGTTGTGGCAGCTACTCTTCTAAGCACTGTGGAAGGATTTAAAACTGTGTGTGAAGCACAGTTGTCCCGGTCAAGGAACTTAAAAAAAATAATACAAGCAATAAAACATGTGCAAGTTTGACTAAAGTATGAGACTGGAATAAATACCTTTAAAAAGATGAAAACCAAGAGCTTCAGTGCTTTCCTTCAGTTTTTTTGCTCTATGGTATTCTCAACTTTTACTGGTTTCTCATCAAATAAATGTGTTAAAGTATAACTCAAATCATTGCTTAGATGTACTTTTTCAACAAGGCCTTCCCTGACCATTCTATTTACCATTGCAAATGCATTCCTCTCCACTAGCGCCATTCTCACCCTCTTTTCCCCATCAATGAATTTCATAGCACCTGTCACTTTTTTCATGCTGTATAACGTATATTAAGATACTGCTTATTGTCTGTCTCCCTTCAATAGAATGTAAGCTCCATGTGGGCCAGGATGTGTATCATCGATGTATCCCTAGAATAAGTGCCCAATTATAGCAGTCATTTGATGGACATTTGTTAAATGAAATTATAAATGAAGTAGGGATTAGCAGTTACACACTAAGATTCTGGAAAAATGGCCAGAGTTGAATCCTGGCTTTACCATTCTTGGTTATATTATCTCAGATTATTTACTTTCAGCCTTTCATTTCTCAGATGCACCTACCTTCTAGGGTTGTTGGGAGGATAGAATGCATAATACATGTAAACCAGCAAGTCCATAGTAAGTAACAAAAGTTGACTTTTTAAAATGTTAACTTACTCTTCTTTCCTATAGATGCATGAATCATATTTTATTTTGCCATTTTAAAAAGAAGACAATAACTAAAGGTATTAGCACATAATGATTCCAAGCATAATATTTCCACACGTCGAGTTGAATGCCTTTGAGCAGGTAATATGAGTTGAAATCAGTTTAACAATAATTAAATCAGCCAAGAGCAGTGTCTGATGCCTGTAATCTCAGCACTTTGGGAGACTGAGGCAGGTGGATCACTTGAGCTCAGGAGTTTGAGACCAGCCTGAGCAACATGGTGGAACCCCATCTCTACAAGAAATACAACACAAAATTAACCTGGTGTGGTGGCACGTGTCTGTAGTCCCAGCTACTTGGGGGGCTGAGGCGGGAGGATCACTTGAGTCCAGGAGGTCGAGGCTGCGGTGAGCTGTGTTTGCACCACTGCACTCCAGCCTGGGTGACACAATGAGACCATGTCTCAAAAAAGAAAAAAAAAAAAAAAAGAATAAAATAAAATACACACCATTTTTGAATATGTCATCAGTCTGTGTAGTTCATCTTGAAAGGACTTCAAGGTCCAATATGCATCATGCAGAGAGTTAGTAGGGCACAGACAAGAGTGACTTGACCACTGGCCTGAGTAGTTAAACTATCAGATAACTAGTGAAACAATTTAGTTATTTCATCAAACGTGTTGCATATGTAACGTGTTATGCACAGAGATGACATTTGGTATAATACTATGACAATAAAAGATGCAGTTCCTGCCTTGGGGGAGCAATTATAATGTACTATGAGGAGCTAAGAGTAAAGAAGGGGCCCTTGTAAATGAGGGGTGGGTCAGTAGGATAGCAGTTGGTAGAAAACTCACACTGGAATAAATGATCCTTGACTCGATCTTTTTTTTTTTTTCTTTTTTTTTCAAAAATACAGAAGCATTATTAGAGCCTAGATGTTTGAGTTCTGTGATAAATATGAGATAGGGATTTTAGCTGCTCATTAAATTTTGAAAGAAAAGAAGATCCTAAAAGGTTAGAGACCATGGAGATTTCAAAGGGGCTGACCTTGATTAGATATAAATAAATATAAGTCAGATGGGTATACCTGGGGGTTCCCGACTGTAATACAATTGGAAAGTTTCATGATTATGAGCACCTCTCTGTGCCTCCTTGATGGAGAGCTGACCTAGGAGTAGTTATTGTGTGAATTAATGAACATTCTTCAGCAAAAGTTATTAATGGTAACGTTTGGTAAAAGTCTTTTAGAAGTAGACTGTTAAGTGTGTTACTAGTTATAATCAATTAATAACCTGTGATTTGTAGGAGCAAATGACCATGGAGATACAATATACTTTTTAATCTTGCTCTTCAAACATCACTGTAGATCCATTGTCCTTCTCAAGACATTGGCTTGGTTCCGAAGCAGCTCCCACGCTCTTCCAGAAATCTCTATGTGGGACTCTGAATGTGGGCAAGAAGAGGATGTACTGGATGCACATTCCCTATCAGGAGTCTCTTAATAGTTTCCCACCCAGTTACAACATATTGCTATAATCCCACACAACAGCTGAAACATCTTTTCTTCTTTTCTTTTAATTCCTGTAGCATTTGATGTCTTCACCATGTAATTTACATTTAATTGTAAGTTGTTTTGCATCATTTAATAGTTGTTTCAAGTATGAATGTCTTGCCTTCCCAAGAAGATTAAAATAAGATTCCTTTAAGAACAGAGGCTCACTGCACAGTGCCAGCTATAGACATAGAGTAAACCACAACTACTGACTTCATTTCAAGCTTCATCTTCCCAGCAAAGAAGGCCAACCTGGTGTACAACTCATTCTTCTGATGTGCACTTACTTTATGGAGGAATAAATACACTGAGTTATTGGGAGTTTGTGAAGGAAGCGACTAGAATGTCAATAAAATAATACAGTTTTGTTTTGTTTCATTTTGTTTGAAAAGAAACTGCTGAATGACCAAGATATTTGAAAATGGAGGCTGGGATTGGGCAGGGGTGAAGAATTATGTCGCAGACTTTGTACTGGAAAAATGTCTGCCTTAATCTAGTCAATAAATATGACTGCTCTTTGAAGTCCTTTTTTTCCTCCCTGAGTATAAATTCAAATGCTATTCATTTTATGAGTTGCTCATATTTCTTTAGCCCTTAAGGCATCAACCTTTGATGTCTTATTTTCATATTCTTTTATCTCTTAGAACTGATCCACATATTCAGTAGAATGGAGGTATAAATCCTAATCCATAGACTACTCCGGGCTTCTTGAAAATGAATCTTATTTAGATTCTTTCCTTTATCTGCTCACTGGCAGATCTAGTGTTAAACAGAACCTTATTATCATCACAAGGAAGCAGATTAAAAAATACTTTTCAGTCATTTGTATTCAACAAGTACACTCCATCAAATCTTGCCTAACTTTTTTGCAAATAACTTTGCTCCTTGGATCCTCTCCCAGGTCTTTATCAAAATGGAACCACATGCATTTGTAACTACCTCATATTTAAAGTTTTGAGTCATTAAGTTCAATTATCTTTATGGGTAAACATTGAATTTGGAGTAAAAGTTCCATTTGTTTCACAAAAATTTGCAAATAGTTGTCATTTTCTTTGTAGATCTGTCCAGTGTGATTTTGAAACAAATAAAACTGCTTAAAATTTTATCAGCCTTCCTTCTTTTTGGCTTAGCTTTAAGAACCACATTTAATATATAACTCAGATCTATAAATAGTACTGAGAAAAGCAGTGGAAAACATTGCAGGTATAAAGACTTTTCATGTTGACTATTTTTGGTAAAGGTTCTAGACGTTTGAGTGAAATCCCTCATGTTTTATTGGTTTACTCTGGCACCAGCTTATGAAAAAGGGGACTTGAATTACTAGAGGGTAATTTTTTTTCTGTTTTTTACTATTTTTTCCTTCAGTTAGGTTGTTTATTCAAAACTTGAAAACATATACAATTTCAAGGTCTTCTACAGTATATTTACATAATCCTGATGAACAACTTTATAAATTTTTAAATGAGCAAATATTCTCAACCATGTCAGCTTTAATATTATAATTAATGTGCACAAATCTGAACACTTTTCTTGCTCATACTGTAATACATTAAATAGACCATAGCAAACAATTTCTTATTTAAATTCTTGTCTGTGCCTGTCACTCTTCTCATACTTTAGCCTCATAACTTTGGTTGTAATTATATAAATGGTTAATATTCATATTCTGATTGCAAAATGAAAAGTGAGGAAGAGAGATTAAAACATTTGTCTAAGGTCACAAGTCTGGTAAAATCAACAGAGGCACTCAGAATGTCTCCAAAATCATTTCCATTATGCCAGAACCTTTAAATGTTACAGAAACAAGCTAAAGCAATACATTGAAATGTGCTTCTATGTAGAACTTGAGCTGTATCTAAACTTAAATTAGAGTTCAGCCAACATAGAATCTAGTTGAGTAATATTCTACAACATGAGATAACCATAATGATATTTGATATAAAATGAGATTGCAGAGGAAACACATTTTAATAACTGAGATGTGTGCTTACTCTTCTTGATGTGTATTAAAAGCTCAGTATGTGAGAGTAATATGAGGTGATGGGGGTTACTCTTAAAGAGATTACTAATAATATTTATTCGGAAAAAGATGACGATTTTAGAGGCTACTTAAGAGACTGGTTCTGGGAAAACCAGAACTTAGGGGTTAAGTTAAGCCATAACTTAGGGGTTCTTCTTTCACCCAATCCCATTGGAATTCTGCTTTGCTATAGAACCATGCTCAAACCAAGGCAAGCAGTACACATTACATGAACAAACAACACAACAATGAAAAGCAGATCCTTGAGACCCTCCCGAGAAGACCAAGAGCTCTCTCTTTAAAACTTTGTACAAATACCTAGGTTCTCAAGTCTTCCTGTGTCTTATTTCTTGACCAATTGCACTATCAATTCAAAAATGGAACAAAGGATTTTCCATGTATCAGAACCTTTTTCCCTATACATTAAGAAGAACTTTTCCCACATGAATAGGTAATATCACAATCTTAAGCCAGAGGATGAAACCTATGAATTCTTTCTATCATATATATTTTAACAAGAAACATAAATATATATGACCTACTTATAGCCAATTTATATCTTGCCCAGGTTGTTTTGTTTTCTAAACTTATCCCTCATATGGCTTAATAAGGCCATAAATGTGCCTCCTTCCTATCTCACCTCTATGACTTGACATGTATTATAAAATAAACTTCCTATATAAAATAATATTTACTGAATGAAAAGAAAGTATCACATACAACTTTTATTATTATATTGTTAAGTTTATTTTTTGCGCATCATGGCTAGACCATCTTAAAGTAGTTTGTCTCTGTCTCTTTTCCCATTTTTTTTTTATTATACTTTAAATTCTTTGGTACATGTCATGTGCACAACGTGCAGACTTGTTACATATGTATACATGTGCCATGTTGGTGTGCTGCACCCATTAACTCATCATTTACAGTAGGTACTCCTAATGCTATCCCTCCATGCTCCCCCAACCCCACAACAGACCCTGGTGTGTGATGTTCCCCACCCTGTGTCCAAGTGTTCTCATTGTTCAGTTCCTACCTAGGACTGAGAACGTGCGGTGTTTGATTTTCTGTCCTTGCGATAGTTTGCTCAAAATGATGGTTTCCAGCTTCATCCATGTCCCTGCAAAGGACATGAACTAATCCCTTTTTATGACTGTGTGGTATTCCATGGTGTATATGTGCCACATTTTCTTAATCCAGTCTGTTATTGATGGACATTTGGGTTGGTCAAGTCTTTGCTATTGTGAATAGTGCTGCAATAAACATATGTGTGCATGTGTCTTTATAGCAGCATGATTTATAATCCTTTGGGTATATACCCAGTAATGGGATGGCTGGGTCAAATGATATTTCTAGTTCCAGATCCTTGAGGAATTGCCACACTGTCTTCCACAATGGTTGAACTAGTTTATAGTCCCACCAACAGTGTAAAAGTGTTCCTCTTTCTCTACATCCTCTCCAGCATCTGTTGCTTCCTGACTTTTTAATGATTGCCATTCTAACTGGTGTGAGATGGTATCTCATTGTGGTTTTGATTTGCATTTCTCTGATGGCCAGTGATGATGAGCATTTTTCATGTGTCTGTTGGCTGTATGAATGTCTTCTTTTGAGAAATGTCTGTTCATATCCTTTGCCCACTTTTTGATGGGGTTGTTTGATTTTTTCTTGTAAATTGGTTTAAGTTCTTTGTAGATTCTGGACATTAGCCCTTTGTCAAATGGGCAGATTGTAAAATTTTCTCCCATTCTGTAGGTTGCCTGTTCACTCTGATGGTAGTTTATTTTGCTATACAGAAGCTCCTTAGTTTAATTAGATCCCATTTGTCAATTTTGGCTTTTGTTGCCATTGCTTTTGGTGTTTTAGACATGAAGTCCTTGCCCATGCCTATGTCCTGAATGGTACTGCCTAGGTTTTCTTCTAGGGTTTTTATGGTTTGAGGTCTAAATTTAAGTCTTTAATGCATCTTGAATTAATTTTTGTATAAGGTGTCAGGAAGGGATCCAGTTTCAGCTTTCTACATATGGCTAGCCAGTTTTCCCAGCATCAGTTATTAAATAGGGAATCCTTTGCCCATTTCTTGTTTTTGTCAGACTTGTCAAAGATCAGATGGTTGTAGATGTGTGGTATTATTTCTGAGGGCTCTGTTCTGTTCCATTGGTCTGTATCTCTATTTTGGTACCAGTACCATGCTGTTTTGGTTACTGTAGCCTTGTAGTATAGATTGAAGTCAGGTAGCATGATGCCTCCAGCTTTGTTCTTTTGGCTTAGGATTATCTTGGCAATGCAGGCTCTTTTTTGGTACCGTATGAAGTTTAAAGTAGTTTTTTTCCAATTCTGTGAAGAAAGTCATTGATAGCTTGATGGGGATGGCATTGAATCTATAAATTACCTTGGGCAGTATGGCCATTTTCACGATACTGATTCTACCTATCCATGAACATGGAATGTTCTTACATTTGTTTGTGTCTTCTTTTATTTCGTTGAGCAGTGGTTTGTAGTTCTCCTGGAAGAGGTCCTTCACATCCCTTGTAAGTTGGATTCCTACATATTTTATTCTCTTTGAAGTAATTGTGAATGGGAGTTCACTCATGATTTGGCTCTCCGTTTGTCTGCTATTGGTGTATAGAAATGCTTGTGATTTTTGCACATTGATTTTTTTATCCTGAGACTTTGCAGAAGTTGCTTATCAGCTTAAGGAGATTTGGGGCTGAGACAATGTGGTTTTCTAAATATACAGTCATGTCATCTGCAAACAGGGACAATTTGACTTCCTCTTTTCCTAATTGAATACCCTTTATTTTTTTCTCCTGCCTGATAGCCCTGGCCAGAACTTCCAACACTATGTTGAATAGGAGTGGTGGAAGAGGGCATCCCTGTCTTGTGCCAGTTTTCAAAGGGAATGCTTCCAGTTTTTTCCCATTCAGTATGATATTGGCTGTGGGTTTGTCATAAATAGCTCTTATTATTTTGATATACATCCTATCAATACTTAGTTTATTGAGAGTTTTTAGCGTGAAGGGTTGCTGAATTTTGTTGAAGGCCTTTTCTGCATCTATTGAGATAATCATGTGGTTTTTGTCATTGGTTCTGTTTATATACTGGATTATGTTTATTGATTTGCATATGTTGAACCAGCCTTGAATCCCAGGGATGAAGTCAACTTGATTGTGGTGGATAAGCTTTTTGATGTGCTGCTGGATTTGGTTTGCCAGTATTTTATTGAGGATTTTTGCATCGATGTTCATCAGGGATATTGGTCTAAAATTCTCTTTTTTTTTTGTTGTGTCTCTGCCAGGCTTTGGTATCAGGATAATGCTGGCCTCATTAAATGAGTTATGGAGGATTCCTTCTTTTATTGTTGATTGAAATATTTTCAGAAGGAATGGTACCAGCTCCTCTTTATACCTCTGGTAGAATTTGGCTGTGAATCCATCTTTTTTTGGTTGGTAGGCTATTAATTATTACCTCAATTTCAGAACCTGTTATTAGTCTATTGAGGGATTCAACTTCTTCCTGGTTTAGTCTTGGGAGGGTGTATGTGTCCAGGAATTTATCCATTTCTTCTAGATTTTCTAGTTTATTTGTGTAGAGGTGTTTATAGTATTCTCTGATGATAGTTTGTATTTCTGTGGGGTTGGTGGTGATATCCCCTTTATCATTTGTTATTGCATCTATTGATTCTTCTCTCTTTTCTTCTTTATTAGTCTTGCTAGTGGTCCATCAATTTTGTTGATCTTTTCAAAAAGCCAGCTCCTGGATTCATTGATTTTTTGGAGGTTTTTTTGTGTCTCTGTCTCCTTCCGTTCTGCTCTGATCTTAGTTATTTCTTGCCTTCTGCTAGCTCTTGAATGTGTTTGCTTTTGCTTCTCTAGTTCTTTTAATTGTGATGTTAGGGTGTCAATTTTAGATCTTTCCAGCTTTCTCTTGTGGGCATTTAGTGCTATAAATTTCCCTCTACACACTGCTTTAAATGTGTCCCAGAGATTCTGGTATGTTGTGTCTTTGTTCTCATTGGTTTCAAAGAACATCTTTATTTTTGCCTTTATTTCGTTATGTACCCAGTAGTCATTCAGGAGCAGATTGTTCAGTTTCCATGTAGTTGTGCAGTTTTGAGTGAGTTTCTTAATCCTGAGTTCTAGTTTGATTGCACTGTGGTCTGAGAGACAGTTTGTTATAATTTCTGTTCTTTTACATTTGCTTACGAGTGCTTTACTTCCAACTATATGGTCAGTTTTGGAATAAGTGTGATGTGGTGCTGAGAATAATGTATATTCTGTGATTTGGGGTGGAGAGTTCTGTAGATGTCTGTTAGGTTGACTTGGTGCAGAGCTGAGTTCAATTCCTGGATATCCTTGTTAACTTTCTGTCTCGTTGATTTGTCTAATGTTGACAATGGGGTGTTAAAGTCTCCTATTATTACTGTGTGGGAGTCTAAGTCTCTTTGTAGGTCTCTAAGGGCTTGCTTTATGAATCTGGGTGCTCCTGTATTGGGCACATACATATTTAGGATAGTTAGCTCTTCTTGTTGAATTGATCCCTTTACCATTATGTAATGGCCTTCTTTGTCTCTTTTGATCTTTGTTGGTTTAAAGTCTAAACCAGAGACTAGTATTGCAACCCCTGCCTTTTTGTTTATTTGTTTGTTTGTTTTCTATTTGCTTGGTAGATCTTTCTTGATCCCTTTATTTTGAGCCTATTTGTGTCTCTGCACGTGAGATGGGTCTCCTGAATACAGCACACTCATGGGTCTTGACTCTACCCAATTTGCCAGTCTGTGTCTTTTAATTGGAACATTTAGCCCATTTATGTTTAAAGTTAATATTGTTATGTGTCAATTTGATCCTGTCATTATGATGTTAGCTGGTTATTTTGCTCGTTAGTTGATGCAGTTTCTTCCTAGCATTGATGGTCTTTACAATTTGGCATGTTTTTGCAGTGGCTCATACCAGTTGTCCCTTTCCATGTTTAGTGCTTCCTTCCATGTTTAGTGCGTTCCATGTTTAGTACTCTTGTAAGGCAGGCCAAGTGGTGACAAAATCTCTCAGCATTTGTTTGCCTGTAAAGGATTTTATTTCTCCTTCACTTATGAAGCTTAGTTTGGCTGGATATGAAATTCTGGATTGAAAATTCTTTTCTTTAAGAATGTTGAATATTGGCCCCCACTCTCTTCTGGCTCGGAGAGTTTCTGCTGAGAGATCTGCTGTTAGTCTCATGGGCTTCCCTTTGTGGGTAACCCGACCTTTCTCTCTAGCTGCCCTTAACATTTTTTCCTTCATTTCAACTTTGATGAATCTGACAATTATATATCTTGGAGTTGCTCTTCTCGAGGAGTATCTTTGTGGCGTTCTACTGGAGGGTAGTTTTCTTTTAGGGTGTTATAATTATTTTAAAAATTGATTCATTGGATATGTTATTAATGTCAAAAATGAGATAACTTGATGATTATCTCTTTATGAATTTAAGGTGCTGGGTATTTCTCTTGTTTTTCAATTTACAGCATTCTTTCAGATATGCAGTCTCCTGTTTCTATTTCTCTCTTAGCTACTTCTTTCTTTAATGTTTTGTTGCTAATCAGAATCTCTACCAAAAAGAGTAACCAAAAAGCTGAAGAAAATTTAACTATTAAACGGTGTTAATTGCTTCTTCAACTACAGAAGGATTTTATGTGTTGAGTAACATGCCATTTGAAGATTTGACAACTCCATCCTCTCCTTGGTAACTCCCCGGGTCATTTGGTCTAGATCGATCGATCATCTTTCTCACTTAAGAGCATTCAGTTCTTACCTTCAAATAATCAGCATATAGTGGTACATAGTCATCTGTAGGAAGAAAGAAATAAGCTGTACGGTAGAGTGCTCTCTGGGTAAATATTTCTTGTGTTGAGATATAACCCATGTATATTTATTAAATATCAATGACATTTCTTTGCTTATTCTTTCATTCACTCAACAGATATTATTGAACAGCTGCTGTGTACTAAGCATTGTTCGTTTTTCCAGGTTCTAACATTGTGATCATTTCTATTTTTAGAATGTATTATTTAACAAAGTACTACTAATTATATACATATGTATATATGTATACTAATCATTAGTGTGTATATATATGTGTGTATGTGTGTCTTTCCCAATGGGTTTTGACAGTATAGCATAAAGATTGTGAAAGTGGGCTCTAGAATCTGAGAGCCTATGAAAACTTCAGCTCCAACACTTTCTAGTTGTGTGAGTGACTTTAAGCAAGTTAATGAACTTCCCTAAGCTCATTTACTTCATCTTTACAATAGGGATAATAATAGTACTTACCTCATGTCCACTATCTAAATAGTAAATGGGAGAATACACACAGCATATTGCACTGGACTTGGCAGGCAAGTAAGCCCTCAATAGATGTTAAATCTGCTGTTGTTATTAAATCATAGTTCTTGCTTACTTGATTGTTATAATCTTTTTCAGTATTTATTGAGCAAATACCTATGAAGTGTACTCAGAGTAAACTTGGACAGTGAGAGACACCACCATCTGGACTGTTGTGTCATAAACAAAAGCCTTAAAACTGGGTCTTGGCAATGGTGAGGGGAACAGATGCTCTAACTGCCTTCTAGAATGTGTTTTTCACTATGTGTCTAAGCTGCGATGAATGTCACTAATGTCATCTCTCTTTCTATTTTAGGTAAGTACGTCACCATTTTTGAAACTCTATGCAGATGGGTAAGTCTTGCTGTTGGAACTTTTCCTGTTGATTTGCATACTTGGAGGATCTGGATCAGACAATGTGCTTATCGTGGTCAGACAAATGCCTTTATTTTATTCAAGCAGAGATCTGGAGAGATAACAGAATTTCCCACACATGCTTTCTATCTCTGTTTCAAATCTTTGGCAGAAAAAAAAATCTGTTATTTTTAATTGGATAAAATGTTAAGTTTAAATAATTGAAGATTGAATTTCTTACTCTGTCAATAGAAGGCAGAGTAGTTGAAAGACTTGAGAAAAGAAAAACAATTGTTTACTTCCCATTAGAAATCATAAAATCCTCTGAAGTAAGCATACAAATCTTTGTTTTCCTGCCTTCAAACAGGAAAAATTTTTTCAGTGCCTAACAGATATTCCATGATTAGATTATTTTAATGAAAAATAGTTTTTTATCAAATAGAAAAAGTGACAAATGGCCCTGCAAGACCACGTGTGCATAATATTGTAGAAGGAATTCCTGTTATGACTAAGAGTTGATGTAGTTAATTTAGTATGTCTAAAGTTGGCTGTAGTCTATCACCACAGAAGACTGAACTGGAAGAAATGATCTTAAATCACAAAGGATTTAGTAAAGACCTAAGTGAGCTGTGAAAGATGATTAAACTATGAAATAATTCACAAAAGGAAGTTATAAATTCCTTGCCACTTGTGAACTCTGAAAACTACATAGACAGTTATGTTCATATTAGGAAATAAAGATTTATCCTGCCTTGGCACAATGTATTGAATTGGCATGTTGTTCTCAATAACAAAGTCTCAATTTGCTTCATCAGCTTTAATTCCCTAATTACTCCATACATACTCTATACTCTGTGTGTCAGTCTGAGTCTTCCAAGAAGCCCATGCCAAAATGGGATTAGAAATGCAAGAATTTTAGGAAATGCCCTTGTAGAAGAATATAAGGAGGGAGCCAGTTAAGACTAAGGGAAATGTCAAAGCATGATCCAAGTTTCACTCTGAGAAAAGAAGGGAGAGAGAATTGGTGAGAGCATCCTAAATTGGGCTAGCCAAAGGCTAGCCAAAGGCATATGGGAGTCCTCAAGCCAAAATCAGCCATCAGAGGAATCCTATGTTTCCCAGGAATGTGTCTGCCACAATATGCCCTCTGTGCTCAGTCAGTATCAAGAAGCAGGGCATGGGAGGTATGGCCTTAGCTCAGATGCTGCAGTGAATTTCAGAGGCATCAGTTGGGGCCCTTCACTGATTATAGTTCCTATAGTTGGAGGTCTGCAGCACCTCCTTATGGCCCCTGCACAGAGGCTCCTAGATCTTGGTTCTTTCTGATTCTGTTACAATTCCTTCTCTCTCCACATCTTACTCATTCTTCATGCCCAAATCAGTTACCACTTCTTTCATGAGGGTTACTCTGTACAACCTAGTGGCTAATAATTACCATTCTCTTTTGGACTTTAAAAGTTCTTGTATTTTCCTATGGTATTTATTGTTTTTGTTATCCATTTATTTAAAAAACTGGTATTGAGAGCTGCATTTGTGCTAGACACCTTTCTATGCTCTGTAGGGGAGAGGATCAGAAAAAAAAATGGCAAAACATGACAGTCTAATGGAGAAGATAATACTGTAAAATACATTAACTAAAATATAACATAACATAGAAGTGTTAGAAGTACGAGCAAAAGATATGAGGAGACAGAAGAAGGAAGAATAACCTTTTGGGAAAGAAGGGAAGGCAGTGCTCAGGGAGGGTGGAGGATTTAAAGTGGGACTTGACATTGAGCTTTGTCTTGGAGGATGACCAGCTCCTTAGGAGTTGACGGTTGAATAGGCAGCATTTTGAAGTTCATGGTTATATGAAGGAGCATAGAAAAGATTTGTAGTATGGAGAGCCTTGCATGTCATAGGGAATTTATGGGATTACCGTCAAAGAGAAATCTGCAAAATTGGCCTAAAGCCAGATTATATGGGGCATCTGGTCTTGGCAAGTAGCTTAGACTTTATTCTCTATGAGGCCAATCCAATTCAGAACATCTCAGAGTCATGTGGGCCAGGCTGAATGACAAAAATAGTGATGTATATAATTCTGTATGGCATACTAAAATGGTGTGATTCTACCAAACAGAAAAAATGGTGATACTATATATTTAAATATGTTGTCTATATCTAAAAACTACTAATAAATAAATTACAATGAAGAAAATCACATTTTGATAAAATAAGATAAAAATATAGGACATAAGGCCAAAATGTAATGGGACGATTTAGCAGACTCTTGATCTCAGGTGTAAGATTTGTCATGAATAACTATTTTCTGCTCAATATACATTTACTTTCTGTACAGTGTGGTTATAAAGACATAACTGAAAAATCTAGTTGTCTTCAAAATATGTAAGGTATCAAAAATCAGGATTTCATGCTGAGTGTGCTTTATAATGTTTGGAAACTAGTTGTAATTAGTTGAAGCATTCACCAGAATGTCACTTAACAATTCTAACTTTAAATATCTATATGCCCTAAAGTTAATATATTATATTGATTTTGATTTTTAATTTGATGTAATTTCAGATTTACTGTAAAGTAGCAAGAATAGCACAAAGAATTCTCAGATACCCTTCACCAATATCCCCCAAATGTTAACATTATACTACATTTACTTTATTCAGTCTCTCTGTCTCTCATGTCTACCTTTCTATCTAATCATCTATGTATCCATCTACCCATACACACGTTTGCTTATTGATACACATTTAGAGCAAGTTGCAGACATGATACCCCTTTGCTTCTAAATACTTAAATAATTCCTAAAATCATGTAGTTACCACACATAGGTACAGTTCATTGGTTAAAATTAGCAAATTGACACAGATAAAATGTTTTTATCTAATCTACAGACTTTATTCTAAATTTCAATAATTGTCCCAATGATGTTCTATATAGCCAATGAAATTACAAAATCATGCTTTGCAATCAATTGTCATGTCTCTTTAATATCCTTTAAACTGGAGCAGTTTCTGAATCTTCATCAAAGACTATTTCATGACATTTACATTTTTGAAGAATTACATGCCAGTTGTTTTGTACACTCTCTTGATTTGTTTGGGCTGCTATAACAAACTATCATAGTCTGCATAGTTTATCAACAACAGAAATTTATTTCTCACGGTTCTGGAGGTTGAGGAGTCCCATGATCTGGTGAGCTGATACTCACCAGACAGCAGATTTTCTGTCTGGTGAGTATCAGCTTTCTAGCTCATAAATAGCTGTCTCCTTGCTGTGTTTTTACATGGCAGAAAGGAAGAGAGAGTTCTCTGGGGTCTGTTTTATAAGGGCATTAATCCCATTCATGAGGGCTCTGTCCTCATAATCTCATCACTTCCAAAAGGCCACACCCGTAAATACCATCATATTGCTGATTAGGTTTCAACATACAAATTTGGAGGCAACGCAAACATTCAGTCTAAAGCATAAGCTATCTTTCAATTTGAGTTTATTTTGTGTTTCCTGGGGATGATAGTCCGGTCATACAACTTGGGCAGGAATATCACAGTAGTGATGCTAAGTCCTTATATCCAGAGGTAGATGCTGTTGTTTAGTACCATTACTGACAGTTTTAGCTTTGATCATTTGGTTAAAGTGGTGTCTACCAGATTTCTCCACTGTAAAGTTTCTATTTTCGTCCTTTGTAATTAAAAAGCATTTTGTACAGTGATAATATGAGACCGTGTAAATACGCTGTTATTCCTCAATTTCTTACCCAATAGCTTTGGAATCCGTTGATGATTCCTGTCTAAATCAGTTACTTGTGTTATTATTATGGTTGCTGTTTTCATTGGTTTCATGCTGCTATAACAGAATACCACAGACTGGGTAATTTATAATGAATAGAATTTATCTGGATCATGGTTCTGGAGGCTGGCAGGTTCAGGATCAAGGGGCTACATCTGGTGCAGTCCTTTTTCCTGCTGCATCATAACATTACGAAAAGTATCACATGGGCAAGAAATAGGGAGAAGGGGGCCAAACTCTTTTTTTTTTTTGAGACGGAGTCTCGCTCTGTCACCCAGGCTGGAGTGCAGTGGCTCCACCTCGGCTCACCGCAACCTCCACCTCCCTGGTTTGCCATTCTACTGCCTCAGTTTCCTGAGTAGCTGAGACTACAGGCACTCGCCACCACGCCCAGCTAATTTTTTTGTATTTTGTTTAGTAGAGATGGGGTTTCACCGTGTTAGCCACGATGGTCTTGATCTCCTGACCTCGTGATCCACCCGCCTCGGCCTCCCAAAGTGCTAGGATTACAGGTGTGAGCCACTGCACCTGGCCCAAACTCATTCTTTTATAAGGAACCTACTCCTATGATAACTGATAAAGTAATCAATTCATGAAGGGAATGCTCTCATGATCTAATCATCTCTTAAATGTCCCAACTCTTAACACTGTTGCATTTTGGACTAAGCTTCCAAGACGTGAACTTTGGGGGAAACATTCAAACAATAGTGGTTTGCTAAGGGGAAATTTTGTAATTTCGTCATTTCTTCTTTTATTAGTTGGCTTTCTATTATGCATAAAAATGTTTCTTCTTGTTTGTTTCTGTGTGGAGTCATGAATTCTTTATTTAGCAGGTTGTTATCCTTTAATGTTGTTAGTTAATATCATTATTTTAATCCTCATACTGTCCTGGATTTGGACAGTACAAGGTACTTCTAGTTGACTCCTTTGTCATTTTAACATGTTACTGTTATTCTTTGAATACTTTTTTACTTTCTGGCTTTAGATATGAGACTCTTGTTTTTTTCTCCAAGCCTTGGAATCAGCTACTTTTCTAGGGCTCTCTGGTGCCTTTCAGTAAAGAATGGTTTTTAGAAATCAAAATTTGGAGAGTGGGTGTGCTTTTGTTTCTAGGTCCTTTTAGTAGACAGATCTAGGGAAAAAGTGTATGTAAGTACATACTCACATATAAATGTGTGCATATATATACATACCCACACATACCTATATCCATGGGTATTTTCAGATATTTGTATCTATTAAACCTAGGATTTCACAGTGATAATCCATCATTGCAGTGCTCATTCTATTCTTCTCCATTTTCATATCTGTAACTCTATGAGAAGTTACAGTGAGAAGCCTGGCTCCCATTATTCACAATATATTAGATATTGGATAGCATTTTCTTACCTGTGGAATGTAGTTTCAGAAATTAGTTTCAGAATTACCCACTCACACCTCTATGGAAAAAGAGAAGTAAAGCAAAGAAAAGCATTTCAGTAAGTAGACTTTTAGCATTATTTATGTTTTATATGCCTAATTCTGTACTCAAAATTCACTTGGTTAGTTCTCTTCTCACACCCACTTCCACTCACTTCAATATGATGGTGTTACTTATTTTAAATATGGATCAGTTAATTTGTTTTAATATATAAATTTGTTTTCACCTAGAGTCGAATCGATTAATCTGGAATGATATTTTCTGTTTCTGTATTTAAAATATGAACTAATAATTTCCTTTCCTTAATAATAAGAAATCCCTAGCCCCATTTAAGACTCAAATGAGGTAGGCATCCATGTTTTCCTAGAGTATATAGCTGTGATCTAAATCAGAAAATCTGAACAACTTTATCTTGGACCAAACTTTAGGATAATCTGGAAACAACGGGGCAAATGTTAGTGCATGAGTATTTTCAAACATAATTCTGAGTAAATTCCAAATGCATATGTGGGTTTGTGGCTCTTGATTTCTGGTTGTTTGTACATGATTTCATCTTTATTGTAGATAATAAAAATTGGGTATAAAAGCAATGCCATTAATTATTTATGTATTGCTTATGCTTTTTATTTCAAAAAGGAATTAAGCAATCCTAACTTCAAAAATGGATTAAAAGGCTATGTAAAGCTAAGTTAGAAACACAAATGTAAAAGTATATTTTGTATTTGGAGTTAAGTTTAGGTCTTATAATATTAATAGCTTCCTCAAAGATACAGCAAATAGAGAAACCTGATAATATTTATGTCTTGAGAGAAAATTATCTTTATATAATTAATTATAAGACTTTTCATTAGGGTCTTTGTATAAAGTAAAGCAATAATATGTTTAATAGTATTTTTATGTGAGTTACATACATGTACATTATTAGTCATGAATAAATAGTGATGTTCTTATACTTAGTCTTGTTACAAGTCAAAATAGTAAATCATTATTCCATGAAAGTCTTCATATAGTAATTTAAATAATTGTAAATCTGGTTACTTGATGTGGAGAAAGCACTTAGTACACATAGTAGAATGACTTGCCAGTCTTGCCGTTAGGTTATCTTTCTCATACACTACTTACCTCAACTTAAGTTGGCAGGAGCTTGATTACAGAAGATAACTGTCATTTATCTCTTTGTGTGGAGTGCATGTATTCTGGGATGTCTATAGGAGTAAGACCCAAAGGGTTTATATTACAGAATTATAGTTAGCAAAATCACTAGGAATTGTTTATGGAGGGAAGATAACCATAGATATATCTGATTACCTATTTGGAGGACTGGCAGTAGAATTTCTTGCTGTTTCTCATGTGGCCAAAACTAATAAAGTAAAATAAATTTAGAAGAGTTTTGTTTTGTTTTGTTTTACAGTAGAAAAGTAATCAATATACCAAGATAATCCATATATTTCAGTCGGTATGAAAAGCATCCTTTCAGCCATTGTTACTATGACACTTAGACACTCTAGTCTACAAAATTATCCTAGGTTTAGCAATATTGGAATTAAATTTTATTGTTCCTTCCCTGTTGCAGAGTTATAAAAATAAGGATTATTATGAGAGGCCGATTGTATAATAAATATCATGAGTTAAAAGTAAAGATTGACTTTTATTATTATTGCCTTTTGCTACATGAGAGAAAATAAACTATGTGAATAAATCTGTCTCCAAGTCTTCTCTGAGATTAATTTGACAGTTTACTGGAAATAGATTAGTAATGCTCAGTGTAGGAAAGGGGTAAGGAAACAAGCACACGTATATTACTTGAGAGACTGTAAATTGTGTACAGTTACAATGGTAATTTTAACACTCCGTGTCAAAATATGCATGTAACAATGCCTCTTGTAGACATTTATCCTCAAGTAATAAGAAGTAGGCAAAGACTATTTTATGTATTTTGACTGTTAATGAGTTGATAATAATAGTCAAGGACTAGGGAGAGTTGGTGTTTAAAACAGGCCAGGTGCGGTGGCTCACACCTGTAATCCCAGCACTTTCGGAGGCCAAAGCTGGCAGATCACTTGAGGTCAGAAATTTAAGACCAGTCTGGCCAACATGGTGAAACTCCATCTCTACTAAAAATACAAAAGTAGCCAGGCACTGTGGTGGGTGCCTATAATTCCAGCTACTCAGGAGCCTCAGAAGAAGTGCTTGAACCCCAGAGGTAGAAGTTGCAGTGAGCCGAAATGGCGCCACTGCACTCCAGCCTGGGCGACAGAGCCAGACTACGTCTCAAAAACAAACAAAAAACTAAAACAGACTAAATTGTGGTATTTGTGGTACTTCCATATATTTTTTTAATGATAGAGATATTAGCATTGAAATTTGTCATAAAACTACACGTAATATAATTCTTTACACATTTTTAAGTATATGAGCTAAAGTATGAAACCAACTCTGAGTAATAAGATTATAAATATTCTTTATCTCCTTGTATTTATATTTATTTATACTTTAAATTTTGAAATAATGTTGTTACTTTTACAATAAGAAGTTGTAAAAAACTATTACCATGAAAATAATCTAGCAAGAATTTGATTTAACATTGCTCATGTCTTGAAAGCAAACCAAGATACTTTTCTTTTTTTTTTACTCATTTGAGACTGAGTTTAAGGTATTTGAACAATTCTTAGAGGATGAATTTATCATTTTAGTGCCTTGCTGATTTATGCAGGCACCTCAGTTTTAAGTAATCATGGGATTACTTATTTGTTGCTTTAGCATTTGTTCAGTACTTATTATGTGCTTAATAGCACTTGAACATACAAAGAGAAATGAGATTTTTGGTCCCCAAGAATTAAAAATTTAATGGAGGAGATAATCATAAACTTACAAAAAAAGTATATGATAGGCTGTGTCAAAGTGGGAACAATGTAGACTAGGGAAATACAATACTTCTCTTGGGTGGGTCACAACTAGGAGGGGCCAAAGGGGACAACTCACTGGGTATTGGAGCGATCTGGATCCCTGGATTACTTGGTTGGTGCTGGGCTAATTCAGAAACCCTTTCTATTTTCAACTCTTCTTCTAAGCATCATTATAATAAGATCAGTACACACTCTGCTCTTACCAAGTCAGTGTTTGGTCAGTTCGAGTTTTACAGTCATGTAGAACTGCCATTTTGTCATTTCTGTCTATATTGTACAAAAAAGTAATTTAACTGAGCTTTATAACCTATAATTTGGAGAACTCGACAACTCCCATTGTTCTTTCTCAAAAAATTATTTTCAGTGCAATTTAGCTTTCTGTGTATCTCCATTGCTCATCTGCCCCAGATGGTTCAGGTTGGTTGCTGTCTCTATTAGTGTGACAAGAGTTAATAGAATGATTAATTAAAAAGAACATTAGACGTCTACTTAGAAAACACTAGATAAATGCTAAGTAGTGTGCTTTTCAGGTAGATCAAGAGAGTCCAGATCACTGATATACGGATGGTGTATAAATTAAATCGCTGTATAAGACTGCAAAATGTCATTTTGCATTTGCCTTTTAATATGTTTAAAAGGCAAATGTTTTAATATGTTTAATATGCCATTTTAATATGTTCCCCCTAGCATTTGCCTTTCTGTACATATGTCTTAGAATTATAATATTTTAACTATGGTTTTCTGTGAGTATATATACAAATAGATAGCAACTGATTTAAAAAAATGATTTAAACTTTTTTTTTTTTTTTCCAATTCACAAGATTGGAGTATTTGGAGAGAGGGTTGTGTTTTCCCTTTTTTTCCTTTTAAAGCCATCCACATTTTCTTTTCTACTGCTTTCTCACTCAAAAAATGTAAGCTAGAAAAAGTTGATCTCATGGAAGTAAAAAGGAGAACGGAGATTCCTGGAGGCTGAAAACAGTAGGGGGAAGGGAGGATAGAGAAAGATTTGTTAAGGAATACAAAATGACAGCTAGATAGGAGGAATAAATGATAGTGTTCTATAGCACTATAGTATGATTATAGTTAATATATTATATATTTTCAGATACTTAGAGGATATTGAATAGTCCCAAAGAAATGAAAAATGTTAGAACATATGCTAATACCCTGATCTGATCGGATCACTGTGCATTGTATGTATTGAAACAACCCTACATACAATTATGTATCAATTTAAAAAAAATCTAAAAATATATGTATACCTAAGTGTATATGCCTTATATATCCTTTAATTTCCTTACGAAACACAGCACAGTTTGAGATTGAAAATAAATATAATGGTCTTTGTGCCCTGTAAAATTAGAAAATCCTTCTGCTTTTAGAAGTTCTTTGTTGGTTTATTAGTTGATCACAAATTAATATGTCCCCTTGATTTAATCTGTACCATAAAATAAAAGTTGACTGTTCCCAAACATGTGCTTGGAAAAGAGAAAGCTGTTATCTATTGAGTGACTGAAAGTATAAATGAATAAATATTTTTAGCCCTTTGAAATATGTGAAAAATATCTAGAAAATATTAGACATATCAAGGCCAATGCTAAATGTAAAATGTATTTCTAAGAAAACTCTAAGTGTGCAACCATATGGGTTGATTAAACTAGTTATTTAAAACCTCTTATGACTGTATGTTTCTTGTTTTGAAAAAGAAATGCAGTTTGTAGTCTCCTTGCTTAGAACTTACGTTGTCTATTTCACAAAAGTGCATGCTTGTGTTATTACGTGTCTCTCTGTGTGTGTGTATATATGTATATATGTGTGTGTGTATATGTATATACGTATATACACACACACACATAATATATATCTTGATCCCTAATCTCAGTTAGCTCCAAAGCTGCTCTAAATTCATAAATGTTATAGGTCACATTGTGATCTCTTAACACTATATTTTTTGGCTGAGTGTGGTGGCTCATGCCTGTAATCCCAGCACTTTGGGCAGCTGAGGCAGAAGGATAACTGAAGCCCAGGATTGCAAGATCAGCCAGGGCAACATAGTGAGACCCTGTCTCTACTGAAAATACAAAAAAATTATCCAGGTGTTGTGGCACGTGCCTGTAGTCCCTGCTACTTGGGAGGCTAAGGTGGGAGGATTTCTTGAGCCCGGGAGGTCGAGACTGCAGTAAGCCATGATCACGCCTCTGCACTTCAGCCTGGGTGACAGAGTGAGAGACCCTGTCTCAAAAAAAAAAAAAAAAAAAAAAAGCTTATGTTTTTCACCAACATGTTTCAAAATTACTTTGAACGTTAAATTATTATTGTTTTTAAAGATCGGTCTGTACCAAAATTAGAACTTTGGCTCCAAGAACATCTCCATTTGCACATAAAGAAACTTAAGTTCAGTAACTTGCTCAGGCTATACAATAAAAGAGTTAGGATTTGAACCTTGGTCAGAGGGCTCCAAAGCCCTTTCACTTTCCGTCAAAAACATTTGGTATTTTGCCAAAAATATCATGACTGTTTGTCCATTGCCATTTCATATCCTTCAAACCGCTATAAAGTGGGGAGAAATGATAACTTCATAACTCAGGCTATAGCTCGCAGACACACTTAATTAGCTTAGAGACAAACAGTTGTGACATTATGAGTGGGAGTTGCAAGGCTGAGTTGAATGTACTCATGGGGATGTTGGTTAAAAACCTTTCTATTCTACATAATGGTGATCTTTGTACTGCAAAAGTAGTAGAATTCTGAGATGTTTACCGTGTATTATGGAAAAATTGCTGATTCGAATCACAATTCAGCAATACTAGAGAAGGAGAAATCGATTTCTAAATTTTCTTCTACAGTGAAATTAAATGCTTTTGTAATACTTACTTGAGGAATGGAGTATCTGAATGTTCTCACCGAAACTCATTACACTCCATAGTGAAAATCTAGTTACAGGTAGTTGAAGTGCAGGTATAGATAGTATGTGATTCATAATTACACATGTATGCCATGATTTACCTCAGTCACTGGACAGTAAGAATGTGACTAAGGAAGTTTCCTCTGCAACATTTCAAGATAAGTTAGCTGTTTTGGGCCACACAATATTAAACTATGCATTGTGGCCAAGTGCCTATAATGCCAAAAGCACCTGTTTCAAACTGAATAATATTGTACTTGTTACACTATTGAAATCTCCTTGTTACAGAATATTAATACTACCTATTGAAAATAGTAAGAAATAAGAGTTTCCCATTTCTACCCTCTTGGATTCATTTAATCAAACGGTGTGTTGATGAATAATGCCCTGTCTGTAAGATGAATAACTCATGGAAAGGAAGCTATTTGGACATGGATACTAAGATTCTAAAGCATTTAGGAGGTGGCAGTGTGAATATCAAATGAGGTGCCACTTTAGAGAGAGTGTGTCAGAAAAGGAGCAGAAAATCATACAGTAGAAAAGTGAAAAGCTGTTTCCCATGGCAGATAGACTCTAAATAATGATTTTAGAGACAGACATGAGAAATTAATTATTGGTTCATTGAAGAAACATCCTGAGTCCCTATGACATGCTAGGCATTGCGCTGGTGGGGACAAGGGTTGGTTGGGTGAGTAGTGGCGTATGGAGATGAAAAGATGCATCAGATATGGTCCTTGTCTTCATAGACCTTTCCAGAGGGTAAAACTGGAAAAGCTCTGCTGGGACAGAGTGGGCATCTAACCCTGCTTAGGCAAGCATATCTTATCCTGTTGATATCTGTACATTGTTATCCTTAAACTAGAAATACAATCAGATGTTGTATTCTGACAATGAGGAATAATTTTCCATATTAAGGAATAGGCTAATCTCTAAATACTAGACTATTTATTTTATCTTACTTTTTCCTTTGTGTTTTTAAATGTTTAACAATTTAGGTAGCATCCTAGCAGGGCATCACTAGAGAAATAAATTGAAGCATTTTTTAAGTAAATATGTTTTACAGATCATTTGGAATTGTTTCAAAAACTTCATTAACTTTTAATAAACCAAAAATATAGTTTACTGGAATTAAGTGTCCCATGTGAAGATATTTATTTTGGAAACTACATAACTAAACCAATGGTAAGTTGAAGTTAAAAAGTGACCTCAAGAGAGGGACAAAGTCATACTATTATTGTTATAACTCATATATATTTAATAATGACAATGCAGAGTGGTGCATATAGCAAATAACTAGGTAAAGTTTCTAGGAATTTTTATTCTATTTCTCTTCTTTCAATTCTAATGTATAGGCCAACTCAACATTTTAATACAGAGCCTAGAGGGAAAATGCATAGGTGTAATTTTCTGTATGATCACTAGATGGCGCCATGTTTCCCTTAGAATGAAGCTGCTCAGGAATTTGCAAGTGCAATTCTGAGTATTTCACATAGAAGCCTGGAAGATGAGACAATTGTATTTCCCATAAGGTTTTGATTCATTAATATCAGCAGAGCAACAATTAGCATGTGCTACCTTGCATTCAAAAAGGGAATAACGATTGGGTTTGTAAACAGTGTATTGAAATAATTGTTACTGAGGACAAAAGTGAAGTATGCCTCTAGGAGGTAATTCAGAAGGTTTCTTTTACTTTCCAAAAACATATTAGTAACAAGGAAACATCTTTTACTTGCTTGGAAAACTGGGTCCTAGTCAGTGAGCTATGTCTTAAGGAATGGAAATACTGGCAAATGTCGTAAAGTTTACATAGTCATTTTCTGCACACCAAGTGAAAGATAAATTGCATTCTGCTCAGTCTTAGGCAGACAGTTGGACCATTTACTGTTCCATCAAAAAAGCATTGTCAGATCCCCAAAAGCACAAGGATGCATAGAGAGTGTCCATTTAACCTTCCGGATCAAAGATTTATACTCTTGAAGGTGGAGTGGAAGACTTCTTTATAGGAGTATAAAATTGGAGACACTTAGAAAGTTGAGTTAAAAGTGACTCAAAGGACATCTTTTCATTGCCCTTTTTTATAGATGGAATAACATGGATGTAGCTGTTTCATACAATTAGGACATTAATGAATCAAAACACAATACATCTGTGGGACATCTTGTTATGATTTCAAAGCTGTTTGTCAATAAATGTGTATGGTCAATGGTTACAGTTTGGGATGGTAAGATATCATCAGCTCAGAATAGTAACATCCTTCCCTTTCTCTTTTTTGTAGAACTTTAAACGTGGATGCAATTTTAAGATATCATATGCATCATTTTATCTGTATAGCGATTACACCCTAGATAAATTAATTTGTGATACACTCTTTGTATTACATCAAGTTGAGAAGTCCTTTTGTGGACTTAGAAACAAAAAATCTGCAGGAATAAAATTGAAAAGAGATTATGAAAAAATAATTACTGATGACCATGTTTCTTAGGTGATGAATTTAATTGAGTGTTGGTGTTTTAAGAATATGTGCATCAAGCCAATTATAATGTAACCAAATATGCAGAAATTTGAGGAGGAATATCAGGTTATTATCACATTTCAGAACGGAATTTTTCTTCTTTGGTTCATTGACTGCATTGAATCTTTGTTTTGTGTATGGTATAAACTTTTTTATTTCATTCCTTCCTCTCGGAGTGACTCTGGGGAATCATTAGGTAAATGCTTGTTGGTTTTCCATAATAATTATCTCTGTGCCCTAAAGGTTTCTGGTTTTGGCCCCTCTTCACTTTCTCCAACTTTAGGCAGGAGTTCAGAATGGCCCTCAGTTGCAAAAAGAAGTATAAATCCAACTTACCATCTAGTCTCTTTCTGTGTGGTCTTGGCAAATTTTTTAATCCTGGCTAGGCATGCTATTACTGACAGAAATGAGATTCTGCCTTTACTTGAGCTGCAGCCCTGCCGTTAGCCTGAAGACTTTCCAAGATTTAGGGAGGGTCCATGAATATCTTATCTTCATGAGTGTGCTATAGACTTATCGAGCAACTAGGATCTTTTAAAAATCTTGAGTTTAGGAATCATACATTTAAATGTCAGTTCTCCTAGAAAATGAAGATTTTAATCCTTTAGAAAAAAATCTAGGGACAAGGAATTCTAGCATTTCCTAAAGATTCCATCATAAATAGTGCTTTAATGTAAAGGGTTTCTTTGAAAAAAATTCTTTACTTTTTTTTTTTTTTTTTGATGAAGGGTGTCCCTTTGTCACCCAGGCTGGAGTGGAGTGGTATGATCATGGCTCCTGCAGCCTCGACTTGCTGGGCTCTAGTGATCCTCCCGCCTCAGCCTCTCAAATAACTGGGACTACAGGTGCACACCACCACACCTGTCTCATTTTTGTATTTTGTAGAGAAGGGGTTTGGCCATGTTGCCTAGGTAGATCTTGAATTCCTGGGCTCAAGCAGTCCTTCTACCTTGGTCTCCCGAAGTGTTGGGATTACAGGTGTGGGTCCACATGCCTGGCTGTAAAATTTTATTATATTTATAATACGAAGAAATACCTGGTTTCTCTTTATTGTTTAGAAAGATAATTATCATGATTGTTTTCTTTATTAACTCCTATATGATACTTTGTATTTTCATCACCTGCTATTCACTCCAAGCTTATTTCTATAATTAGAAAGGAATCAAGCTAGCTAAAACAAGAGTTATCCTTCCTTAAGGTGGAGAAGTTACTGTTTTTTTTTTTCAAATGGGGATCTGCCTGCCTGAGTTGCTGTTTGGATCTCTGATGATTTCTTCCTTTGATCCCCTAACTCAAAGCAGGCAATCAAGGCTGTGCCGTTAGTTGTAACCAGATGGGAACCTGATCTCCATTTATATGTTGCCTCTTGTATTGGTAACAGGACCTGAACCAGGATAAAAACACTAACAGTATTTGACTCTGCTGCAGTTGCCAGGCTAAATAACCAGAACTCATATCTCATTCTACTCTACCTGTGGAAACACTCTGTATAATGAAAATGTGTATTGAAGATGTGTGGTTATATGTTGTGTGTATATGCATTAAAATTCTCATTAGCATGGGCTGGTTGTAATAGTGCATACCTGTAATCCCAACTACTTGGGAGGCTGAGGGAGGAGGATCAATTGAACCCAGAGTTCAAGGCCAGCTTGGCTAACATAGCAAGACCCCATCTATTAAAAAAAGTAAAAACTCTCATAAGAATAATAATTAAAGTAGCTATGTTGATCATTGCAGTAATTAAACCAAAATATTAATGCTAATACCTGATATAGAGTTTTTTCCACTTTATTGTAATTACATTTCTCTAAAAAAATTTAAGAATCAGTATATGTTTAACATATACAGGTTGAATATCTCTTATTCTAAATGCCTGGGACCAGAGGTGTTTCAACTTTTGAATTTTTTTTGGATTTTGGAATACATGCATACACATAGTGAGATATCTTGGGGTTAAGACCTGCATCTAAACACAAAATTTATTTATATTTCATATATACCTTATAAACATAGGCTGAAAATAATTGTATACAATATTTTAAAATACTTTTATTCATGAAACAAAGTTTTGGCTGTATTTTGACTGACTTGTCACATGAGGTCAGGTGTGGAAATTTCCATCTGTGGCATCATGTCAGCACTCAAAAAGTTTTGGATTATGGAACATTTTACATTTTGGATTTTCAGATTAATGATACTTAACCTTTCTTTTCAAATAATGGAATCATTTAATAATAACAAAACAATAAGAATAATAGATGGCACTTATAGAGTACTTATGTGTCAGGCACTACGCTGAACATTTTATGTGTATTAAACCAATTAATCTTCACAACAACTCTGAATTAGATGCATGATTATTATTTCCATATTTTAGAGGAGAAAACTGAGAAACAAGTAATGTAATCTGTACTCTACCATAATGCTATGTTACATTCTATCAGCTCTCCCACTGCCTCTTCGGAACTCATTGATAGCGGTGTGGTGGCATAGAGTCGACAGAGTGGAGCATTAATTAATTTTGCATAATGTGAAAGTGAAACTTATGAAACTTTTAAGGAATAGACAATGTGCAGTGTTATGGATTCATGACTATACAATTAAGGGGTTAAATGAAATCATACCCAAAATGCTGTGTTTTGAATGGTGGCACTGACTGATAAAATGTAGATTCGAGTTATTTAATGTTTCTGTATTCTCAAGTGAAAACGGAAGAAAGTAGGAATAAAATCCTGGACTATGGGAGGAATCTTTAGTCTTGCAAAAAGTAAAACATAGAAATAAAAGAAAGTTTTTATGGTTCATATTGTAACATCAAAATATGGAATGGAAACTGTGGTCTCCCATGAAGTATTTCAGGTGCTAAGAGGAAATCTCCTAGACTGGGACTCTCAGCAGGTCCATGGTTCCTATTGTGTCCAGCATGCCATAGCAAAACTCCAGAATTAGTTAAATTTTAATAATTTAATGGAGAAAACTAATTTTTCAAGGGGCAGATAGTTAACTTCAGCATGAGTCAAAGAGCAATTCATCTGTCAAGAATTATGTAAATATTTATTTTGAATTATGCCTTTATTTAGAGTATTTATTTACATTAGAATAGAGGGAACTAAGGCTGGGCATGGTGGCTCATGTCTGTAATCCCAGCATTTTGGGAGGCTGAGGCAGATGGATCACCTGAGGTCGGGAGTTCAAGACCAGCCTAAACAACATGGAGAAACCACATATATACTAAAAATACAAAATTAGCTGGGTGTGGTAGCAGATGCCTGTAATCCCAGCTACTTTTTGGAGGCTGAGGCAGGAGAATTGCTTGAAACTGGGAGGCGGAGGTTGCGGTGAGTGGAGGTTGCAGTGAGCTGAGATCGCGCCATTGCATTCCAGCCTGAGCAACAAGAGCAAAACTCCATCTCAAAAATAAAGAATAAAGGGAACTAGCCATCTGATCATATTACAACCAAAACCTTATATTTTCTTCATACCCTAATTGAATATGTCAAACAGTTTGTGATTCTGTCCTCCTAATGTGCATGTATATTCCAGAAGAATCTGTGACCCTCAGTAGGCCTGTTTTTAAGTCAGTGAACTAATTCTTTCTTCTTCTTTTTTCTTTTTTTTTTTCTTGAGGCAGGGTCTCATTCTGTTGTCCAGGTTGGAGTGCAGTGGTGCAACTATGGCTCACTGCAGCCTCAAACTCCTGAACTGAAGTGATCCTCCTGCCCCTCTGAGTAGCTGAGTCTACAAGCATGTGCTACCATGTCTAGCTATTGTTTTAAATTTTGTAGAGAAAAGATCTCACTATGTTGCTCAGGCTGGTCTTGAACTCTTGAACCCAACCAATCCTCTGGCTTTGGCCTCCTGAAGTTTTGGAGTTACAGGCATGAGCCACCATACCTGGTAACTAATTCTGATAGAGAAGTCATAGTATTGACCATAATAGTGATGAAAATAGATGGAATCCCAGGAGGAAGCCTCATCTGCATGTGGTGAACATATAATAGTAAAAAGGATGATCACAGGAAGGCTTTCTATTGTGCAGACCATGTTAGCTTTTCCTCTTGCTTTTACATATTCATCTCATTTAAAATTTTTGCTCATTTTAATTATTCTATGATAGATATGACAGAGGCAGGGAAAGTATTACCCTCTTCCCCCTTTACTCCCAATTACAGAGGAGTACCTGAATCCCACAGAATTGACATGTTTCCTCAATGTCAGTTAGTAAACATCAAAGAGACTTGAACTGCTGTAGTCATTATATGGGGTCTTAAGGACACACTCTCAACACTTTAAGGTTTAAGGATGGATAGGATTTCCACAGAAGCATAAACAGAAAAATTCAAGACAGAGGAAAGAATATTGGACAAGGACACAAAAACAGGAAGTATGGTACAATTTGGGGAAAAAGCCAGTGAGCTGCTAAGCTCAAGTACAGGATGAAGAGAATTAGTAGGCAGATGTTGATGGAATGCTGCAGGAAGATCCATCTTGAATGGTTTCATGGGAACATAGACTGGGTACGTGATCTAAGAAATATTAAGACTAGTGGGTTAGACTCGGCAAGGGGTAATGTGGAGCTAAGTTTGATGACCAGAGATATGGAAAGACTCAGGGACAGATGCTACAGAAATTTCAAAGATATGATACCATATTACACAAACTAATATGGTGCTTGAAAAAGAGTGAGATATCTAAGATGATTCTCAGGTTCAGGTCTGAATGACTGGGAGAATAATGAGCCAGGAACAGAAATAGGGAAATCATGAGAAGATGCTAAGTTGGGAGAAGATGCTGGGTGTGATTTGTTGAGTTTGAGTATAAGCAGACCATGCAAGTAGTTGTGTCTAACTTGGAAGCAAAGTGATGATGTGCACCTGTAGTCCCAGCTATTCTGGAGGCTGAGGTGGGAGGATCGATTGAGCCCAGGAGGTCAAGGCCGCAGTGAGCCGTGATCGCACCACTGCATTCTAGCCTGAGCGAAAGAGTGAGACTCTGTCTCAAAATATGTAATACAATACAATACAATACAATACAGTACAGTATAGTACAGTACAATACAAAACAAATAATGCCTTCAGAATCTGCCCCCAAAAAAATTTCTAGGAGGTAAGCGGGGTAAGCCTAGTGAAAATTCTCAGGCTAACTGACAATGTGTATGTTTTGCTAAATGGACTTTAGTTGGCAAATCAAATTTTTGAGTTAGACATTAACAGTATTGAAATGTGATGTTCACCCACTTTGTCAATTTCATAGACTTACTCTGTTTTTGTTGTTCATTTTGACATTTCCTAAGCTGTCACTCGACCCAGACTGACACATTATCATCTGCATGAACCTAGGCTCTGCCTTATATGTATTTACAACGTGCCTAGTGCCTGTAATCAGAAAGAGGGTGCTGCAGTCCATCATGTGGAAAAAGAGCTTGACTATTAATGAGGAAACACAGATTTTACTCTGACATCAAGGCTGGCCAACAGCATCTGTCATGCCCCTAACACAATCATGCTAATTATAAGCCATCACTTTCATTCTTCTTGGAATTCAGAAGTCAGGAGGGTTGTGGGGGCAAATTCCTAACGGGTTGTGGAATCTATCATTGCTAGGACCTTTTACAATTCAGTTGCTCACTCTTTTTAAAATCTGCCATTCAGCAGTCTTTTTCAGTACCAGTAAGCTATGCTATGCATTCCTATGAATAAAGTGCACAGCAACAGCATCCAAATGCAGTGACAGAACTGTATGACTTCTCCTTGGAATAGCTTTTAAAAACCTGCTTAGGCAGGGACCCTTTATTGCTTGCTGAAAAATTCCAAAAGATTTGGAACTATGTTTTATAAATTACCAAGAACTATATAGAATTCCTTAGACCTTTTTTCTAAAATAAAATGTTGGAAATTGGTTTGTTTGTTTGTTTGTTGTTACTATTATTTTTAGAGATAGGCCAATTAAATTCTCTTCAGATCCCAGGGAATGGTAGAATTGGTCTTTTTGGCACTGATAGTAAGGTAGGTCATGTCTTAGTCCATTTGGACTGTTACAACAAAATATCATAAACTCTGTAGCATGGTTGGGTGCAGTGGCTCACAGTTTTAATCGCAGCACTTTGGGAGGCTGAAGCGGGTGGATCACCTGAGGTCAGGAGTTCAAGAACAGCCTGGGCAACATGGTGAAATTCCATCTCTACTAAAAATACAAAAATTAGCTGGGCTTGGTGGCGCACGCTTGTAGTCTCAGCTACTGGGGAGTCTGAGGCAGGAGAATTGCTTGAACCCAGGAGGCAGAGCTTGCAGTGAGCAGAGATTGTGCCACTGCACTCTAGCCTGGATGACAGAGGGAGACTCTGTCTCAAAAACAAACAAAAAACTGGGTAGCTTATGAACAATAGAAATTTATTTCTCATAGTGCTGGAGGCTGGGGAGTCCAAAATCAGCATGCTACAGATTTGGTGTCTGGTGAGGGCCAGGTTTCTGGTTCATTAATGGTGTCTTCTTGCTGTGTCCTCACTTGGAAGAAGGGTCAAGGGAGCTATATGGGGCCTCTTTTATATGTGCATTAATCCCATTCACATGGCTGGAGGTCTAATGACCTAATTACCTCCCAAAGGCCCTACCTCCTAACACTATCGCATTGGTGATTAGGTTTCAACATTTGAATTTTGGGAGGGTGCCAATGTTCAGATCATAGCAGGTCATTTCAGCTTATTTGTACTATCTAAATTATGCTGCAATAATTGTTGGCTTCTATACATGGGCAACATGGAAACTAAACCAATCATAAGATTTTGGTAGAGGACCTGAGGGGGGATTATTCTGAATGTGAAGTTATAGTCTTTTTCCTCAGTTGGATTAGATCGCTTTTTGGATAGAAATTTTATGTTGGGAAAAATAAGTGGTTCAGTGACCTGAAGCAGAAAAAGTCTGTTCACAGGAATGTAAGATAATTACTCCATCAACTCACAGTTGTTTGGAATGTCAGCATCAGTAATAGTCCTCAGAACATTGTAACCTTACTCCAGCAACTACGCTAACATAAAGCAGAGAAGTCTGTCCATTAGTATTGGTGACAAGGTCATGGCTGCTTTTAAACTTTACTTGCCAAAATACCTGGAGGGAACTCAGTGTGCATACTCAAGTTTCTGCTGTGGCAAATTGGCTATTGCTACCCCAGGAGACCATAGGAAGACAAACAGTTCGTGTCTGACTGGAGACATTGCAACTTTCTTTGTATGAGCTATTTGGGTCAAATATCAGGGGGACATGTTACTACAGAGGGGCAAAGGGTCACGATAATGAAAAGAATCACTACCTTGTATTGGTAATTAGATGTATGACTCTAGAAACTTGCTTTTCCTTGGGTGTTAGTAACATTCCTTTTGGAGATAGATGGCATTTTAAAACGTCTGTCCACAGAAAACTGGAAGTATCTCAAGATAATGATAATGAGGGGAATATATTCATTGTAATCTGGCATACAGAATTTGCTCTGCCATTTAAGAAACTGGACTTCTTTTCAGTATAGAAAGGTTAGATTTATCAACCTTATTTGTAGATATTATTTATGTTTTTCATGTTTTCTCTCTATCCTTAAATATTTTCTGAGATTTAGGCACTGAGCTCTCTGCTAGACATTTTCAAATTTTATTTTTTAAAAAATCAGAAAACCTGTCTTTACGAATGAAATTTTTCACAAAACTCCAATATATGAAACTGGTAAAATGAAACCATTATGGCAGGAATGAGTCTGAGATTTGCCTATTTATCTTTCTTTCTTCTTTCTCCTCTCTGCTAAATTTTCTACACACAAGGCAAGCAGTTCATGAATCAACTGTTGACTACTTCTGAAACCTAAAATGAAATAATATATATGAAAGCTGTTATTAAGTGATTTATACTTACCAAAATATACTTGTCAAAATATTAACTGATTTGTGTTTGTCAAAATAAATATATTCATACATAGCACCTTGGTAAATCACAGATCTAGTTGTATTATAGGTGCCTGGACTGACATGACAGCTTGATTATATGGCTTGAGATATTTACATCACTCTTACCACAAAAAGTCAATAAACAGAGCTTATTAATCCTTTGAGGAGGAGGAAATGAAGGGGTAAGAAAGCGTGTGTGAAGTTCTACAGCATTTGTATACATCCATCTTTGGGAACCAAGCGAGCAAAAAAGAATAAAATGTTGATATCAACATGAAACTCTCACTAATTCTATACATTTCTTGTCAATATTAGGCCTGTTTCTAAAGTCAATCAGAATGAAGGAAGTGCTTTTGAAAATAGGCAAATGTTGGTTACATTGGCTTCAATTTTAAAACAAAGTTCTACATTCTCTTCAGAATGTGAAAGGGGTTGAAAAGGAGGCATTTCCTGCATATATTTTGAGATGGGACAACGGTAAGAAAAGGAGTGGAGCTGAATGTTATGTTATCCTATTAACTTTTGTCAAGCCCATCAGGCTTTATATGGTTCAAATTTCTGCTGTATATTTTGATACTTTCTGTTTCCATAGCAGTTACTCAGGAATAGATCCCAATAATGACACTGAATTTATAAATAGATCCTTCTGCTAAATAGATTCCATTATTTAGAAAATTATACAGGGTTCTGTGGGAATACAGTAAAATAGTACAATACAGTAAAATAGTTCATTTGCTTAGAAATAATTATTATAATTGTTATTATAAAATCTAATAGATTATTAGAAATATTACAGTATAACCAAGCAAGCATCAAATAGACTAAATAAAATGACTATTCAATATTTGTTTCATATGGTAAAGAAAAACTTAAAATTGATTTTCTATTTGAGAAATATCAGCAGAGGCTAGGCGTAATGGCTCACGCCTGTTATCCCAGAACTTTGGGAGGCTGAGGCAAGAGGATCACCTGAGATCAGAAGTTTGAGACCAGCCTGGCCAACATAGTGAAACCCCATCTCTACTAAAAAAAAAAATACAAAAATTAGCCAGGCATGGTGGCAGCACCTGTAGTCCCAGCTACTCTGGAGGCTGAGGCAGGAGAATGGCATGAACCCAGGAGGCAGAAGTTGCAGTGAGCCAAGATCGTGCCATTGTACTCCAGCCTTGGAGACAGAGTGAGACTCCATCTCAAAGGAAAAAAAAAAAAGAAAACTATCAGCAGAAGTGAGTGAGTTGAGTAATTTATAAATCTTATTTTCTATGTAAGTGATTAAGAAATAATTAACTTTGTTCTAGAAGTATTAAGGAGACAAATTGCAAAATTTAATGTGAAGCCTTGGCTCACAATATATACTTTCTTTAAACTTAGGATATACTAGGCTGGAATAATATTTTCCAACTTAAAATGTAACCATTAAGTTTTTTTCTTTAATGTGTTTGTGTATACATCTCCTTCTTTGTAAAAGGTTTGAGTAGAATTAGAAATAGCTGCAATTTTCAAAACTCTATTTTGAAAGGAAGAAAGTTAACAATAAATAGCAAAAGTAAAAGTTATCTTTCTGGAACCTAGGAATCTCTTTCACCCACTCTCTTCTTCAATATTTACCCCATTGTTTCACATATGGAATATTACAAAATTAAAATATAAAATAATGAATATGTAATTGTTCAAATTATTTTCATTGAGGGTGGTTTGCCCAGTTTCTTAGAAGCAATTAAAAGGCGAGGATAAGGTGATTTTCTTAAAATAATGCTTTCTTTCTGTTGAATTTATGTAACTTTTTTAAGAATGGCAACCTAAGTGTACAAAAGGTGTTTAATTCTCATATTTCATTTTAAACCTTGCTTTAGAGTAAACTTTATGAGTAATAAGAGTATATGTGTGGGAAACGGAAACTAAAAGGATTCAAATGGTTTTGACAAACAACAGATATTCAGGGTCTGTGCAAATAAAGCTACAGATAATCACTCCATCTGCTCCATTGTCAGCAAAAACGAGGCCCAGATGTTGCAGTATACCTTGTTCTTTCTCCTGAACTGTGACCATTAACAAATAAGGTTTTCAAAGAGAACTCTGAATTCCTTAGGGTTTAGCCTGAGATCTTGTAACAGTTTCTTTCCAGCCAAAGTATTTTCTTGTTTTCCTGTCAATTCAATGGGTTGGACCATTCCATCCATTAGAAGAAAGTAGAGGAAATGGCTCAACCTTGCACAGAGTACAGCTGGTTGGAACTCTGGCAATGGAACTGTGGCCGAGGGAAAAGAGCAAGAGGCTGGGGGAAGCACGTAATGCTTCTTAAAGCCTTTGATCTGAAATGACAGAGTGTCGTCTCCACTCATATTCCATTAGCCCAAGCAAGTTTGTGGCTAACCAGACAATGAGTCTCAGCAATATATCCCCCCTCCCAGAAGGCCTGAACATTCATGTGGCAAAAGAGTAAATTGTTGAGAACAATAATATAGTCTATAATAGCATATAATGTTCATAAATTTAGCATCCCAGGCAAAAAGGACAGAATGCGTATCCCCAGCCACAGCTTTATCTTGGCCTACAATGCTCGTTTATACTTTCTTTCCTATATGTAATGAACCACACTTAGTTTATTTTAACCTGATTTTTACAAACCTGTAAAGAATGCAAGAGATGCAGTGAGCCAGGAAGAAGTGAGAATGCTGCCCTATGTGTGATTTATTCTGGAATCTGTCTAAGTTCTGCTTTATTCCTGGGTATCTTGATATGGAAAATTAATAGGATTGCGTGGCAACTTCCTTATGCACAAGTTTGTTTATCTAATTTAGCTCAGGAGTATGAGTCAATTACTAGCAACCTAAACATGCAATAAAAAAGGGAATCTCCATGTTGCTTATGCAAACATCTAGAGTCATATGTCACTTTGTAAGTAGACAAAATGTAGGGCATGTGGACTGGACATGTTAACATGCCGCTGACTTTATCTGTCATTAATTGTTGTTGTGTGAATTAGCATCCTAATAACACACCCCCACTGTATTCATTCTGTGCCCTGTCTAGCCCCTTAACTTGGAGCAGGTAATGGAGTTTTTAAACATCATTTGATAATTTGCCCTCTTCAGAAAGTAATACTAAGGAAAAGCTATTTAATGTGAGCAGAATTCCTTTTATCTGTTGATTTTAAAATATTATTTATGTTGCCAGAAATTTAAAATGTTCAACATGATTATCGTTTATAAAAGTAAAATATGTTAAATCTTCAAGAATATCACAGTAGGAGCTAGATGACCAAAAAATAAATAAATAAATAAATAATATTACCATGAAAATGCAGTGCTGGCAAACGGCTCCTGGGATTATAAATATATCAGTAAAACCACCCTTTCTCCTATGTCCTTTCAGCATTAGCCATAAAATAGACTGACCAGTAGCGGTTACTCTCAGCATTATGATCTAACAGTGGTAGATTAGAGTTTGAAGACATAATGAGTGGTATTTTTTAAAATAGCTATTACCTTTTTTTTTTTTTAATAGCTATTACTGTTGTGAATTTAGGTGCAATACTCAGAATTCAGAATTGGTGATACCTTGCTTTGAGCACTGTTTCAGCAGCTTTTATCCTATTCATATGACTGTCAGGCAGATTTCAGGAACTATTTTACTTAGCCTTGTTGATTGTCCCTCATTAAATAAAATCCACAGGTCAAATTGTAAAGTAGTCTTTCAGTTCAGTTTGGCATCATTTTTTCCTGGGTGATATTCTCAGTCTCTGGGGTTTGAACTCCAGACATCCTTGAAAACAAAGCCTTATATGAATGTAGTCAGAACTATCTCTTTAAAAGGCAAAAGCACAACCACATTCAGTTACCCTAAAGTAACTGTAGTCAGATGGCTCTTCAATTTTAGAAAATAAATTACTTCCAAAAAGGAGAAATTAGAAAAGGGAGGAAAAAAATAATTAAGTCTCATGGACATTTGTCTTTGAGAAAGTAAATAAAAGTAAGTGATTTTAAATATTGGTTTCATAAAAACAAAACTTAGAAAAGCTTTTTGTCTGAAGCCCAAATGGGTACAAATGAGCTCTGCTTATGAAACATGGGGCAGAAAGACTTCATTAGGATAAAATACTATCACCTTCAGAAGAAATATGTATTACGAAGGGAAGAAATGCAAAAGTTACTAATTCAATATTTATTTATTTATTTATTTACTTATTTTAGCAACAGGGTGAGACTCTGTTGTCCAGGCTGGAGTGCAGTGGTATTATCTTGACTCACTGCAGCCTCTGCCTTCTGGGTTCAAGTGATTCTTGTACTTTAACCTCCTGAGTAGCTGGGACTACGGGTGTACGCCACCATACTTGACTAATTTTTGTATTTTCAGTAGAGATGGGGCCTCGCCATATTGCCCAGGCAGGTCTCAAACTCCTGAGCTCAAGCAATCCATCCACCTTGGCCTCCCAAAGTGGTAGGATTACAGGCATGAGCTACCATGCCCAGCCTAATTCAATATTTATTTTTTAAAAAATCAAGTTTGTCATGAGAGAATTCTCAGAGAGTAGGAGTCTTCTAACTGCTGGTATCTTGATGCATTCAGAGCTCAAGGATGTGTGGTGTGATTCACACCATTTTGTGCATACTGTAGCAGAAAGATGGCCCTTTGATGGCTGGGCAAGGGAACAGTATGATAGATGGCTTATCAAAATATTGCTAAAATTCTTTAGGCAGTTTGATATAGACGTTACTATAGCTGAACACTGTCAGAGAAAGGACATAGCTATAACAAAGTACCAAGTGAAAAACATTTTTGAATAGACTGTCCTTAAGACTTCTTACCTATGAAGACTCCTAATCTCTTCTTATGGCATAATTACTGGAAAGGCCTGGAGGCCACACCTTGAAAAGAAAAGCACTTATCAGTTATGATTTTCATTTTCGTCACAGTTTTCTCCACTCAGCTAGCTTGCAGAGGAAACCAAAATGCAGTTGGTCGCTTCTCTTTACTAACACTCAGTTCCTAAGTGCTTAGCTTTAGAAGTTTTTTCTGCCTGTTTACTTCCACTTCTTGTGTGACATAAAATATTTTTAGGGCTTTATTTTCCTTCTGTTCAAAATTGTTCTAGTTTTTGGAAAGAAAATTAAGACACTATTTACTCTATGTTTGCTGATGCGGAACCAGTAAGTTTGTTCACCCACCCAAGTGATTCATTCTAAGCAAATTCTCCCATTAGGCATTTGTTGAAAATCTGCAAAAGTTGCTTTTATTTACTGCTTCAACATATCCCTTCCCAGTATAAGGATATTCTTTGAGGATGAACATCTCCTTGGACTGCATAGGTTTTCATTGTACAGAGAAGGCTTGACCTTAAAAACTGAAGTTGCATTAAAATTTCTTCTTTTTTAGACAGAGGCATTCTGTTGCCCAGACTGGAGTGTAGTGGTGCAGTCATAGCTCACTGTACCCTCAGACTCCTGGGATCAAGTGATTCTCCCACCTCAGCCTCCTAAAGCACTGACATTACAGATGTGAGCCACCTGCCTGGCTGAAACTTTTCTTGAAACACACACACACACACACACACACACACACACACACACGAACATTCACACACTTTTTTCTTTATTTATAAAGATCTCAACCAACTTTTTAAACCATGCAATAAAGGAATATCTTTGGCATTGGCAATGTATATTTGTTGACCACTGGAGTCATTTGGGCAACAACAAACACCCAATTGCTCATTTTAAAATCTTGCTCTCCATTTTGGGTTCTTAGGTAGATGGAATAGAGTTTCCAGACTTGAGGGTTTGAATTCAGCAACCCAGGATCAACATTTTCTAGGTGTGAGACTTTAGTAAATAATATACTCATGAGATTCATGTTCTGTTTTTAATCTATAAGTTGCAGAAAATAATATCACTATCATATGCTTTTTTAAAGGACTAAATAAGATATATTTAAAAATTCATTATCCTTATACCTGGCATAGAGTAAACAAATGGTAAATGGTATATTTATAATTATTATTTTTTATGTTGATCTCTATTTAGTAAACATGTATTAAGCTTCACCTTAAGGATAATCTAGCAAAGGATTATTTCAGTTTTCCCTTAAACCAGCTTAGAAGTTTACATAGGGAGGTTAAAGTCAACAGGAATTTTTATGTAATAAGGAAATTCAAATATTTCAGTATCTGTGATAAGAGTTGTGTTACAATTTGCAGAGGAGTAAAACAAAACATTGATTAAATTTGGATTGCTAAATGTTAAACGGTCTTTATACAATAAAAGTGCGATTCAGAAAAAGCCTTATTATAACCTGCAGAATGTATTGGCACTCTTTGAAGACTTATCTTTTATTTATTTTCTAAAACTGCAATTGTGAGTTAACTAATAACATAAGTATGAACTAGTTGGTAGAAGAATTGTGATTTTATTGAATAGTATTCTGCAAGAATTAAATATCAATAGGTTAGCAATATCTCCTCATTAAGTTAAAGTATCTAGATTGTATGTATGTTCTGTGTATATACTATATATAAACGTTTAGATGGTATACATGAATGGGATAATTACTATAAGCTTACAGGGAAATATGCAGAGCTGCTGTTATTTTTAGGAAGTAAATAATGAAATTTATTTTTTACTCTAAAACTTTCATCTGTTCAGTGATTTAGATTCATTTCAGCTCTAATGATTTGGAGAGTAAGGCATAGGCATAACCTTAATTTATTGGTGATGAAAAAATCTACTTATTGGCAAGACAGGAAAAAGTCACAAGTCTTATATGGAATTGTATGATTCTTCAGAGTTGCAATGATGTTAACAATTGTGACAAGTTACACTTTCTGGGCACTCTTCAATTTTAGCAATTAAAATAGCAAAGAATTATTATTCATAACAGTATTCATGACATAGCAAATGGTTATATTCCTTATAGAAACAGCACTTTCAAGTAGTCTTTATTTTTTTTCAAATTTGTCCTTTCAATATCTCAAAATATTTTGCGTTGCAATTACATTTCCAAGTATGTATTTCATTGGAATGAAAATAGCTGTGATAGTAGTAGTAGCTACCATTTGTTGAATTCTTGCCACATGTCTCATATTTTATGTGGAGTATTTAATCTTAGGCCTTAGGACAACTGTAAAAGGCAGATATTGTAGAAGACAATGTTTTCTGAGAGATTGAAATGACAAATTAGAAGAAAAGTTAAAGACTACTTAGAAGTGCTATCTGTATAAGGAATATGACAATTTGCTATGTTGATACAGTTATGAATAATAATTATTTGCTATTATAATTGCTAAAATTGAAGAGTGTCTCAGAAAGTATAATTTATTTGTCACAATTGGAACTCTGCAGAATCACCCAATTCCATACAAGACTTGTGATTTTTCCCCCCAACTTACCAAAAAGAATTATTATCATAATAAAGATGCTGACATTTTGAAGTTTAAGAAACCTCCTAAAGTTCTCACAAGTAGTGGTGACAATACGGCTAAGGGGTTAGGAATGCCCACATCCTCCTATGCTGCATCCTACCTGTGGTTTAGGTTTGAGATAGGGACCCCTACTTTCTTTCCCTTAAGAGCAGATCTGTGTCGTTGGCTATAACTGCTTTCTAGTCAGCCACGTGACACATGGACTTAACGGACGCTTTCTAATAAGAGAGATGGTATATCTTGACTCAACTTACCTGGCCAGCACTGGATAAAGGAAGGTTAAAAGAGATTTGGACAAGTGTCCTTGTCACCTTACTTCCCCTCCCTAGAAAACTTGGTCTAATACCTTGTAATCCGGTGGTGCAAACTCACAACTTTTCTTCCCTTCTGTGAGTGTGTATATATGTGAGTTGATTGTATGTGTGTATAAGGTGTGAATATGTATGTGAAGTCTGTGTGTGATGTGTGTATATGTGAATGTCATGTACATGAGTTTTTTTGTGACTGTAGTGTGTGTGAGGTGTCTATATGTGGGGTGTGTGTGTCTGTGAGGTGATTGTGTATGAGGTTTGTATATCTGTGTCTGGTATATAGAAAGCATGTGAAGTGTGTGTGGTGTGTGCACATGCTGTATATGCATATGCATGAATTGAGCATGTGACTTGATTATTGTGTGTGTAGGAGGAGAGGGGGAAGTAAAAAGGAAAGGCGAGGGTAGAGACTGGACAAATGAACATAGCCGGGCACTATTCCTTTAACTCCTAGAACAGATATAACTTGAAGTGATCTAGACTTGAACTTTGGAGTATGAAGTTCCAGCCAGCTGTGTAACTAGTATTTGGAAGCTGCTTAGCCTGCTTAAATCTTAATTTTATCAATTCTATTAGAGAAGTTTTTAACTTAAATGCTCTAAGGTGGGGGTATCCAAGGGAGAAAATACAGTCATGGGTTCTTAGTTTCTGTTTCTGGTTGGCCCAGAAAAGGTCCTTCCTCATCCCTCTTTTCCACTTATCAACAGAGACAGAAGTTAAAAACCATGGCTTCAGACTGCTAAAGCGTAAAACAAAACAAAACAGAACAACCTCATCAACAACAACAACAACAACAACAAAATAAAGCAGGTTAGAAATGACTGCTCTCAGGGTTAAGTGAATGTGTTCAGGTTGGAGTTACTGATAAGTTGTAAACAATTACATAGATGTAAAATATTGCATATTTTTATTAGTGGCATTATTTTTCCAACATTACATTTTATATTGAAGTTCCAGAACAACAAAACACACTAAGGGTACTGCAGTGAGGAAATTATCATTAAGTGCTTCTACCTTCAAGGAATTAAGTTAATTTTTATTGGCAATATATGGAACATTGTATCAAGAAGAAAGACTGTCTAACGAATCTCTTTTGCACATCAAGCTCTTACAGTGTTAATTCATTAAACAACGAAGACATTTTTAACTAGGAGCTTTGATCTAAGATGTGTGGCAGCAAACTGAACCAATACTGACAGAATTTGGCATTAATTTTTTTTTTCAGAGAATTATTTTTTTGATGTATGGCAATGGTTAAAAAAAACATAGAATGTTGCAGTTCCTCAAATTGTTAAACACAGAGTTATATGATCCAGCAATTCTACTTCTAGGTATATACCCAAAAGAGTTGAAAGTATGCAGACAAATGTTCACAGCAACATTATTCATAATAGCCAAAAAGTGGAAATAATCCAAATAGCCATCAACTGATGAATAAACAAATGTGGTATATTCATACAATGGCATATTATTCAACAATAAAAAAGAATTCAGTATCAATGCATGCTATTACATGTATAAACCTTAAAAACATTATGCTAAGTGAAAGAAGCCAGAATTACATAATTTCATGATTCCACTTAAGTGAAATGTCCACTATAGACAAATCTATAGTAGATTAATGATTGCCTAGGGTTGGAGGGGATCTAGGGGATTGAAGGTTGATGACCAAAGGGTTTGGCGGGTGTAGTGAAAATATTCTAAATTGTGTTAATAGAGGCACAACTCTGTGAATGCACTAATGTTGAATTGTACATTTTAAATAGGCAGATTGTGTGGTATTTGAATTGTATCTCTATAAAGGTGTTAAAACTAAATATAGAACAATTTTCCTAAGTAGTGACCCCTCCTCATTTATTGGACCAATAGTTTGGGAGGAACCAGTCATGACCTTCCTGATACAAATCAACACCTACAGATAGGGTGGGAGGCAATTGTGCTAACAAAGTACCTCAAACCACAAAGTCTGTCAGTAAGGGATGCTTTTATCAAGGATGAATGACCGGGGGCAGGTAATAGGTGAGCAACTCTCAACTCTTTTGTATATGGTAATATAGTCTGGAACCACTAAGCACTGAAAAATGCTAGGTGATAAGAGTCATTGTTCTTTTATTCTTCCCTCTCCCCTTCTCCCCTCCCCTGTTCTCCCCCCTTCCCATTTTATTTATTTATTTATTTGAGACTTGGTCTGGCTCTGTTGCCCAAGCTGAGTGTGGTAGCAGTATCTCAGCTCACTGCAACCTCTGCCTCTTGGGCTTAAGCCATTCTCCCACCTCAGCCTCCGGAGAAGCTGGGAATACAAGTGTATGGCACCATGCCTGGCTAGTTTTTATAATTTTTGTAGAGATGGGGTTCTGCCATGTTATACAGGCTGGTCTTGAACTCCTGGGCTTAAGGGATCCACAGGCCTCACCCTCCCAAAGTGCTAGGATTTTAGGTGCGAGCCACCACACCTGGCTCCCCTCCCTTTCCCCCACCCTTCTCCTCTCCCCTTCTCTCTCTTCCCTTCTTCTTCTTTCCCCCTTTTCCTCTTCTTTCTTTCCTCCTCTCTCTCCCTTTCTACTCTTTTCTCCTTACCCCCTCATAAATAGATATTGTAATGAATTCATTTAGAATTATAGTTAAGCATACATTTGCAGTAACTGTTCTAATTTCATAATTTTGAGGTATTTTTTGAGAATAAACTGGGCAAGTGCAGAATTGGGACAAATACTATGTGCAATAATTGCTAATAGGAAGTGTTTTGAAGTATGAATTCTCTCCTTCTTTCTTGTTTGACTTGTCACTGAATCTGCAGTCCTACAGAGTGCCATGTCCTGCTTATGGTTTATTTACACCACACCCCACTTCTACTTATAAACAGCACTTTCACCACGGTGTATTCAAATGATCTCTTAGAAATTTAATTATATTACAGTCTCACATAAAATTACTGCCCTTAAAAACATTTGTTTGCTGGGCGGGGAGTGGCAAAACCCCATCTCTACTAAAAATACAAAAATTAGCTGGGCATGGTGGCGGGCGCCTGTAGTCCTAGCTACTGGGGAGGCTAAGGCAGGAGAATTGCTTTAACCTGGGAGGCGGAGCTTGCAGTGAGCAGAGATTGTGCCACTGCACTCAAGCCTTGGCAACAGAGTGAAACTCTGTCTCAAAAAAAAAAAAAAAAAAAAATTTTTTTGCTAATATTATTTGAAGAATAGTCAGTTCAATATGCATCTGTGTAGACCTAACCAATAGTTGTATTTTACAAGTTTCAGTTTTGAAATGTTGGATAATATATTTCAGTTTAAAAGATTAGTATTTCTATGAAGTGTCTTTTTTTGGATGGAAATGTTTCTGGAATGTGACACTTAAATTCTAATTACTATTATTAAATATCAATGGATTTGTTTTGCATTACCAAACAGTTGGATAGGTTCAGTTTATGTGCTGTGCAATACGAAGATATTTACTTGGCATGGAGAGAATCACTGGCTTACTAAATAAAAGACTTCAGCATTTTGTTTGTTAATCCTATGTTAATTGCATTTATATTTCTGACAGTTTCCTTGATGGAATTAAAAAAAAAAATGCAATAAGATCTGAACTGAGTGTTGAAATGAGTGTTTCCTGAGTTCCAATTAGTGAAAGTATTGAGATTTGAAGAATGGTTGAGGAGACAAGGTTTTATAATTGCTCTTCTGGGAAAAAGAATGAGTAAACTAATAAAGTCTTGAGATCTCTCAAACAAATATGCAATCATAAGGAAATTTTAAAAGCCACAGTGAAATGCACACCTCTTAATTATGTTACCATTGATATCTATTTTAAATAGATATCAATATTAGGTGTGAAAGTTTTGTATATTTTGGAGGGGCAAATTCTCTTAGTGTACTCCACATGCTTATTATTACACATCCTGAGCACACAACACAAACATATCGGGCAAGCAAAGAATCTAGGATGTTATGTGTGAATGCTTATGTGGCATTCTATCAAAGGAGATAGATGTGCATAAGGGGAAATATGGAGAAGTGAAAATGTGTCTAAGGTTCATTTTTTCGGTAGCTTAATTTTAATAGTAAGCTCTTGTAGGGAATGAATGGCCACAGGCAGAGACTGACTAATGGTGTACTTTCAGTGTTCTCAGTGAGTGCTTCACAGATTAGGTTTCCCAGAGAAGCAGACTGCCTCTGAGAAAGAAGAGATGGGGTAGCAAGAGGCATATTTGAGACTGTTCTTGGGACCAACACCTATGGAGGAGAGGGAAGAAGGCACAATCATGGGACCAGGTAGAAGAAGTTGGTCTGCAGTGCAGTCTTGAGGAAGGCCTCAGCAGAGCCAATAGAGAGTTGTGAAGCTGGCATGCCCTTGAGAGTTGTCCCAAATTTGGGTAAGCGTGTTAGGCCTTTATATCCTTGGTCACTTGATAGTAGATGCTGGAACAAAATGGTGCTCTTTAACTAAGGCAATTTGCAAAGAGGGCTGACAGCTGACAGCACTTGTGTAATCTAGGAAAATGAGTCTTTCATTCTTGAAGGGGAATCTTCACATCATCCACTACAAATGGTGCTGTATTTTGGAACCAGCAGACACTGAGAAATGCTGTGTGGATAGATTCCTTCCTTCCTTTTATACTATCCTTGATTCTTTCTTTCTGTCCCCTGATCTAGTGCTTCTCCAAAAATACTTTTAAGAATTAGGCCGTTAGTTATTATAAGGAAGGAAGGGAAATAATCATTTCCATAAAACTCAGCAATTTTTGTAATGTCAAGATATGGATTATTATTACACTCAACAATGATAATTATTAATATTTTCCATGGAAAAGTTTCATGTATCAAATGACCCAAGTACTCCATGTGACTTTCCCTGTCTGTGTAAGACTAGCATTCTGTCAGCCAAATAGAATGTTGGAAGGAAAGTCAGATAAAATTATTTTTTCACTCGGTATTAAAGAAAAGAAAAAGTAAAGAACATTTTTTGAGCATGTGCTAAATATGACATAAAAGATCTTTGTTTTCTGTATTAAAGGTTGAGAAAAAAATGAAACAGTCCATTGGTTTGAAAAGTTTTGCTCTCATTTAGCAATTATTTTTATAAAATAAAAGTTTATTAATGAATGTATACAAATAGCACTTTATAAAAACTACAATATATTCATTTGGGCTAGGCTGTTGTTCGGTTGCCTCGTTAGTCACATTTTTTTTCTTCTTCATTTAGCTATTGCACAGCTTCTGAGGCAACCACAAAAACATCAAATGGTGGAGAAGCAAGTGTATAGATATATGAAATCAACATTTCAAATTGGTGACAGAATGACCTTGTTTATGAAGTAGTGGTCTTTTATCAAGCTGCTACAATAAAATCAACCATAACATTAAACATGGTACACATTACTAATCAGAAATCTTAGGTATTTAAAGTTATGTTTACTTATTTTTTTTTAATAAGACTTGGAAGTGTCACTTAAATCACACTTAAGAATGGATATTGGTTAAAGGCTGCTGAGTCTTTTAAGATTCCTGTGAATTTTTTCAGATTGTTCCTCAGTCAATTCAGGATACTTATGATTGCTGGCTATACCGCAGAGTGCAGAGTTAGCCCTTGCAGATACATGAAGATAACTCAAAGCACTAATTTCTGCATCTTCAGCCTCCTCATTTCATTAACTATTAAAATTAATTCCCTGTAGAGATAATTTGCATCAATCAACAGAATAGAAGAATTAGAAGAGCTTCTGAGGCTTTTCTGTGACTAAAAAAGCAATTCTTTTATTGACTACCATAAACGTTAGATTTACTAAAAGGAAAAGGTGTTTTAAATTGAACCACTCCTCTAATTTATTCATCTTAGTTCTGAAAACATGTGGGTAAAAGTTAATCATGTTACTGAATCTAATTTAAAAAGTGGGAGGGAAAGTACTGAATATTTTCCCTCTTTGAAATTACATGTTGTTTGCAATATTAGCCTGCCTGTATTTTTCATGTAAACCTTTTGTACATTGAAAACAAATTCAAAACAAAGAATGTTTGTTTTCAGGCTTAGACCTTAAGAACTGATGCTCTTTTCTTTTACTTGTACACAAAAGTCTAAGCAGTTCTGAAGAAAGTGACATTGGGGCATTGCTAAAAAAAAAAAAAAAAAGAAAAAAGTTCACAAACTATCAACATTTTAACAATCTAATAGTCGATTGTTGTTTCCCAAATTGGTGATTTTAAATGATTATTTTATGTGAGAATAGAACTATGTTTTTTTCTTCATTCATGCAACAAACATTTCCTGGTGGATACCAAGCATGGGTGACATGTAGGCATGCCATCCTAGATCAGTGTTACATAATGCCCAAGCTTCAGTGAAGGCCTCATTTTTGTTATTACAAACTGCCTCTCTGGGACCTCATGAAGTTACTATTCTTGTTTTGGGAATAGGTCTATCCATCCTTGTCTTTTGGTTTCCTATCTTGATTCTACAATCTCCCCTTTGGCCATTACCATCTCTAATCATTGAAAAATCCTGCCTCCCAAGGTAATCGGTCTAGCTTTTCTAATCTTCTAGCTTCCCATTACTCATTTCAATTCCTTCTTCTGGCTCCCTATTGCTTTCCTAACCAATTTCAATTACTTATCCTTATCTTGAAGGCCATTCACCACTCTGCCCTGCTGACGTCTTTTTCTTATCACCTGAGATTCCTCCCCCAGCTCACACTTCTGCATGCAAGCACATTCCCAAAGTATGAAAATGCTTTGGATTTATATCATGCTGTTGCCTTGAAGAGCTTTCTTCTCTTCCTCATATCTTCTCAAGAGAAGAAAGTAATTTGGCTGTGGTTCAAAATTCACCAAGGCAGTAAAATCTTGTGTTTTGTACATAATTTCCTTTCTAACGACCTCTCTGTTTCTTCACCTCACATTTGGCATTCACTTATAACTATTTAAGGGCCTTCCTTAGGCAGCTGCCTTGTTTCCAGGTTGTGTCCTATGTAGTCGCAAGTGGCTATTCTTAATAAATCGTAGAATCATAGAATTTAAGTACTGACAGGGATTTCCTATATATAAGAATCCAACTTCCCACTCAGTGTAGAAATCCATCTCAGAACATTCTTGATGCCTAAAATTGCCTTTTTGGGAGAGAACATCAACTTGTAAGACAAGTTCTTTCCTTGTTGCCTAGGACTCGTTTTTAGAAAAATATTCTTTGTAATGCATTGTTTCCCTGCCACTTCCTCCCTTTGGTATGAGGCATATTGCTAGAAAGATACAAAATAATTCTAATAATCTCTCTTAGCCTCCATAATACAAATGAATACAGCAATAATTTCCTCCATTAAACCTTTTTTTTTAAGGTTAGATACCTAACTTACTTCGAGGATTCTTCTTGTGGAAGCATTTTTGAGAATTTTCTTGTCTTTCTGCACCTCTGATTTGATAACTTGACCAGCAGACTTCACAAGAAGCTTGCTGTCAGTGTTAGTCCAAATACAGCCTATCATTAGTGATTTTAGTCATTAATATTCAAGAGAGTTTGCATAACCTTTAAATTAATAATTAGTCATCCTCTTTATGCTTTAATGACTGCAAAAGCTCACATTCATAGTATGTTGGTTACTGAGGTATCCATAGGCTCAAAAACTCTTCAAAATAGTTGTGTAATGAAAATGCTAACCGTATTTAAGAGTGTGACTTGGAAAAAGGCCTTGTTTTTCAATCTCATATTTTGAAGAACTATCGAGATGTCACTGAACAGTATTTTTAGAATTTTTGAATTGTTCACACATGAGCACTTGGGGAATTGTTCAGTGAATATATCTCCTGAGCACTTTGTTCCTTGAAATTATCAAATCCTTGGAATTTCTTTTTCTCTCTCTCGTGATGTGTGGGTGGGACTGGGACATTACCAACACAATTAGAACTTCATTTCTTTTTCTTCTTAGTGAAATTTATTTTCTAAACGGTTTCTGTGTTTTACTCTATTAGAAGTTCTGGAATCCTCCAGGAGTCTAAGTAGATGTAGCAGAGCTCTTATGGAAACTCTACATATACACATAATCACACAGAGAATTTGTATATAATTTTAGAGTTACATGTACCACTGGAATCACATTCATGTTTCCATTACAGTGTAGTGATTCTGGGTTAGGAATCACTGATTTAGTTCTACCTCATTTTACATATACCTTTTTCTGCAAAGATATATAAAAATAAAATCATATGAATAAGTTATGTGTTTAATAGTTCCATTCAGTCATCTCATAAGACAAAATTACTTTCTAAGTTAATTTTAATTCAGATCTTTATAGAATATTGGGGTTTTAAATGTGAACACATATATATAATTTTATGATACAACCTTTTTCTTCTGAATATTTAAGTGTTTTCACAATTGGATATATCAGAAACATTTGTTCTCTGTAAACCTTCAGCTTCCAACCTTGATCAGTCTTATCCGCAGTTATCTCCTGCACATGTAAATGATGTATATGATACAGTTTAAGATGAATTTTAGTTATTTAAAGTGTGTCATAACCTGAACATTTTACAGATATATTTAAACAGGTATGGGTATATTTGAAATCACTATTTAAAAAAAACTTTGAAAAATCCCTGATTTCAAAAATATATTTAAAATGTGTATATATATGAATAATATATAAAGATAGGAAATATTATCATGAATTATACAGACCTCAGTGTATCTAAAGTTACAATTTTAAAATAATAATCTTATCCTTATTATCTGAAGATTTCATTGATGATATGTTTCATTTTTACATTTGCCTTTAGTTTACCAATATTAACATATAAATTACTAAACAAAAATTGTACACCAGCTCTGTGGTCTCTCCTTTGTAACATGATTTGTATAATTTGATGAACTTGATAAAAGCTTCCATTTGAATATGCCAGATTATGTGCATTTTGTAGTAAGGATTATGGAGCTGAGCAAGTATGACAGACTTGTGAAATATGTTGTCTACAATTTTTTTTTTTTTTTGAGATAGAGTCTCACTCTGTCACCCAGGCTGGAGTGCAGTGGCGCTGCAACCTCCACCTCCCGGGTGCAAGCGATTCTCCTGCCTCAGCCTCTTGAGTAGCTGGTACTAAAGGCTCGTGCCACCATGTGCAGCTGATTTTTTGTATTTTTAGTAGAGACAGGGTTTCACTGTGTTAGCCAGGATGGTCTCGATCTACTGACTTCGTGATCCGCCTGCCTTAGCCTCCCAAAGTGCTGGAAGTACAGGTGTGAGCTACTGTGCCCAGCCTGTTGTCTACATATTTTATCACTTTTGGTAAGAAATGCACAAATCCTATCATGATGTCATTGCTGGTTTATATATTTGTGAATTTTAAGCCAAACAAGTGTTCAAAACATTTGCCATAAATTGCGGACCTAAAATCAGATTTTGTATGTAAAGATATTTAAAAATATATTTCTGGAGAACTATGCATATACAACCAACACTTACAAGGCAAATTAAATTTAAAATGTTGTATAAGGAATATAATATTTTAAATTTTTAGTGTAATCAAGAAAAAGATACAGTATTATTTTATCAATTCATTAATTTATTGGTCATAGGATTTGACCTATTTATATTTCTGGGTATCCCACAGAATCAGTCCCTTAAAATGCTGAATATCACAATTTGCAGTTTGGCTAATAGATGTATATCCATTTTATTACTTAGTCATAATATATAAAGGATGTTGCCTCTTCATATCCCAAGGAAAATGTGGTAGTTGACAAGGAGTGGGTCCAGGCTTTATACCACCTGAGGTGTCATACAACTCGAGGAGTCCCTTTTAAGAGAAATGGATACATCATTGGAATATGTATTGAATGTGGAGATTGAGTATTTATTTAGGATATAAAAATAAATCACACCAGATTATAAAATTAATAAAGCTGACAAATTCTGCAAGGATAACAAAATTTATAAAATTAACTTCATTTTTAGAAAATTAATTGCTTGATACATTTCTACTTTTTTTTCTGGCTCTAGTTTTGGCTGTTTATTCTCTGATTGCCTCTTCATTTTACGTGATCGTGTTTTCTGTGTTGAGAATAACAAGATAATGCAATGTTTTCTTTAGTATGATTGATTATAATCTGTCATTTTATTACTGATAGTTTAGAAAAGTTACATCAAGTTTCTCAATTTTTTTGGGTGATTTCATATACATTCTTAGGACTGTGACCAAACTTGGAAAATGTCTCTCTCAAATGTCTTTCATTTGTCAACTGTAAGATTTGGAAGAATTTTCAAAGAGTAGTTCCTGGCTTTATATGTTTTGAACATTGTGTCTCCTTCACTCCACACAGACTTGTGGTGCCTGAAGCTCTTGGCACATTGATTTTGCAGTGATCTCTAGGCTTGCACTTTCATGTTGCCAGCACTGCGGTAATCAGGTGTGTTCCTGGAAGCTACACCCAGGCAGCCAGCAAGAACCTAAGGGTACGTGGAAGAGACTGAGAACCACAAGAATGTAATCACACCAAACTGAAACTAAATGTATCTTTAACTCAACTTCTAATTAGCCGGATCCGAAAGTGGCCCACAGTCACCCCAGTGCTACCTAACCCAAGGGAAAAATGTGATAAAGGCAAAATCAGTATGTAGACATTGATCTTAAACTTCTGCAGTCAAAATGTCTCACTCATGCAAAATTGCAAAAGCAAAGGAGCATGCCAACCGACCCCTCGAGTCTTTTCCAGTGTCTTAGGAAGGAGCTCATGTAGGTGAGGGGCCCTGAAGCTTCACCCTTCCTAGCCTCAAGGACAGAAACGTTTCTAGACCACAGGAAATCTGTTTGCCTAAGGAAACAAAGAAGCTGTCCTTACAGTTAAACAGAAATAGTTTTATTTTATTTTTTCCTAGAGTTCAGCACCATTTCTCAGGGCGTATTTCTTAGAAGTTCATTTTATGAAGTCTTCTCCACACGGTCTTTTTGATAGTCAATAATTCACATATTACACTACTTCTTTAAATCACTCCAGTCATTGAATAGCATAATCTTTCCAGGGGGCAAATAGATGGGCTCCAGTAGGCTTTAAATGTTCATTTGTTTTCCTATTTTTTGACTTGCGTAGGAAGAAGTAATCCCTTTCATGTGAAATATTCCCCTTGATTTATTTTAAAGAACCAAATGGCATTGTCTGATAATGGGATGAAAGCCCAGTTCACTGAACAGAATGTGCTATTTGTAATCTGGATTATCCTTTAGGTTTTTTGGCATAGTCCTCAAGAAGCTGAGGATCTGTCATTTTATTGATTAAAGTACACATAAACATACACACGTGCTTACATAAGAAATAAAAACGTTGTAAGCTCAAATAGGCAAGATATTTCACCTGAAAGCCTGAAATAAATGTGATGAGAACCTATGAACTAAGTTCCAGTGTAAACAAGTGGGTTAAATTCTCGTTATAGAAACTTCCAGTGAGCAATGCAGCATGACTGTGGGACCATAATTCAGGAACAATCTGCAGAGCAAAATATAGAGGCACTAATTTTGTTATATTTGCAGCCCACATACTGTAATACCAGATTTGCTCCTGTTGTTCTGGCCAAAGATGAGTCAGGTACCTCTGATATAGCCATTCCTAAAAGACAACAATGGATTCAGAATGTGAGACAGAGAAATCCTAGAAGTCTGACCTTCAGATCGGTTTAACTGTAGATCAATAATCCATTACTTAGACCAATGCAGTACCAAAACATCTCTTCAGCTGGCTGCCAAGGTACTGTTTTATCTTAAATAAGCTGGTTGAGAGCAGTCAATATAGATAAATTTTTCCCACTGACAATTTGCTGATTCAGAGAACATGCAACATCCAGCCACGAAATAGATAAAGCTCAGGCCTGCCCTATAGAATATGGTCACCTGGCTTTCCTGTTCTACAAATGTCCTACTGGAAGAATAGCCCTTAAGCCCTTAATGTTCATCTAAACCAAGGCTTGTTCTAAATTCTCTAGACTCTATCTCATGCATTGTTACATCTCTCTTGGCATACTTCTCTTCTTGAAGTGCGTAACATTTATATACCTTCTACAAATGTTGAGTAGTATTGATATGGAGGGAGGGGGCAGACCCAGGTCTATGGCCTTATGTATTATTAGTGAGTTACAGTTTCTTAGAGTAATAGGCCATGATTAAAGTCACATGTTAGGAAAACTTTAATCCAGTAGGGAAAACTTCCAATTTTTTCAAAGTAATTTACTACATTTGGATACAGATTATACAGGTGTTTTTGGTGGCATCCTTACTTGCTTTCTTCTCAACCTGAAGAGATGTAAACGTAAATCGATGCTCATTGTGCTATGCTTACACAAAGGGCTAATTTGAGTAATATCCTAGCCCATCAGTTCATTTTCATGATACATTTTTTTTCTTTACAAAATTGTTTTTAAAACTCCACTGGAAAAAAATAACCTACATATAAAGTACACAATTTAGTAAGTTTTGATATAGGTATACACATCTGTGAGAAAATTACCAAAACCAAGATAATACACATATATATATATCACCCCAAAAAGTTTCCTCTTCTGTCTTTGTCATTCCTTCCTCCAGCTTTTTCCCAGAAATCTCACCTTCCTCAGGCTGATCAACACTCAGCTGAAGACTCAAGAGGGGGCCTGTGCAGATGTCCCTGAGTCCTCTCTGTGGCCACTCTCTCCTCTCTGTTCAGCAAATTGTAGCTACCTTGACCTCCCTGAATTCCCAGCTCCATCTCCTCAACTTAGGGAGACTTTGGGGTCAGGCAGGGATCCCCCCCGCTTATGTTGGGACCTGGAAACTCTCCGGTATGTACACTGGGGCAGTCACAGGTGTCATCTCATTGCATTCCTTTTCTGTAATCACCATGCTTTGCTAACTGTTGCCTAAGGTCTGAAAATTGTTGTTTCATTCATTTTGTCCAGTTTTTGCCATTCTTTCATGAACAAGCATAAATCTGACTCCTTTGGGCAAGAGGCAGAAGTCTTCCTAGTGACTGTATTTACTTTATTATTATTGTCAGCATTTGGAAAAAAAAATTGTAGAGATTGACTATTTTATACTGTTTAAGTAATTTTTTGTTATATTGATTTTACCTAAACAGGAGGTTATTAGAAGTATTTTGTTATACCGCTTATGACAAATAATTGTACAAAAATTAGAAAAATCAGAAGAACAAATTTTTTTACAAGACTTCTTGTGGTTATAGAATGAATCTAACACTTTGTAGTATGTTTTTTAGGATTTTGTTCTTAGCACATGTATTAGTTTGTTTTCATGCTACTGATAAAGACATATCTGAGACTGGGAATAAAAAGAGGTTTAATTGGATTTACAGTTCCACATGCCTGGGGAGGCCTCAAAATCATGGTGGGAGGCAAAAGGCACTTCTTACATGGTGGCAGCAAGAGAAAATGAGGAAGATGCAAAAGCAGAAACCCCTGATAAAACCATCAGATCCTGTGAGACTTATTCACGAGAATAGTATAGGGGAAACTGCCCCCATGATTCAAATTATCTCCCACCACCAGGTGTCCCCCACATGGGAATTATGAGAGTGTAATTCAAAATGAGATTTGGGTGGGGACACAGAGCCAAACCGTATCAGTGCATATGTTTAGAGGGACATAGAAAACTATATAAATTTAATAAGAATATATACGTATTGTTATTAAATGAAAACATTTGAAATTATAAAAGGAGTAAATATTTTTTAGTAAAATTAAATAGATATGTAGTAAAAAGTGACAGTGTTTTACCCTCATTGCCAGAGAGAACTTTACTTAAATTTTATGTAGTTTTTTCCAGAATTCTTCTTACACCTGAAAAAACTGGATTATTTTTGTATACGAAAGAAAAGAAATCATTCTATATGTATCTCCTTTTCTTTCACTCATTTTATTTCCACTGAATTCAGACAGATAAACTTTACCATTTAAATGGCCTCTGGTGATTCCTTTATATGAATGAACCGTTAGATAGTTAACCAGTTTACTAATGACAGACATTTACATTGCTCCCAAGTTGTTGCCATTGTTCATTTATTTCTTTAGTATTAACTTCTAGACAAGTTGCTACATCAAAAATAATGTACATTTAATATTGCAATAGTTATAAGGAAATCTGTACTTTTTTCAGCAATATATTAGTGTCTACTTTCAAAAAGCTTTAAACTCTTAGCATCATATTGTCTTCTAATATTTACACTCTTAGCATCATACTGTCTTCTAAATCTTTGCCAAAAATTAATGTAAATGAATATGCTATTTTAATTGTTATTTATTTGATTATTAGTAAGATTTAGATTTAGATTTCAATCTTTTTATTAGCCATTTTAGAGGGATGAGCATTCTCTGCCTATGGACTTTGCCTGGTTTTATATTGATATATTCATCATTTTCTTATTTCCTCATTTGTAACATCATTTTAAAGTGCTTTTATTTCTGGACAATGTTTTTACATTTTTTGAGACTCCTATTGTGGTTTTTATTAAAACAAAGTTAGATTTATAGAAAAGTTGGAAAGAATTTGATGTTTTAACAATATTCGGTCTCCCTTTCCAGAATGTGTGTCAGAGAAGGGAAAAGGAGGGATTGTGAAGGAACACACGGGAAGTCGGCAGTGTGGGAGTGATGGATATGTTCATTCCCTTGCTTGTGGTGATGGTCTCACTGGTGTGAGACTCACAAGTATATATTTGCAGTACTCGTCAAGTTGTACACTTTAAATATATCCAGTTTATTTTATCTCAGTTACATCTCAATGAAACTTTTTTTAAAAGTAGCACCAAACATGCAATAAATAGCTTTTAGCCAAAACTAAAAACTGAGTTTGATCAGAATATTTTTGTGCTATTTTGGTTAGATTTCTTCTGTCACAGTTATAATGGCTTTCTAAAATAAATTAGGAAGCCAAAGAAAGTCACTTTAACCTTCAAGAGTAACTGAACCCATAAAAAAGTGCTTTCAGGTCAGACTCAGCCTTAAAAACCTGAAAAATAAATGTGACTTCTGAGTTAGCAGTATATGGGAAACATTTTCTATAAATCTCTGAGAATGAAGGTGAGTGGAGACTACACAAGAGGCAAATAAAGAGATACAGAATTGCCTTACATCTGAACCATAGAGTTAAAGAATGATAATGGTGTTATGATAAATTTTTAGAGAACACTGTTGAGAAAGAGGCATACTCAAAAATGGTTTTTTGGCTGTTTGTGTGTGTGTATGTATGTGTGCAAGAGGTGACAATTGAATGAGGTTCCAAAAAGTAGTGTAAGCTTGAATCACACACATATTTACCAGGCAGGATTTGTGCAGTTGAGAAAGGTGACTGAAAAATGTAGTGGAAGGACATGCTACTGGAAAAAGTTGCCAAGTGACAGACACAGGGCTGTGAGTCAGCCAGGCTGTGTCTCCACAGCGGGAACTGCCTCAGAGCACTGTGCTCTAACTCAGCCATTGTAGCACACAGGCACTTGTATAAATTTCCATGAAATGACTTGAAACCTACTTTGCCATAAGAATGAGATACATTTTGAATTCAAAACTTAAGGTATCTTGATTAGAATAATGAGGAGGAAGAGAAAGAAAAGGTAATAAAATATTATTGACTGATTGATTTAATGTAGCTAGCTGGAGGGTGAGGGGAAGAACTCTGGCCCCAGAGTGAAAGCCAGGGCTCAAGTTTCAATTTGAGCATCTACCAGCTGTGAACAACAGAAAAAATTATTTAGCTTTTCAGAACTTCGGTTTCCTTAGATCTGCAAATTAGCAATAAAAACTAATGTGCCTTCCAAGGTTATGGTAAAAATCAAATGTCGTATGCCTGTGTAAATCTTTTTCAAAAAACAATAGACACTGCAAATATTGGGCATTCTTATGATGATGTTTATTCTTCACTGGGAGCATTGATGGATTGATTGTTACTTTTCGATAACTTTTTTGTTCCATATTCACTCCAGTTTTAAATTTGCAAATTTTAAATCAGTATTGTTTATAATAAGACTAAAGCTCTTCTTTAAGATTGAGGCATTAATGTTAAAAAAAAAAAAAAAAAGAGAGAGAGAGAGAGCGCTGTTACATCAAATGCAGTGACTTTGGACAACAACCAAAGAAATTTCCTGTGTAATCCCCATCCCACCACACACACACACACACACACACACATAATACACACGATACACACTATATTTAAAATTGGCAGAGGTGATATTATGAACTCCTGTAAAACCAGATTGATTTGTGTTTGTCAGGAACGTGTGGGTCTCTGTCCTGGGATGCTATATATTTCCACTGTGTACTGCCCATTGACCATTTCTACCAGGATACCTTGAAGGCACCTCAGACTCAGCAAGTTCAATTTGAAACTCATTATGTACTCCCCAGTTGTTCACGCTAGAAGCCTTCAGGCCACCCGTGACTTTTCTCTCTCCTTGTGTCTCTCCTCAGCTTCCCATTGATCAGTCTCTGTACCCTGTTGATTCTGCCTTGTGAATATCTTTTCTGCTCTACCTCATCTGCACTTCTGTTACCACTGCCTGAGTTTCAGTTATGGGCTTCTCAGTCTTTAGCCTTTCTCTCCCTCAACACAGCCATCACCACCAGCAAGAACTATCTTTGTAAATCACCAATTATCTTTCCAAAGCCGAAGACTTTCTCTTGTAGGAATTTAACTTTAAGGCATAGTCAGATAAATTAACCAAAATATATGTGAAGAAGCTGTTCCTCACAGTATCGTTTATAATAATAAAAAAAGGAAAAAACCCTTAATATCTCAAAAATGGATCAGTAATATCAAGAGACTATACACAGTAGTCATTGAATTGGTATTATAGATGTATAATAATTTGGAAAATGATAACATAAAAATTATTAAATAATGTGCATAGAAAAATTTGTGGAAAATGTTTTATGCTATAAAAATATTTCTAGGTAATAGAATTTAGTAAGAGTTCTTCTCGTCCTACCTCCTACAAAACTAAAGCAAAATAAAACTAAAATAGAACAAACATTCTGCTATGTAGCCCATTACAAAAGATAGTGCTTCTGGCAAGAAATTGTTACTGACCAAAATCCTGTAACTCAGTACCTGTGAAATGCCATATAACAAATTTACTCATGTCCTCAAAGTTATGAGAACTGGGGACTTCAGGACATCTCATATCTGCCTCATTTTTTCAAGAAAATTTGTTGTAGAATCTTTTATATAAAATACTGTACACTGTCCTTAATCCACTATGTCATGTTCCTTCTATTTACAAATGTGCGTTGTCCTTAGCTATCTTTAAAAACAAACAAACAAACAAACAAACAAAACTGTGTTCATACATATCTTTGTAGGCTAAAGAAAAATGATACTATAAGGGTTGGGAGGTAGAGGGTGGGGGCACTGAGGAAGCCCTGCTGCCCTCAGGTTAAGCTCCGTGTCTCTCTCAGTTAAGGTCGCTGATAGGAGTTACTTGTTCCCAAACATGTATGTTGGCTCTTTACTGTCTTTTAAGTAGCATTTATGATGAATTCCTTTTTTTTTTAATGGTGGTATTATAGTATCTGATGTTAGGCCTAGACTTGCTCAGTCAGCAAGTCACCTTTTCTTTTTCCCCTCTTTTGATAGACTTGAGAGACCAAGGCAGCACACACACACACACACACACACACACACACACTCCTCCAACTAGCTTTGCAATTTGTATACATTTCGATTCTGGTGGACTATTCATCATTTTTATAGAAATGCTTTTATGAAATTCTGTCTCATGGAGTGGGTTAGGAGTTTCTTTGTTTTTTGCTTTATGATAACCCATTGGTTCAGTAAATACCTTAATTATTGCCAGAAAAAAAAAATAAACCCAACTGATTAGACCTAATCCCTTCTCAAATCACTTTACTTTGTCATTTCCTATCCATCCTCTCTACACACTCAGATCTCTTTTTTTTATTGTGAAATATATTTGGCATGAGTAACAACATTAGGTAATATGAATCATTTTATTTGGTTAAATGTCTACACACAAAGATTAGTGTAGAATTTGGAAAATATAGCTAAATAATACTGGAACTTTCAATATTTCCCTAGCTACTTGCCATATTCAAAAGATGGGTCTTTGAAGTGAAGAGCAGAATAATACCTTATTATAGTCCATAGTAAATAATATTTATGACTTTCAATAGAAGTATTGATTTTTTTGTTATAGATAGCATGTATCACACAAACTTTATTCTTTTCTTTTTCCTTCATGATATAAATGTATTTATTTTTATTATGCTTGAAGTTCTGGGATACATGTGCTGAATGTGCAGTTTGTTACATAGGTGTACATGTGCCATGGTGGTTTGCTGCACCCATCAACTCATCATTTACATTAGGTATTTCTCCGAATGTTATCCCTTCCTTTGCCCCCCACCCCCCGACAGGCCCTGGTGCCTGATGTTGCTCTCCCTGTGCCCTGTGTTCTGATTGTTCAGCTCCCACTTATGAGTGAGAACATGCAGTGTTTGGTTTTTGGTTCCTATGTTAGTTTGCTGAGAATGATGGTTTCAGGCTTCATCTAAGTCCCTGCAAATGACATGAACTCTTTTTTTTTATGTCTGCAAAGTATTCCATGGTGTATATGTACCACATTTTCTTTATCCAGTCTATCATTGATGGGCATTTGTGTTGGTTCCAAGTCTTTACTATTGTGAATAATGCTGCAGTAAACATACATGTGCATGTGTATCTATAGGAGAATGATTTATAATCCTTTGGGTATATACCCAGTAATGGGATTGCTGGGCAAATGGTATTTCTACTTCTAGATCCTTGAGAAATCGCCACACTGTCTTCCACAATGGTTGAACTAATTTACACTCCTACCAACAGTATAAAAGTGTTACTGTTTCTCCACATCCTCTCCAGCATCTATTGTTTCCTGACTTTTTAATGATCGCCATTCTAACTGGTGTGAGATGGTATCTCATTGTAGTTTTGATTTGCATTTCTCTAATGACCAGTGATAATGAGCTTTTTTTCATATGTTTGTTGACTGCATAAATGTCTTCTTTTGATAACTGTCTGTTCATATCCTTTGCCACTTTTTGATGGGGTTGTTTCTTGTAAATTTGTTTTAAGTTCCTTGTAGATTCTGGATATTAGCCCTTTGTCAGATGGAGACTGCAAAACTTTTCTCTCATTCTGTAGCCTGTTCACTGTGATGATAGTTTCTTTTGCTGTTCAGAAGCTCTTTAGTTTAGTTAGATCCCATTTGTCAATTTTGGCTTTTGTTGCCATTGCTTTTGGTGTTTTAGTCATGAACTCTTTGCCCATGCCTATGTCCTGAATGGTATTGCCTAGGTTTTCTTCTAGGGTTTTTATGGTTTTAGGTCTTATGTTTAAGTCTTTAATCCATCTTGAGTTAATTTTTGTATAAGGTATAAGAGAGTGGTCCAGTTTCAGTTTTCTGCATATGGCTAGCCAGTTTTCCCAACACCATTTATTAAATAGGGAATCCATTCCCCATTGCTTGTTTTTGTCAGATTTGTTAAAGGTCAGATGGTTGTAAATGTGTGGTGTTCTTTCTGAGACCTCTGTTCTGTTCCATTGGTCTATATAACTCTTTTGGTACCAGTAACATCCTGTTTTGGTTACTATAGCCTTATAGTATAGTTTGAAGTCAGGTAGCTTGATGCTTCCAGCTTTGTTTTTTGTTTGTTTGTTTTTTTCTTTTGCTTAGGATTGCCTTGGCAATATGGGCTCTCTTTTGGTTCCATATGAAATTTAAAGTAGTTTTTTCTAATTCTGTGAAGAAACAATGGTAGCTTGATGGGAAGCATTGAATCTGTAAATTACTTTGGACATTGTGGTCATTTTCACGATACTGATTCTTCCTATCCATGCACATGGAATGTTTTTCCATTTGTTTGTGTCTTTTCTTATTTCCTTGGGCATTGGTTTGTAGTTCTACTTGAAGAGGTCCTTCACATCCCTTGTAAGTTGTATTCCTAGGTATTTTATTCTCTTTGTAGCATTTGTGAATGGGAGTTTGCTTATGATTTGGCTCTCTATTATTTGTGTATAGGAATGATTGTGATTTTTGCACATTGATTTTGTATCCTGAGCCTTTGCTGAAGTTGCTTATCAGCTTAAGGAGATTTTGAGCTGAGACGATGGGGTTTTCTAAATATACAATCATGTAATCCACAAACAGAGATAATTTAACATCCTCTCTTCCTATTTGAATACATTTTCTTTCTTTCTCTTGCCTGATTGCTCTGGTCAGAACTTCCAATACTATGTTGAATAGGAGTGGTGAGAGAGGGCATCCTTGTCTTGTGCCAGTTTTCAAAGGGAACGCTTCCAGCTTTTGCCCATTTGGTATGTTATTGGCTGTGGATTTGTCATAAATAGCTCTTATTATTTCAAGACATGTTGCATCAATACCTAGTTTGTTGAGTGTTTTTAGCATGAAGCGGTGTTGAATTTTATCGAAGGCCTTTTCTGCATCTATTGAGTTAGTCATGTGGTTTTTGTCATTGGTTTCATTTATGTGATGGGTTATGTTTATTGATTTGCGTATATAGAACCAGCCTTGCATCCCAGGGATGAAACCCACTTGATCATGGTAGATAAGCTTTTTAATGTGCCGCTGGATTCAGTTTGCCAGTATTTTATTGAGGATTTTCGCATTGGTGTTCATCAGGGATATTGGCCTGAAATTTTCTTTTTTTGTTGTGTGTCTGCCAGATTTTGGTATCAGGATGATGCTGGCCTCATAAAATGAGTTAGGGAGGAGTCCCTCTTTTTCTGTTGTTTGGAATAGTTTCAGAAGGAATGGTACCAGCTCCTCTTTGTACCTCTAGTAGAATTTGGCTGTGAATTCATCTGGTCCTGGGCTTTTTTTGGTTGGTAAGCTATTCATTACTGCCTCAATTTCAGAACTTGTTATTGGTCTATTCAGGGATTCCACTTCTTTCTGGTTTAGTCTTGGGAGGTTGTAGGTGGCCAGGAATTTATCCATTTCTTCTAGATTTTCTGGTTTCTTTGTGGAGAGATGTTTATAGTATTCGCTGATAGTAGTTTGTATTTCTGTGGGATCAGTGGTGATATCCCCTTTATCATTTTTTATTTATTGTGTCTATTTGATTCTTCTCTCTTTTCTTCTTTATTGATCTGGCTAGTGGTCTGTTTTGTTAATCGTTTCAAAAAACCAGCTCCTGGATTCATTGATTTTTTTGAAGGGTTTTTCGTGTCTCTATCTCCTTCAGTTCTGCTCTGATCTTAGTTGTTTCTTGTCTTCTGCTAGCTTTTAAATTTATTTGCTCTTGCTTCTCTAATTCTTTTAATTGTGATGTTAGGGTGTCGATTTCAGATCTTTCTCACTCTCCTGTGGGCATTTAGTACTATAAATTTCCCTCTAAACACTGCTTTAGCTCTGTCCCAGAGATTCTGGTACATAGTGTCTTTGTTCTTATTAGTTTCAAAGAACTTATTTATTTCTGCCTTCATTTTGTTATTCACCCAGTAGTCATTCAGGAGCAGGTTTTTCGTTTTCCATGTAGTTGTGCTGTTTTGCATGAGTTTCTTAATCCTGAGTTCTAATTTGATTGCACTGTGGTCTGAGAGACTATTTGTTATGATTTCTGTTTTGTTTTTTTTTTTTTTTTTTGCATTTGCTGAGGAGTGTTTTATTTCCAATTATGTGGTCAATTTTAGAATAAGTGCGATGCTGTGATGAGAAGAGTGTATATTCTGTTGATTCGTGATGGAGAGTTCTGTAGATGTCTATTAGGTCCACTTGGTCCAGAGCTTAGTTCAACTCCTGAATATCCTTGTTAATTTTCTGTCTCGTTCATCTGTCTAATATTGACAGTGAGGTGTTAAAGTCTCCCACTAGTATTGTGTGGAAGTGTAAGTCTCTTTGTAGGTCTCTAGGAACTTGCATTATGAATCTGGGTGCTCTTGTATTGGGTGGATATATATTTAAGGTAGTTAGCTCTTCTTGATGCATTGATCCCTTTACCATTATGTAATGCCCTTCTTTGGCTTTTTTTATCTCTTTTGGTTTGAAGTCTGTTTTATCAGAGACTAGGGTTGCAATACCTGCCTTTTTTTTTTCTTTCTATTTGCTTAGTAAATCTTCCTCCATCCCTTTATTTTTGAGCTTATGTGTGTCTTTGCACGTGAGATGAGTCTACTGAATACAGCACACTGATGGGTCGTGACTCTATCCAATTTGCCAGCCTGTGCCATTTAATTGGGGCTTTTAGCTCATTTACATTTATGGTTAATATTGTTATGTGTGAATTTGACCCTGTCATGATGATGCTAGCTGTTGATTTTGCCCATTAGTTGATGCAGTTTCTTCATAGTGTCAGTGGTCTTTACAATTTGGTATATTTTTGCAGTGACTGAGACCAGTTTTTCCTTTCTATATTTAGTGCTTCCTTCAGGAGCTTTTGTAAGGTGGGCCTGGTGGTGGCAAAATCCGTCAGGATTTGCTTGTCCATAAAGGATTTTATTTCTCTTTCACTTATGAAGCTTAGTTTGGCTGGATATGAAATTCTGGGTTGAAAATCCTTCTCTTTAAGAATGTTGAATATTGACCCCCACTCTCTTCTGGCTTGTAGGGTTTCTGCAGAGAGAGCTACTGTTAGTCTGATGGGCTTCCCTTTGTGGGTGACTCGACCTTTCTCTCTGGCTGCCCTTAACATTTTTTCCTTCATTTCAACCTTGGTGAATCTCACGATATGTGTCTTGGGGTTGCTCTTCTCAAGGAGTATCTTTGTGGTGTTCTCTGTATTTTCTGAATTTGAATGTTGGCTTGTCTTGTTAGGTTGGGGAAGTTCTCCTGGAAAATATCCTGAAAAGTTTTCCAACTTAGTTCCATTCTTCCCATCTCTTTCGGGTACACCAATCACACATAGGTTTGGCTTTTTACATAGTTCCATATTTCTTGGAGGCTTTGTTCAAATTCCTTTTCATTCTTTTTTATCTAATTTTGTCTTCATGCTTTATTTCAGGAAGTTGATCTTGAGTCTCTGATATCCTTTCTTCCACTTGATCAGTTTGGCTATTGATAATATGGTAAGCTTCATGATGTTCTCGTGCTGTGGTTTTTTCAACTCCATCAGGTTGTTTATGTTCTTCTCTAAACTGGTTATTCTAGTTAGCAATTCTGCTAACCTTTTATCAAAGTTCTTACCTTGCTTGCATTAGGTTAGAACATACTTATTTAGCTTTGAGGAGTTTGTTATTACCCACCTTCTGAAGCCTATTTCTGTGAATTGATCTAACTCATTTTCTGTCCAGTTTTGTTCCCTTTCTGGTGAGGAGTTGTGATCCTTCAGAGGAGAAGAGGCATTTTGTTTTTTGGAAATTTCATCCTTTTTCCACTGGTTTTCCTCATCTTCATGGATTTATTTTCCTTTGGTCTTTGCTGTTGGTGACTTTTGGATGGAATTTTTGCGTGGTCATCTTTTTTGTTGATGTTGATGCTATTGCTTTTTGTTTATTAGTTTTCCTTCTAACAGTCAGGCCTCTCTTCTGCAGGTTTGCTGGAATTTGCTGGGGGTCCACTCCACACCCTGTTTGCCTGGGTATCACTAGCAGAGGTTGCACAACAGCAAATATTGCTGCCTGCTCCTTTCTCTGGAAGCTTTGTCCCAGAGGGGCACTCACCAGATGCCAGTCAGAGCTCTCCTGTATGAGGTGTCTGTTGACCCCTGCTGGGAGGTATCTCCCCATTGGGAGGCACAGGCATCAGGGGCCCACTTGAGGAGGGAGTCTGTTCCTTAGCAGAGCTCAAGGGCTGTGCTGGGAGATCTGCTGCTCTCTTCAGAGCTGGCAGGCAGGAACATTTAAGTCTGCCGAAGCTGTGCCCAGAGCCACCCCTCCCCTGAGGTGCTCTGTCCCAAGGAGATGAGAGTTTTATCTGTAAGCCCCTGACTGGGGCTGCTACCTTTCTTTCAGAGATACCCTGCCCAGACAGGAAGAATCTAGAGAGGCAGTCTGACTATAGCAACTTTGTGGAGCTGCAGTGGGCTCTGCCCAGTTCGAACTCCCTGGCAGCTTTATTTACACTGTGAGGGAAAAACCACCTACTCAAACCTCAGTGATGGCACACACTCCACCCCACACCAAGATAGAGCATCCCAGGTCAACTTCAGGCTGCTGTACTGGCAGCAAGAATTTCAAGCCAGTGGATCTTAGCTTGCCGGGCTCTGTTGGTGTGGGATTCACTGAGCAAGACCCCTTGGCTCCCTGGCTTCAGCCCCATTCCAGGGGATTGAATGGCTCTGTCTCACGGTGTTCCAGGTGCCATTGGGTTACGAAAAAAAACTCCTGCAGCTAGCTCGGTGTCTGCCTAAACAGCCACCCGGTTTTGTGCTTGAAACCCAGGGTCCTTGTGGTATAGGCACCCAAGAGAATCTCCTGGTCTGTAGGTAGTGAAGACCATGGGAAAAGCGCAGTATCTGGGCTGAGTAGCACCATTCCTTATGACACAATCCCTTACAGGCTTCCCTTGGGTAAAGGAGGGAGTTCCCCAACCCCTTGTGCTTCTCAGGTGAGGTGACACCCCACCCTGCTTCTGCTTGCCCTCTGTGGGCTGCACCCACTGTCTAACCAGTTCCAGTGAGATGAACTGGGCACCTCAGTTAGAAATGCAGAAATCACCTGCCTTCTGTGTTGATCTCACTGGGAGCTGCAGGCCGGAGCTGTTTCTATTTGGTCATCTTTATTCTTTTCTTATAATTGAAAAATAATGATCTTAAAATTTTTGTCTCCACAAGCAGAAACAAATAAATTATCTCAGTAATATAGTTTTAATAATAGTTGCTCTTTTTTATCATTGGCAGGCGTGTAAGGGATAAGAGAAGAAATAGTTAAGAACACAGGTGGGTTCAAATCTATTCTCTGGCACTTAATAGCTGGGGAACTTTGGGCAACTCACTGAGACCATTTAAGCACTAGTTGCCTCTTCTGGAAGATGGCAGTTGTAATAATACATAATTGATAGTGTCATTATGAGATAAAATGAGGTAATGCAAATAAAGTTATTGGCCATGTGCTTGGTACACAATAAGTACTCAAAAGCTACTTCAAAGTCATTTTTTATTCTAGGAGCCATTCCTTACAGATGGAAAAATTGTGCCTTTTGCTTACATTTTATTTTGCAGTTCACAAGATGTCTTCAAGAGTATGACCTCATTTTGTCCCTACCACAAACATGAGAAATAGAAATCGTTAGCTACATTTTCTAGGGAAAAAAGCTGAGTGTCAGGAAAACTAAGTGACTCAGTCAAGGGTCTACACCTCATCATTAGCAGGATCAAGACCAATCAAAGTACCTCTTGATAAGATCATACCTGAAGCTAACAGACATGTACAGGCCTCCTACAACATAGGTAGCCATGTTTAGTGTAGGCAACAGTTGGACTTCTGTGTCTTCGTTTCTGGCACTGGATACTGCTTCTATTATAGAAGTTGTGACCTTATCACTCATCAAGCAGATGGCATTGCTTGATTAGAGTCAGGCCATATTTAGAACATTTCTATAAAGCCATTCTTATTTGGGCAAACATTTTTGCCAATTGAAGTGTTTCTTTTCACTAATTGAGCAAACAAATCATAGGCTATCCACTCATAAGGGCTTTCCACCACCCATATTTTCAGGAAGGCAGGTGTTGAGCTTATATTTTCAGAATGTATTTTCGGCTTCCTATACTCTTAAGAGAAATTGAAGCCTCTTTGATGAAGGTGAGGGTCTATAAACATGCCTGTATTCATTATAAGGGGATTTTGTCTGTCCTCATAGAAAACTGACTTTAAGAAATAGATGTATGCTGAAGCAAGATAATATGAGTGTCAGGCTGGACACGTAAAATAGAAGGGAAGGCAGTGGGGAAAAGGCTGAGAGAAGAGTACTGTAGACTTTACATCACAATGCTTAAATTAATCTAAAATGTAAGCTATAAAATAGACTAAAATTATATATAGACATATGTGTGTATGTGTGCAAATGCATATATGTGTATGTATCTCCATACTTGAAAGGCTAACGGTCACAGTAGATTCAAATCAAATAATATGGAGTTAGTTTTGAAGAAAAAGCCAAATAAGACATCTTTGCTAGACTTTAAAATTTTATTTTAACTGAAACTACAGTATATACATAACGATATAGACTAATCTATTTACTTGTAAAATTAATTGTTTCATTGTCATTGAATCAGATGTGAGTGTATTTAGATAAGTCAAGGTAGTCAAAGAGTATAATAAGAAACATTGAGACCTAGGGATCAGGCTAACTCAGACTTCTGTCTGGACTCTGCCACATCAGAGAAATATTTCCTCAGGCAAATTATTTTCATAGTTTTGAACTTGAAATTCTAATCTGATAAATGGAGACACCAATGCCTAACACATAAGGGAGCTGTGAGGATTAAATGACATGCACAATTTGCACGGCTTCCTCAAGTTGCTACTTACATTAGTTGGCTAGGGCTGCCATAGAAAATACCACAAGCTGAGTGCCTTAAGCAACAGAAATTTATTATCTCACCGTTCTAGAGGCTAGGAGTCTGAGATCAAGGTGTTGGCAGGGTTGGTTCTTTCTGAGGGCTGTGAGGAAGGATCTGTTTCAGGTTCTTTTCTTAGCTTGTAGATGGCCTTCTGTCTGTGTTTTCCCTTCGTCTTCTCTCTGTGCATGTCTCTATGTCCAAATTTCCCTTTTATTACAAGGACACCAGTCACATTGAAGTAGGGCACATCTTACTCCTATATGACCTTATCTTAACTATCTTATCTTATCTTAACTATCTTATCTTATCTTAACATCTGCAAAAACCCTATTTCCAAATAAAGTCCCATTCTGGGGTACTGAGAGGTTAGGAATTCAACATGAATTTTGATGGAGGACACAATACAACCCATAACAACACTCAGAGGTCACTTTCTTAGACCATGCTGCACCACTGATGTAGTTTGACTGTGTCCCCACCAAAATATCATCCTGAATTATAGTTCCCATAATCCCTACATGTAGTGGGAGGGACCAAGTGGGAGGTAGTTGAATCATGGAGGCAGTTACACTCATGCTGTTCTTGTGATAGTGAGTGAGTTCTCATGAGATCTGATAGGTTTTTAAGGGGCTTTCCCCCTTTTGTTTGGCACTTCTCCTTGCTGCTGCCATGTGAAGAAGGACGTGTTTGCTTCCCCTTCCACCATGGTTGTAAGTTTCCTGAGGCTTCCCCAGCCATGCTGAACTGTGAGTCAATTAAACCTCTTTCCATTATAAATTACCCAGTCTCAGGTATGTCTTTATTAGTGGCGTGAGAATGGAATAAAACAACTACCTTTTCTAAGAACAGTCTTACCCTTTCCTGGCACACCCAGTCCCTTGCCCTATATAATATGCCAAAGTAAATCATAGAATTATTTATTTTCATATTCTTTTTCTGTCCCCCACACTAGGCTGAAAAGTCCATGGTGCCAGGGCCCTACTTGTCTTGTAGGTTGTTTTGTTCTGGGTTTGCAGAACAGTGCCTGGTACAAAATAGATACTTATTCAATATTTGTGGGAAAAAAGGATAAACTTCTGGCTTGAGGTTAGGGCCCAATAAATAATAGGTGGTATAAGTATCTTTTAAAAAAGAATCTCATTCTCTATCCAAATTGGTATTCATTAGCCATATGTGAAAGAAACTAAATTTTCAATTTTATTTTAATAAATCTAAATTTAAATATCCATTAGTGGCTATTGTATTGGACAGCACAGATATAGAACATTTCTGCTATTGCAGGAAGTTCTATGGGACATTTCTAGACATAGAAGCATAGATGAGGATATAATAGTTATAATTCAGTTTAGAGCCGGTGCTGCCTGCTGAATTCCACAACACTGCCCTGCATTGCTGCTCTCTCATGACACTGGACAGCTCCCACTTGATTTGTTCTTCTTTATGGTACAGGTGTATTGGGTGTATTGCAAGCATTTTTTTCTTCCATTATTAAGTTAAAAATACCCCTTGAAGTTTTGAAAAGCTGTAAAGGGGTTGTCTTGAGAGTCCCATTAACATATTTATAGTGAATTCTGTGGCAGCAATTTTTTATTTTAATTGTTGTTCTCTTTGCTATTCAGATAAGTAAGCAGTAGGCATGGATAATTAATGTACGGATTCTGTTTTACACAACTTTAAGAATGACTCTTCGAGAAACATGTCTTTAAGAACAATGAACTGAGATATTCGTTACTTGAGGATAAAATATGGATACAGGTGCAAGGAGTCAGCAGGTGTCATGTGTGGGATCATTTCTTCCCTCAACCCTGGAAAGTACATAGATTTTCACCATCCTTGTTCAGCCTGTGCCTTAGGGATAAGCAGTGCTGGGGTGATTTTATGCTCAGAAAGTAACGAAAGGCTAGCAAACATCTCTCGTGGTTGGCAGTAAAAACCATTGCTAGGAATAACAATCTATATTTTATAAAAACTATTTTGGCTTCATTTAAAAATCTGATGATTCAAGGCAATAGCGCATACTCCAATGTGTTACTGAATCCTGAACCACACCCCTAAAGGATGCATTCCTTGATATCACCGGCTGAACAAAAGGCTTTGGGGTGGGGCGAAGGGATAATACATAATGCAGTTAGAAAGTGATAGAAAGCATATTGCTTATATAAAATTCAGTGCTAGGTAAGAATAAAATATGAAATACATGTGACAATGAACTTAGAATATGCCCCAGTTTTGGAAAAATAATAATAAGATAAAACCCTAGAATTTGGAAACTTTTTGTTTGTTTGTTTTTTGAAACAGAGTCTCGCTCTGTCGCCAAGGCTGGAGTGCAGTGGCACGATCTCTGCTCACTGCAAGCTCTGCCTCCTGGGTTCACGCCATTCTCCTGCCTCAGCCTCCTGAGTAGCTGGGTCTACAGGTGCCCAACACCACGCCTGGCTAATTTTTTTTGTATTTTTTAGTAGAGACGGGGTTTCACTGTGTTAGCCAGGATGGTCTCAATTTCCTGACCTCATGGTCCACCCGCCTCGGCCTCCCAAAGTGCTGGGATTACAGGCGTAAGCCACTGCTCCCGGCCAGAATTTGGAAAATTTTAAAATAACCTCTTATTACTATCATTTTAATCTTTCAACAGTGACAAAATATCAGTGCCACCTGCTTTGTGACTTTTCTGAAAAGAATACATGGTCCCAGGGTATTCTCTGTTGGAATACCGTTCACACCTTCAAACTTATCACCATGCAGTTAAATTTGAGGAATGGCAATTGATAACCTTAAGTGAGTCAAGGCACATTTACTTGAAGAACTAAAAATGCTACTGGAACAGGAAGGGCTGGACTCTAAGTTGGTACTTAACTGAATTCTCATTGCCTGAATGTGGTTGTAGAGCAGACTATTCACTAGGGACTGAATAGGGGAAGTATGAATAAATGTGTACAAAATCCAAACCTTCCTGATAGGTCTTTTGGGCTATTTTGAAAAACAAGACAAACAACAGAAGTATTATAATTTGAGGATTATAGAGCAAACAAAGTAGGAGCATATTTATCAGGCATAATAATTTAAGATAGAAATTAAAGATCTTATTTATGTTTGAGGCATAGGAAGCAATAGAAGCATATATATTTGCAGGGTCTAGACATGCTTCTATCATCAATGCATTTTAGTATTTTAGCTCACTGTTCATTAACGTTATTACCTTAATTTATTTAATCAAAATATTGACTCTGTTCTCATACTGCAAATAACTTGTGACATGATTTGGATGTTAATATGATTTTTTACGACTGAAAGTTAAACTAATGCTCATCCTTTCACTATTAAAATATTAATGTTTTCTATTTTAGTTTAGCATTTAAAAAAACAAATTTGTACAGATGGGATCTCACTATTATAAAAAAGCTATTTTCTTTCAATTTTTGTAAACTGCAAACTTGCAGTTAGCTTAACTAAAATTACATAATAGAATTTCCAAATTAAGAAATTAAGTCACCTATTTGTTCTGTAAAGCAGTCGCCCTTGAATAAAGAAATCCATGGTTCAATATATTTTTTAACAATTCAATAGTATTTTCAGCTTTATTGGGATATAACCGACAAATTGAAATTGCATATATTTTCAGTGAACAATTTGATGTTTTGATATACACATAAACATGAAGTGCCCATCATCATGGTTCCATATAACCATTTTGTTTAAACCATCTAATTCTCTCATTGACTTTTGTTTAAATGTTTGATGTATAGAAACCTCATTTCATTAAATACTTCAGAGACCAACTATTATTTTATGGAATCCAACAAACTTTACGTTAATACATTAACAGGCCCTAAAAATTACACCAGACATTGGTTTGTAATGCCATAAAGAATTCATGAATAATATAGTCATCTACTTATTTTTTAAAGAGAATGTTCTTTTAATAAAGCATATGTTTTCCAATGTACACTTGAGCAAACTTTTATTTTAAAGGAAAATGGACAGATTTATGTTTCAGAGCTTTGAGATACCCTTTTCTTATTTAAGATACGAAGGACGCAGCAATAAATTATCCAGATGTTTTGGCTGTAGTCTTTTTTTATTGTTGAGTGACAAATTTCCATACACTTAGCAACTTAAAACAATATCCTTTTTTGTTGTTGTTGTTGCAATTCTTTAGGTCAGAAATTCAGGATAACAGGGCTGGTTTATCTGCTCAGAGTCTCAAGCTCAAGGCTGAAATTAAGGTGTTAACCAGCTGTGATCTTATCTGGAATCAAGGTCATCTCTCAAGCTCATTACTGCCACTGTTGGAAGAATTCAGTTTCTTGCAATTATAGGATAGAAATCCCTGTTCTTTTGCTAACTGTTGGCTATAGCCCCCTGTAACCTCCCAGAAGCCACTCTTGGATTCTTGCCCCATTGATCATCTTCATCTCAGCAATGGAGGACCTCCCCTCTCACACTTCATCTCTCTGACTTCCTCTTTTGCTTCTGGCTAAAGAAAACACTCTGCTTTTATAGGTTTTATAGGACTCATGTGATTAAATTAGAACCACCCTGATAATCTTCCTATCTTAAGGTCAGCTGATTAGTAACCTTAATTGCATCTATAAAAATTCCTTTTTTCCATGTAAAGTAATACAATCATGGAGTAACACCAGGGTTGAGGGTAATAGGAGCCATCTTAGAATTATGTATTAGCCAAGATATAGAATTCCTATCAATAAATTTAAGCAGTGTTTCCATTATTATTGAAAAGGAGAAAAGATTATAGTGGCTGATCATCTTATATTTATTTATTTATTTATTTTTATTTATTTATTTTTTTTGAGACGGAGTCTCACTCTGTCGCCCAGGCTGGAGTGCAGTGGCCGGATCTCCGCTCACTGCAAGCTCCGCCTCCCGGGTTTACGCCATTCTCCGGCCTCAGCCTCCCGAGTAGCTGGGACTACAGGCGCCGCCACCTCGCCCGGCTAGTTTTTTTGTATTTTTAGTAGAGACGGGGTTTCATCGTGTTAGCCAGGATGGTCTCGATCTCCTGACCTCGTGATCCGCCCGTCTTGGCCTCCCAAAGTGCTGGGATTACAGGCTTGAGCCACCGCGCCCGGCCGATCATCTTATATTTAAATGCTAAGAAAGACGATAATAATAGCCAAAAATCTTGGTCACATGTTGACTTTATAGCAACTCAATTATAGCAATCAGAACTGATAGAGACAGAAATCATACTGCAAAGGCTTAAAGGAATGCTGAGAGTTCTACCATTTGAGAAATAAAGAACTACCAGGCAAAATGAAGAAACAACCATGTAACTGAAAAATTGCCAGAAATAATTCTTAATGAGATGTAGACCAAATGTCTCAATAGTTGGATCAGAAGGCAAGAGGTCACATAATTCCTCTGTGCATCAGTCTGCTCACACATTTTCATGTGTTACAGATTAAAGCTGAGTACTACCATGTTTGTGCCATGGCGTCTATGTGGCTTCCTCCCTGATGGCTGCTTGGGAACAAGTTCCTCACTGCATCACACTGCCCTTCCCACTCTCTGAGGAAGCTTAAAGGGGTAAAGCAAAGGGAAGGGACTGAAGAAAACATGACAAATTCGGGAGAAGATCTTTTGCCTTTCTGTTCATTAAGTGAGAATTTGTAGATAGAGTGGAAAGAATCATTGTGAGCTGGGGCAGGAGTATGTGAAGGAAAGGAGGGATAGACTGAAGATGTCAGAGACAGACACGGCCCCAAAGGATGGAACAGGGGGTGGAATTAAGAGAACGGTCCTGAAGGATAGAATGGGGATAGAATTAAGAGCATGCATGGATCCATTTAGTGTGGAAAGGGAAAACCTTATTTCTCTGAAATACAGGAAAAGAACAGAGATGAGTAGTGGTTTCAAATTCTATTACATGTAAGAGGGCTTCTGTCCTCTCAGCACAAACGGGCTACTATACATATATTTTCTCCTCTGTAAAGTGATAAAAAATAGCAAGGCCAGTAGAACACAGCTCAAATAGTATTTATGATAGTTAACTGATATGATGCATATAAACTGCTTAGAGTAGTATATACCACGTTATAAGTGCACAGAAACGTTAGCTGTTTTTACTATGATTGCCATTACTATTTCCTATTGACAGTAAAGGAAAGTGAGTTAAAATTGTGAGCTTAAAAGTAACTTAAAGCTTTTTAATCACTTGTTGAATAGCATCGCGGAGAAACATTGAACCTTCCTTAAATGTAAATAGCATGATTCATGGAACATCCAGTCAAGATGACTAATCTTTTTTCTAGTAATGCTCAACAGTCTAGAAGGTACAGAAGGCAGTGGGTATCAAGGTTTATAAAAGGTCAGGAATTGGAACTCTGGGGACCTGGTTGTTCTCATGAGTTCACATACCAAGATCAGGGTGAGCTAGGAAGTTTAAGTGGTAGGAAGATAATGGATTTAGGTAGAGAGGGGAAGTTGAGACAGTTTCAAGCCTCAGAGATGGAGCAGAACAAGAGAGCTCCAGGCACTGGGAGGCAGGGCTGGGGGTGACCAGGTCCATGACTTTGTCCTTCTAAAGTGAAGTGGAGGTGAATCTGAAGAAATTATCACTGTGATTAAGGTTGTTATTGAGGGCAACAGGACAAGCTAGCGTAGGAAGAAAAAGTTTGTTGCAGGTAGAAGATGTAGTTGTCTAATATTGAACAGCACAGATTTTAGAACATTAGCATCACCACAGAAAATCTGATTGAACATCACTGTACTAGAGGTACAGGAAAGTGAGAGGGTAGGGTCTTACAGAAAATGTTGGAGCAGAAGAAACTATGCCAAATGAGGTTGTGAGCAACGATATTCTGTGTTTTTGACAATTTTGAAGCATTATTTATTATTTTAACATTTCTAAAATTTGGACAAGTCATGCAATTGATGTGCTCATTTAATAAGGTTAGTGTTTATTTTTCTCCTGAAAAACCGTTAAACAATTAATAATTTCACAATCAGTGGCATCTTAATATCAATGAAATATGGCAAGAGCAAGGCCAAAGGAGGGGTTTTCATACTGGGTAGTGATCACAATGATAAAGAACCAGGACAAAAAGACTGAAGAGATGTGGTAATAATGGGATATGAGATGAACTGAAAAAGAACTAGCCCCAAGATATTAGTCAGCACTTTGGAGGAGTGATGAATTTGCCATGGTCTAAAGTACTTCTTTAAGTTCATAGCACCCGACTCTGTGTTTTCAGACCTTATGTTGTCCAAGAATTGGGCTGATGGTGAGTCTCAGGAGAATGGGGTCAGTCTTTCTAAAATAGTCTCCCAGGTGCTAATGTGCTTTGGCAACTACAGTAGGTCCTCCTTAAGACTGGGCATGGGAGAGGCAAATGTCTAAGAAAAATACCCCTCTTCTTTTGAGTGGAGAAAAGCAGAAGAAAGGGAGAGAGATCGTGGTGTGCCGAAAGCAAATAAAAAGCCAATGTGATCATCAAGATAACAATAGCCATACATTAAGGTAGCCAAGATCACAGACTTGAGATCTGAACTTAGATGGAGATGATGAGCTACACAGTTTTAGTCTCATCAAAAAGTCAGCTACATCAGATGGAACTGAAGTTGCTTTATTTTACTTTTTGATGCTGTAATAACTCTGGAATGACTTTTCACAGCAGGTTAGAATTAAGACCTTTTAAATTTGTCCCAAATGGTTATTGATACCTGCAATAATACATTTTCCCCCTGGAATTATATTTTTCTCTTAAAATATATGTGTATATGCATATATTCATATATATACTGTGTGGGTATGTGTATGTGTGTGTGTATATATATATATATATACACGTACATATATACATATTTTAAGAAAATAGTGTAGCGGAAAGAACTCTGTTTTCTAAGTCAAAATAACTGATTTTGAACTTGGGATCCAGTGAGCCTCTTAATTTCAGGTTTAACTTCTGGCAAGTTTTATCTTCTGAAGCCGAAAGTCAGTTTCTTTTAAAAAGAGCCAATACTTGTAACTCTTTTAAAGATCAGATGATATGAAAGATATGAAAATATAAACTATAACATATAAATATACTGAACTGTAAAGTGGTACAAATCTAAGTCATTAATATTACTGATTGGAGTTCATTTCTCAGATTTCACATAGTTGTTGGGCACAGAAAATTTGCAAACTTTGGCTTTCACTCTTGCACAGCCTAATTTAGCATCATATTCTTGTTCTTTGCTGATTTATCAGGTAAGGAAAAAGTCAAGCACAATGATTTGGATGCCTCACTGCCAGGGAATGCTTGATAAATTAAAAGCCTGGCTTGCTAGGGACATTCTGACTACTGTTGTTTATAACCAAGATCTTTTGCAACCTTAGACTTCCCAGGAAAAGCCTGGGCTTTGTAGCTGCAGGAAGGAGAACAGGGAGGAAAATATGTTTCAGATTTAATCCATGAGAAACTATTAGGAATTAGCCACTATGCTAAGGAATACCCAATCATTATTTTGATATTTTCGTAAGCTGAAGCATCATTTAGGGGCCTCACAGGTTTGCTTTCTGATCATATTCAAAGCCTTCACCTGGGTAAACTCCCATGCGAACCTATACTTCAGGGATGCTAAAGTCACCATGGTGACAAGAAGAACTCAGCTGGCTTCCTATTCAGTGCATCTCAGATGAAGGTGCTCACTCCAGGAAACATAAAGGATAGCCATTAATTTTGAGCTTTTTTTGTGTGTGAAGCAAAGGGTAATGCTAATATACAACCTCTGGAATAGATCTGATCAGCTGCCCAGTCTCTGGGAGAGGGTGGTAATTGAAAAACTAGTAAGGGCAGGCCCTAATCTAAGAAACTAAATCCAAGACAGCCATCTGAAGTGTGAAGATGGAAATTGCAGAGTTGAGTCTCGATTTCATAGGCCTGTAGCTCTAACTTGCCTAATTGAACTTTTACAATTGAACTTTTACAAAGAAAGTGGGGATTTATTTATACTCCCAACTCTAGGGGGCCACACAAAAGAGGAAATGAGGGTATAGGAGACTTCTCTAGGTTATCATAAGAAAGAAGTCTGACAATACAATACTCGTCCATTTATCTTTTTATAATAAACCACAAAATATTTAAGAGCTGTTGGAATTCTTTGTTACTTCCCCATGCTGGCTGTTTTTCCATTCCCTTCATCTCAATACTTTGCTGAGTAAAAGTGTTAAAATCAAAAATATCCCTACAATTCGTGACCTTGAGTGACTTCAGAATTCAGTTAGACAAAACAGACAACTGAGTTCTGTGGTTCTCAATCTTTGTACTTTTAAAAAGTGTTCATGCTTTGGTTCTATCCGCGAAGATCCTGATTTCACTGGGGTTGATGTGTTGAAAGATTTTATATCCACCAAATGACCCTAATGTGCAATCAGGGGTGAGAACCAAAGCCTTATTGTCTCATCTCTGCCTTCCTTAAATCCACTGACCTTGACTTCAGTTTTACCTTGGCAATTCACCTCCATGGCCACACTCTGAACCTTGTCATCAGCCAGAACTGCTCCAACCAACCTCAGAATCTTAAACTCAAATATCCTACACTCTTAGCATAGTTTCCTTTACTTCTAGCTCCTTTTATTACATTAAAGACCTAATAGTATTATTTCTAAACTGCTTTCTTGCTAACCCTTCATTGTTATCCTCATGAACCCAAATAGGAGATAACAAGCCAGGATTAATCCACCTGTGTGATCTCCCCATTTTTAACCCTTGTATTTCCAGAGGAAAACACAACCACTTACACTGGTGCTCCAGCAAGTTCATACTCTCTAGACCCAAGTGGATGGAGCCTCAATGCTACCAAAATCCCATTCATGTTTCTAGTCAGCCTTGAGTCCTTTTCTCCCAATGAAAACCCTGTCTCTTGGTCACATAGACATTTCCATCCTATTTCTGTTTGAGGTGGAAACCTGCTCCTGTACCTTGAATCCCACCCGCTTCTGCCTTTTCAGTTGACTTGCTCCTTCACCTGCCACTTATCTTGGATCACCAGCTTTAGCCTTGAACTAAGTCTTTAACATGGGCATTTAGACATACCTAAAACACTCCCTTCAAAAAGCAAAGCAAAACAACGCGAAAGCAAGTTTTCACGGGTCCCCCTTTGCCTACTGCCTTCCTCCAACAGCCAAAGAATTTTGCATCCTTACTCTCAATTTTGCACTTTCCTACACCAAATATACTGACATTTTTAGCGCTAAATCCAGGAAATTTTTTTTTAGTCTTTGTTTTACTCAGATTCTCTTCAGTATTTGAAGAGTGTTGGCCACTCTCTGTGCTTAAAACAGTCTATTCCTCCATGGGCTCCTAGCTAACAGCCTGCAGTTTGTCAGTCTTCTTTGGGGTTTCTTTATTCTCTGCCTACCTCTGAAATGACAGTGTTCTTTTGTGTTTGGTCATCAGCCCTTTCTTCTCTTACCCCATATTCCAGAGGTATTTAACCATGGCTATGCATCAGAATCACCTGCAAAGCCTTTTAAAATGCAGCCATCCGCTTGCTATGCTAGATCATCTGAATCAGAATTACAAGGGAATGGGGCCCAGGCACCTAAGTTATTCAGAAATTCCACAGATGATTGTGATATGCTGGTGGTCTTCTTCACATCCATGCCTGCATTCCTGTTATCAGTCTTTCATCTGGATCCCCTAGACCCTAGGCTTATCTTTTAGATATGTCTACACAAGAAGTCCAAACTCACTGATGTGTCCAAGAGAGCCTCCCTGCCTCCATCCCTTTCCCATCTCATCCAATCTGCTCTACCTCCTCCCCCTTTTCTCCTCCCCCATATTTCAGTCTGAATGAGTGACATCAGCTTTTATTAAATTGTACAAGCCAGAAACTTGATAATCATTTTCAATTGTTTGATTCATCCCTCATGTCCAATCAACTGTCAAGTCATATCAGTTTCACCTCTAGTATTCTCCAAAGTTTTTATATACATGGGTATTACTTTAGGTTAAGCTAAGTCAGTCTGTGTTGCTATAACAAAATACCTAAAACTGGATAATTTATGATGAACAGAAACTTATTTCTTACAGCTCTGGAGGCTGGAAAGTCCAATATCAAGGTGCCAGCATCTTGCAAGGGCCTTCTTGTTGCAACATCATACGGCAGAAGGTGAGAGGGCAGGAGAGAGCAAGAAGGGACTGAACTTGCCCTTTGATAAGGGCATCAATGCCTTCCATGAGGCTGGAGCCCTCATGGCCTAATTACCTCTTGAAGATCCCACCTCTTAATACTGTTACAATGACTATTAAATTTCAATATGCGTTTTGGAGGGGAGAAACATTCAAACCATATTAGACACCGTCATCTGTCTTCTGAAATATTACCACCACCTCCTGACTGTATCCTCTGTATTTAGCTTTGCTTACTCCCACTAATCTGTTTTTCACCCAATACTCAGAACATTTTTTTTTCTAAAGGATACATATGATAATATGTATTTCCTGCTTAAGACTTTTCAGTGACTATCTGTTGCTTTCAGAATAGAGCCCAAACTGTAACATTGCTTTATGGCCCATCAAAACCCGCCGCCTGTTCTATTCTTTTGTCAGGTCCTCTTTTGCATTCTGCACACAGTTTTTATCACAATTTGCTGGGGTTCATGATTCTCTCTTGTCTTCGAGCCCTGTTGCTTTGCTCTTTTTGCCTAGAACACCCTCTTTCCATTGGCTCAGGTCTTACATCTTCCATTCCTGTCTAGGTAACCCCTCCTCATGTTCCAGCGCATATCTAATATACCACCTTTTAAAAGGATGTCTGCCTAAACCTGTAGAATGGGCTTAAGAGGGCTTCCCATATATTCTCATACTGTGTACAATGAAAATCTACTCATTGATTTACTTCTCTCTCCCACCTGACTTTATGTTCCCTTAACGTAGAAACTTTTATGCATCAAAAAAATTTTTTTTTATGTGACACGTAAACTCTTGATGATTGTTGAAGGAATGAAATGAGGAGTATTCAGAACTGTTATTAAAAAAAAAAATCAGACAGTAATGATCAAGAGAGGCTTCATAAAGGGAAAGTCAGTAGTTGAAGAGCTACAAGTAGAAAGAGCTGACTGACTTGAAAAGAGGCCACTACTTAGTGAAAAGTACTTCATTGGTATGGTAGGAGTTGAAGTCAGAATGCAGGAAATTGAAGAATGAGTGGTGTATGAGTTTTCTGCTGAAACAAAGTATCACAAACTGAGTGGTTTAAACAGAAATGTGTTGTCTCACAGTTATGGAGGTGAGAATTCCACTATCAAGGTGTTGGCAGGGCCATGCTCCCTGTAAAGGAGCTAGGGAAGGAGCTGTTTCAGTTCTCTCTTGTAGCTTCTGGTAGTTCCTTTGCTTGTAGCACCATGGGTCCAATCTTCACATGATGTTACTTCTGTGGACATGTTTGTCTCTTCACATGGTGTTCTTTTTATACAGGCACAAGGCACATTGGATTAGGGACCTACTCCCTTGCAATATGTTCTCACCTTCACTTAATGAATCATACCTGCAACAACCCTATTTTCAATAAGGTCACATTCTCAGATAGTAGGAGTCAGGACTTCAACACATGAATTCTGGGGGAGATGCAATAAAGTGTGGTTGGACTTGGGTTTATTCATGGTGCTATTATTGTCAGACATTCGTAGATCAATATTAGCTTTTAATCTCTTATTTTAGAGTCTACATTGTAACATAATATTTACTGTGGTTGTCATGGAAGAGAAGTTAGTAAATGACTTTCACTACACAGGGCTACCACACTGGTTTCCAAATAGAGCTCTTCAAGGTTGGAGACGGAGGACAATGGAGCTCCTCCACCACAGCACCCTCTCTTTGCCTAATTTACCCATAAGCAAAGCAAGGTTTGAAATCCACCTATCTAAAATAAGACTTTTAGGCATGTTGGAGGATATATTTTTAGTCATAATGTTGATAGCAAATAAGAAGAGAAGATACACTCTCAGCAATTGGAGACAAGAAAATCTGATGTATAATTTAAAAGAAGAAAATGACAAAAAGTACAAAATCTTATGTGCACTTATTACCTAATAGTTTAAAATCTTGGAGATTATCTATCTATCTATCTATCTATCTATCTATCTATCTATCTATCTATCTATCTATCTATCATTATTAGGTCTAAGTAATACACAAAGTTAAACCCTTCATTATCTTAATTGGAATATATAGAGAGGTATAGATATATATAGATATCCTTTCCCACACTGATTTTAGCTCTTGAAATGCATAGAATAGGAAAAAAATCAGAATTATAATCTCCATGGGAGCAACTTTACAGCAAAAAACACAGAAGCAATTCTATTTGAAACCTGCTAGAGTACAAAATTCTAGATTATCTTTAGCAGTTTACTTTTATTTTCATGGATAAAATTTGAAAAGACAAGGGCCAGTGACTCATTCTACCATTTGAGAGCATCGCTAGGGAGCATGACATTTTCACAGAGACAGATATAAGGTGACTCGGAAATTTTTTGTAGGTAATTCCTATTCTTAAATTTAATATGAGTTACCAATTTGGAACACTGCAACATTATATTTATCACAGAGTTATAACTTTTAATGGTTTGAGGGATCATAGATCTGACCACATCAATATATGACTCATTTTCAAAATACAAAGTGCTGAAACACCAAAATACTGAGCTGAATTCTTTAAAACTTTAAAGCTGAAAAACGACTCATGTGTACATAAAGTGAAATAAGAAACCACCTAGTGTAAATGGCTGCATTTTTGAAATTCCATTGTAATTCATAATCTAAAATATTGTTTTAAAAACCTGCATATTTGAAAATGGGTCTAATTTGCATTAAAATCAGAAGACATTATTTCTTGGTTATCCTACTAAGACAGATTGTGGATGCATATGGAAAATACGTTTACTTTCTCTAGACTCCTAGAAGGCCATTTTGAGGACTTCTGTGATAATTCACTAAATAGATAGAAAACTGCCTATACCTATACTTTGCTATAAGATAGTCCTCTTTTGATCTAACCTCATTTCTGTTTTGCTAACTAGCTAGTCAGGAGTGTAAGGTAGGCTGTATAAAGAATTTTAAACTTACTAGGGTCACATTCAAAGTAAGCCTAGAGTAAAATCTGGAGATCAGATTACCCCAGCTACTGAGACTGAAATGTGAACTGTATTGTTGAAGAGCTTTTCTTCCTCACAATTCAAGGAAACATGAAGACTGGTGATATAAGAGCAAATGCGGACACTTTTGGTCACTGTTAGCTTGTGTTGAATGTGCTGACTGAGTCTATGTCCATCCTGAAAATATTGAGGAGTCAGCAAAACATATTTGAGTCTTTACTGAAACACTTTTTCTTAAATGTTTCATAGTCATGAGTATTTCATGGGGAATTTAATCTATGTGCCCATGATTCATTTACACTAGTCTCATCAAAATGACATAGGGAGATATTGAATGGCTGAGAATCCTTAAAGTTTAAGAGGCCACTTAAGGCTTTTATTTCTGAACCAGAAAGTCATAGTGTACCAGGACTACTCACAATTCAAACCTACCAGGGTTCAATTTTGTTTTGTCTAATATATCAGGAAACCTTGGTATTTGATTCATAACTTCTAACCTCAAAATGCTGGTCTAAAATACGTATATATATTAATGAAGTCCAGATAAGAAGTGCATGGCTAGAATGGGAATGTTCAACATAAAAATATCCCAGCCAGGCGTGGTGGCTCATGCCTGTAATCCCAGCACTTTGGGAGGTTGAGGCCTGCAGATTGCTTGAGCTCAAGAGTTTGAGACCAGCCTGGGCAACATGGCAAAACCCTGTGTCTACAAAAAATACAAAAATTAGCAGGGTGTGGTAGTGCGTGCCTGTAGTCTCAGTTACTCAGGAGGCTGAGGCCTGAGAATTGCTTGAGCCTGAGAGGTGGAGGTTTCAGAGCCGAGATTGTGCCACTGCACTCAGGCCTAGGTGATAGAGAGGACTCTATTACACACACACACACACACACACACACACAAATGAAAGCCACGTTTTGAATAACTAAATTTGAATATCAGCACAGTGGCCTAAGGATGTATGAATTTACAGATAAATGCCTTCCTATCAGTTGAAAAATAACTAGTGCCTTAAAACTTTTCATCCATTAAAGGAAAGTCATGCTGAATTACTCCTTTGGTGTTGTACGATATTCTACAGTTTTTAAAATGCTTTAAAATACATAATTTTGTCTGATTAGGTAAACAGGATTGGTATTATTCCCTCTATTTCTAAAAGGGGAAAATATAATTACATACAACTTCGTATGTTGTTGCTTTAGGTGTAGTAATATAGACTGTTACAGTTCTGAGCTATGATTGTATGAAATAGTAGAAGCAATGCTGCATATATCCCACATAGCTCTATTTTATTTTTAAATTCACTTTTCTCATACTTGTAAGAAATCTTTGACTTTGGTTTTAGTTAAAAGATAAAACAAAGCAAAATTGTAATTTCTGTGATAATACAAAACTAGAATATTATCATTGGCATAAAATTCAGTTCTAATTTTTCTCCAAAATAAGATACTTACTCCAATATAATTCTCTTCCTTCTTAATTTTATGTATTTGCATTTTAAAGCAGCCTATTCCTATGGGGCTAATCTCAGGGCAGAGTATTCTTTGAACTTAATGTGTGCTCCCCAGTCAGGTCAAGTCCAGTCAGGGCAGTGACTAAGAAATGGGTCAGAACTTATTTAAATTGTGCAGTTGTCTGGAAAAAAGTTCAATTTATATAATATGTGAATATGTGAATGGAGAATGGCTTCCTCCTTAATGTATAAACTGTAACTCAAAATATTCATTTTTTTAAAAAAATTTGAGCCAAGTATTAAAATAATCTTCATTGTGAAGCACTACTAAACTGATTTAATGGCAATCTTAATGTAATTTAATTTTGGTTCACTGATATGTGATCAGTTAATCTTGAAGATTTCATAATTTCTGGCATTTGTTCTTTCCTCTTTTGTTTCTCTCTCATAAATTGATCAATTCTCCAAAATATGCAAATTAAATTTAATGTTAATCTATACATAAGTCGAGGCATGTGAATCTCATGACCAAATAAATATTACAAAGCAGGTGTCTCTACACTGATGCTTAATACCTACCATTTAGAGAAGACACCTCTCTTCCCCAAGGCATCTCATTCCCCTGGCTTTCCCCCTTTTCCCTTGAGGACTCTATATCCTCCTTTGCTGCATCCTCCTCAGCTTTTCAAAGTCTTAGCATCGACATGTCCCAAGCTTAGTCCTTGCAGTCTTCTGTCCTCCTTCTGCGTACCTCTTACACTTCATCTAATCACAAGACTTTAAAGTCTATATGCCATTGTCAAGTCTCTACTGATCTGGATCTCTCCCCTGATATAGACTTTCATATTCAACTGCCTTCCTGCCATTTCCACCATGATGTCTCCTCTATACCTGAAACCTAACATGTCCAAAACCAAAGTCTTGCTGTTTCCCAGCAAACTTGCTCCTCCTGGAGACTTCCTGATCTCAGGCCAAACTTTGCTGTTGTCTTTGACTCTTCTCTTCTTCTCACACTCCCAATTCCAATCCAATCAGCAAATCCAGCCAGCATTCTTTCAAAATATAATCCAGCAGTTGCCCATTTCTCACCATCACCATGGCTACCAGCTTGGGCCCGGTGATCGACTTCCCCACCGTGCTGCTGCACCACCTCCTGACCAGTGTCCCTGCTTCAGCCTGTTTCCCACCCATCAGCAGAGTGAGGCTGCTCCAGTCTAGGTGGCATCAGATCACTTCTTTGCTCAGAATACTTCAGTAACTTCTGATTTTCCTCAAAATGAAATTGAAGGTCTTTATAATAATCTACTAGTTGTTCCTGTAGCCTTTCAGATTCAGCTCCTACTCCTCTTCCTCTGGTCCAGTCACTCTGGTCTCCTTCCATTCCCACAACTGTCCAAGCAAAGTCCTGCTTCAGGTACTTCATGCTTTCAAGTCCTTCAACCAGAACCTGCATCAGCCTGATATGCCCTTGTTTTCTTTCCTCACCTCTTTCCATCCTTTATTTGGATATCTTCAGAGTGAGGCTATCCTTTTATTTTGTTTTTAATAATTATATCTTCACCATGCCTGTTCCTGGCATTTCCCATCCCCTCTTCTTTTTAAATTGTTCTTCCTGCAACCTATTATCATATAATCCATATACAGATTTTACTTTTTCTTTTTGCTTGTTTTTAATCTCTCCTACCACAACTAAAGAGTCCTAGTTATTTCATAGTTCACTGCTGTATCCCTGGCCTTTAGAGTTGTTCTTAGAATATGGGGACAGTCAATAAAAATTTGTTGAATAGATAAATGATTACTGTCTGTCTTCCTCTCCTTAGGTAGAAGCAGGCCATATAAAATATAAATTACTGGATTATCAGACTTGCCCATATTCATATTCAAATATGTTATTCCAACTTGGTTGTTGGAATATGTAAAACAAATTATAAGAACATCCATTTTTAAAGGATTAAACAAGCAGTAATTTTTTTTTCCAAATCTAAAAAAAAAAAACCCACAGTGTCAATCAAGGAATCAGAATATATATTGAATTAATTGTTTCTAGGTCATTAATGAACTTGACTGTGCTATTGCTCTCAAAGCACTAAAAATAGCTGATATTGAACCAAAGGTCCTTCATGATCCTTGAAAGTTCCTTGCAGTTCTAAAGAAAAACTCAAGCTTATAGGAAGAAGTTTTAATGAGACATTGTGCTGTTCAGGAGAGACAAAATCATAGTTTCTGACCTCAGGGGCATTGATAAAATAATAGAGCAAAAGCTCTAGGGAAATTAGTTTTTAGGAAGTGGAATCTGGTGGCTCATTGCACATTCTAAATAGCGTCAGAGTAAGAATGACAGTCTGGCTGATTGGCTTTAGTGATGTGAATAGATTGGGCTGCAATATTATCAAAACTGGATTGAAATCCCTCAATATCAATGAAGTTTTACAAAGGTATAAGGACTACTGGGCTACAGTTCATTTTAGGACTTCATTTAAGTGAGAAAGGCAAGTAGGCCAAAGTGAGATCAGGACAATTTCAGGATTGAAATTTTAATCAGTGAAGCTAAGTAATCTTAAATTTGTTCTTGTATCTATCCTGATTTGATCAATCCACAAATATTAATATTTTTGGAACATTTACTGTGTACCAGGCACTGTGCTAGGGAGATTGTATAACAGTGACCACAGCAGATGTAAACCCTGCCCTTAAGAAGTTTGTATCCTAGTGTGGAGATGGGCATTCAGACAGATAAATGAATATACAAGTACAGATTGTGATGAGTGTTAGAAGGGAAAATACAAGGGTGCTAGGGGAGAGAACAGGAGCCACATGGGTTAAACCAGGGCTATCATCTGACTGCTAGTGTCCTCCCAAAATTCTTATTTTGAAATCCTCACCCCCGAGATCATGGTATTAGGAAGTAGGGCTTTGGGGCAGTCATTAGGTCATGAGGGTGGGGTTCTTACGAATGGGATTAGTGCCCTTGTAAAAGAAGCCTGGATCCTTTTCCTCTTGAGCCATGTGAGCTTACAGTGAAAAGATAGTTGTCCATCAACAAGGAAGCAGACCATCACCAGATATCCATTCTGCTGATGCCTTCATCTTGGACTTCTTAGCATGTAGGATTGTCAGCAAAAAATTTCTATTTCTAAGTTACTCAGGTATTTTGTTACAGCAGCCTGAATGGACTAAGACAACCAGGTTGTCATTAAAATCCACCCTGAAGGTTCAGTACGAATCCTTGATGTATTTGAATAAGATTTGTATGTGAATCCTCTGTAAGGACATCCAGATTTGTGGTCTAGATCCCACTTCTTTCCACTTTCTAAGAGACCTTGTACCCCTAGCCCCTGTTTCTTTCTGCCAGCATTTTCTGTTTTTCTCCACTGACTCCTTACCTTCTGCCATTATCAAGTTTTACCTATTTTGAAATATAAATATCACATTTAATTATTCTCCATAGCCTTACAGACTTCATGCCTTCACCAGTCAAAACCTCACGTAGTCTCCTCTTCCCCCTCGTTTACTTATTGTTTCGTTGAGGTGTATTTCAATGGGTTTGAGGCATGATCCCATCCAAAGGACTAATGTGCATATACTCAAAATGTTAATTCAGCTGAACTGCTCACATTTTTGCTTCATTGCTCATGTCTTTTTGCACTGAATTATAAGCCACTAAACCTTGAATCAATGAATATGTTAAAATGTGATTTGTATAGTGTCTAAAAACATGTGGCAGTTGAGAATGGATTAATCCATTCTAGACCAAAATGAGGTCCTGGAGAAAGGATTTTAAATTCTTGAGCTGATTTTAAATTCTTGATCAAGGTGGAACCACATAATGCCACATGATACAGTGTGATGTCAGATAGATTATTGTAACAAACACATAATTAATTAACTAGTAATGAAGTAATAGGGTTTTGGATGTTTAATCTTCAAGCTGGTAGATATAAATTAGGTCACATTAAAATCAGTTCTCCAGTCCCAATAGCTCTATGCTCATCTTCTCCAGCATAAACCTCAGTAACTCACACAACCTCTCTCACTTCGCATCTCTGAGACTCTGGGGGGCGCCTTTCAATTGCCCCTGCATGGATCTGCCCAGGATGTCGCTTTGTACTGGTCTCTACTCTACCAGTGACCTAGACCCATGTTCATTAGTCTCTTGATTGCCTAACAACAGACACCAACCAGTTTGTTCCAGCTATGAACATTCTCTGTTGTATCTAGGGCAGTACCGGAACACTATTCACCTGTAGAGTAGAAAGGAGAGTACATCTCCCTTCTTATTCTCTCAGGGGAAGCTAACAGCTGTGCTGCTTCTTGAGCTCTCAAATTCTAGGAAAAAAGTTGTTTCAGATCTTACACACAACCCTTTGTATTTCCACGATATGATTAGGAGAATTCATGTGCCAATCACCACAATCTGTCAAGAACCACTACACTTTTCAGGAAGCTCAGGGTTTGTGGCTGAGGTTCGGGTTGTTCATACCAGATTCCTTTTTTCTGTAGACTGAATTCTTAGAGACCTACTTTCTGTTGGGCTACAGGAACAACACCAAAAGCTCAGTTGCTTAAGAGAGTAAAGGCTTATTTCTCACTCAAACTACATGTTCATGACAGGTTTATGGTGGAGGGAGAGGGTTCTTCTCTTCACTTAGGAACACAGTTAATGGGAGACACCACAGTCGGGAAAGTTCCCAGTCACTGTGGCAGAAGACAGGGCACTTCATACACAGACCTCAATGGTTTCCGCCAGAAGTGACATGTATTGCTTCTGCTCACATATCATTTTTCTTTTTAGTCTTGTTTCATCAAATCATAGTGATATTCAAATTAACAATACGTACATATATGTGTGTGTACATATACAAATTAGAGAGATAGACATTGTTTTTAGTGCTGCTCACATTTTATTTGCCAAAGTAAGGTTACCATGCCTAACTTCAAAGGGGCAGGAAAGTGCAATCTTGTCATGTGCCTTGAAGAGGGAGAACCGAGAATGGTGACGAACAACACCAATGATGAGTACACCTTCTTTCTTGAAGTTTTGTATCTATATCCTCCTACTTCCCATCCAATCCTGCCTTTTATGACATATCTCTCTACATATGATCTTCAGTCATGTAAATTGCTCAGAATTTCTCCATATTAATTAGTGGTTCTGGCTAAGGGTCTCTCACAAGTTGTTGGCTTGGGCTACAGTCATCTCAAGGCTCAGCTGCTTCCTCAGTGACTAACACAGTTGTTGGAAAGCCTCAGCTCCTTGCCATGTGGGCCTCTCTATAGGGCTAACCACAGTATTATAACTTGTATCCCCTAGAGTGACAGATGAGAGAGACAGGCAGATAGAGACAGAGACAAAAGACAAGAGAGACATCCCAAGACAGAAATCAAACACAGTCTTTCGTAATCTCTTCTTGAAAGTGACATGTCATCACTTATGTCTGATAACCATCCTGGGATAAAGTGGGAGGGGGACTCTACCAAGATGTATGTTAAATGCCAGGAGGTGGGGGACTTCATGGAAGCCGGCTGCCACTCCCATTCAAGAAGGCTACTTACTCTTACGTAAATCTTGGCTGCCAAAAATTGCTGTCTAAATCACAGCTTCTTCCAAGTAGCATACCCAGTACAGGGTAAATGCAACTTAAAACTACTCTCAAGGGGGTCACTTCATTTAGACTAGTGTTGGTCTTCTCCTATGCAATTAAATGGTTCATGTGTCTTATCATTTTCAATGTCCAATATCCAAGGAAGTACGTGCACTCATCTGCAGAACATTTTCTTTATTTTTAATGTTTTAATGCTGTTTTTAAGCCCCTTGTGTTTAGGTGGTTGTTATACTTGAAATGTTAGCAGACATAATACACAGCAAATAAATTCCTGATGGTTTTGCTTACCCTCTTCTCTAGAAGCATGAGCTATGTGAGCTCAGTATGACTTTAAATAGGACATAGGGAGGAATTAGAAATAGTGGCAAAGTGGCAGAAACCCCATATTAAAATCCATCCTAGTCAGCACTCTCTGATTTCACATACCAGGGTTCTTTTTGGATTAATGAAAAAATTGTTGAAACGTATTAAAGGAGAAATGCAATTCTGTAGAGAGAACACAGTTCCTGTTTGGAGGGAGGGAATATGTATGGCCACTATAGTAACAAATTAGGGGAATGCATGTGTTAATTTTTATGCAGTCATTGTCTCATTGAGCACAAGTAGAGAGGTTTATTTTCTTTCCTTTGTTAATTGTTCTCACAGAAATAAACCACACTGTGTAGGAAACTAGGCACTCTTCCCTTCCTAGTCCTGCTATTGAAAGAGCTTTATCTATGGAAATCCTCAAATCAGCTTCTTCTTATTGTTCCAGTGATGTCTCTTGGATTAATTCAGACAAACTGTGCAGTGTAACCAATGCAGACAGTATGTTAGAAGCACATGGATAGCTTGCTTCCTTTTCATTCCTTCTTCCTTTATTGTTTCTCCATTGTGGTTCCTTGTATCCTACCATCTTGAATCTCTTATACCTCTAAGTATAGTATGCTCACTATATGCAAGGTTTCTTCTCCCACCTACCCCCTGCTGCCTCCTGTAGTGACATCTCACTTCATTCCCAAGAAAAACATTGCCCTCCCCTCCAAGCTCACTGTGTTTGCATTTCTCTGCTCTTTTCCTCTCTCCTTGGCATGCTGGTTTAATCAATTTTACCAAATGACTTTCCTGGCAGCTGTAAAAAGAAAACCCAGAGCAAGTTAATAGCAATCTAATACTGCACTTTCTGTCATTTCTCTAAAACGTAGAGAACTCTTTGGTCATTGGATTGATTTTTAATGATCTAAATGATCAGATGTTTCAATGCTGCACTGCAGCAGCCTGATAATAAATAGGAAAGGGGAGGGGCACGGATGCTGGGCACTCACTCAATGCTAGATGAATAATCCCAAAACAGCAGCCAAGGAGACAAGATAAAATGTCAGCCTTTGCCAAATCATATATTAGCATTTTTAAACAAAGACACCTCTTTATTTTGATATTGCACATGAGGAACTAAAACAAGATGTTTTTGATGAGGATTTAGGAAGTCATCAATAGGGTTAGGAATCAAATTACAGCCTAATTCTATGCGTATCTTTTGACATAAGCAGAACGTCAGTAAAATACCTCCCAATATCTGTAAATAGCCTCTTGGCATCTGAAACGTAGGGAAAAATATTGGTTACTTTTTAACCAAAAGGCACTAAAACTTCCCAAGGTATATGAAACCAGTAAATTATCAAACATGTCCCTTTTCCCCCCTTCTGTAAGAAAGAAATAGGAAACAAAATAGAGACAAATATAGGGAAAATAAACAATTAAATAATATTATGAATTCATTGTAAGACTTGCTAACTGGCTGTGTAACTTAGGGTGATTTGCTTAACTATTCTGTGCTTTGTTTTCTTCGCTGTAAAATGGACAAACTAGTAGTAGTTTTGTGGAAGATTAAATGAGGAAAGGTGAGTCAAGTATTGAGCACAGTGCCTGGCATTTACTACTTATGAAGGTTATGTTCTTTATTACTCCATCTACTCTTTCCATAATGGCATCCCCTCCAACCAGTGCTGTCCGGCCCTCTCCAAATCCACAGAACAATTCTGGTCTCCCAGTGTGGTGGGCAAAGTTGGGTTTTGGAGTGCAAGCACAGCTCAGCCATTTACTCTCCAGGTCCATGGGCAAGTCACTGAACCTCTCTAGGTTCCTCAGATTCATCATCCATAAACTGGGGGATGTTAGTACATGCTTTATAAGGTTATTGTATTAAAGGAAATAACTTGTCTAAGTCTCAGTGCACAAATTCTTCCCCAGAAGAGACTTGAAAAAAATATTAACTTTATTTCACTTTCCCCCTGCTGCCATTTCCAATGTGCTGTTGCATGTTTCTCAATGGTATGTGGAAGGAAGCTAATTAGTTTCTGTGTTAATTGTTAATTGAATTCCTTCAATTAATACAATGTATTCTTTTGAGAAGCTCAGCTCAATTTATAGTGCTAGAAGAAACATACAAATACAGAATTTATCCCAGTTGATCTGGGGTTCACACAGATGAAAGGGTGTTTTCCTAGCACATTCCTCTGAGAATACTGTAACACTCTTACTTCATGTATATTCATGTATATACATATGTATATATCTATATATGTCTGTATTTACACATGAATATATGAATATCAACTCTTCTTATTTAGTATAGTTCTCCCTGAAAAAGAAGGTACTATTTTATTTTTAAATATTGGATCTTATTTTTAATATTGGATCTATCTATAGACATTCAATGTCCAATATCCAAGGAAGTACATGCACTCATCCACAGAACGTTTTCTTTATATCTATAATAAAGTAGCCAAGTTGGGCTGATTACCTGTCTAATGAATTTCCCTTTTAGATGGATTAGTTCCATTTAGTCTGTTTCATAGCCCAGATCAGACAGTTCACTAATGAATACACTTAAATTCATGTCACTTTGGTCCAGATGGGGTAACTAAGGCCCAAACCCACTTCTGGTGAAAGTGATCCAGAGGTACTCTTTGCTGATGATATCAGGAGCATGGTCTTTGTAACTGGAAGACACTGTCTCCCATCTCCCCATTTGTTATTGCAAGAAAATTAGATTCTCGTTGAAATGATAGGCCCAAGAATTATAGTAACAGGAGTTTGAACCCCTGTTTGAGAATTTTTGTACTCCTGGGATAAATGATATCCATTTAAGCTTATAATGACGGTGCTTTCTACATTTTTTTGATGCTAGAGAAAGTCTGGTAGCAAAGCAAAGCTTTGTATATACCATGGGAGGCAGGGTTGGAGAATAAAATAAGAAAGAGAGACTTAAGAACAAAATTGTGTTTGATGGGATGTTAGATTTATTTTAAATACTTTGAGTCTGTAGAAATAACAAATTATTATGTGAAATATAAATAAGAAATATTTATATTTGGAAAGTTGATAAAAGTCAATTACTGTGTAAAATGTTCACAAATTTCAAATAGACAGAAAAAAATAAACTTTTGTATTGCCAATTATTGAATACTGATTTTTACCTTTGGAAATAGCAAATCAGTTACAAATTTTATAAATCTATATAATTGTCTTTATACAAAAAATAATATTCTGATCTTTTGTCAGCCAATATGCAGTTTTAAGCACCTTCAACCCAATTATATGTTTAGGGGTTTGGAAGTTACTAGGGAGGAGGTAGAAAGGTCTGACCTTCTCCCCAGGAATTTAGTATCTGGTCAGAGAGAAAGAAACAGACTTTTGTTGTTGTTTTGTTGGTCTTATAAGCAGCACCAAAATGAATGTGGGTGTGTATGTGTGTATGTTTGTGTGCACTTGAACAATCTTTTTTGTAGGATAAACTCTTACAAATGGAATTATTCTGAAATGGTATGTATGGTTTACATTTTTAAAAATTTGCTAAAATTGTGCTCCAAAATGTCTCTCCCAATCCATGTTTCTAACAACTGTATGAGGGTGTACTGTTTCCCGCCACCTCACAATCACTGCATATTTTTAGTCTTTAAAAAAAAAAAATCTTAAACCAATGTGATAAGCAAAATACCTCATTGTAGTTTTATTTCTTTTTGGTTATCAGTGAGATTGAAGATCTTTTCAAATGGCTTTTGACTGTTTATAGTTCCCCTTCTGTGATGCTTATTTGCATCCATGTCCCATTTTTCTTCTGGGTTATTGGTCTTACTCTAATTTATAGACTCTCCTTCAGGCAAATGATACGAAAACCATACCATGGCTGTTTACAGTCGACCCTGCCAGCTTACGTTGCATTAGTAATTGCTTCTTAGAAGCTTATGTTATTCATCCTTCTCATATTGCTACACTGCTGTTTTCTTGCTTCCCTAATTTAAAATTCTCACCATTGCAGTCAGCAGGTTAAATGGCAAACATTTGAGGAATCAAGGGAATCACCTATGCATTGAGTACTTGCATGTGCTACATGATTTAATCTATACCTTCTAATGTAACCCTGAATAAATCTAGGAAATATGTAACATTGTTGTTTTCCAGATGAAAAAATTAAGATTCGATTAAGGTTGGGAAATGAGACTAAGGTAAATAAAGTGGTAATAAGAGACTCAGGTCGGTCTGATGATACTAAAAGCCTGTGCTCCTTCCACAAAACCATGCTTTCTTCAGAAAAACTGTTATTACAACACTGTATTCAAACATACAGCATGTCTTGCTATACAGCTAAGTAAATTTTAAAATTACATCTATATTTTTAACTTTCCAGTAAAACTGTGTATTTATCATTTACAACATGATGTTTTGAAGTATATATACGTCGTAGACTGACTAAATCTAGAAAATTAACATGCATTAACTCACATGGTTATTTTTGTGATGAAAACACTTAATATCCACTCTGTTAGCATTTTTCAAGAGTGCAACATATTGTTACCGACTAGAATCGCCATATTGTACAATAGATTTCTTGAACTTATTTTTCCTATCTAACTGAAATTTTGTTTCCTTTGATCAATATCACACTTGCACCTCTATTTCCAGTTGCCCTAGCCCCAGGTAATTACCATTCTAATCTCTAGTTCTATGAGCTCAACTGTTTTAGATTTCACATATGAATGAGATCCTGCAGAATTTATCTGGATATATACCTAATAGTGGGATTGCTGGATCATATGGTAGTTCTATTTTTAATTTTTCAAAGAACCTCCATACTGTTTTTTATAATGGCTGTACTAATTTACATTCCCATCAACAGTGTACAAGGGTTCTCTTTTCTCCACATTCTTGCCAACACTTAATATCTTTTGCCTTTTTGATAGTAGCCATTCTAACTTGTATGAAGTGATAGCTCATTGTAGTTTTAGTATGCATTTTTCTGATAATTAGTGATGTTAAATAGTTTTTCATGTATCTGTTGGCCATTTGTAAGTCTTTTGAAAAATGTCTTTTTAGTTCCTTTGCCCATTTTTCAATAAGGTTATTTTCTTGCCCTTGAGTTGTTTGAGTTCCTTATATTTTTGGATATGAATTCCTTGTTAGAGGTATAGCTTGTAAATATTTTCTCCTAATCTGTAGGCTGTCTCTTCTCTCAGTTGATTATTTCCTTTGTTGTGCAGAAGCTTTTTAGTTTGATGCAATCTTGTCTATTTTGGCTTTTGTTGCCTTTGATTTTGGAGTCATGTTAAAAAAATCATTGCCTAGATCAATGCCAGTTTTTCCCCTATTCTTACATTTATGTCTCATCCACTATGGGTTGATTTTTCTATATGCTGTGAGATAAAGGTTTATATTTATTCTTCTGCATGTGGATATACAGTTTTCCCTTATTGAAGTGATTGTGCTTTCCCCGATGTATGTTCTTGGCACTTTTGTTGAAAATAAGTTCACTGTAGATGTAGGGATTTATTTCTGGCTCTTTATTATGTTTCATTGGTCTATGTATCTGTTTTTATGTAAGTACCACACTGTTTTGGTTACTACAACTTTGTTGTGTATTTTGAAGTCAGGCAATGTGATGCCTTTGGCATTGTTCTTTTTGCTCAAAGTTGCTTTGGATATTTGGTGTCTTTTGTGATTCCGTATGAAATTTAGGATTGCTTTTTCTGTTTCTGTGAAGAATGGTATTGGAATTTTGATAGGGCTTATAATGAATCTGTAGATTGTTTTGTAGATTGCTTCAAATATGGATATTTTAATATTAATTCTTCCAATCTATGAACATGAGCTATCTTTGCATTCATTTGTGTCATCTTTAATGTTATACAGCTTTGTAGCTATTGTAAATGGGATTTTAAAAATTTCTTTTTCAGATAGTTCACTGCTAGAGTATATTAACACTACTGATTTTTGTATGTTGATTTTGTATTCTGCAATTTCCATTATAATGAACAGAAGTGGCAAGAGTAGCCATCTTTTCTTGCTCTGGATCTTAAAGGAAAAACTTTCAACTTTTCCTTGTTAAGTATGGTGTTAACTATGTGATTGTCATATATCGCCTTTGCTTGTTGAAGTACATTCCTTCTATCCCTAATTTATTGAGGGGTTTTTATTATGAAAGGATGTTCAATTTTGTCAAGCGCTTTTTCTGCATCTGTTGAAATGATCATATAGTTTTTGTCCTTTGTTCTGTTAATGTGATATATTACATGTATTGATTTGTGTGTGCTGAGTCATCCTTGTATCCCTAGGATGAATGCCACTTGATCATGATGAATCGTCTTTTTATTGTGTTTTTAAATTCAATTTGCTAGTACTTTGTTGAGGATTTTTGCATCTATGTTCATCAGAAACTTTGGCCTATAGTTTACTTTTTTTGTAGTGTCCTTCTCTGGCTTTGGTATCAGGGAAATGCTAGATTCGTAAAATGAGTTTGGAAGTATTGCCCCCCATCAAGTTTTTGAAAGAGTTTGAGGAAAATTGATACTAGTTCTTCTTTTAGAAAAATTTCTACTATCCTAGCAGTACAAGTTAGCTCGTTTATACTTGGGGCTCTGAGGAAATGTAATGGAGAAAGAGCTGAAATTGGGGTTCAGGTTTATAAATCTCAAGTTTTGGTTGAGCACTAAAGGAGAGGGAGTGAGACTAAATGATAAGAGGGTTAAAGTAATCACTGGATTGATTTTGGAGAAAGGAAGGAAAAATGGAATGGGCAATCTCAAAAGTGCTGAAGATTTGATGCCAATTTCAGTGAGCTGGAACATACAAACATAGAGGAAAAAGAAAGTGCAAGTATAAATTTGAATACACCTAAATGTGTGTGAATTATGGAAGAAACAACATCAAAAGAAAACAATGACAATGACATGGGCTACAGAAGAGTTAAGATTAATGATCCCTCATTATAGGGTGCCATTCAGACATAGGAGTTAAAAAAAAAGAAAGAGCAGAACCACACACTACAGCAGCTCCCCAGTTCCAAGCATACTGAAATAACAGAGGCCTGCCTTCACAGGAAGAGGATTAGTTCTACTGTGACCTGTTTATACAAAAACAATGTTGTGGGTAGCAAGATTACTAGAAATGACTTCTTGGATTATAAAGGACAATTATGGTAGCTTAGGCCACCAGCTTTCAGTAAATTCCATCTGGTACTTTACAAATTAGCTCATTATTCTGCTGTTCTTACGAATGTGTTAGTCTGCAAACATATCATTGTCACAAATTAGTCACCTAGTGTTTCTCTGAAAGTGATTTAATATAAGCACACCCACATCATAGGATGGAACAGTAAAATAGGTCCTTGCTTGATCCTCCAAACAGAATTCAGCATAAAGCACAATTAAATTTCCAAAGGTTTTTGGCACATACATCATCTTCTGATTTTCTAAGATGAAATGTGATTGTTGCCCTGGATATTGGCAATACATTATAATATTAGAAACCTCTTTGGTCTCCCCATGAACTCTAGAGATCCAAGCCTACTGAGAAATGATGGGTCCACAAATTGAACATAGCTTTTATTTGTTTTTATTTACATTTGTTATCGCAGGTGCTATCACAACTGTTGTTTCAATAATAGCAATTTCCATTTGAAAATTAACTTAAATATCTTATTTTAAAGTGTGTTTTGTAGCAGATGAGCTCACCCACCAGCTACTTGGAAAGAAGAAGAAAAGTGAGGAAACATAAGCTTCCTCTGCTGTCTAACTGGATTACCTACTGAGACATCCCCTTGTGTGGGTTATAATAAATATTTATGGTAAACTTCCTAAGATGCCTTTGGTTGCAAGTCTGGAGCCCCCAACTTAATGGCTTAGCAAAACCAAATGAGGAAAATATACTGTCTAATAACATGAACTTTCAAGGTAGGCTATTCCAGCGTTGGTTATTAAGAGGTTCAAACACATCACCCAGGTTCTCCTTTGCCATCTTAGCACTTTGTCATTTTGCTCAGACTTATTCTCCTTATTTACACATGATGGACAGTCATAGCCAGACACCAGGACCAAAGGCAGAAAATGCACCCTTTCGTGCCTGGGCAAGAACTTGTGAAGATATTTTTTTAAGAGAGAGAGAATTGAGTAGTGCTGTGAGTCCAACCCTACCCTTTCTTAAAGTGGGTTGCAGTTATCTAATTCACATCAAGCTCAAAGAGAGACCTGGCCTTCAGCCATTTGATGTCCTTCCCAAGAGAACCATCTGGGAAAGGCAGTTTGACTCCAAGAGCTAGAGTTTGTAGGGATGGAACCACTAGAAAACCAAGGCCTTGGTGGGGGCTGATTAATCAGCAGCACTTGGAAAACAGGGCTCTTGCTTGAGTTAAAGGAACTGCAGCCAGCGGACCCAGCAGGGATACCAATGATAAACCCACAAAAGTAACCATGAGACAAAGAGGCAGCTTTCAACATCTGCCAGGTCTCCAACATGTGATGCCATCTTATGATGGCACTAATTCAAGAAAACAAAACAAAACTCTTTTCTTCCTTTCCTTGCCTCTTTCTGTGCCTTCCAATCCCAGAGTAGTCAATACCAACAGCTAGCCAGTCTGGATAGCCAAGGAAGGGGAAGAACAACCCAGTCTCAATACCACCCACTTACTCCACTACATGCAGAGACTCTGCTGTGGGCCCAGCTGGGAGAGAGGAGAAGATGTAAGTTCAATCAAGTTTAGAGTTTTGGGTTACAATTTGAAATTGACATTCTAATTTCTGGACGGAGTCTGAGGTAATGGTTTAGCATGAATGCAAAGCTCTCTATTGCCTAACAGTACCCAGAAAAGTCATAAGATGTTCTCTATAAATAAAGCTTAAAGGGACAGTGCAAAAGTAAATAAAATGTGTTTTACATTTTGGGAGGCCAAGGTGGGCGGATCACCTGAGGTCAGGAGTTCAAGACCAGCCTGGCCAACATGGTGAAACCCCATCTCTACTAAAAATAAAAAATAAAAAATAAAAAATAAATAAAAATAGCTGGGTGTGGTGGTAGTGCCTGTAATCTCAGCTATTTGGGAGGCTAAGGCAGGAAAGTCACTCAAACCCGGGAGGCAGAGGTTGCAGTGAGCCAAGATTGCTCCATTGCACTCCAACCTGGGCAACAAGAGCTCAAAAAAAAAAGAAAGAAAGAAAAACGTTTTACATCTACTACATGTCCTCATTTTCATTTTCAACAAGTATGTTACGATACTGATATACATTTACAAATATTTTTAACTACCCTGACAATACCATATCATATTTGTATCTTTCTTGCATGCTTCCCCTTTCTTAGTCTAATATTTGAGGGGAAAATTATTTATGCCTCCCAGCAAATATGCTTCCGATCTTCAAAACATCTATGTTCCAGCAAATGGATCCCAAAAGAGAGGTGCATTCAAGGTGTGGAAAACAGCAGGTCACTGAGGGGAATGGGAAAGTTAGTATTTTTATTTTTTATGTTGTTAGAGATGGGGTCTTATTTTGTCACCCACTGCAGCCTTGAACTCCTGGGCTCAAAGTATCCTCTTGCCTCAGCCTCGCAAAGCACTGGTATTACATGTTTGAGCCACTGTACTGGCTGAAAATTAGTATTAATAGTAATGTCCTTCTGTCCCAGTCCACTGTTTCACTTTCCTTTTTCTTCATAGCTTCCTCCTTTGGACTCCCTTGGGCTGGGAGTTTAGCACTATCACCTGCACACTATACCTGCAGTCTATGAAGACAGGCAGTCAGGGATTTGGGGCTATCACAGTTGCTCCTCCCAGAACAAAAAATATTCAACCCTCCCACACACACAGTGGCAGCAGCCTCATCTCAAATGGACTGTGCCTCTTATCAGTGAGTAGTTATAGAAGACAGGGAGAAAGGTGCATTTATATTTTCATGAACTTTGTCCTGCTTCCTGTTGCACTTTCATTTTGAAAATGAGTTGGGGATTTCAAAAATCAATAAAACTTGCTGAGGATTCTGACATCAAAAACTAGGTCCAGTGTTGCCCACTTCCTGCTTTTTATTTTTGCTCTAGTCCCTATTTGATTGCTAATCTAAAGGGAAAGGGAGGGTCAGTGAGAAAAGAGAAGTCTTAAAAATGAATTTACTATTTGATCAGGTTTGCTACTGTATTTTGTGGAAAAATTTAAAGCTCTTTTGTGTCTTTATGTATTTTACAAATCTTAGAACTAAAAACTAAAAAGATAAAATCACATTATATTCCCCATTGAATTATTTCCCACATTTCAAATGTGCTTCCCAGAGAGAAGAGCTAGGCAATTCAGTTTCACAGTAATAGTTTTGTGTCTCATCAGTTTGGGAAATGTATTGTTTATGTTTTGCTTTTTTGAGTCTATTAAGTGATTTATATAGTCTATTGCGCTTTTTTTTTAGGAATGGAATATGCCAATTATAGAGAGAGGCAGGTGAGTTAAAAGTTTCAAGTGCTCAGCATTATAGATTCACCCTCAAGTGAGAATGTTAAAAACAGCAAGGAAGAGTATGTAAAATGCTAGGTGAATGAGAGGGCATCTGTCTGCAATGGGAAACTAGTATTTAATAACTAGCCTTGAATTTATTCAATACTTAAATACAAAGATTATTCTACTTAATTATACTATATGACTTTGAAACTATTAATCATTCTAAATTATTGGGTTCTAGTTTAATTAGAGTTTTATATTTTTAAGCTTTTAAATGATTGATTGAAAAAATTTATCTGAATATCCTTTTTTTTCCTAAAAAGGAATTCTGCCTTTTGAGTACTAAATTATTCTCTCTATAAATCTAAAAATATCACAGTATTTCTCTTTTTCCATAATCTCTCTCTTTCTCTCTCTCTCTCTTTCTCTGTCTCTCTCACCTCTCCTTGTCTGAAACAAACTGAATTTTAATGAAGAAAACTGTGAAAAGGGATTTGAGAAAATGAAAAGCTAATATTTTGAATGGAAGTGTAATAGATGTCAGTCAGAGAAAAAGAACAGTCTCCAGAACATCTAGATGTGGATGTAGATGTAGATACATTGTTAACGCCACTCTGTGCATTTTAATTTAAGCCCCCATGTAACCATTAATTCAATGTCAAGTTCATTCTTTGTGGCTATTCAATATTACAATATAGCATTAATTTTAGATGACTTTATTTCAGGAGGGAAGGAAATAATTTATGAATAGCAACATAAGGTTTCTTATATGATGACTCATCACAATTTTGATTGCAAAAAAAGGAAACTGACTCAGACTAGCTCCTGTAGGAAGGAGGGAACATAGTTACTATGAAGATACAGAAATTCACAGAAACAAGTGTAGCAGGGTCTATTGGATTAGGAAAACTGAAATTAAGGCAGCTACTCTCTTTGGGGCCATATAATCACCGATTTCATTTGTCTCTGTGTTTCTGCTGTTTCCTGCCTTCTCTCTGTAATTGCCACTCTCTCTTTAGTTATCAGTTTGCACTGAACCCAAAATGGTAACTTCAGCCCCTGAGTCTACAGGACATTTTGGTTCAACCCCACCTTGAACTGACTAGTGTCTCAATTTCACTTAGGATCTTTCATATTCCAAAGAGCAATGCTGCCCAGTAAATGAAGCAGATGCCAGTGAGTCAAGTTGTCATGCTTATTCCCATCACATTTTATAATGGTGAAGTGCAGAAAAGGCAAGGTCTTTAGAAGGAACTATAGGCAGACATAAGTAATCATGTTCGGTATAGAGACTGATTTATTAAATATTTATGATAATAAAATACTAAAAAAGTCAATGTCAAGATAATAAGGACTCAACTGAGTCCTTATTATGTACCAGATACTATTCTAGGCATTAGAGGATATACCAAGGACAAAACAGACCAGAAAACCCCAATACCCTTATATACCCTACTACATGCTAATGATAATCCTTAGTCATCTATTTCAAAAATAACTCAAAAATGGAGTGTCAATGTCTCTACATAGTAAATACAAGATGCTGAAATATATATATGTCTTCCTTGTGTGTTTCTTTTTTTTTGTATTTCCCATGTTGAACTTGCATAGTTTGCTAAATGAAATATTTTAATTTTTAATGTTTCATTTATGTGCCTGTGTATTATGTTAGATATACACAAATATATGTATTTGTAAATAACATAGTCATATTTGCTTTTATACCTAACTCTGTTAACTGTCAATGATGTGTAACTATATATGTGCACATGTTAGAAGTGGTTGATGGGGCCTTTGGATTTTAAATGGCATTTTACCTGCAGCCTCTGATGCAGCCTCTTCCAGCTTCCTAATAAAGTGACTGAAAACACTGCAAAAAAAAAATATATATATATATAATTTTTTAAAAGTACTAAAAACCAGTACTGGCAGAATATTAAAGAAGCATTAAATTAGATTGACAATATATATGGTAGACCACACATCGTATTCCATTCTAAAAGTAGGTAAAAATAATTTCTTAGTTTTACCTGGACCATACAATACATCTACTATGTCCTACTACTATAGTAGTATATGCAACAATATACTACTTAAGATTTTTTAAAAGAAATATACCAGCAGACCCAAAGGTGGATCAAAACTAAAGAGTTAAGAATAGAAACATCCAGAGGAATACCCTCTTGAGACTATCTACTGGTAAAAGTTCATCACAAGGGTTTTAAAGAGAATAATAACTTTTGTAAGCCCCATCTGACTGAACTGCCTTCCCCAGTAAACCTGTGAGAGTGGAGAGGTTTGAGTATTTTCATGGTAACTTCTTTACCATGTGCCATTTGGCAAATAAAAGAGTTCTTTCTCAGGCAGTACTTTTTACCAAATTCAGAGGTCAGTTAAATATTCTTACAACAACATAAAAATTGGTGGTAAATCCACTATTCCTGAAGGGGAGAAAGACTGGAAGGAAATATACTGACTTGTCTTTTGGGAGTGGAATTATGGATGACTTGATTCTTTCTTGTGTGTTTATTTTATTTTTGTATTTCCCATGTTGAACTTGCATGGTTTCCTAAATGAAATAATGTTTCCTCTTAAAAATGAAACTTTAAATGATATTGCATCTATTTAAAAGGAAACTATGTGATAAGTTACAGATTTTATAAAGATTGTCAAAATGTCTGTTAAACGTTCTTGAGAAAATTACGTCTTTGCTTCAAGCAGTTGTAAAGGAAATGGAATCCATTGACATTACTAATAGCAATTTTAGCATCCATAAATTTGAAATTGTATAAAAATTTTGCATATTCTGGGTATAAAATATTAATGCTTGTCATGTAACTTTGCAAAAACTTCATTTTTTAAAGCAATTTTAGGTTCACAGCAAAATTCACAGAAAGGTCCAGAGATATTCCATTTACTCCAACCTCCACACATGCATAGACACCCCATTAACAATATCCCCCCACTAAAGTGCATTTTTTACAACTGAACCTACATTGATACATCATTCACTAAAGCATATAGTTTACATTAGAATTTACTGTTAGTGTTGCACATTCTATGGGTTTGCACAAATGTATATTAACGTATACCTGCCATTTTTGTATCATATGGATAATTCCAACATCTCTGGAATGTCTGGTCCTGATACCTCTTCTGTCTCTTTAAACTGTGTTCTTTGCCTTTAACTGTGCATTGCAATTTTTTCTTCGTAGCTGGGCATGTACTGGATAAAAGGAACTCCTGTAAATAGGCCTTAAGTTATGTGGGTGGGCCAGGCGTGGTGGCTCATGCCTGTAATCCCAGGACTTTGAGAGGTGGAGGCAGGCGGATCACCTGAGGTCAGGAGTTTGAGACCAGCGTGGCCAATGTGGTGAAACCTCATCTCTACTAAAAACACAAAAATTAGCCGGGCTTGGTGACACACACCTGTAATCCTAGCTACTGGGGTAGCTGAGGCAGAAGAATTGCTTGAACCCGGGAGGCGGAGGTTACAGTAAGAACAAAACTCTGCCTCAAAAAAAAAAAAAAAAAAAAAAAGTTATGTGGGTGGTGGTAAGGTGGGCAGTGGAGGGGAAGCTTTCTATCATCCTATATTAAGTTTCAGTCTTTTGGTGAGCCTGGGCCTCTGGATTGTGAATCTCCTAAGTGTTCTTCAGGTTTTTTTTTTTTTTTTTTTTCTTATACCATAGGTGGGAGAGAATGGCTCAAGTGGGCTGGAATTGAGTATTTCCTTTCTCCCACATGGTAGGCTAGAGTGGGCTGGAGTTGGGCATTTTTCTTTCCCCAGGTCAGTGAGGCTCTCATATAACAAAACAAAATGGAACAAAAATCCCCAGCAGGTTAGGCTCTGATTAACCAGTTTCTCCTCAGGAAGAACCACGCTTCAGCAGATTTAAAAATGTTTACTTTTTCCCTCTCTTGCTGGAAGCATGAGAGAATCTTTTCTCCAATATTTACTGTGAGAACTTGGTAGCACTCCTGGAGATAAAACACACAGAATCGCGGGGACCTCCCTATTGTTGGGTTCCTCTGGAGTTTTTCAACTTTCAGACTTGCCTGCACCCAGCCTCTAATGATTTGTCAATTATAGTTCAGGTTTTTCTACCCCAGCACTGGTTCTCTTGGAGGTTTCTGCTCCAGTGTGTTGTGATTCTCCATATCCTACTGTCTGTCTCCACCAGTGGTTTGGGCAGAAGTTTGCCATGTGACCTCACTTCTCTCATGGATCTAAGAAGAGTTGATTTTTCAGTTTGTTCAACCTTTTTGTTGTTAGTACAGATTGGCAACTTCCAACCTCCTTATGTGAGGAACTGAAAACTGGATTATGTTACTTTTTTACTGGGAGGGTGAGCGACAGATCTGTCATCAAAGGTTTAATTAAATTATCAATCGGTAACAATCAATTAAATCACCAGTGAAAGAAAATCTATTTTGGATACATCTAATCAGGATAAATGAAAGAACAGCTATGCACTCTTACAACTTTCTTACTTTTTTTTTTTTTTTTGAGACAGAATTTCACTCTTGTTGCTCAGGCTGGAGTGGAATGCTACGATCTTGGTTCACTCCAACCTCTGCCTCTTGGGTTCTCTCCAAGCAAGACTCCTGTCTCAGCCTCCCAAATAGCTGGAATTACAGGCATGCACCACCACACCGAGCTAATTTTGTATTTTTAGCAGAAATCAGTTTTGATCATGTTGGTCAGGCTGGTCTTGAACTCCTGACCTCAGGTGATCCACCCACCTCGGCCTCCCAAAATGCTGAGATTACAGGCGTAAGCCCCTGTGCCTGGCCAACATTTCTCTTTGTGTTGCTCAAAATGACTTCATTCTTGGCCTAAACCATTCTTGGTATGGTTGGTCCAGCAACTATTATCTTGTTTAAAGGAAACTGGAGGTCAGGCTAAAATCTAGTTTTGCAGATACCCACACATTTGAACTGGAGTGAAATAAACATATGATAAGATCAGGATATTTGATCAGATGTTTCATCTAGGAAGTAGACATAGGTTTAACATTGATAGGATCCAGCTCTGAATGAATACTGCTTCCAGCACCAGCTACAGTGTTCATCTGGACATGGAAAACAAAAATAAATCAGCTATTCGTGTATATTTTTTAGACTTGGTATTGCTTTAGCTAATAATATTAGTAGACTATCTGAATCCTTGAATATATATTTGAATTTAACTATCCAGCTTTGAGTTTAGAGGTTAGATTTTTCAAGTGTCTATCTGCCAAATGTTAGAAACTTGGGTTTGATATTCCAATCTTTAGATGTTAACTATGAATGACTATTCTTCCATAATAAATACTAAATATATATTTTTCTTCATTGCTGTTTGAATTATGCAAATAACACATGAACATATTCACATTTAAAAGATTAATCTATTTAGAAATATGTACAATAAAAGGTGGAAATCCTTTTCTAATGCTTCCTTTTTGAATGCTTCCACTTGTACTACTTTATCTCAAGGGTAATCAGTTTGTCAATAGTTTGGTGTGTATCCTTCCAGTTCTTTACCTCTGCATTGATATAAATTTGTATATTAGCACAGACATATATTTAAATTGATAAATTTATACTCAAGATATTATTCTGCAAGTCAGAGAGTTTTTATTTTTAACTAGCATTATTTCAAATATTTTCCCAAGTCGTTTGTAGGAATCTATAATATTCCATAATATGAGAGACGGAAAGAGAGAGAAAGAGAAAGGGAGTATGTGTGTGTGTGTGTTTGTGTATAAGTGTTTTTTTTATGGGATCTTGCTTGTTGCCTAGGCTGGAGTGCAGTGGTGTGGTCTTGGCTTACTGCATCCTTGACCTCTTGGGTTCAAGCAGTCCTCCCACTTTGGCCTCCTGAGTAGCTAGGACTACAGGTGTGTGCTACCACACCTGGTTAATTTTTCAATTTTTTTCTAGAGATACGGTCTTGCTATGTTGCACAGACTGGTCTGGAACTCCTGGCCTCAAGCAATCCTCCAATCCTCCTGCCTCGGCCTCCCAAAGTGTTGGGATTACAGGTGTGAGTCACCATACCCAGCTGATAATATGAGTAGGTTTTGAAGTTGGGCTTTATTACATGAGAAATATTTTTGCTCCTTTGAATTTTCTAAACAAATATGATACAAAGCCTTTAGAAAAGCTTAAGATATAAATGAAATGCAATTCCATTTCAGAAGTAGTTTTGACATTACATTATTTGTATTTTTTATTTTTTTTCCATTTTGATTCAAGTGAATTGCAAAACAAATGATTGGTATTTTATTATATTTTACTAAGCAAATTTTAAAAGTGTATGCAAACAACATTTAAAGAACTCATCTTATTAAAAAGTATTTTTCTATAATTAAAATATTTAAAATTATAAGTTAAAATTATTAAAATTATAATAATCTAAGAGTTTGTATTACTTCCATACTATAGATAAGGAAATTGTGTCTCAAAGAGGTTGAATGAGTTGGTCAAAATTACACAAAAAGTAAAAGGCAGAACCTGAAAATAAGGGTTCACATCTTAGGACTCCAAGACAGTATACATGTTTGACTTTTTTGTCTTTAAACTTGCTGTGAACATTTTTCCACATTTGATTTTTAAGTATAAATATTAAGTGCCTTCTTTGTATTTTAGTATTAGGCATCCTAAGTCTTCTACTTACAAAAAAATATTAAAAGTGAAATTTAGCAAGCATTCTAAATATTCCAATTATGAAATATATTTCATATTATGAATTTTTTTCTGTAAAAGTATTCATCATTTAAGATTAGAAGATTTAAGCTTGAGGAATATGATCCAAAATGGTTTGTTACACTAATTGAATCATGAAAAGTCCCACAAAGCATTTTTGTTGGTTTTAGGTGATGAAACTAGGTGTTTAATGAATTTATCTTTTCTTTTCCAATTGGCGATTGTACCCTGGGTTATGAGAATATGTAGAAATTGAACAAAGTAGCTACTAGCAACTTGCTGAAACGTGATGCAGTTCCCTGACTCTCAGCAATTGAAACCGCGGCTTCATGAAAGGCTTCTCTTATTTCAGTTATAAATGTGCAGAACAGCATGCCTTCAGACTTTGCTAGAACTTGCCAGAAGTGGAAAGTCATGACTATCAACATGGTTATTAGTTAACATTGACTGAGTACCAACAATGTTTTTGGTGTCATAAATATAGAGAAGAAGACACTGTTTCTGTTCCTGGGGGATTGGCTTTCTATAAAAGTGGGATAGAGAATCTGGTCTTGAATGTTCTTTTCTTGCTGGGAGGTGGGGTTGAGGGCACAGTCACTTCCGGTCTCATTCTAATGGCACTCTCACCTCTTTATTGATGATATATGCAATAAAAAGAAAAAAATATGTAATTACACATACATACATACATGTGAAAAGCACATGTAAATTTTATTTTTTATCGGTAAAAAATATATATTTATGGGGGGAGCTTGAGGCAAGAAGTCACATCCTGCAAGATATCCAGGTGACTGTAGCTTCTACATCCTAGTGTATAACATATTTATACTATTATAAATAGTATATAGAATATGCTAAGAAAAGTACATAGATGTTTTTGTATGTGTAAATATATTTATATGAACCCAATATGTAGAATAGAGTGACCAAGTGTTTTGTTTTTGACATCTGAGGCACAAAAGTAATCCAGTCTCTTGAAAGAATGGGGACTTTCCAAACATATCTCAACAGATTGTTGGTATTCATATAAGATAAATAAGTCATCTTTTAGGTCTTTGTTGTTTGATGTCTAAATATATAGGAGTTTCAATTTTATTTCATCAAAGTCATTTAGGAGGCAAACATTGACATTAGCTATTGATTATACCAAAATGCGATGGTGACAAAACAATATACCTTAACATTTGGCATTGAAGTTCCTTTCTGAAAATGAAACTCAGGGAAAATCAGTGAAGTAACTCATCACACCCTCTGATAAGTACAAGTGACTAAAGAGTTTAGGAAACACCCAACCTCAGAAACTAGGGTGTGACTTTATTATGCTATGCTTATACTAGCATAAAGGTTTAACTTAATCATTCTATTATGCTCATTGTGAAGGAAGTTTGTAAGTTGAAGGCATTTTAAGAGTACGAAATATTGAAACTGATAATACAAAGATAAGAATTTGCGTAGAAACTATTCTGTATTTATACATTATGTTTTTGTAAATTTTTTTAAAGAGCCAGACTTTCTTTGTATATATAATCAAACTTTGAGATAAAACTAGTTAAAGCAGAAGAACTCTTGTTAAAACAGCACAAAGTACCTGGCTTCCTAGACCCAACACAAAGTACCTTGCCCCTGAGCTGACCTGATGCAACTTTGAAAAACCATAGGGTTCCCAGGAACTTAGTTTGAAAACCTTCACTCTTATGAGCATAACCCTATAACCATGAGAGGAAAGGGCTTTATTGGAAAAGGACATGGGACACTGACTAGTTTAATACTTCTGGCTCTGATTCTGGATGCATTAAGCAATCTTTCAATGAAAATGTTGAATTACAGTATTTTGGTTTACTCTGAGTTTGTAGTTTATCGATTAATTGAGTTTTTTCTTAAATCAGCCTCATATAAGGGTAGTTAATATAAATTCACTTACTCTTGTGCTTGCTGTGGGATTAAAATTTTTAAAAACCACAAAACAAAACAAGAAACCAGTCTTTGTTCTAGTAGAGCTGAGATTACACCATAGCTCTAGGGACTTCACTGAGGTTATGCCAATGTATGGTACCCTGCTAATAATTCGTACTCCTGTATTGATAAAATTAATGGGGCTGAGATTAGCCATAAAGATAATCTTTTATGATTACTCCTGATATTTCTTTTTAATTTTTTTAGAGACAGAGTCTGTGTTTCCCAGCCTGGTCTTGAACTGGGCTCAAGTTATCCTCCTGCCTCATCCTTGCAAGTAGTTAGGACTACAGGCATGAGCAACCAAAACTGGCTTCCTAGTATTTCTTAAAAGTTTCATGAAAGGATGATTATCTTTTAGTGTAACAAAATAGATTAGCATTACCCTAGCTCAACAACATTTTTTCATTTTTGACAACTTGTTTTTAAATTACAAACCTATTAGTTCTGCCTAACTGTTATTTCTTGAAGGCCATACATTTAGGAAGTATTAAATTTTTAAAGTATCAGCGTATAAATTAGTGGACATAACTCTTAAGACCCTCTTTCTAATATAAATGGAATAAAATGCTGGGAATGAGTTATTTCTATTTTCTAAGCAAGTCTATTCTTTTGCATTTGTTGCCTTGAGTCTGCAAAAATATTCAATTTTGGATTGTTTAATAATATGTAGTCTTGATTCTCTAAACTGTGAAATAAATTACTTTTTTTCTTTGCTATCTTTCAAGCAGAAATTTGGCTTTTCTGTTATTTATCATAGTTTCTCAGTTGTGTTTCCTTTTGTTCTAATTTGTTAGACTTTATTCTAGACAGTTGCATGTATAAAAATAAAAATGAAAATCCAAGGGAAATTCACTTTAAAAATATTCAGCTAAAATATCCCCTTAGTTTAAGTATATATAGTAGTTTAATGACCAAATCATTTATATTTTATTTATAAAGTGCTTTGCTTATATCATTGCCCACAATTGGAAATGTAGCTAACAAGTATTGGGTGTTGGACTGTGTGGTAGTAGAGAAAGACTCAGATATATTCTTACTATCCTATCACCCATAGGTGACACTTTGACATATGAACAGAGTAGAATAGAATGAACTAAGAAAATAATGTCAGATAAATCATGTTCATTACAAAGGAAAATATATTTTTACATCTTTTTAAAAAATCTTTGCATTTGCTACTTTCCATGGAGACCTACTCTCTTGTATAGTATAAGGACTAAATGTTAGTTTTAAAATAATTAAAACCCATCATTATAATCATCATTATCAAAGATCACTAACCAGAGTCAAATAATTTGAATTCTCTTCCAGGTCTACGGCTCACAGGATGCCTGATAATGAACAAATACAACCTTTTTGGCCTCTCTAAAATGGGCATAATAAATTTCTTAATCTCCTCAGCATAATTCTGTGATGCTAAAATAATACATATAACAATAATATTTTAGAAAGTATGAAAGTATAACAAGGTGGCATTATGATTATAGAGGTGCTAGAATATTGTGGTAATGTGTACAGGCTCTGGAGCCAGACTTCCTTGATTCAGATAGTGAATCACTAGATATTTAACCTCAGACAGGCTACTTAATATCTGAGTGCCTCAATAGCCTCATCTGGAGAACAGGGCTAGTAACAGTCCTTAACTCATAGTGTTGTTGTGTGGATTAAATGGGGTAATACTGTAACTCTCTTAGAATGGGACCTGGGGCATTATAAAAGTTCCTAGCTCTTAAATAATAATATTTAAATATCTAATATAACATCAAAATTTTAATTACTTCATTCAAAACATTCAAAGCTTGTTAAAAACAATGTAGGCTGAAGTTTTCTGGGCCAGATTACAAATGACCTTATGGAAGAGATGTAGTCCCTTTAGCCAAAAGAGGTCATGAGGACACTGCCTAGGCTACAGGAAATCTCAACAAATATTCTCAAGATTCTTTTATGGTGCAGTGGCATCATTCTGAACCTCCAAGTCCAAATTGCTTTTAAGGAATCACCCAGTTCTTCTTCCTCCTAGGAATACTCCTATTAGGATCATCTTTCGATCAAAATGAAAATTCCCCCAATTATGGTGGTTTTTAAGATTAGTTTTCTTTATACTAGGTTTTGAATTTATGGGACATGCCCTCCACCCAATCTTGGGTAATATTTTCTGCAATGACAGGACCTCACTGGGGAAATCCTAAGTGAAGATAATAGCATGTTATATTAAGTGTTGCCAGTATTCCATTTAATATTAAGCAATTGCATAACAGGCTTTTTAAACACCTAAGTTAAAAGTGGTACATTAATGTTGAGTATACTTCTACTGCAAAGTCCATTCTCCCACTGATTTCAAACAAATACCATTTAAGTGCCAACCTACTATTACAAGAGTTTACTATTTTATTCTTGCTCCAAAATGGCATCAACAGTGATGGGGTGCTTTTGGGGGATTATTGAACAGAATTTTTGCAACAAAGGAGCAAGCATGAGGAAATGCAAAACATCAATGATAGGGATTGCAACGTTTTATCTCAGCATTCCTCATATCTACACACCCCCTAATCAAATGAGCAGTTTTATGGCATGCGCAATTGCAATTGAAGTATAACTGACTTCTGCAGAACTGGCTTCCATAGGATTTCCTGTCCAAAAATCACCATGTGGTCATCTGCAGCTACATGGTTACAAATCATCAAGTAAGTAAGGCTTCCCCACCCCAGTATTCTTTTTTTAAGGAGTCAAATCCACCAAACTCTATCATTTGCAAATTATCTCTGGACTTATTTTATTCCCTTTTTTTTTCATTGGGTAAAAAGGAAAACAAGCAAACAAAAAATCCTCCCTCCGTATTTGTTCAAGGCGTAATTTCCCTGCGAGGTGTTTTACAGGCTTCTCCTTGTTTAGCTTTTCTTTCCTGGTAATTACTTACTGAAAGAAATCTGCTCTTCCAGAGCGAGCTATTCCTTTAACCCCTTTTGCTTGCTCTTCCTTGGAGGCTAGCAAGGAGTGTGTGGCTCTGCAATGTCTGGGAACCCACCTAGAGGGCCCCCTTGACGCCAGCACATCCCCTGTCAGACAGCAGTCTCTGCAGCCGAGCCAGGCTGCTGCAGAGTTAATGTACAGTACCACGGAGCCTGCAAGTGTCCTGAGCTGATCAGAGCTGGGGCGGCACAGCCCAGGGCAGACAAGGCGGCTGCGAGGATTCCAAAGGTTCTGCTAGAAATTCGGCGCTGGGGGACTCCAGCAGGAGCCTGTTGCCATTGTGTTTTAAAAGCATGCAAGGTCTGTATAGCTTGGGCATGAGAATCTTTCAGAAGATGTCAGAGCATCAGAATAAATGACACCTATTGGAAAACTGAATTTGGGGTGAAAAAAGAGATTGAGAGAGAGAGGGAAAAAAAAGAGAAAAGAAAGACATCGGGGGAAGAAATTCTTAGACAACGTCTGACTTGCAGCTGTGAAATTCATTTTCTTTCCAAGGCAAAATATGAAACGCTCCCACATGGTTTTGATAATAACAAATTAAAGGGGATTCTGCAGCGAAAAGATCAATAGCTTAGTCATTTTACTTAAAGAGAACAGGCAGCCTTATTATGGGGTTAGGCAACAGAAAGGAATTTCATCGTGACAGCACCTTCTGAAGTCATGATGGTAGTTAATGGTAATCTTGTCCTGCAAAGCAGAAATTACTCGTTGCCTTCCTACTTTTGCAGTTGAACCAGCGATTCTGAAATCTGGGAAAGAAGTTGGCTTTGGTGATACATGGTTTGTAGCCCCTCTGCCCAGGCCTTTGTCCGACACGTCTCAGAAGGTAGCACTGCGTTAAAGTGACCACACATGAATATGTGCCTAAGAAAGAAGAAAAAGCAATATTCATTTCTAAAGGACAGCATGGCAAAGCAACCTGAAGTTTTCCATTTCCCTTCTAACACTTCTTTAACAAGGATATCAAGAAACTGTCTTTTGACGCCTTTCTTCTCACATTCCAGAGTCCTTCCTTAAGGATGCATTAATTTACACTCAAGGCGGTTAGATTTTACCAGGACAATATTTGCCACCATTTAGGATTAGTAGTTGAACTGGTTATTTTAGTGTGTTGACTAACTAGTGGAACCTAAATGGATGGACCCATACCTGCAGTGCTCTGTGATGTTTCTTTTTTCAAATCCTGGAAGGCCTTTTGTAACTGGAATTTGTTTTTATTGGTGGGGGGAAATTTTGTGTTTTCTTTTGGAATTCAATACTTGTTGCAATAATTGCCCACGATAGCTGCTCAAACAATAGAGTTGGAATTCATCTGTAAAAATCACTACATGTAACATAGGAGACAAGAAAAATATTAATGACAGAAGATCTGCGAACATGATGCACGTGAATAATTTTCCCTTTAGAAGGCATTCCTGGATATGGTGAGTAATCAATATTCCCTTCAGTTTGTAAAACTCAGAATTATAAGGTACCAGATGAGGATTTGTCTTGAACTAGAGTATTGGTATCAAGTGAGAATGAAAAGTAAACTGTGCAATACCGAATATTGTCTGAGAAAGTAATGGTTATGCAATAAAAATTACTTTGTTAATATGAAGCATCCCCAGATAAGTCAAGCGTGAGGACTTGAGAACATTTAAATTGCTACTATTTCATGGAGGAAAAAAAAAAAACTTTGAGAATGGCAACAATTTAATAAATTTTTTAAAAGGTGGGGCTTAGGGTTTGTTTTTTGTTGTTTTGCTATTTTTATTTGAAAATTCCCTGGGGAAGGGCACACATGAATTTCTGATATATCAATTTGTCTGAATTTCCAAAAGAAGGTTAAGGGAAACAGAATGTTGACTCAATTTTAAAATAATATGAAAATGTGTTGGTGCCTCACAGTTAAGAATATTTTAGGTATTCAAGAAATATTTCTACCAGAATGAAGCAGTAGAATTCTAGTAGAATTCTAACATATGAATCAGGAAGTGCTCAGGCTCTCATAGAACTTGCTTTGTGCCTTGATATTTGGTCATATATTAAGGTTCAATGCAATACATTAAGGTCCCTGGACATGTGATATCATGTGCCATTTCTTGCTGGAGTTTATGATTAAATGTGTATAGGAACTCATTGCTGAGGGTATTTATAAGAGCAAAAGGTCATTATTTTAAAATTGCTTGTTTTTGCCTTACCTTTTGGGTCAGCTGGATTCTGACTTTCATAGAAACTTTGTCAATGCATAATAAAGGCACATGTTAAGGCTTTGTGTCTGCTAACATGGGTTGTTTTGGATATGCAGTGCGTCTGATTTTGAAAGTATATCTTTCAGGTAAATGTTCTGGCTGGACTCTGGATGAATAATAGATATCTAAATATAGGTTTCTGAAGGTTTTCCAACTGCTTTTATGACAGTGTCTCAAATGAAAGCTCCCTGAGAGCTTAAGGTACCACCAAAATCACCTGCTGGTTTGTTACGGAGTTTTCGGCTTTCAGCTAAAAAATCCATTGCAGAGAAGGATGGGAGACATCCTCTCCCACTCTATGCAGGTGCTTATTTTCTAACATCACCAGATCCATCCAGAGTCGATGCTGTGGCGTATCTACCTTGTTTGCTGACCAGAGCTACTATCCCCAGTCTCTAGAGTGCTTGGGTGACATGCTTGCAAACCTCGGTGGCCCACTTCCAACTGCATCACCAGAGTTTCCTAGTCAGGGGGAGCCTTGGTGCCATCACCTTGCTTGTTCTGTTGGCGAGGGTCAGGCATCAGCAGTGAGGTCCTCATTATTCTTACAGACAAATTCACATCAATAGTCTTTAATCTTGAGATTAAAAGATCCTGGAAACAGTTCCTGGCACATAGTAGGCATTTGTCAATATTTTTTCTTCTATGCCTTATGCTTTTCTTCAAAGTTCATTTTATACCTCTTAAGATTTGCTTGGGAGGGGAAATTACCAGTCTCCTTTCTATCACGTGTACCTTGCTACAAAGCAACAGTTTTTGTTCTACCTAAGTTCTGTTGTTTGAGCCCATTTGTTTATGTTGTAATACATAGGATCCATGTACTCTTTGAATGCCTGCCATTATAACCACTTTTTGTTGCATTAGCCTCACCTATACTTTCGACTTGAAAGAAATAAGCTATTCAACTCTGTAGTTTTGGAAAGAATGCAAATTTGCTTATTCATGCTCCTCTAGATCTGTAACACATATGTTTGAAAGCTGAATGGAGAAGTTGAGAGTCCTGGTGGTTTTCTTTTGTCCCTGGAACTAGGTAACCCTTCATCTGTTTCACTGCATGCCATACCAATCTGTTGTTGTTGTTGTGACCAAACTGAACCAATGTAGAATGTTAGTGCTCTGTATAACTACTCTTCCCAGGCCTCTTAAAAGGATTCATTAATATGATGTTGGACTCAAAGGAAGGAGGTGGTGGTTTTTTTCCAGGTGACCTAATTAATCTTTTGCTTGATTCTTGACTTTCCCAATTGTTGTTGTTTTCCTCTTATTTATAGCCTCCCCTTCCAATACTGCAGTAAGAGATTCTAGGGGTTTGTTGACAGAAAACCTTCTTTCCCTTTGTCCTACTGTAAGATCCCGTGTAGGGTGAGATTTCAGGCTCATGAATTATCGTGCTTAGAATAAAGGGCTTGCTAAATTGCTCTTTTCATCTCCAAAGACTCCCCCTATCCTCATTCTCACATTTAGGTCCTTTTCTTCATGAAGGGGCAGATCAGAAGTTGGCAACAGACCAATGCTAAGGAATAATGAACATTGTAAAAGAGATACGTGCTTTGGTTTCACGAGCCCTAGCTTATGTCTAGAAAGGCTCTATACCCTTTGGAGACGCAGGACTTGGCATGTGCTGGTCCTCTTTCTCTCCTGCTTTTTGAGGAAAGCAAGAATGAGAAAAAGCTGAGACACAGGAGGTCTAGGGTCGTCTTCAAAAGTTTACCAGAAGTAGTGATTGAAATAGAAGCCTATGCACACAGTCCCTACTTGGACTCTCATCCTCCTGCCCTAGGACTGGTGTGTTGATTGTTGAGCAATAGTATTACAAATTCACCGTTTATCAGTTATGAGTTAAAGTTAATAAGTGGTCCTATTACTTGGCTTAATAGAACACTACCCCTTCAGTGCTAAAAGAGTGGTATGAAGAATGTGTCTTTCTTCTTTGAAGCTACATTAGAAATATTTGCTGGTGGATTTTATTGCGAAGGCTTCTTTCCATTACACTTTTCAGCCTTTTTACTGCCAAGCCAAACAAAGATAAGGGTTTGCCTCACTGGATAGATAAGTACTATATAGCTCTTCTTATTTTTTCTTCTGGCTAGTTGTGAGAATGGAGAGCCTGGCATTCAGGAACAAGTATGGCATGGTCGAAAGAAGGGAAATGCAAGTCAGCTTTCTAGGAATTCAAATTTCATCTAGCAGCAATTAAGAGGACTCTTTAGAAGCATTATGACCTGGAATCACATGCCAGGGTCTAACATGACATAACACAGTGTGACTAACATGTTCAGCTTTTTGCCTTACTTAAAATATATATAATACGTTTTTATAATCTTATTTGTAAAAATACTCTAATTTCATGCCAGAAACATTAAGGCTATATTGAATGCAATTGAATTTCACAGTTAAACATTTTAGGAGGGCATTTTATTTAAATACCTTTGCATCCTTTTAATGATGGATTCAGATGGCTAAAAGGACAGTGGAAGATAGAAGCTGAAGGCCCTGGCTAGGAGAGGCTGTGGAATGCTGCCATGGAGGGCCCCTCTGACGACACCAGAGGAAGATTTTGGATTAGTGATTGTGGAAGGTGATTAATGATTTGCTTATTTGGTGCTTAGGGTTTAATTTTTAAAGGTAGGACATCTAAATGTTTTAAACTATCTTTGTGATACTGAGAGGTAACTCCAGTGAAGAGACAAAATGAGATTACTCTAGCACTTTCAGTCAACATGGAGGCATCTTTTTTCTTTCTTCTAGGACCCTAAATTCTTTTGTTAGACTGTCCTTTTCCAGGTATCAGTTTCTATAAGGTTTAGTCTAGAAAGTTAATTGATTGTTCCTCTATAGACCAAGCATTCAATTCATAAACTAACTCATATTATTTTATTCTGTTTTGATCTAAATCCCTTATGGAATGAAGCAAGATATAAATCAGTATATTGATAATATGTTCATATATATGTTCATAATTTGCATGTATATATGTTTAAGTCTATTAATATAATGAATATATATTCAGAGAAAGGCAAGATGGCCTGCCTTCTAATGAAAAGATAATCCTTCCTATCTAGCCTCATAGAGTTTCATCTTTTAAGGTTTTCTTCTCTTCATACATTGAAACTACAGAAACTCAATCCAGAAGTGCATTTTCCAGAGTTTGTGTTTTGACCAATACATTTTATTTTATTAGAATTTTAGTGGGTGGGAGCAATACTGAGTTTGATGACTATGTACACATTGAAGGAAATGACGTATCAAGTCTCATTTAAGATAATGGAGCTTTGCTCATTTTAGTCAACTTAAAATTATTGCAGTGTCTGCTTGTTTTCCAGTGAAATTGCAGGTAATAGCTGACCTTGCTTCTTTAACATCCCTTCCTCTGGGTTACAGAACTATCCAGAAATTCTAAAATATAAATACCAGACTCCTAGCTTAACTCTGAATTCCTGTTAGGGCCAAATACAATTTACTTGTAAACACTTAGGACCAATAAAGTTTAGATGGAGCTCATAATTATACAAACTCATCTCATTCACAAACCCCTAGGGCTCAATAGTAAAGTCAGCCATTGTTTAAGGCAGAAATTCAGGCTTAGATATAATGTAGCAAAGATTTTCCATTATAGGAGCTGTCGATCCTATTAAACATAAAACTTTTCTCTTGGCCTTCTATTTTACTGTCTTCAGCTGTATGCCCCTTGATTTTTTCTAGTAATACCTTCGAATTTAAAAATGAAAATACAAATGTTCATTTTTATGTTTTAGTGTTTTTAAAAATAATTTGATTAAGAATGCTATGATAGAGGAGCAAAGTTGTTGTTAGTAATATCAATGTGCTTACAACTTATGGAAATGAAAAGTAGTCTTTAGTTCTAGCAGCCTTTCTGTTATAGTAAAATAGTTTGTGCACTTTAAATCGCTGTGAGGTTACATCTTCAGAGGACTGAGTGACATAAGCCAGGGAGGTCTTAGAAATCTTACAAAAGGAAAAAAATAAGAAATTATTCCTCATCATATGAAAATTATTTACTAAGAATGTATGATGTTTTGGCTTCTTTTAAATTCTTCACTTTCCACTCCTTTTTGCCTCTTCCTTTTAGTTGACTATTATTGAGTTACTTACACTAATGTTGACATATTTGGGTTCAGAGAAAAATACGCAAGTAAAGGAAAATGGAAAATAGTTTCAAATTTTGAGATGCAAAGAAGAACCCAAAAAAACTAAACAACCAGTTTTTTACTTGCCATAGGTCGAATGTTCCTTTTTAAAAAAATCCCTCATCCTTTTCTCTCGTCTTTCAATCATATCGCACAAACGTTAATGCTCATTAGTACTCTGTCTAGCTATAGCATTATCTACATTTTTGCAGTAGCTCAATAATGTCTCCAAGCCATAACTGCTGCAACTGCTCATAACTTGATGGACTATTAGATGACATTTCCTGTTGTTTGAGAAGTACCAGCCTATAAACATAACCAAGGCATTATATTGCAACTAGGGATTATGTTGTGTAAAATTTATACATATATGTCTCTCTATATATGATTTCAAAGATAGATAATCTAGAGTCTACATAATCAGGCTGTTGGCTGGAAACATAAATAAACTAAAAAAAAAAAAAAAAAAAATTTAAAAACGCACTCCAGGTTTCTAATTCAACTTCTGGAATGTTAATGTTTTGTGTGACCTTGTGAAAGCTCTTTGAGTTTTTACTGCTGTTGAAAACTATCACAGAAGATATTTACCCACTTCATGTTAAGAAGTAGGCTATTAAAGAAAATCTCACGGCACATTGGTAATAACAATTTATTAGAGACCAGCCTGAACAAAGTAGTGAGACCCTGTCTCTCTGTATATGTTTTTAAAGGTAGCCAGGCATGGTGGTTCATGCCTGTGGTCCCAGCTACTCAGGGAGGCTAAGGTGGGAGTAGCTCTTCAATTCAGAAGGTTGAGGCTACAATGAGCCATGATCATGCCACTGCACTCCAGCCTGGACAACAGAGCAAGACTCTGTCTCGAAACAATAAAAGAAGAAAAATGTATTAGAATGTTGACAATGACATGCCACAATCTCTTGTATAACTATTGTATTCTTCATGGAAGAGATCAACACTGTTGAACACTCCTCTGCGTGCCATATGTTTTCACATAAGTTACATCCTTGAATGGCAATATAACTTTCTGAGAATTTCTCATCCAATCTCTGTTTGCAGATGAGGAAGGTAATGCTCACAGAGATTAGATAGCTTGCTGAAGTTCACGTACCTATTGCTAGGGAAGCTCAAAACCAGGTCTGGCCTGATTTTAGAGCCCAATATCTTTTAAATTCACCATATTGTTCTTGTAGCAGATGACTTAGCACTCTTGTTTATGGATCTTTTTGAAAATTACATTAGCAGTAGACCAGAGAAAATAAGTAGATTTACCCTGTTATTTAGCAACCTGGCTAAGTATGTAGGATGCCTACTGAATGTGAATAACCTTTCCTTGAGAAACTCTTCCCTTTAGTATCAGAACAATGACCTATACTTAGACTGTATCAGCAGCTCTTTCTCTGTTTTCTCAGAATGAAAAATTTAAAAGGAATTTGTGGTGAACTCTGTTTCCAAGTTCACTGTGGCCTATAGGACCCTTTCAGTAAAAAGTGCCTCTCTGGACAATGTGTTAGGAAAGGTGCCACACTTTGAACAGATGAAGTAGAAATGCAAACTACAGTACTTGGTGAATGGATAGAACCTCTGTCCAAAGCAAAAATCACCCTTTCCTCTGGGTACACACTTGGTGTGTGGAGTATAGATGAATTCAACTCTATTCACCATCTCTGCGGGGCGTTGTTGAGCCCTGTTCAAACTGCCTATCTCTGGTCCTGCTTTGATAAGGGCTCCAGCTTTACTTTGTGACAGACGAAATGGTTTTGAGAATGCTTTGCCAACAGTAAAAGATCGTCCACATTTTAGGTTTTGCTGCCATGATTGTTACTTTCTTCAAAATATTCAACTAATTGTATGTCTTTAAACTTTATTTTGTGTGCAAGTAAAGAATATTAGTATTATCTGAAATCAGATCTACTTGCCAGTCAAAGAAGCATTTTAGTCATCATATAGCCCAGTATCTGAGTTGCTGAAAAATGTCATGGTTAGTGAATTATAATGGAACAGGCGGAAGACACTTATTTATTTATTCATAGGGGATGCCCAAATGAATGTGATAAGAGTCCTACCTTGGAGATACTCAAACTAGTAAGGAGAACAGCCACAGAAACAAATAATTACAGTATAGTATGGAGCATATTAATATAGATATATACAAGGTGTTACAGGAGTCAGAAGGAGAAACAACTTAACTGACTTGATCCAAATACCTTAAGTTTCAAAGTGGAAATATATTTGATGGATTTGGGAATTAGTAGTTACTGATAATACATCAGAGAGTGGTTTAAGGGAGTGTCTGGGGGTAAGTTATATTTCAGGAGTAATAAAAGCAGAGAAAAGTTGTTCAAACTACTTGTTTCAAAATTTTGCATAAGAACGAAGGAGGAGGAGAAGAAGAGGAGGACAGAGGAGAAGGAGAGGAGAAAAACACAGTAGCTAGTAAAGAACACCAAGTACTTTTAAGAGTAGGAAGCACCTCCCTAAGGAATTATTCTGGTATAGAGCTGGGAAACGTGTGGACATGACACCCTCTGAGATAGGAGGGAGGAAAGGAGGGAGAATGCAGATAATGTGGAGATTAGGTAGGTGGAAGGAGTGCCTGAGGGAGTTTTTGTTTTATGCCCTGTGTTTTCTCTGGGAAGTATTAAATAGAATTCAAGATCACATCTCAGAAAGAGGACAAGGGAGAAGCAGGTGAAGGAGCTTAGTAAGATGATGGGACAGCTACTAGGAGGAATTGGAAAGGTTACTGAAGAGAGAGTACAAGAAAGTCAAACAAGTTGGAAAAAGGTCAGTGATGTTGAATGAATCTATCCAGTCAATAAAGGACGTTTTACTCTCTGAAACTTCAGAAATTATATACACAAAGTATTATGTCGGGGGAAATGAGTAGAGATGTGACAGAAACGTTACCATTCTTAATTATTAAATTTGAAACTGTTTTGTGATGAGAATTTCTCCTATGGATTGTGTTTCTTGGATTCCAAAGAATGCAGAGTTGATCTTAGTTGTTGTTGTTGTTTTATTTGGTGGTGGTGGAAACTGATTTATGAACATATTAATTAGACTGCAGTTCCATTTTCATGACCTGATTTTGAAAATGTGAGATTTCCTATGCTGCCTTGAAATAACTCTTGGGTGACAAACAGAAGCTTTAAGATGTTTGCTTTGAATTTTATCTTCAAATGAATAAAAATCACAGTGGGAAGAAAAGGCAAAATGATTCAGCTTTGCTCCCTTTTAAATAGGAACCTTTCTGTGGTTTATGTTAGAATGTCACAAATCCATATATATGTAACCTGCTTTTACAAAAGTTTCTTCAAAACCTCTGTGAAGCTTACTTGAAAGTGTCACCAGTCTCTGAGATATGTACTGGAAATAAGGAAACATAATATGACTTTAACCAGAACTGATATAACCCAGTTTAAATATTTATACATTTAAATTCTCTTTTATGTCTCCAAGATAAATAGGAGAAAATGACAAATAAAGTATGTAAGTTAAGGGATATTATTAAATAGCCTTATAATTTTCTAGGTCATGAGAATAAACCCTGGAGGATACTGTGACTTTAGCCGATATTATGAATTCCTTTCATCTCTTCTAATCATCTCAGCAGAGCTTCCACTATTATTGTCAGCATTCAGTGCTCACCACTTTATAAAGAGCTTTCTTTGTAGAATTTTTGCTGTGGCTCTAAAACTCTAAATAAGATTCTAAGAACTCTTAGTCGCTTGTCAGGGAACTCCATCCTTTCTCTCCCTTGAGTTTCCATATTTTTCTTTTCTAAATATGAAAATGAGAAGGTTGACTTAACTAATCACTAAGGTGCTATAAAAATCTATGATCTTATATCTTATCTAGTTAATTTACTCATTTCTGTCTTCTTCAGGCATAATTGTTCTTCCATTAAAGGTAATGCAGAGAAATCACACATAAATCGACACATGACTCCAGGCCTGAGCTCTGATGCGTTTCTCAAGTATTTGGCCTCTCCTATAGAAAATCCTTAGCCTGTCTACCTTGGGTATTTTGCTTAATTCCTTCTCCACAAAACCTAACTTTAAATGGCAGCCTTTTTCATGGGGAAGACAGCAACTTTATGCCCATTAATGCTGATATCCACAGTATTTAAGAAAACACATTCCATATGCAGTCTGTACATTTCTCATATCTTCCCAACTCTTCTCTTGATAAAGGTCTCAGGCCCTTCCTTTTTCATATATTCTCAATTTAATTTAAGGAAATAACATGGTATGAAGTTCTCAGTCTTAAGAACCCTGTCATTGGGTTGCTCAGTAAGTTTAAAACAAATAATTGGCATAATGATGGAGAGTCCCTAACTAGCAAACTGACAGTGGGCAAACTGGGAAAACCATAGTGGTATTGAGATCAGTGAAAGCGACCTCTTACAAGTCCTAAAGTAAAGCATTGAAGCCTTAAACCTTTGCGTGTGTAAATTTTAAAAGAAGAAAATATTTGTGGGAAGACTCCTATGTTTTAGAAAATAATCCATGCCAGATTTGATTTTTGAGAGTGGGTAAATGCTAAGTTGCCTCAGGATGTCATCATTTGAAAGGGTGGCCACATTCTGCGAGGTCTTCACTGCACACAGCCTTTTGCTTCAAAGAACTTTTTGAGACCAAGCTAGCCTCTGAGACCAGGTAGTAACATTATAATCTGTTCTATTCATTGGGGTAGCCACCTTGACTACTTTCTTCTACTTTATACCACAATATCCAGCGTAGTGTTGCACTTAATAGGTACTTTTAAAATTTTTTCCTAATAAATAATTGTGTGTACAGAAAAGAATGATAAATAAAAATTAAATTGTCAGGGGAAATTTTAATTAAATAACCTTTTATATTTTTCAAATAATGTTATTGTGCTGTGTTTTGAGATAAGGTAGGGGGCTTGTGCTATAAAAAATAATAAAGATAATAACTATCACATTTAAAAGGTTATCCATTCCAGGTGTAGAATAATTTTTTCATAGACATTATTTTACTTAATCATCCCCCAAGTCTTCAACAAGGGCTTGTTATCTACTTACTAAGGGTGCAACCTTGAGTCACTTATCTAACCTCTCCATGATCTGTAACATAGGGACAATAAATAGTTCTCATTTCATGGGGTTGCTGTGAAGATTAAATGAGAAAACCAGTCTAGTGCTTAGAACACCTGTCACTCAGTAAGTATCCAATAAATATTGTTATAGTACAGATTAGGCAACTAGCTGTGAATGGTTAACCAGGTTGCCTAGGGTAATCAGTGGCAGGCCAGTTCCAACCTAGATCTTACCCATTAACTATAGGTTGCTTGGAGGTCTAAACTGCCACTTCTATATCACATTCTTGTTCAGTAAATACAGGGACAATACCTTGGGTTAAGTTTGAATTATGAGGGATAGTTTATTCCTCTGCATCTCTCAAGCCTCAGCAAGAATCGCCTGATGTGCCCTCCCATGTTGAGTCAGTGCCTACCTTAGACAGGATGGATTTTCTGTTTATGACTGTCTTACTCAGGCCCTGCTTCATTAGATTCTCAGTTCTTAGCACAGTGCCTGACATATAGTAGGTGCTCAATAAAATATTTTAGCGTAAACATTACTTTTCCAGAATTGTGTCCTGAGAATTTATGGCTTTTAATATTAATTTCAGGTTTTTAGGTGATAGTCCATGTTTTTGGGGGGATAGATAAGATTTCTATAAAAACTGTCATCTTGAGCATAAATAATTCACACATGTCTTGATTTCTGGCACTTGGGAGAGTTGAACTGGATTTGCAAAAGCAGCCATCCTGCCGAATTGTGGGTATCTGCAAAATCTAAATGCTATTGCTATAAATCACCTTATCTAAGACTGTTTCTTCAAAACTAGTAACTAGCTCATTCACTTTCATATAGGAATCTTTCTTTCCTTGAAGATGTGTATGTTTTATCTTGCTGGTAAGACAAAAGTCTGTAAATTATCTCCACAGCTGGCTCTGATGCTTGATTATGCCCCTTTCTGCATCTATAGCATTGATGTTTCATTTTAATTACTTTTCATCACAGTACATGATGTGGTCTTCAGACGTAGACCAGCCTCTATGTGTGGCTCTTCGTTCTTTTTATACATCTTTTACTGTCAAACTCAGCTCTAAAAATCATCTCCCTAATATCTCTTCAGTTGCAAGAAAATGTACTGGCTTTGTATTATATATAATACAGCATAAAGCTTTGCCTCATCTGGCCTCCTCCTTTCAAATCTCATTGTAGAAATGATAATTTTTATTAATATTATCAGTACTAATTAATTTCTGTCATTATTCCAGCATACATATCCTATATGTTAGCTTTTAAATATATCAATTCTTTAGCATAGTGGTTACAATCACACTATATATGTATAGAATGAGGTTTTATTGAAAGAAAATAAATAACTATATCATTATATATATTTTGTTCAGAGAACATCCTGAAAAATTAACTTCAATGTTTTAAAAAGCCATAGTTCCCAGTGTGGTGGAGATGGTGAGGATTGGAGAATGTCATTAGGGAAGGCAGTTGTATCATTTATCAGAAATAACCGCAAGAGTTTGTGGGGGAAAAATAATCAGCTGTCATTCTCTCAACCCAGTAATAAGAAAATCTGGAGGCTGAAGAGTGCGTAGGAAGAGGAAGTGGCATGTATATTTTGATAGAATATTCGAGGGGTCTCATACCTATCTCTCTTAGCCAGTAGTACAATGCAAGGGAAAGACCCCATGCTTTAAAGATGTATTGAGCTAAGTTCAAATTTAACTCTGATGCTGACTGGTTAACTTTGAGCAAATCACCTTTTATGAGCGTCACTTAACTCATTTATAAGAGAAAAATACAATAGTTGCAATTACCTAGATTTATTGTAAGGATTCAGTGAGATAATACATTATTTAATTTGTCATTTTTAAAACCCTGTTTTTCCCAGGCAGCTTTTAAGACAACCAACAAAGTTATATGTGCATAACTTATAGTGACAATGTTGAGAAAGGGCAAAGAGAAATAATGTATGATGTTCCTACTCACATATGTATGTAATAGATGAAAAAAAATTATATTACCTTTACAAATGGCACCAGAATCCTCTTGAGGAAGGAAGAGAAATGTCTTTGCTAGAAGGTTTTTTTTGTTTTGTTTTGTTTTTTTTTGAGACAGAGTCTCCCTTTGTTGTCCAGGCTGGAGTGCAGTGGTGTGATCTCATCCCACTGCAACCTCCGCCTCCCAGTTTCAAGCGATTCTCTTGGCTCAGCCTCCCGAGTTGCTGGGATTACAGGTGCAATCTAATTTTTGTATTTTTAGTAAAGATAGAGTTTCACCATGTTGGCCTGGCTGGTCTCGAACTCCTGACCTTAGGTGATCCACCCGTCTCAGCCTCCCAAAGTGCTGGGATTACAGGAGTCAGCCACAGCAGCTGGTCTAGAAGAGCTATTTTGAACATGCCCTTGGGATAGGAAGAAAGTCTCTTGAGGATTTGACTATAGGTAGGTACTCAAGTGCTCTGAGGGTGAAAACTTCTCTGCATAACAGAAGAAGAATTTAGTGCTAAACAGCCAATGAGAATGATGGAGATGAGGCAGAGAAATTAGGAGAGAGAAGAGGATGAGGAAAAGCAGCCTTGAAGGCTGAGAACTGTGGGTATACTCCATAAACAGATCCCTCCCCGTACTGACCATGGATCGAGGGGTGGTGGGTTTTGGGGAGGGTACAGGGAGTTACTAGGGTTGGGAAGACCACTAATATATGTATGTCTTACTTCAAGCCTCAAGAGTACCTTGAGTAAGTGATTTTGATGGTGTTGGTGGCATGTGAATCAAAATGAACTGTGTTGTGTTGGCAAAGCAGGTCAATGAGCCCAGCCTTTAGGAAATTATCAGAAATTTAGAGGTGAGTTTTGGGATTCTTACTGGTCATGATATTAGGAAGTTCAAATCAATTTTGTTTAGATATCAAGGGAGGCAGAGAGCCTTCCGTCTTTCAAGAGTTAAGCAGACCATGAAGTCCAGGAGTATGCAAGATGGAATGTAAAGTTCTCACTAAGCTTCCTAGGATCCAGGGTATATCAGGAAGCTTAAACACAAATCCCAGTGTCCATTAGATAAACAGCTTGATGGCTCAGGGAAGCACACTACTTATGATACTAAGATCAGAAAGAAATTTGTCCTAAGTTGTGCATAAAGAGGAATGATATATAAATCATGGTAACTACTCAACTTAGTGTGTTTGATATATTTTAGTTCCTCTCCTGTCCCCTTTTTTCCCCATGGGTTTCTGTGAAGATTGTAGTATATATGAAAGTTATTTGGAAATTGTAAATACTATTGTTAGTTTATAATTAAAAGAAAGCCGGTGTACCAGATTTCATTAAAATCTGATTAAATACTATTAAAGATTGTATAATAAAATAGATAGTATAAGAAAAGGATAATCCAAATAAAAAATATGTTTCTTATTTAAAAATGGTATGTCTTGCCAAATTTTGAAGTTAAAAGCATAGCATTCTCACTTCTTTAACCCGACTTGTAGCCCATTATAGCACTAGGTTTTAGAATCCTGTGTCCTATGCCATTTGTAGTAGCAACAGTCTTAAAAGGCGATACAATGTTTTGTGACTCTTAAGGAGACTTGAATTTTTAGGCAAATGTTGAGTCTATACATGGATATTTGTTGTTTAAGAGTGGAAGTGGAAGTCAAAATTATGAGCAAGGTTGCTCCCAATAAGATCTGTCAGCTCACAAGATTGCTTCCCTAGGCTTGAAATGTTTCAAGCACAAACTCAATTCATAAGGAAAATGAAAATCATGAAAATGATAATGAAATAGCAAGCAGTCTGGAAAGCGGATGTAGATGAATGCCAAAGCTTCTGGAATTTATGAAATATTTACATTTATGGGGCCAGGTGAAATAAGTTGTTCTTTCAGAAATGCGTGACATGGCTATTATATATTATTCACCTAAAACAATTTATTTGATAATAAAACAAAACAACAAAAATAAAAATACATAAACAGCAATGACAAAATAACAAAATAAAAAAATGCAGTTTTTTTTTAAAATTATACTTTATGTTCTAGGGTACATGTGTACAACGTGCAGGTTTGTTACATATGTATACATGTGTCATGTTGGTGTGCTGCACCCATTAACTCATCATTTACATTAGGTGTATCTCCTAATGCTATCCCTCCCCCATCCCCCCACCCCACAACAGGCCCCGGTGTGTGATGTTCCCCTTCCTGTGTCCTGAATACAGGATATAAAGACTCAGTGCATTTTTTCATTTTCTTATTATTTCTTTTCCCTGGCTAGGTGAGTTGGCTATTTTATATTGGCACTAAGAGTTTGATACCACTACTAGAATAGTCAAGTATTTGACCTGGCCATGAGTAAAAGATGTTTGATTGACAGATGAGTCTATCTGCATCAAACAGCTTTACCTTGAGAAAAATCACAACTTTGAAAGCCATAACACATCAAAAGAATATTGAAGATTATGTCCACTTTCCCCCACCTCTCCCCAAAATCTATTTTCATTCAGGTTCATTATGATCAGCTCCTTTGGGTAATTTGGGTTGCGTGCTTTCTCCACTCCTTCTGTATCCTTGGCTTCTTCAGAGCATCAATCGAGACAAGCAAAAGGCACAAGAAAAAAAGGGAAATGATCTTTCAGTACCTGAGTCTTCACACCAATTCATCATTGCTAAGTGCTCCAAAGTATTTTGTACAGTACAGTATTTAGGAAGTATCCAGTACATCAGCCTTGCATATATTGTTCTTAAATTGAGGTCCCTAATGCCTATTTCAAATGTGCTTTACATCAACCAAATGATGTGTTTAAAAACCTGTATGTCTAGCATGAAAAAGAATCTCTTTCATTCTCGTGTTACCTTAAAAGATTGTCATACAAATATACATCAGGGAGGCGCAAATTTTTGTTTCATATATTACACATGTTATGGTGCACATGCAGACTAGAAATGGTAGTTATTTGTTGGGCATGTGTATGAATTAGTATGTAAAATATATAGCATTTTTTCTCTTGTAAGTTACTAGATATTAGATATTTTGATGTATTTCTTTTGCTTTGCTAATTTATTCAAATGTAATCTTGACTAATCCATTATTTTGTTAACATGTCTACTTGATTAATGTGTTTTTCCCCTCCTCTAATTCTGATCCACAAATTTTATAGCTGTTCATTGTATTACTTAATCTAAGTCCACTAAAGATTAGCATTATTCATTTTTCTCCATTAAAGACAATGATAATATCACTGAGTTAGCCTAGTTCAGGTAAAAGTTTGGCTAGCACTCATTACTTGATTTTCTTGGAGTTTTGTAATTTTTTTGCATATTTGTCAGCATTGTATACTCCTGAAAGCATTGTGTTTAAAATACCTATTTCTTCATCAGTGGAATTGATAGAGTTGACTTACATGGATCAATAACAGGATTTTAAGAGCATATCAATGAAATCTCTCATCTGCATTGTCATTTTTTTCTAACACAGTTTGCACAATTTACAAATGAAAATTTTATACTACTTTACATATTTTCCTGTAAAAATTAGAAAACTATATTCTTTGGCACCCGAATGTGTCCTTGAATTATTACTTTGTTAATTTTGTATGACATCCTTATTTATTATATAAGCAGTAATATTTCTCATGGAAATGCATGTATTAATACTTTCAGATGTCCAGAAAGTATCAGGAGATTAAATACTGAGATTAAAGAGTATTCTCTTCCCACCATTATGTTCAATTCTGATTTTACGGCTGTGTAGCTAGAACAAAGAAGGAATGTGGGTTTTTTGTTTTGTTTTGTTTTTAAGAGTAAGACAAGGCTAGAAGATATGCCATTCTGAGGGCACCACTGACTGTGTGTCATCACAGGAGGGCCCTGATACATGAATAGTCCGTCTCCAGGAAGCCAAGTATGATATTCACAACGATGTAATAATGTGCTAACCTCATTCACAGTAATCACAGATAATGTACTATTTGTATCTGCCATACAGTTTTGAAGGTAAAATATGGAACCTATTTGGAAATTTCACATAGCATCTTGAGCTGTATTAATAGAACTAGAATAACCCAAAATAAAGAGGTAATGAGTGCACTTGACCCTGCATCATTCAGACCTCAGCTGGAATATTGTGCTTCCTTTTGGGCTGCAGACAAAGTGAAGAGGACTCAGGAGCATGACAAGGGAGGAAGCAAGCTCATGCCTTGTCACATATATAATGGTTGAAAGAGTGCAATTGTTAGAGAAAATGATGCGGTAATTGAAGGACGGATACTAGGAAGAGGCTAGTTCTTTGAGGCTGCTAATCTGAAATGTAACAAGTGGATGCACCTGCAGTAAAAGAGATTAAGCCCCAGAATGAGTCTGGATGTTGTAATGGTCAGAATAGGCATTTCATGTGACATGGCCTGCATTGCTCCAGGTGGGGAAGTAAGGATGGATAAACATGCATTGTTTACAATGATAAAAAATCGTTAAGTAGATGATAACGTCGATTTGCTGAAAGTTTTCTCTTTTTTGTTTGGTGTAAAACTTTACATGTCATACTTTTTGCCCTGTGGCCCTGTGGTTTTTTTGTATCTTAGAACAAAGGTATTCTTAATCCGTTTCTTTGTCTTCTTGAAAGATTCAACCATGCAGAAAATGCACACCTCCTGTACATTATTTCCTGTCTTTTAGTAAACCTTTGTTTAAATGAGTCATATGTTTAGCAATTTTAATATTTTAACTTGGCTCTAATTAATGATATATAGCGTGATTTATGATCTTCTAAAGAAATGTAGACATAGAAAAATGGACATAGAGGTTAACATATGAAGAATAGTTTGTATTTTGGGTTAGAAAATTAAATATTGGCTTAAATCAGTAAGATTAGGCCTTACTATTTGATTGTACGAGTTTACTTTAAATTTCAAGACTTTCAGGGTTTTGTAGATAAACTTTATCTTAAAACAGTTTTAGATTTGCAGAAAAATGGCAAAGGTAGTGCAGGGAGTTTCCATATCCCCCTCACCCACTTCCTTTCATTGAAGTCTTATTTGAGTATGATATTTTTGTTACAATGAATGAACCCAATATTGGTACATTATTATTATTTAAAGTCCCTAATCATTCATATATCCTTAGTTTTACCTAATGCTCTCTTTTTTTCTATTCCAGGGCCCCACTCAGGATACCACATTGCATTTAGTTCTCATGTTTCATTTCTCTTCGCTATAGAATTTTCTCAAATTTTCCTTGTTTTTGATGACCTTGGCAGTTTTGAGAAGTACTGATTAGGTATTTTGTAGAATGTCTCTCAGTTGGAATTTTCTGATTTTTTTTTTTTCATGATTAGACTGCAGTTCGTGTTTTGGGGAGAGAGACCACAGAGGGTAATGTGCCATTTTCCATCACACTGTCAACATGACTAAAGACGTTAATCTTGATCACCTGACTGAGGTGGATTTGGTCAGGTTTTTCCACTATAAATGTATTATTTTTCCTTATTTTTATTATTTTCATACTTCATCTTTGGAAGGAAGTCATGATAAACAACCCACACTTAAGAGGGTGTTATATTCCATCTCCTTGAAGGCAGAGAATCTACAAAAAATATTTGCAATTCTTCTGCACAGAAGATTTGCTTATTCTCCCTCATTTAATTATTCAGCATTTATGTATATCCGTATGGACTCATGCATAGTAGTTAAATCCACTACTGTTATACTCATTGTACTGTGAAATTGTTCCAGCTTTGGCCACTGGGTGCTGTTTCTTATGTCCCTTTGACACATCCCCACAATTGTGGTGGTTTTGTTTTCTGGTTTTTGTTTGCTTTGTTTTGATGCACTTTCATCCTTTCTAGCATTACACAATACTTGAGGCTTATCAACAATATAACTCCTTCCTCATCATAGATTCAGCCATTTCTCCAAGGAGCACAGGTTCCTTTCATTGGAAAATGGTATTAAAAACCAAGATTTGAGCAGTAGGTGTGTTCATTGCTTTTGGGTTGTCATTTCCTTTTGGCCTTCTTGGCTGACAGAGCAAGGACATATATTTGTGTATACTAATCTGTGTATGTACACATATCTGACAATCAGGAAGCATAAATAGATAGATGATAGATAGATAAGCATTAGTTCATACTGATATTTTCAACTGTAACTCACTACCACATGGGTCATTCTAGCTTCTTCCTCTTGCTTATCTATAACCTTCCACTCCAACAGTGAAAAACTACCATCCATCATTTGCTTACTTAGTTGTTCAATTCCAGTGGAGCAGTTCCATTTATCCTTACTGAAATTGAAATACATAAATATAAACTAAATTTTTCTCAAAGCCTTAGAAAAATTAGTTATTTTCCCCCCAAAATGTTTTTACCCTGAAAACTCTTAAGATTTTAAAATATATTTGTATCCCAAATGTTTATCTGTACATAAAAAATGATATAGTCAACTTTATGTTGTTTGCATTTAACTTAGGACATGGATAATGGAAATTCTCAGATAATTCCACAATTTAAGTTTATCTATTGCTTTCATCATTTCTAATCAGCATACCCTCCATAAGACAACTATATCTATGAAAAGAAAATTGACTTCTTTACCTATAAATCTCTGTACTTTCTAGATAGACACCACAGAACTACATGTTTACTGTATCCTGCTGGTAGCTTAAGGAGAATAGTAACTTGTAGTTTCCACCTTTAGCAACTGGACATTGGCCATACTCTGATTTACCAAGAGAGTCCTTGTAATCACAAAGGAAAGGAGGGATTTGGCTTCAGCTATTAAAGCAACTCTTTTTGAGGTGGCTAGATGGTTGGGAACACACTGAAGAATAGATTTTCAGTAATGAGCCATACTTTCAATTAATGTCTTAAGGAAAACAGTTTTAAGATCTTGCATAAAATAGTTAATATGCCTCAAATTTGCATTTAATTCTTACATTAGGTTGAAAGCTCATGTAGAAAACATGTAATGTAAAAATTGGAGAGCTCAAGAACACAGTCATTTCCCCTTGGGCGCTAACAAAAATATACTACCCAACAGTGCCTTTGTTTGCAGTCTAATATTTTGGAAGGAAAAAAAAAACCCACACACTAACATGCTTTTTCTTTCTTTGTCCAGAAAGAAATATGGTGTGAACATAATACTTAGGGTAGGCAAAATGGCCAAAATAGATTAAGTTGGCATCCTTTTTAGCTGCAACTCCCTTAACCTTGTACCACACCCTGACATCACCTTCCTACATGACCACACCTCATGCCCCCGTAGCCACACATTATTTGCATTCATCACTCATTCGTAGATGCAAAATCAGACATGGTTCTTGCCCATATGGAGTTTATGATTAACTGGGGAAGACATGAATTAATCAAATTCTCTCTCTCCCTCTCTCTCTCTGTCTCTCTCTCTGTCTCTCTCATTCTCTTTCTCTCTCTCTCTCACACACACACACACACACACACACACACACATGAAACTGTGACTGAAGCAGATGCTACAGGAGAGAGACACACAGGGTTTTCAGAAATCTGTGAGGGGCTTTTTGATCTTGTCGGGAAAATCAGGAATGTCTTCTCTGAGGATGGGTAGTTCAGGCTGTGATTTGAAGGATCAATAAGAATTAACCATGAAAAGAAGGCAAGAGAGAGAACCTTAGGCGGTGAATGAACAAATGTTTAATAGAAAGACAGCAGAAGAGCCAGGGTGGAGGCAGGCACAGAGATGGGAGTTAAGGCTCTGGTGGCCATGCTAAAGATCCTTACTTCACCCTGACAGTGATGGACCGTCATGACATTTCCAAGATCAAGAATGCACTTCCCATCTGTGTTTCCCCTAAAGTCAAAATATGGCCCATCCTTCAAAAGGAACATTCAAATGTTACCCATTCAGTCTTCTAACACATTCATTTCCTAATCTAATTAGAAAAGATAATTCTGGCTAAGAGGTGGTATAGTTCTTTAACCCATCCACACATATGCATGTGTTTGTATTTATATATAAAATTTTATTTTCACATTTCTTTTTCCTAGTGGCATTAGCAAAAGCACTTCTGGTTTCCTTGAGTCTCTGTTAAGTTTTGCTTGCCCTCTCCTCCTCTCTTCACTATTCTCTGCTGTCTTGGTATCTCTCCACTACTCATGTACTCCCTCTCCATTTGTCAATTCTCAGATGAGGGGAGGTGCCCCAGAGGGTGGCGAAGGACAATGTGGCAGAGGATGGGAGGAAGAAAACATAGGCAGAGCTGCACTTCGGCATTCTGAAGCTATAATCATCCTGAGCAACTGTCCAGGGCCTTCCTTGACCAATTGCTTTGCCATTTGTACTTGAAGCCAAGGAGCATCAGGTGCTTTGCTTTTCCTCACGAGGCTTACGCCACAGCCTTTTCACACCACTACCTGCACCTCCCAGTGATGCTGCAACTATTTCTCCTCTGGGCTCCATGTAGTAACTTTCCAGGTTTTTTGTTGTTGTTTTGGGGCATTTTTGTAGACAGGGTCTTACTCAGTCACCCAGACTGGAGTACAGTGGTGCAGTTATGGCTCACTGTGGCCTCAGCCTCCTGAGCTCAAGCCATCTTCCCACTTCAGCCTCTCAAGTAGGTGGGACTACAGGCGCACACCACCATGCCTGGCTCATTTTTAATTTTTTTGTAAATATAGGGTTTTTCCATGTTGCCCAAGCTGGTTTTGATCTCCCAGGCTCAAGCAATCCTCCTGATTCAGCCTCCCAAAATGTTGGGATTACAGGCATTAGCCACCGTGCCTTTCCCAGTACCTTTCTAAATAGTGTACAGGCCTCCAGTCTTACCACCTGCCCCGTTCTCCTTCTCTTCCCTTCTACAAAGATCTAAGAGCCAAACTGAGCCCATCTCCTTCCTACACATTCTTCCAGCCTTTTTAGGACCTGATTTCACAACCTCATGTGCCACACCCCAGCTGCACCCTCCTGGTGGAAAGAGTTTTGCAGTTTCTTAAAGATATCATTCTGCTTCATTCATCAACCTTTGTACATGGTGTTCCTTCTAACCAGAATATGTCCCCCAACCCCTCTGCCTGGTGAGCCCCGTCTCTTCCGTTGAGACCCATCAGAAGGCTTATCTCTTCTTGGAAGCTTCTCACACCACTCCTATGCTGCATCCCTAGTTTTTGTGCATTCCCTGCAGCCTGTGCATCACTTTTTCAAACACCGCTCCCGAAGTAGCATTGTACATGCTGTTTTCTTGCCTCTCTCACTCACACAAACAGGAGTTTCCTGGGGGTCCTTTGTCATCACCACCTGCCTGACTGGATACACTGACACTCAGCCTACCTGCCACCTACTTGGAACCTCACAGATGTTTCTTCGATTAATAAATTAATTCATGTTTTCTCCTCTTCTGGTCAGTTCTTCCACATTCCCTGTGCTTGTTTGAATACGCAGAGCTCTAACTGGTGAGAGTGTCCTTCTGGCTAGATGGTCTCACCACAAAGAGAATGGGTTTTACCCATCCGGGTGTCTCTTAACTTTTTCTTCCACTCATGTGTTTGGACAAAATTATTTATTGACTGGAAAGACCACATAGCAACACTTCATGGCTTTGAGGCCCCTTAGTGAGTGTCCAAGGGAGATTCTCTCCCACTTCCAAGTTCGTGGCAGACATTCACCTACCTAGTCAGCTTGAACTGAGCTCATAAAAGTTTTATTTCTGGCTTTTGCCTATCATTTTGTGTGCTGTTCCTCTCATCAGAAGCTCCCTTTCCATCTCTCCCTAGTTAGATAATAGTACACATATTAAATGTGTACTTTGTACTAGGTATGCTAAGATCTGCTTATAACTAATTTTGCTTGATCTTCATGAATATCGTTTTGAAATAGCATTTTTCTATCCCTGCAGATAGGAAAACTAGAACACAAATAATTAAATAACTTACCCAAGCTCACATGACTTGTAAGTGGCAGAGCTGGGATTTGAACCCAAGCCCCTCTGAAGCTAAAGCCTGTAGAGTACATGCTCCGTTCCTCCACATCGCACTGCCCCTGCTTGTTCACACTCAATGCAAGAATCCACTTCCCAAGTTTGTCTTGCTTATTCCAACCTATTTTGCAATGGATCTCTTTCAACAGCTCTGTAGTTCTTGGCACTCGCTTGGCATCCATCATTTTCTATGTTCTCATGTTTGGTATCTTTTCATGTATATAATGTGCATCTCTTTTTAGGAGTAAGACCAGAACTTTTCTGCTCTGCAGTTTTCTCCCTGTGAGGGATGGTGAAACTTGGTGGTTAAGAAAATGGTTTGTGGAGACAGGCTTCTTAGGTTTATATTCTGGCTCTCCTCTGTACTTGCTGTATCAGCTCGGGCTGATGTCTTCACATTTTTATGATTCCATGTCTACATCTATACAATAAGGCAAATAAGAATACTTACCTCAGAGTGTTATTGTGAAGATTGAGTGAATTAATGGCCATAAAGTACTTAGAACTGTGTCTGGAACGTAGTGACCACTCACTAACGGTCACTTACAATTCCTTCACATCCTGTAGGGATCCTTTCCACCCAGGTGATGTCCCTATGTCTCAGTGGAATGACTGGTTAGGGATATCTTTCCATGGACTACTGTGGCTGCAGAGAATTGCATTCTTATTTCAGAGTTATGTTAATGCGTGGGCTTTTATTTGCTTCTCTCTTTCTATCAATGAGTCCTGCTGCTTCAACCCTGGGTAACTGAAATTTGAAAACTTTTTCTACTCAAATTTCTTTGATGCTGAAATTCCTCTAGGGTCACAGCTAAGCACTTTATGTGGTAACCTTCTCTTCTGTCCTCAGGCCTGCTGAGATCATCTGCTCAGCAGCATGTCTGACACCTGTTGCTACCTCACCCAGCCACTTCCTTGGTGACCTGGCAATGCCCAGAGGGGCCCTGCCAGCTTGGAGCCCTGTGGCAATGCTGTTTGATTCAGCAAACTTAACAGCTTTCTGACATCCTTTCTTCATTTTAGCAGCCAAATTACATGCACCTTAATATTTATCAATAGCTAAGCAACACTGGAAGGAAGTGAGACAGAGCCTCTGGGCTAATCACTATCTCTGATTTTACAGAATGGTTAAGCCAGGTGTAAAATATCTCGCAATAACATGCCTTATTGTCCTGAGGATTCAACTCCACTGAGATATAGTTACCATAAGAGAAATGAGAAATAGGGTTTCTTTCTAATACACAGAAAATAGAAAATAAGATGCTTTTCTTGGCCACTGTTATCAGTTTCCTGTTAAGGTTCTGCTTTGTTTAAAACAGCCCTGTTTTTCTTAAAAACAAACTCTAAGGAATTTTTCTAAAACATGACTCAACCTAACGAGGCAAATATATTGTACTTTAAAGTGAATGTATTTGAAATAATTGTGAGTGACAAAGAGGGAAAATCATAGATTTTGAAACTAGCTATTATTCTAATGATTTTTATCCCAGTGGTTTATTTGGACATGAATTTCCATTTACAACATCTTCATTTGTCTTCTAATTTTCATGCAATTTGAAAGGGTTAGGTTCCTTACCCATGGGATCATCCTGGTCACATCTCAAAAGATTGGCTAAGGCATTCTGATTTTACAGGCAAATTTACATGTTGCCATTTCAGGAAGTATTTCCTTCATGGTTATCTTTTTTAAAAGAGCTTATTTGTATAATATATACACATGGTATATATCAAGTAAAAGATCTGATTTTATAAACGTAAGAATAAGCAATTTCCCTTTTGTGATAGGAATATGAAATTCCTACTGGTAGAGGATGTTTAAGAGCATGTCCAAGAATGACTAATCAATGAATTCTCTCATTTTGTAAGGAGACACTTAGATGCATTTCTGAAAAAAAAAAAATCACTTTGGACTTTCTCTGTATTCTCCCAGCATTTCTAAACATTTATTGACATATGAGGTAGAGATAAACTGGTGTCAGGAGGAAGGTAGTAAGTAGCCAGCAGTCACAAGGTACAAAGAATAAAATGCATACAAATGTGAAGTATTCACTTTTAGGAATTAACCCATGTATTATTTAATTTTTTTTTTTTTTTTTTGACAGAATTTCGCTCTTGTTGCCCAGGCTAGAGTGTAATGGTGCGATCTCAGCTCACTGCAACCTCTGCCTCCTGGATTCAAGCGATTCTCCTGCCTCAGCCTCCCAAGTAGCTGGGATTACGGGCATATGCTACCACGCCTGGCTAATTTTTTTTCTATTTTTAGTAGAGACGGAGTTTCGCCATGTTGGTCAGGCTGGTCTCAAACTCCTGACTGCAAGTGATCCACCTACCTCGGCCTCTCAAAGTGCTGGGATTACAGGCGTGAGCCACGGTGCCTGGTCCCTTTTAAAATATTTTAACACTGAGACCATATTACTGATGTACTACTTCTTTCTAAAAGTAATTAGAATAAATGTATACCCTCTTCTTTAAACTCTGCATTTTTCAAATTTCCAAAAACAAAAACTAATTACAAGTAATTAGTTTTATTAATTACCACTTCTAAAATCTGGACATGGTGACTTGATTTACTAAGACAAGATACTTTAGACAGGTGAATACTTTTAACAGGGAACATACTTAACTTTGTCTAATTGAGCAAATTACAAATCAGAGCTAGTAGCTTGTTAACTATAAGAATATCTCCATTACTTGAATAAGTGTATTAGTCACGGTAGGCAAAATAATACTGCAATAACGGACAGCCCCACTGTGGATGTGAGAACCCCGCAGGCCAGCAGTCTCCATGTGATTGCCGAAAGCAACGCCTCCATGTAAATCACAGGTGTCTACCATCACCATGACAGAAGAAAGGGTTAGAGATTCCAGAAGTCACAATTAAAAGTGGATCATATTGCATTTTCCAAAGCAATACAACTTTGTCAACCTCAAAGAAGCAGGGAAGTACAATTTTCCTATGGGGTCGGAAGAAGAAAACTGGAAATTAGTGAACAGTTGAAATGTCTGCCATAACTTTTAAGTGAGGAACTTAGTGTTATCTTACTCTGTCATGTTTTTAAATATCTTTTTTGCTTGAAATCTTTCAAGGCTTTCCAGATCCCTGAAGAAGATAAAATACAAACTCTCCAACAGGACCTTTTGGCTATCAGGAACACAGTGCCTGCCTCTCTCATTAGCACCCTCTCTCTCTGTTTGTCATGTCCTATTAAGACTGTCTCCAGAAACAATGAATTTATTGTTGCCTGTTTCCTGCTAGCTTTTCCCTGTATTTACACGGTTTGCTTTATCTACTGGGATTACCCTTCCCTAACTATGCTCAATCTCCATCTCCCTTGGCAATTCTCCTCCAGGCCCCAGACCTGAGGACTGGACCAGTGCTCTGCTCTCTCCTCTGAACTTCACCAGCACCCTGAGAAAACTTGAACCTAATTGTTACTGGGTTTTAATCAACTGTTTACCTGTCTTTTCTCCCCTCTAAAGATGAAAAGTCACAGAGATAGCGGAGAACAAGAACCAGATCTCACTTACATTCATGGTGCCAAAAGAGTATCTAACCCTGAACTGGGGTTCAGTACATACTTGTTGAATGAATGAGTGACTGAATGAATGAATGGGTTTTTTTTTCCTACTTTAATCTACCTGATTGTTTGCATTTTCAGGGCAGTATGTTTTTCTCACATGTTTTTACATGCTATAAGACATAAAACGGATAATGCGTGTATTGGGTTCATAATAAAGTTTTAAATAAATTTTACCTACAGTTTTATCACTAGGAATACATTTCTGATATCTATTACCTTTGCACTTTTTATGCCAGATTATGTTTAAAAACATAGTGTCACTCATAAACCACATCTGGGACTGATTTTCATGGATTGATTAAACTTTACATTTCTTCGGAGTATTCACTGCCAAGCCCTCTGATGCCATATCCTAACCAAATATTTTGGAAGCATTGCAAAACAAGGCTGCCCTTGTGCTTTGGAAGCCCTTTCAAATGACATGCCATTTCCTTCACCTTGAATCTGTTAAAGACTTAAAATTGTAGCAATCCATTGGACTATATGTCAAGAAACTGGTATTTTTAAAGGGTGGCGTGTTTCTTTATTTATATGTAAATTATTTCCATGTGCTTTGGATAGAAAAATGGAAATTTTGTGAACATACTTAGCCCTTAAAGAATGCAGTTGATCCTTGATGACGTCGTTCCAGACAACAACAAATACACAGAAACTCTTTTCAAGTGCTGTAAGAAGCTTCTCAAAATTTCCAATATAATCCTAGGAAAACATTTATTTTTTAAAATCTTTTCTAATCAGGAAGTCTTTAAAATGTATTTTATCAAAATGTTCAGTATTGTGGAAACATACTCATGAGCTATTAGCTATAGTTGACTTTTGAGGTTATAGGTGAAAAGTTTTCACATCAGGAAGTTTCATGTAGAACAACCAGCGTCATTCACGCTCATATCTATGGCTTATATCCAAGAGGGCCACTGAAGGCTTAGGGGCTTTGAAGTTAACAGCATGAAACTTCTCCAAAACAAACATTTAATTTTTTTTCTGTTAGTTTCCTTAAACAAAGTCCATGTAATAAATAATTTTGAAGAACATTGTAACGAATCCCACATATCAGTGGCTCCCAAATTACTGGGAATCATAACATGGCTCATGTGAATAAAGAATTATATTATTTTCAAGTTTTTGTATATTAAACTATTATAGTAAGTAGCATAATTGGCACATATTTTTAGGCTATTTTTTCAATAAATCAATATTTTTGCTTAAAGGCAAAATTTAATAATTTAATAATCTCATAAGGGGAAGGATGGACAGGTACCATGTTAGGAATTTGACATGTGTTATTGCTAATAGACTCATTTAATGAATGAAGTAAATGAAGTTAAGCAGTTTCCTCATGACCACAGAGCACAGAGTCATGATTTGATTTAAATATGAGTATTTCTGGCTCATGCTCTTTCTCTTTCCACCTATGGACATTAGTGAAGGCTGCATTTAGTTTTTTTTAAGAAATGTCTAGCTTACAATTTGAGGTTCACTACCCCCAACCCCACGCACACCTCATGTGACTTAGAGCTATATAAAATTCATATTTTCTAAGTACTTCTAAAATTGGACATTCATGTGATGTCTATGATGTTTTACATATAGTATGAGTGCAGTGAATGTTAGTTTCTTTCAGTTTTCCTGAATTCAGCCATTATTCTAGCATGACTGCCTCAGCAAAGAGATAAGAGCTTCTTTGACTTTTTCCACTGGAATTTTTCATGCCAGAAGAAATTGAACATGTGAGCCTGGTGTCTGGAAGAGTAGCCTGGAGTTATGGTATCAGATGCACATTTTTAACACCTTCAGTTTTCTCTTTAAAATATCTCTCCAATTCCTTACTTTTCTCTATTTGTTTCAACATTAAAATATGTTATTTTTCTTCAAATTGTTGGCATTGGCACTTCTACAATTCTCAGTCATCTGCATGCTACTGCTTCAGAGAAATAGTCTTATATATAGAAAATATTTTTTTTTTTCTCAGCACATTTATATCCAAACGAGAGAATGATATGCTTTTCCCCAGTTATCTGCATGGCTCACTTCCTTCAAGGCTTCACCCAAAAGCTACTTCAATGTAACATTTTCTGTCCATTAGATTGAGAACTGCAGTCTTAATCCCTAACCTCACTCTCAGACTCCCCTGCTAAAGTTTTCTCTATTGTCCTTGTCATTTTCTGACATACCTTCTAATTTGCCTATTTATTTTGTTTAATATTCATATCCCTTCGACTGGAATATGAACTCCAACAAAAGTTCATATTTGTTGTCCTGTTGTATCTCCACAGCTAGAATAGCTCTTACTATATAGTAGGTGCTCAGGAAAGATTTATAGGAAGAAAAAATGAAATCATGGTTTGCAGGAAATCTAAATCTATAAACATTCCTTATTTAGTAGTATTGCTAAACCTTAGGGTTCCTGTACAACCAGGTGTTTGCCCTCTGGAACCACCAATAATATTCCAATATTAAATGTACATAATTTTATAAACAGGTGTGATTTTAATGTCTCTAGACCTTTCCAACCAGAAAAGCTGAATCCGGGTACTGCTGGCCTTTTTCTTTCCATAGATTCTCATTTTCCCTGATGCAGTTATTGCCTTTTCTGCTTATACTTTCTTCTCTTTAGGTGACTTCACTTGCAAATATAGGAATGCTGATTCATGTTTAGCATTGTGTGGTTTCAGTATTTATTTTCTGTATTTCCACATTGCTATTTTAGCTCATTCTTTAATTAAATAAAATGCCTTATTCTCTCACAATATCAACAACTAAAAGAAGGATACATCATCTTCAACTGATAGTATAAACTGCTTATATTAACTCATAGGATATACATTGGTAGACATAAACCTACTGACTAAATTATTTGTAAAGTATACTCTACAAACCATCATTGTATTTTTCCATTTGACAAAGTGAAAAAAAAAATGGCCACAATCTTTAACCCTGCCCAGTGTCTCTGGCTTTTAGGCACACAGCCAGTTGGCAATGGCGGCAGGGGTGGCATATAAAGATTCTAGACCTCAAAATGCCAACCCGGCCAGAAAATAAAGCTCACTATGCGGTACCATTGGACTAAACTTCTATAGCAATGTAGGGGGTGATGGAGGATAATATACATTGCAAATTTATGTAAAACCAGACCATGTGGTATTTCCAATAGTTGTTACAACATTGCTAAAAATGATATAAATGGCCTTATGGATAAAAGTAGAAGTTTAATTTTAGAATAGTTCCTATTTTAAGACTAGATTTAGCAAAAAATCCTTATGGCATATGTTTACTCTTGGGGAACCTTGAGAGATAGTGAACAAGAAACATTAGATCAAAGACTTCTTGGCTGCAAAAAGTTTATTTATTTCAGCATTTTACTCTTATTCCTTTTATTATTTGAAAAGCTTTATATAAACGATTTTTAGAGATGGCATTTCATTAAGGTTGTATTTATTAGAAAACAAATAATTTAAAATACAAAAGGTAAGTCATTTTACGTGTTTGCCTACTTGTTTTTGTTTTCTCCCTGCTGCCCTCCCTTTCTTCCTTTCTCCTTCCCTTCCTCCCTTCCGTCCTTTCTTTATTCATGCCCTGCCTATTCAGAAAAGGATTTGCAGCAAGTTACAAAAAGTACAAAGTCAATAATTTTTTTTAATTGAGAATGTTAAAAAGAGAAAATCGGTTGAAGAGAAAGTGAATATTTCAATAATAAGAGTCATAGTGCTTCCTCTGAAGGAGCCCAGAAACCCATCTCATAGTTACCTGGTGGCCAAACTTAGCAGGAAAACAAGAAATGCTAGATGAGAAGAACACAGCATCCATTTCTCAGGAAAGACAAAGTTTTCCTTGTACAGAACCCTGAAGTGTATTCTCCCATGGGAGACTGGATAAAGAACAATGAGTGCTGGAATAGTCAATGTCTTTACCCCACTGCTTCACAGCAAGGCAGAATTCCCAAGGTAAGAATGTGACCATGCATAAGTCTCTTAACCTCATTGCCTCACCATTGTTCTCTCCACTCTAATATTTCAATATAAAATGTGTCTGTCCCTTAGGGTTGCTGTGCTGAATAAGTGAGAGTCACCTGGCACAGCAGACATCTAGTGTGTGCTAAAGAAATGTACAGAGAATGACAGAGAATTTGAATAAAAAATTGAAATCAGAATATTATACAGAGGTTAGGAATTAATTCACAAGTATGTAAGAGATACTGTATCTCAGATGTGCAGGCCACTACTAGTGCAGTGTGATACTGCCTCTCAAGAGAACTTAGCAGTCAAAAAAGTGAAGAAATAACATACCTTTTTTACATTATATTATGTAGAAAGCTTATTTTTTAATGTTAACCAAGAGCAAGGTCCATACACTCTAATACCTTTCAGAAAGTATAGAAGACATTAGGATAAGTTTAGAAAAATAGAAGAAACTGAGCTATATTTTCACATGAAATAGGATCATTCCACATCTTCCAGCAAATAATTTGAGGTGACTAAGGTCCCAAGGAGCACAAATTGTCACATTCTAATGAAGCTCTGGCTCAAAAACAACAGGAGCTGAAAGCAAGGCCAAGATGCTTCATAACAATGTTCTTTTGTAGAAGTGAGGATTAGTGATCAGGGTAGAAGTGGAGGAAGAGACAGGGATTAATTTGCATAGTCACCTTGGAACCCAAAAGTGTCAATGGTGTCAGGGACACTGTTTGCTTGAGTCCCTAAAGGGTTGAATGAAATAAGTTAACTAGATACAGCGTTCACAGATGGTCAATAATCTTAGCTTTCCGACAATTTGGAGATCAGGGCTAAGGAGAAGGGCAGACCTTAAGAAAAGAGTTATAATTATTGCCAGGAAACAGTGCTTCCTTTTGCTCTTTTTCCACAAATAAATTTACTTTGCCCTATGCATTTCATCTCATTTTAAAAACAAAACTTTTATTTTAGGTTCAGGGATACATATGGAGATTTTTTTACTATAGGTAAACTCCTGTCATGGGGATTTGTTGTACGGATTATTTCATCACCCGGGAACTAAGCCTACTACCCAGTAGTTATTTTCTCTGATTCTCTCCCTCATCCCACCCTCCACCCTCTAGTAGGCCCCAATATGTTGTTCCTCTTTGTGTCCATGTGTTTTCATTATTTAGCTCCCACTTATAAGTGAGAGCATACAGTATTTGGTTTTCTGTTCCTGCATTAGTTTGCTAAGGATAATGCCTCTAGCTCCATCCATGTTCTTGCAAGGGACATGATAGCATTTTTTATGACTGTATAGAGTTCCATTATGTACCTGTACCACATTTTCTTTATCCAGTCTACCATTGATGGGCATTTAGGTTGATTCCATGTCTTTGCTATTGTGAATAGTGCTACAGTGAACATATGCGTGCATGTGCCTTTATGGTAGAATTATTTATATTCCTTTGGGTATATACCCAGGATTGAGATTGCTGGGTCAAATGGTAGTTCTGTTTTTAGCCTCTTCAGGTATCACCACGCTGCTTTCCACAATATTTAGTCTTCTTATACTCCTAACCCCCTCGGAAGTTTAGAATGGAAACACATTTATTCAGATGATTATTAACTCTTTGCTTTTTCTGTTTTTACTGCATCATTTAAATTACTGTGTGGAACATTGAAAAGGGCCCTAAAGCCTCTGTTGTCAAATATGACTGACCTCTCTTGGTAAAGCGAGACCTGCTTCTGACTGAGATTCCTCCAGTCATTTCATGGTTAACTTTCCATGCACAGTTTCAGTTGTATTTCATTGTGTTCCCGGCCCAGTGGAGATTCAACAGAGATGACACCTAAGGCAAGCTGCTAGTCATAGTGTGAGAAATCATAGCCTTCTCTTCACATGCTTTTATTCATATTCCTTTGGGCTTGATTTTAGATATTGCTCCCCAAATTCAGCCATCTTTCTTGATAGCCATTTCTGAAACTTTAGTGATTAAAAGCTTAGAGTCTAGAGTTAAGGAGTCTAGAGTTAAATAGTTTGGGTGTAGACTCTGGCCTGGTCACTTGCCATCTGTGGGCAGGCCACTTTTTTAAGCTTCACTTTTCTCCCCTATAAAATGGAAGGGGCTGGAGGCCATCATGATACTTATTTTATAAGGTGGTTGTGAAGATTCAAGGAGAAGTTGATACATATAAAGTTCTTACAACAGTGCTTGACAGGCAGTAAACAGCTATAAAAAGTTAATCATTATTTTCAGAAAAAAGTATTGAGTCAAACTTGAAACAGTGGTACAATGTCAAGAGCAGGAACTTTGCCTTATTAATTGTGTCTTCCTAACTCTATGGACTTAGGATCTGAGACTCTAGTTCCCACAAACTCATCCATCCTGCGGCCTCACATATGGGAGGTATAAACCACGTCAGCCCTCCTTTGCTCTTTTTCCTTAGGGCTGCCCTGAGGAAGAAAGCTAATGTGTATAACATCTAGCATTATGCCAGGTATGTGGCCAGAGCTCAAAAAACTATAGCTATTATTGTATTATATACTTTGCTCTATTTGTTATACCCTAGTAATGGCAGAGAGCTCTGTGAGGGTCTGCTGGGGGGAAGGTTCAATTATTTTAAAAACTTTAGTTCTCCCGGGTTTCACTTTGTAATGTTTGCCTTGCCTTTTATGTATTAAACAATAGTTTACTATACTCGTTCCTAAAATATTAAGTATAGCTTATTATGCCCTGTTAATCTTTCTCAGTTAGTGGCATACAATAATTTAAATATCTATTTGAAAAATCTCACTAAGCATTCATTTAAATGTGGCTCAGAATGTTATATAATATGAAAAAGTACATGTTCTTTCAGAAATTAGTTCCAAAGAACTCCCTATATCTAGAGACAGGCTGTGAGAATGGAGACAAACAGTTGAGGAATGTCTCTGTTAGGAATCTTACTACTGCTTTTAAATTTCATGGAACACCTATTAAATCGCTTCACAGCTAGATTATGAGAAGGGGAGCCCTGCTCACTCTTTTAAAGTTAAAAGTGGAAAGTTACTTGCGGGTGATTAGGGAAAACCATTTCAGAGGAGTGGACTGTTGGCATGGAGACCCCCACATACATCTCTTGGGGGATGGCAAATCTTGAGAGAGGATGCTTTATTTCTCACCTCCTAAAATGTCTTTCCCAGCTTTCTGTGGTGAGAGAGAATGAGACAGCAGTCATACCTAACAGTTGGTGAAACAGTTCTATGGGAGTGAGGGAAAGTGAGGGGCCTAGGATGAGTCAGAAAGATGTACATATGGAAAGGGAGAGAGAGAGAGATACAATCTTGATTAAATTATGCCTTCCTACAAAAAAAAAATGTATTTCCACATTTGATACAAATTGAAGTATATAACCTTGATAAAGCAAGATCTGTCAGAAAAAAATGAGAAAAATTGCTTTAAATAAACAGTCCTTCAAAAGATATCACACCCGGAGACTTTCTGAGAAAATGTTTCCAAACTTTTAAGGAACAAATAGTATGTTATATAAATTTCCTCGAGTTTGTGAAAAGAAAATCAACTTTCTAATTCATTGTGTCAAGTAGACCTATTTACAATAGGAAGTCCCTCAACCAATCTTACTTCTCAGTAGATAAAATCTTAAATACAACTTGGTAAATTGAATCTTGCATTTTGTGAAAAGATTCATGCTCATGTCAAATAAGGCTGAGTCTGTAAATGTACACAGTTAATTTTGATAAAATCTGATCACAGAATCCATCATATTAATATGTTGAAAGAGAAAGCAATAGACTTGTATTGACAGGTGTCACAGTGACATTTGACTAAAACTTAACATCCATTTGTTGTTAGTTTTTTTAAAGGATGTAGTGAAATAGCAACAGAAGAATATAGTGTTTATTTCAATGGTGAAACCAATTTTTTAGTGTGAGTCATTTCTATTAAAGTCAGCTTAGTTATAAGCAATATGACATAACGTAATATTTGTATGTAATATTTGGGAAGTCATAGTATAGTTATTGTCAAGTTATTGTTCTAGTACAATAACTTGAAACATAAAATATAAAATGAAAACTGACTTTATAGCTATGTGGATATTTACCTGGAAGAGCCAAAGGAATTAGGTGAAATGTTGTTAGAAATGATTCAGTAATTCAGAAAGGTAGCCAAATACAAAATTACATATAAGAAAGTTATTAGCTTTTTTATACAAAGTAATAATCAGTTAGAAATTACAATAAAAAATAAAATACCTCTTTATTTACTTACTTTCTTACTGTTGTCTAGGCTGGAGTACAATGGCACAATCTCAACTCACTGCAACCTTTGCCTCCTAGGCTCAAGCAATTCTCCTGCTTCAGCCTCTTGAGTAGCTGGTCTACAGATATCCACAACCACCCCTGGACAATTTTTCAAAAATATTTTGTACAGATGGGGTCTTGCTGTGTTCCCCAGGTTGGTCTCAAACTCCTGGGCTCAAGCAATCCACCCATGTTGACCTCTCAAGGTGCTGGGATTATAGGTGTGAGCCACTGTGCCCAGCCAATTCTTTTTAAATAACACAATATTCCAGTCACAAAAACATACTACACCTATATTTATGAGTGAAAATAAGAAATCAGAAGGTGTTTTTTTGGTATTGTTGTGAAGAAAACAAAAATGTCTTAACTAATGATAAACAGTCCACAGTATTCATTCTATTATAGGCAATTTCAATCGGATTTTATTTTTGATTTTAATAAAATATTTCAAAAATCAAGCTAACATGGGAAAATCAAGAAAAAGTTGAAATAAAGCACAGTGGGTAAAGGTTGGAAGGATGTAGAACACACTATTCCAGTGATTATATTATAAAAATTATAGTCATATATATTATGTAATATATAATATTGTATGAATTAGGACAGTGTCTCAGGTGAAGAATTAGATAAAGCTGATTTGTATAGACTATAGATTTCAAATAAGACTCACGTATGTATTTGTGTGTGTGTATGTGTGTGTGTGTGTAACTGAAGTAGCATTTTATTCAATGAGAAAAGGAATGATTATTCAACAAATGGTGTTGAAAGCAACAGCTATCATTTGGGAAAATAATACAAAGTTAGATTCCTTCTTTAAACCTTACATAAAAATATACATTGGATATGTATTTTATTAAATATTTATTTAAAGATTTCATTAATATATAATATAAAATTTTGTTAATGTAACAACTAAAAAGTAATTTCATTAAAATTACTAAAATAAAGTAAAAATGAGTATTTAAATTTCAAGGTAGGGAAGATATTTCTAAGCATATCACTAGAGCTAGAAAGCATGAAGAAAATGTCTCATAGATATGTATACATTAAGGAATCAAATTTTTCTACACATCAAAAACACCATAAAGAAAACGTAAAGGCAAATGACAAGGCTGGGATTCTATTTCCTGTGTTGCTAAAGAGACATTAGCGTTAATGTCTTAAAAATCCTTACAAACCGGCTGGGCTCGGTGGCTCATGCCTGTAATCCCAGCACTTTGGGTGGCTGAAGCGAACGGATCACAAGGTCAGGAGTTCGAGACCAGCCTGACCAACATCGTGAAACCCTGTGTCTACTAAAAATACAAAAATTGGCCAGGCGTAGTGGCACATGCCTGTAATCCCAGCTACTTAGGAGGCTGAGGTAGGAGAATCACTTGAACCTGGGAGGTGGAGGTTGCCGTAAGCCGAGATCGTGCCACTCACTTCAGCCTGGGCGACAGAGCGAAACTCCATCTAAAAAAAAAAAAAAAAAAAAAAAAAAAATTCTTAGAAATTAATAAGGAAAAACATTGACCTTTCTTCCAGAAAAATGAACACAATCAATCTATAAGAAACACAATTGGTGAGTTACATGAATACAACCCCAATTTTAAAGAAATACAAATTAAACAATAGTGAACTAACATTTTCTCTAATGAGTATTCAAGATTAAAAAACAAAGTCGAAACTAAATGATAACAAATTCAATGTATTGATTAAAGTCAGGACATTCTTATTCATTAGCAATGAAAGTGAAAGTTTGAGTCGCCTTCTAGAATTCAAGTCACACTATGAACCAACAATTTTACTTCTAAGAATTTATCCTAAGGAAATAATTAAGAATATGTGAAAAGATTTAGCTACATCATTGTTTATTATAGTGGAAAACTGAAAATGTGCCAAAAAAAAAAAATGAGCCAAATATTCAGCAGTGGGAATTAGCACAATATACCTTGATATGTTATCAAGGTAAATGTGTATGATAGGATACTGATGCATAAGGATAATTTTCAACATGGTAGATTTTCATTATGTTAAATGAAAAAATAAAAAATACATAAAATGTGAGCCCATTTTTGTAATAAAAAATATATTTATATAGTTATTCAAGGAAAAACATCTAGAAGGACATCACAAAATACCAACAGTAGGTATGATTCAAAGTCTTATAGGTGGTTTTCAGCATATAGATTACTCCCAGCAAAGAGACCTCTCTGACACTTGGTTTCTTCATCTGTGAAATAAAGGAATCATACTAGATTAGTTCTAAATGTTTTTAGAAAAGTATTTCATAATTCTGTAAGTAATGATGATTAATAACCTTGAGAACATTGTTATTTTTTTTTCATTGAACTTTGGAGTTAGTAGAGTAAAACCAAGTTTATCCTGAGCTATCCCTTGTTTTATTTAAAATTCACATCCTGGTGTTTATATATATGTGTGTGTGTATATATATATATATAGTGCTTTCTCACAAATGCTTGTTTTGGTATGGAGCGGGTTGGGCGGGTACAGACTTTCATTGAAATTAGGTACAGAATTCTTAGAGACACAAATTAAATCTTGTTAATATGTTATATACATTTTCATGTTTCATCTACCATTTGAAACCATATAACCATTTGAAATCTTGGTTTTGGTAGGTTTCTTTAATTAACATTCACATTGAAAAACTGTAAGAGATTCAACCCTTGAAAAAGTCCTTTTGCTAAAGAGATTTTCATGTGCTCTAAAAATTGGTGGAAAATAGTTCTGCTCTTATTATCAAATGAATGTCACTCTACTCTTATTTCTAGCTAATAGTAAAACCACCTGGAAAATGATAACATACAATAAATATCTCAAGTGGTCATTTAGTACTTTGTTGCGATAATGAAATAAAAAACACACTCAGTTTTAATTTGCTGTTAAACACTTAACATTTCACAGTGGCTGTTTGGAGGCCGTATACAATGATAGAAAAAGTGGCTTTCTAAAAGTGCTTTGCCTCATTCTTGCTTAACCTGGCAGACGTCATGAACTTCCAAGAGGGAACATATTTTATTTGCCTTATACCACCAGAGGATTTGGCCAATTATTGCTATTTATTTAATGTTGGTGTTGACATAGTGCCTTTTGCCCTGAGGAGCTCCAGGTGCTTTATAAAATTAGTCAGCAATTCACATCACGGTCTTTACGCCAGAGAGTGAACACTGAAAATAATAATGATTCGTGGAACCTACAGCCACCCCTAACTCGTATTTCTGTTTGCCCAGTGAAACAAAACAAATATGCCCAGTTCCCTCAGAGAGCTAGCAGCAAAAAGTTCTAGTGGGGCATCATGGGAGTTTCTCTCTTGTGTAACTAGGTGAACTCCTGTGAGGAAAATTTGCCATGCACCCTACAGAGCTGAGACTTACTATTCTCTGTTCTAAGACCCATACCTTCTCTGTTCTAGGACCCAGTAAGGAGCTCCAGTTTTTTCAGGCCTTTGCTCAAATATCATTTTCTTCATAAGATTTTTCATGACCATCTATTTTTAAAAACAGCTAATCCAAACCTATCATCAAGTGCAAAGTTTCTGTATCGTCATTCCTACATTATTTTTCTCTGTAGCACATGTAGCTATTCAGCACACTTAGATTTTTATTTATTTATTAATTAAGGGTTGACTCCCTCCCACCAGATGAAGAACGTTTGTCTATTCTGTTCAATTATGAATTGAAAAATTTCTGTTCCAAATATTGGTATTTGAACTGTGTATATACTGCCCCCTTTTTCTATAAAATACTGATGGAAGTTCATAGATATATACAATTCACAGATAATGTTACAAATTTATTTCAGATGTTACTTCTTGCCTTTTTCTATGCCAAGATACTTAACAAATACTTCAAAATTGAAAGCATTTTATTTTTACTGCTTATTTTATCTGTTCCACAGAATAGTTAGAGCTAGAGGAAGAATTATATAATATATTTATCAATAAGTCAACATCCTATTAATGGATGAACATAGAACCAACTCATAGAAAGCACAGTCAGAAAATCAAGGTGTGGCTTGCTTGGCATGAAAACATAATGCCCACAAGAACTACTGTTGTTGATTATGCTGTACTGTATGAGAACGGCATTTCTGACATTAGCTTTGATACTAGCCTTTTAGTAACCGAGTAAAGTTAGTTAGTATACTCACCCAGTTCAGATTATTAATTCAGTACTAACTCAGTAATTTGGTGTTACTGCATACTGAGATATCTAGCTGGATTCAGAATTTGCTCAATTCAATTAACAAATCCAGTGTTATGGGGGAAAAAAGCTTTGTGGGTAAGCATTTCTAAATTAGTGTTTTTTATGAAGCCACAATATTCTGGTAGTTCATCTTTTCCTTCAGTTCTCTGAAATTGTAATCATTTCTAAATTGTTGCTTTCCAGGTAAAAGATGTGAGATAGGGAAAGGAAGGCTTTCTTAGGAATTTTTTTCTTTCATTGCCCAGTTAAATTGGATTTATGATTTATATCCATTCATCCTATCCATACCCATCATATATCTGTCATATATCCATTCTATTCATATCCAATCCAATTCATAAGACTTTTCCATCTTTTTTCATGAGATTAGATTTTTTTAGCAGGTGAGAAGAAATAAAAGGCACATAATACTAACATGTTCCTGGCATTCCAACAGATAATAATGCCATAGCAAGTTTATAAAGATTAAAAATACCCTGGCTCATTATGACTTTGATGGGCCCAATGCACTTTTGGCTTTGTGGGTCTGCTCCTCATAAAAAGTACAAAATTATATTTTGTTGATGCATTTATGTAAAGACAAATATAATCTAAACTGTATTGTACTCATTTTTTTTCCAGATTTTAAAAGAGATTTAACATTTCTATGAGATCCTAAAATTATCATGAGCTCTAGAAATAGTGCTTACTATGCTATTGGATAAACTAAGCTGGCATTGTCATAGCTAAATTGGTTACGTTTTAAGCTGTGAATGAAGGGAAATTTGGTAAACCAAACAACTGTTTTATGCCCATTGTTCATCATTCCAGTATAAATATATTTTTACTATTAACATTAGTTATTACAAGTGGAGTGTGAAGGAATGGAGTCAGGGTTTGGAAAGAGCGCTAATGCAAGTATTTGACTCCATCAACAAAACTTTATGTAAAAATCTTCAGGTTTTGTGCCTGTAATCTTCTTATAGGATTTAATGCTATTTTACTTTGTCAAAAAAATTTTTCTTCAGAGATTTGTATTTTTAAATGACTGATGCTATGAAAGAAAATGCCCTCATGATTATATTTGTATTGTGAATTTTTACAGTAGGGACAAACTAGAATTTTTCATGCAGAGAGCACCTTGGGTTTTACTCACTATAGCTCTTCAAAGTTCTTCAAAGTTCAAAGTAAAAATTGATGCTACAGTAATTTTCCTATAATCTAGGTGAAAAGCCCACATATCATTTAACAAAGTAGACGCTCATTCATATTTAACACAAACTCTTTTTTCTTCTGTTGAAGCCGACTTTTTCCAATTTTTAGTTTCCAGTTATCTATGGTTCTGGGAAACAGAGCTAACTTGGATTCATTAATCCTGTAAACAAGTGTTTCTTGAGAAGCTCCTGGTTATGAACTACCTAGAATGAAACTGGGTAAACTAATATCAACATCCATTCTTTTGCCAAACATCACTGATAAACTGCAACTTTTTTTTTTTTTTTTTTTTTCCACATGAGTGGTCTTGGAATCACATTTCTGCATTGAAAACCCAGCACTGTTGCTGACTGGCTGCATGGCCTATATCTACTCATGTTTCTGACCGTACCAGGTTCCAGGCACTGTTCTAGGCACTGAGGATGAAAAGATGAATAATATGGAGTTCCCATCTTCAAAAAAGTTACAATTTAAAGGAAGACAGGCAAACGAAAGTTACCCCACAAAATAATAAAAATGCAGGGGTAAAACTAGGGCATAGTTATATTTTGGCTTGTCTCTTTACCTCTGAGATTCTTTTGCTTTTTATGTAATTGGATTTTAACCTCAGAAGACTGTTAGGTTTAAAGATGATAATGTATAAAACGTATCTAGCATAGGACCTGGGAAATGCTCATACAACAGATTCCAATTGTATCACTTTTTTTTAATTATAAAGAACAAGTCAAAATGAAAAGACTGAAGAAAAATAAATCATCAGTTAGCTAACTGGTCCCTGAATGTGAGAGGTAAGACTATATATAAATATGTTAGTAGTTCAATAGACAGTCTGTTAATACATCTGTATATATTATTTAGCCCAGGTATAGAAATAGAGGCTTCATCTGATCCACAGCAATTATAAAAGCAATACAAAGTAATAGGCTCTTACACAATACTTTGAGTAATGATCAGAATTTTCTGTTGCCATCCACACATTTGGGTGAGATGTAGTGAGTGCTAGAAAATAAAACAGTTTGTATTAAAAAGGGTGTGTTAAAAGAAATAAACTAATCCTTGAGAAACATTGTCATGCAATCTCATATCTAGAAATTGTGCCTATGTTCTGGCTATAAATTGTTGAATTGGGAAGGAGTTATATTTAGGACACACATTGACACTACATATGACATTTGAAAAAACACTTGCTAATTCAACTAACAGCTCGCTTCTCCCCACTACTCACTGTGGAGAGAGCTTCCAGCTAATAGCTTAGAATCTCTCAGGCCAACCACTGATGGAACCCGGTGCTATGTGATTGTAAGAATTTCTTTCTTGCTCTGAATGTAACTAAAAGTAATGGGCTTCTTATTTTTTCCTTTTCCTTTTGTGTTATAGATGGCAAAGACTGTTTCTCATCAGTCTCATATAGCCAAATTAGGTTTATCTCTCATGCTGACTGATTAAAAGTGTTAAATCCTGGGCACGTTGTCTCCTGAGTCCTCTGAAATCCATGTCAGAATAGGAGTGCTCATTACCAGACTCGATGAGGAGCTCCTTTTCCAGAACTTCTCTCTATTACACACTAAGGACAAAGCAACTCTGCCTAAATTCCAAGCAACCATGACCTGTGGCTGTCTTGGAACTTTTGCCCTCTGGCATGGGTAGAACTAGCGTCAATTGGGTAATTCAATCCCTGAGTTCCTTCTTCAATGAATGAGAGAATCCAGGAATGTGTTGCCAGTTGCCTTTTCCTTGTGCCCAGTTTTCCTTGCTGCAGGATGATGACAGTCTATTTCCACACCTCCCCTCCTGCCACTACAGGATTTATGATCTGCATGCCCCAGTTGTGAAGCTGGCATGTAACATTTTGTTGCCACAGGCCTGTGAGTGTTTAGAAGTTTGTGTTTGTATTTCCAGGGCTACAGTTTGAATATTGAAGGAACAAACAGATAGCAAACAATTCAGAGGTCAAGTTGTGACTGCTTCCTCATTTGGAGAGCTTATTTTATGTCTGTATATTCTATACTCAGATTCCCACATAACTTCTGTTTTTTCCACCTTCATTGCTTTGGTTAGATGCTTTCAAGTGCATTTTTTTTTTTTTCTGTAAGAAATCCCCATAAAAGAGTTGTTTACTTGAAGTGATGGGTAAGCAAAGTTTGCCTGACGTGGAACCTCAGAAACTTTCCCCTAAGGAAAAGGTCTGGCGTGTGGGTGGGCGCTCTTCCATCCAGACGCATGGGAATGTAGCCAGGCAGCCAGGAGACGCATTGACTTGTGACCACTGGGAAGGATGCCTAGCCAGAAAAGTCCCAGCAGCTGGGTCTGTTAATCTTTTCTGAATGAACCAGCAGGCATTTGACCTCTCTAAACCTGTCCTGGATTCCTTTGTATCATTGTAATCATCTTTTTACTCCCTCAAGAGTTCCCCTATAAAGTTGTTCTTAATAAAACTCTTTTGCCCACTTCCCCCTGACCTTCTGAGTTGAATATGAATTTCACTAATCCGTGAAAGAAACCACCATGACCTTCATAAAGCCATTTCTACTCTGTTTGGTTCCTCCCTTCTAAGAATTTGTTCATTTGAGCAAGTATTTGAGTCTAAATGGATCCACTTGGACATTTTAACAATTATCATGAACCTCAGTATCCTTAAAGTGTAGCTAAAACAGGCTCAAAAAATTCAGATAGCGTAATCTACTTTCTCTTTCCCTCCTCCAAATTTGAGTGGATTAATTCACTTCACCATGCCAGCATCTGAGTACAGAATAATTTATTTCTGTGTCATTTCATGATGGAAGCCCGGCTGGCATTAGCTCAAATTATGCCGCTGGCTATTAATTGAAGAGAACTTCCCTGTCACTCCTCAGTCAAACACGATCTGATTCAACAGATCCTTTTCACTCTCATCCCTTCTATTCTACCAGAAGAACAAATGTAAATAACTTTCACTTGGCTCTGCTTGTCATGGATTATAAATTACCTGGCAGCATTCAGACTGACCACATTACTGTTTTGGGGGCTGCTTGTTTCAGTTGATTAGTATTTCTAGAAGAGTTTCGTACATTTCATCTCTGAGGCGTTAATGATGTCCACTAGAAGGAAATATTGTAGCCTGCCTTTGTTCTTACATACTGTATAACTAATTTTCAATCTAATTTCAACAAGATGTCAAATTCTAGCACCTGTAGGGCAAGTGCTGGTCTTCTATGAATTGATTATATGTTTTTCTATCATACTCGATGGTGTACAAGCCCAGGTTGTATTTTAAATAGAACCCCAGGAGAGAGCTTTGTTCTGGAATTTAGAAATATATATTATGTGCCAAAATTATTTGATGAGTGCATTTTGTAATTCTTAAAATACAAAACTACTTGGCATGAAGAGATGCTATAGTATGTTAAAAATTGTGGAACTTTTTCATAAGATGAAATTCTGTGCAGAAATGAGGTAGCAGAATTCTTGTGGGAGTGCTAAAATGGTTCATCAATTTGATCCTCACTGCATATGAGAATTCACCAATTATATTACTCTCTGAAAATATGTTTCAGTATTGAGGGCCTCTTTTTGCCCTTCCTCCATCCCAGTGTCTATACTCTCCATACAGTGTGATCACTGGGTGCTGCATGACTAGTCATTATTATACGCTCAGCCCTGAAAATGAACTTAAGATGGTAAAATCATACCTTGCCAGGGTTTGGGTGGCTGTGAGGGATTCAGTATGATTTTAGCAACAGGGACTGGAAAAGAAATCAGAACTTGGCAGAGAAAAAAATAGCACTAGGATACTAGAAGAGACCTGGGAGAACTAGCTTGACCTTAGAGGCTCATCTTGTGGGTCATTTGAGAAATAGTATCAAAAGGGCATAAGAGGGCCTGGTGTGGATTAGACTATTTGGGGTTACAGGAGATCCAAAGCTAGAAGGGGCAACAAAACATTGTGGTATGAGGCCATCCTAGTTTGAACATCAGGCACAGGATCTAGTGTTCTCAAAGTAGATCTCAGGGAATGGGCAGCCTGAGAAGAAGAGTAGATCATGCAGAAGCCAGAAGTTACCCCTAGATCCAGATCTGAGTGTCATGACCTAGACACAGTTAGTCCTTAAATGGGACCCGCCCTGGCAGGGTTCTTTCATGAACTCAGGCTGAGCCTGAAGTGAGTAGATTCAGCTGAAGGGAAAGTAAAGAACTATAAGTTGATAGACTTGCAAGATGGAGAGGCTGCTTTCAGGAAACCATTGATGATGTTATCAATCACATTGATAATATATGTGATTGCCCTTTTATAAGGGTATGCGCTTTCTGCACAATTATGAGAAAGTATTTAGCCAAACCTGTATTCCCTATATAAAGGGGGAGGAGATAGTATCCCATGGGAAATTCCTTCCCATATTATAAACTGGTAGACAACTTAGGCAAAAATGCTTTTACTCGTGTGAACACTGTTGAAGTATAAAGCCAGGGATTTAAGTCATGATAGGTGTTTATTTATTTTGAACATTTGCCAGAAGTTTGATGATGGATATATTTGTAGACTGGGTGTTAGAGGTTGTTATATTCTAAAAAGATACCTTCTGATTAATTTTCTTCGTTTGCAACAACAGTCTATTTTGGTAACATTTAATTTATGAACTTTGGTGTCATGTTAGACTTTATAAATTTTGGTTGTACATTCCCTGCAATGCTTACAGAGAGAGCCAGTCAGGCAATAATTATTGAGTGCCTTCTATTTTCTGAGCACTGTTCTAAATTCTAGAGATAAAGCAGTGAACCAGACAGAGTCTCCATCCTAAAAGAGCCTAGTGGAGGATGGGAACTGATGTAGTATCTTGTAATTGTCACAGTATAGTACACTTGCTTCTTCAGATGCCATTATTAAGGGCATCCCTTTCTTTAAATTCTGAGATCCCTTACTTGACTCAGCTTACGCCAGAACTGATGAGAATTAGACCTTCCTAAGGTCTTCTTTCTTCCTAAAGTGAAGATTGAAATAAATCTATAAGATAAAAATAATCCTACTACCAAGCCCCACTTAAGACTGGATTTTTAACTTGCTCTTCTCAGCACAGTGACACAACAGAGAACACAGAGGTTAATGGAAAGTCTTTGGAGCAAAGGAGATTTCAAAACCACCAGTTTGTTAGATTTGATGATCAGCTCTGCAAAATGTTTAAAGAAGATTTCTTACTCATATCTTATAAGTTAAGACTATAAATGGTTTAAATGGGGGAGGATGTGACAGGATTGAAAATCTTCCCCTTCCTTCGTGGCTATGAGAATTCACACTGAGCAACAGGGGAAGAGAAGGAACTAGAACTTGGAATGAGCTTATGTGTGGGCCCTCATTGTTCCAGGATTTACAAAGGGCTACGCTATCATCATATTAAACAAATGGCTCCTGCTCTTTGTGCCAGCTTAATTGCCACCTTGGCTCCTGAACAAAGAAATCACCACTGAGGCAAAACATGTTTGCTATTCAAGGCAAAACCCACTTAGAGCAATTTTTGGGTTGTTTTTCCATTTAATTTTTTAACTTGCAGAAATAGCCCTCTTTTTTCTGGTTTTTGTTGGGTTTTTTTTGTTTGTTTTGTTTTAAATGATGTACCCTTGTGCTGTTAAGTTTTAACATGGGGCCGGGCGCGGTGGCTCAAGCCTGTAATCCCAGCACTTTGGGAGGCCGAGGCGGGTGGATCACGAGGTCAGGAGATCGAGACCATCCTGGCTAACACGGTGAAACCCCGTCTCTACTAAAAATACAAAAAACTAGCCGGGCGTGGTGGCGGGCGCCTGTAGTCCCAGCTACTCGGAGGCTGAGGCGGGAGAATGGCGTGAACCCGGAAGGTGGAGCTTGCAGTGAGCCGAGATCGCGCCACTGCACTCCAGCCTGGGCGACAGAGCGAGACTCCATCTCAAAAAAAAAAAAAAAAAAAAAAAAAGTTTTAACATGGAATGCAGGCTTTATGTATTTAGGCAGTAGTGCTGAGTTAGATACTGGTACCAAAAAAGGAAAGAGAACAAGAGGATGGCACATGTCAAAATGCCTGACAGAACTGCATGGACAGAACTAAATGTGCTTCCCTACTATTAGTTACATGTATAAGTCACATCTCAAAGTGTGTTCCCCAGGTCAGCATCAATATAACCTAGGAACTTGCTGGAAATGCAAATTCTCTGGTTCCATCTCAGGCCTAATGAATCAGAAACTCTGGGTGGAAGGGAGTGGCCCAGAAACCTGCATTTTACAAAGACCTCCAGGACACTCTGATGTATGCTAGAGTCTGAGATCCACTGGTGCAAAGAATACCGCAGGACAGATGTAGACTAACTAAACTAGTTCTGTTTCTCTTAAAATGACGTTGACAATATTTAGAATTTTGAAGAATGGTATAGAAATTCATAGCTCGTGTGTGTGTGTGTGTGTGTTTTAGCAGAATTCTGTTTTAGAAAATATGGAGTAGACTTTCTTTTATCTAGTTTTGTTATTTTTTTAAAAAATTAAGAAGTAAGTAAAGAAGTATAGCCAGCTACTTCCATAATTTTGTAGAAATAATGAAGTTTATTCTAGCAGAAACGTATATCTTATGGAGTAACTTCCCTAATATTCTGTCTAGACATATATTCTTTTTTAGACAGGAATACAAAAGAAAATTGGCTTCTTCATCAAGTTCAAAGAAATGGTGTTTTAATTCTGTAGAGAAGTAATTTCATTTTCTCAGAGAAATGGGTAGACAGATATTAGTAATTTAATTCTCTTCTTAAATGATGACTGTATAGTTCTTACCAACGCTGAAAGAAGTAGAGTCAAATAGATTTAAATCTGGCTGGTGATTAGAATTTTTTGGGGGGGGTACGGTGGGTGAAACTGTATTGCAGGGAGGTCTGTTGTAATAAGCTGACAGCTAGTTATCATGCACTACCCTGCAGTTCTTTGACATGATAGCTAAGGGCGTAGACAAAAATCTGAACTCTATGGTCTTTGTACATAACTGCATTCAGATTAATTCACTTAATAAATATTTGTGAAGCACCTACCGTGGACTTATCACTATAATGGGCTAAGGTTGTACAGTGAGCAGGATACTCACATACATGATTCTCGTGAAGCTGGAGGTCCAATGGTAAAGCTAGATGAGTAAACATCAATTATAGTGAAGTATAATCACTTTCAGGATGAGGCAGAATATAGGATGCTATGCAAGCAGTCATCCTTGATTTTAGGACTGGGTGATGTGGAGTTCAGGAATGGTTCATGGAAGAGGCACTAAAGCTACAGGCTGAATAGAAATTAGCAAGGTGACGGATAGGGCAGGCAGAGAGAAGAGCATATGCAAAGTTGGAAAGTGGAGAGTTCTTGACGTTACCATGTTACTGAACATGCATATCGTGGAGTTTAGGATGCAGAGAGGACAGTTGCACATGGTCTGGAGAATAATGGGAGATGAAGCTGGGAGTAATGCAGGGAACAGAAAATAGCAGGCCTTGCTATCCATGTTAAGAATTCTGGACTTCATTCCAACAAAAGGGAAAGCCTTTGAGTTTGTAGTATTTGGCTGTGCTGTAGAGAGTGTATTGGGGAAGGACAGTGCTGAAGGAAAGGAGACCAGCTGGGACATTGCTGCAATAATTCAGACCAGTCAGTACTCATGGCTTGGTCCAGCAGCAAGGGGAGAATGAAAAGTAAAGAGATTTAGGAAATAGCTACTTAGGAAATAGATTCAACGGGACCTGGCATTTCAATATATATGACAGCAAGGAACAGGAAGACACTTGTGACAACTAGATGAACAGTAGGCCATTCACTGAGTTTGGAGTCCAGCAAGAGGAGTGGGTTTGAGGGTGAAATTATGTGTTCTATTTGGGCTAGTCGAGTCTGAGAAGTCTGTGGTTGTCCAAGTAGAGATGTCCAATAAACTGTGGAAAATGCAACCCCTTATGCCTCTCTATTCTCATAAATACTTTTCATGCTTTTTCACAGCAGAGGCTAAAGCCAAACAACTTTTACAGTCATTGATTACTTCTATAGTGATCGGGCACTACTCTTGATGTCAGTTTAAGTGTCATGTGAATTTTAGAGTTGCAGAATTTTTCTGCACAAAATCCTAGAAAGCAACTTGGTTTACTCAATGAAACCTGCCTGCCAACTAACAAGACCTATTATCTTTCAGTTGGGGTTTTATTTCAACAATGGAAACTATGACAGAACTGGGATGGTCTAACCCCAATTTGAACACTCTATTCTCATTTTCATTAGGAATCACTTCCCTGTAATCATAAAACGTAAATATATTTACTATAGACGTGTTGTTTGGTGAAAGCAACACTAAAAATGAGTAGATGAATATAATAGCTAAAGGATAAAATAGGAGTTCCCATTTTTAAAAAGAAGGACTATGTTTACAACACAACTCTCCTTAATTCTATAGTGTTATTATAGCAGTGAATTTTCAAATAAAATGTTAAAATTGGAATGCTAGAAGTTTTCTTCTATCATATCAAATAAGTGAAAGGTCACCTGTTTGATGATTACATATTCAAGTGATAGTTCTCAAAAAGTAAATAAAAATCTCATATAAATTATAAATCATTCTGCAAAGTTTTGCCTAATATTTTCTCCATAATTTTGAAGCTTCTGAAGTTATTTTACTTTTGAGAAGCCACAGATGGTCATAAAAATTAATATAAATTCAATAAATTTCAACTAGCCTTGAGGAATAAAGAGAGCAAGGATTGTCATCAACACAATTAAGAATGGCCAAATCCTATTAATGGTTTCAAAGTACCAAATTAGAAAAGTTAGGAAGCATGAATAATTTATTTCTGACAACATATCCTTTTTAATATCTGCATTACTGTGGTCTGCTAAGGAGACAAACCTACTCATGTGACATACCATGTGTAAATGTTTTCCTAATTAATAATTGGAAAGTTTCTGTGTGAAACACAAACTTTCTAATCATACATAATGTAGACTACAGGCAGACAGTTAGGAGTTGGTCAAAGCTGTCAAAGCTTCTTTTATGGAAATCTCTTTTCCTGTGATCTTTATCCTATTCCAGATACTCAGAACTCTTTTTCTCTATAGTACTTAGCTAACACAGTGTTTATCCTCACATCCTATCATAGCTTTTATATTAACCACTCAGCAAATATGTGTGCATGCACATACACACACACCCATACATATATATATTTAACCATCTAGAAACTATGTTAAATCTTCTGTAAACTTCAGATAAGCCTGCTTAAATTGGGGGTGGGTCTTATTGTAGCATACCAAATGGTTCATATACCAAGTATATATTTGTCATACTATGTGGAACAGTATTATATTTAAAACTGAGGTCTTATTTCATGTAGGTTGTACCAAATTTGTGGTGGTAAACATTGCATTTAGCTCATTCACAAAGAGTGCAGAAATACAGATTATCCATGTTTTTCTGTAGTGCCACTCAGTGTAATAGGTAAACAATACATCTCATATTAAAGAAAAAAAGAGAGTCTTTTCAAAAGCTTGTAAGGGTCTGAATAAAGGTCTTGGAAATGTGTCATAACAGCTGAAATCGAAGAGATTTGAAAAAAATGGGAGAAGTTAAATATTGCAGATGCATAGAGCTGAGACTTCTTCATTGGAAATTGGGTAGTTCCAACTTTCATGTTGAAAATCTTTAAAAGTAGCCAAAAGCTAATTTTTTAAATCACATATTACAGATAGAACTACATGTGTATTTGATATATTCCATATTTGTGTATCCAAAATTAGCAAATCCATGGTATTTTCATTCTTTGTTTTAGATATTCTAATCATTTCTTAGCACTTTCAATACACATCTGCCCAGATTTCGTATTGCTAAATTTTAGACACTATTCTTTAAGTCTTGGAAGAGATCGACTTTTTCAGCACAACCCAGCCCAAACAAGGTAGTGTTACTGTAATATATGAAGACAACACATGTGCTGGTCTTGTTCAGGCATTTACTGCATTTTTATTGAATGTCAAGTATGTGCCAGGCAAAGTTCATCTAGGGATTTTAGGATTTCCAGGACCTGCCATTTATAAACTTCCTGGAAGAAAAATTAACCCCCTCAAAATGGGTATTGACATCCAGTTTGCCTTTATCGCTCCTCTGATGCCTTTTAAAAACTATATTTACCCATCTTATGTCAATAAAAAGGATGTATTTATTATAAGTTATGGCAGATAGTATTTTATAGACAACTTTATAGCCCACATGTTAAAGGTAAAAGTGAAGAAATTATGCTACTTTGCTGTATTTTCCCAGTGATTTATGTAAGTATTTACTCCCGGCAGGAAAATGCTGTAACACTGTTGCTGACAACAGGGCCCAAATAAGTATCAGCTTGATGTTCTGTAATACCTATTATCTTACTTGTTTTTGCATAATCCCTAGGAGGTAAATATATAACACTTTGGTTTCATTAGCATCACAACAGATTATTAGGCAAATCAACAGAATGAAATTAAAGTTATATTATCTAATTGAAAAAAGCCTTCACTTACATTTTCAAGCATTAGTTCTTATCCACTTTCAATCACCTGGGGAACTTTAAAAAATCTGATGCCTGGGCCAGACACCCAGAAAAATGACATCAGGCTTTCTGGGGACAGGACCCAGGTGACTGTGTTTTTCTAAATGTCTTTCATGACTCTGCTGCTTTAGAGGTTCACAGACTTCCACTTAAAGAACTGCTAGTTAAGAAATGGATCCATACTTGCTCTGACTCCCAGAGATATCACTTTTCACGTGTTCCTATCATTCAGAAAAAAATGATTTGAATCAGCTAGATACATGATAGATGACCCCCCACTACACACACACACACACCAATCTAAGCACAAAATTATCTTGTTGTCCTCAATAGTTTGCATGGATAAGTAATGCAAAATAAGTGTCATACCCAATATTAAGAAATTCTTAACAAGAAGCCCAAGTTTTCACCTTGTTTCCTATTTTTTCCTTCAGCCATCACATTCAAACCTGGCCCAAAGGTTTCTCACATTCTAGCCTCCATCACCACCACTATTGCTTTCACCTGGGCTTTTGGCAAGCTAGAAATTGCCAGACTTTCCTGACAACAGGCTCTGTAAGATTCAGTTTAAAGCTTACACTTTGGCTGGAGCTCATCCTCCTAACAAGAGACTGTGATATGTAAATCCACAACCTGAAATCTCATTGGCTCTCCATTGCCTACCAATAACCCCCAGTCCTCTACTCTGGAAGTCCTGGATGGTGTAACTCCATTGCACACAGGTTCTTCCCTTGAGGGCTCTCGGTAATGGAGTACTTTCATGTGCATGCTATTCTGCTGCTCTTGTGGAAAGAGTCTTCAACCCCATTCTGTATACCCTGGACACTCACCTTGTGAGACGCAGCTGAAACAGACCTCATTGTCTGGGACACTGTCCTTGGTTCTGTTGGAAGAATTAGCCACCAGATCCTTGAGGCTGTCTCAGGACTTTGGCTTCACCTTTACCATAACAATTGGAATGCAGGCAAAATAGTGTTTCCAGTTACTAAAATAAGACTATAGACCATATAATATGTTTGTTTTGTGCTTATTTAACTCACAGGGGAAAATACCCATATTTTTAAGACTCTGGATTTTAAAAATCTAGTTGATTAAAAGAGAATATTGTTGGCTTGTCTGTTTGGTTTTGTTTTTTGGGGGGTTTCCAATACAATTGTGGAGCAAGAAAATCAGTCTCTGGAAAATATGTCTAAAATGCGAGAGAAGATTCCAACAAAATAAGCTAGATTTCAGTTAATATGTGAAAATCATTTCTTCATATATACAATGTTTATTTTACATGGATAATTTATGTAAATTATTGAATAAATAATACTTTTGGGTTTGGGTTTTAGGGGAGGTTTTAGGTTTGGGTTGCAGTGGCGGCTTTTCAGCTGATTCAAATATCTAGTTTTCAGAATACTCTGCCCACATGATTTTTAGATATGACTTGGCCCTAATTGCTGACTCAGATTTTCACATTTTAAAAAGCAATTATGCATTTTCATATATATTATCAAACAAGATTATAAGATTTTAAGGTAAGAAAGTAAAAGGGTATTCACTAATGATCATCAGAATCACCTAGAAGGGCCAGTAAACCACACATTACCGGGCCTCTTCCCCCAAATTTCTAATTCTGTAGATCTCTGGTAAAGCCTCCAACTTTATGTTTCTAATAAGTCCTCAAGTGACACCAATGCTGCTGATCTGGAGACCACACTTTGAGAATCATTGCATTAAATTAACAATTTTATTGGTTGAGTTTTCACCACAATGTGCATATCTGTTGACTAACAATGAATAGCTTTGTTGTCGCCAAACACTGTAATGTTTCCAAATATCCATATATAGTCATAGGCCCAGAGAAACAAACCACATCTATATTAAGAGTGCTTTGTTGTTATCATTTGACCCCCACTTTAGTGTTTTTAATTACATCAATCCTGGAGAAAAATAACTGTTTTCTAATTTTGGCATTACAGATTTGCTAAGGCAATAGAAAATTCTCTTAAACCTTTAGATTTTTAGTCTTCTAGTAAATATAAGCATATGAGTTCCAAGCAAATTCTGAGTTTTAAAAAATTTAATAAAATTGACAAATGTTTTCAATAAAATTGGAGAGGCTCATTTCCTTGTACAAATATTCTAAAAATACATGATAAAAGTTCTAAGTGCTATTTGTTGAAAGATCAGCAAAATAACTCTACAAGTATTTGTGGGCATGTTATCTTTTATGTGATATTGGTTATAAACTTAAGTTATATGAAGACAGTGTGTTAGTTAAATTATGTTCTAGTCCTACCTTAAGGAAATAAAAACAGTAAGGCTCTTAGTGACTTTCTTCTGCACCACTGCAGTACTTGCTAACATGTTTTAATAATATGTAGTTGAGAATGATGAACTCTAGGCAGCAGGGTGACTTGGAGATACTAATGGAAATGCCCAGTCAAAAAGAGCCTGGACTAGAATGAGCTCTGAAGACTCCAAATAACTTTCTGTTATCCCACCATCTTCTTAGATGGTCCAATCATGCTACACTCAGTCTAGGGCAGTGACCCTGAGGAATGGTATGTTTGGCAAAAAAGAAACCAAAGAAGGGTATTGCCATGCTTTAAGATTTTCCCACATCTTTTTCAGCATCTTGAATGGGGTTTCTGAAAGTCTGAGGAGTGAACTGTGACCAAAATTGCTGATATTTTGAGCTCAAAGAAACTGAAATTTTTAGGTAAGAATACTAAGACCAACTTAAAAAATATAGTATCAATGATTTACATTTCTTTAGCTGAGAATTTTCAGACCACTTTAATGCAAATCACATTGATTGATTCTCTAAACCACTCTATGAAGTGGGCAAAGTGATGGTCTCATTTTTCAAATGAGGACTAAGATTTATTTAATTAAAGTGGTTAACTCTTCAAACATCTAGTAGAGGCTAGCCAGATACATTGGCTCACACCTGTAATCCCAACACTTTGGGAGGCTGAGGCAGGCAGATCACCTAACTGGAGTTCAAGACCAGACTGGCCAACATAGTGAAACCCTATCTCTACTAAAAATACAGAAATTAGCTGGTCATGGTGGCAGCAGGTGCCTGTAATCCCAGCTACCTGGGAGGCTGAGGCAGGAGAATTGCTTGAACCCAGGAGGCAGAGGTTGCAGTGTGCTGAGATAGTGCCACGGCACTCTAGCCTGGGTGAGAGTGAGATTCCATCTCAAAAATCAAAACAAAAAAATCTAGTAAGGGTCTATGTCTAGCACCTGCACTTCAAATATGTGCTTGTCATGACATCATTAGCCCAATTCAATTTTCTTTCATTAATTTGCTGAAATAAATATTTTTTGAGTTTATACTGTATACCAGGTGCTGCTGTAAGTGCTAGGAATATAACAAATCAAACAAATAAAAATCCATGACCTTTTGGAGCTTACATTTCAATGAGTATAGGCAAAATAATGGCCCCTGCAAAGAGTTCTACTGCCTAATCCCTGGACTATATGAACGTTACTTCACATGCAAAAAAGGATTTTGCAGATTTGATTAGGGGCACAGACCTGGAGATGTAGTGTCTATAATAGCCCGGTGGGCCCAATCTAATCGCACAAGTCCTTCTAAGCAAAGACTTTTCCCTGGTTATGTTAGAGAGATATGTGATAACAGAAGAAGGGTTAGAGAGATGCAACTTTGTTGGCTTTGGAAATGAAGGAAGGGAGCCAGGAGCCAAGGAATGTGGACAACTAGAAAGGTCAAGGAAGCAGATTCTCCCTTAGCCCATTCAGAAAGGAATGCAGTCCTGAAGACACCTTGATTTTAGCCCTTTGAGATCTGTGTTGGACTTCTGATCTACACAACTATAAAGTGATACATTTTAATTGTTAAATCACTAAGTTTCTGATAATTTGTTACACCAGCAGTAGAAAACTACAGAAAAGATAGACAATATTCAAGAAAAATAAGTAAAAAATATATTATATGTTGGATAGTGGTACGTGCTAAGGAAAAAAGGGAATGACATAGGCAGTATCAGTAGGGATGCAATTTTGAATAGCGTGGCCCTCCAGGTTGACATTTGCATAGACTTGAAGGAGGTGAAGGGCAAGAACATTTCAGATGAAGGAAACAGGAGGCTAAAAGCTGAGACTAGGACAATGATCAGCCTGACTAGATTCTGAATATCACCGCTAAAAGGGCAGTTTCTACTTCAGAATACATGTACAAGCTTCCCCGGGAGTCATGTGTGATGATTTACAATAAAGTTTCAAAACTCCACAGATGACATTCTTACTTTTCTATAAGGAAACAGTCTTGCCCGGATAACATCATTTACTTTTTCATGTTTGCTGGAGAATTCATTAAGAAATTCAATACACCATATTCAAAGAAGATGAATTCTTACACTCACTTAAAATTTGGTCTAAGGCAAACAATTGAAGATGTTCAGACTGAGTCTTTTTGGACCATCTACTCAACATCATTATCAACCAACAGCTTATACCCCTTCAAAGGGATCTCAAATTATATTTGATCCTGAGTTGTTGCTATAATAAATTTAGAGCTGGAGAAAAATAGTCATTGTAATTATTTTATTATTAGAGACCGACTTACATATGCTGAATAAATAAAAACAAAATGAGAGTTAATTCTGTGCAAAATTCACCATCAATTTTGATGAAATTTCCTATTGATACTTCCAAGTACAGTAGACCTTTTGTATCCATGGATTCCACATCTATGTATTCAATCCAAAATTGTTTTTTAATAATATGGTTGTGTATATACTGAACATGTACAGACTTTTCTTGTCATTCCCTAAACAATACAGCATAGTAACTATTGACATAACATTTACATTGTACTAGGTATAAGTAATCTGGAGATGATTTAAAGTATATTGATGTGTGTAGGTTATATACAAATACTATGTCATTTTATATAAGAAACTTGAACATCCATGGATTTTGATATCTGCAGGGAGTCCTGGAACCACTCCCCAAAGATCCCGAGGGACCACTGTAATCTAATTGAGGCCAAGTTTCATGGGTTTGTATCCTCTTAAGTACCTGGGGGGAAAAACTGTCTGATTTTTTTTTTTTTGAAGTTTTAGTATACTGTATATTTTAATTTTCGAAGAAAGGAAAACAGAAATTTTATGATCTATGTCAATAGAAGTGTTAATATAAAAAGCAAAGAAATGCCTAGGTAAATATTGGCCTGGTAATAAACATTCTGCAATGCTGCTTCATGGGAAATATGCTTTACCTTGCTACTCAAAATGTGATCCATGAACCAGCAGTATGAATATCACCTGGACTTGGTAGAAATTCTTGGACCCCACCCTGACCTAGTGACTCACCATTTGCATTGCAGTAAGATCCCAGGTGATTCATATGTGTATTCAATGTGAGAGGCACTGCACCGGGGCCATACCTGGGGCCCGCATGAAACACACCAAACATTGTATGTTCTTTACATCCTGACAAGTCCGTATGAACTCACATTATTCTGAATACAGTGCACTAGCATATCTATCATGTTTTGAAAAGCTATTTTCATCAAGGGAGCTTAGTATCTGGTGCTCAGGAGATACCTACAGAGAAGTAGACAGTGTTATGCTGTTGAGAATCTATCAAACCTTTTGGTCGTATAATGTTTTTATTTCAAAACCTTAAATTGGTCAACATATTTTTTAATATTTAATAGTTGAGGGATGAAGAGGACAGAAGTTTAATTAGTTCAAAGGAAGGTAAATTGGGAAGGAAACAAATTTTTTGTTGAATCCGAATTTTCAGAATGAAAGAACACACCAGTGCCCTGTGGTTCAGTGCTAACACAGCTGTGATGTGACCCTTCAAAGGTCAATGCTTGTGCCCCCATTGCTGGCCATCCTTCTCCTGGTCAATGTTGATGTGTCATTGGCTGGCTCTGTGTTGCTGGCTTGGTCTTGCTTTCACTGAACTTTGGCCTCCACAAAACTTCTAAGTAGCATTACTCCTACTTGTTAATCTTGGAAACACACAGGGTGAGTGAAATTCCATTTTCTTTCTTTTTTTTTTAATGATTAATAGATGATTTATTTAAGTAAGAATCCATATAGTCATCATTGCCAGACTTAATATGAGATGTTAAATGTTCCATCCAATTTTCCTTCCTGGATAAGTTTTTCTTTTCTATCCCTGTCAGTTTTGAAAACATAATACCAGAAGAAGAGGGGCCCGATTCCACACAGAGCTTCCAAGAGTGAGTTTTTAGGAGTGAGTCTGAAATTAGGATAGACATTTGCTGATCTCGAATCAAGGCACGATCTTCAGTGAGCTCTTGGCGGTTAGGGTTGTTGTACTGAAGCAGGTAGTCTTGTTTCAACTGGGCTCTTATGGCCAACTGTTCAGCTTGCATCTGCCGGGCTTCCAGAGATATGTCATATTCGGCTGAGGGTCAAGGACAGAGTGGCGAGGTGCGACGGAGTATATTTTGGGAATGACATTTTGGTGACCCAGTGCACAACTGCCTGAAATTCCATTTTCATGTGACACTTTTGTATCTGTAACCATCAGGTCTGTTCCCTATGTTTTCTATTCCTTAAGTTGGCTACCATTATACTATCACATCGCTTTCCTTTTCTAGTGACTCCCCATTAGGCTAGCTCCTCTCTCATAACCTTCTTTTGTAATTTAACGGCCCAAAGATGAGCAAATTCCAGAAATTCCTAAAGTAATTCAATTACTTCAGAGCATCATAGAGACTCTTTTTTTCATTGCCTCATCCTGGGGGTGATTTATCAATGAAAATGACTTTAGTTTGATACACGCTGGCTGCCTCATTGTATCATTGTGACATCATGCACTTAACTAAAAGGGCTTGACTTAGGCATCATCTCCTTCTCTCTCAGCAGCTGCTCAGTTAGATGTTTTTGTTTTAACCAAAGGGCAGGACTTCAAATATGACCCTATTTAACTCCATCTGGTTATATTTAGGCCTTATGCTCTTTTTATATCCTGATTCTGTCATCCATTCTCTTAGCTGTCCTTCCCAGTTTGATGTAATATTATTTTCTCAAACTATACCCTTTTCCATAATAAAGATTGTCACTGCTCCCTCAGGCTTCCTTAAGCAAGCTTTATAATATGTCTGATAGAATCTCTGTTTCTGATTGTACTCAGTATAGATTTGTTTCCTGGCACACATGTATGTGTTCTTCAATATGTCACTTAATCACAGTGCCCCTTTTAGATTACAAACTCCTGTCACCAAGGGTTTTGTTCCCTCTTTTCAAAGCAGAACTTAAAAGAATTTTGCTTACCTTTACATCGACTTTAACTGTTCACATCATTGACTTTAACTGGATGATGGTTGACGACTGATGGCCAACTAACAAAAAAGGAGTTGAGGAATTGAGGTTTCGGATATAACAGAAGGATACTTAAGACTTTTAATGAATAAATAAACTAATTTTTCTTAGCAAAATGGTTCAGATAAAAGTAAGAGTGCGTCAGAGAAGGCTGTCATTGGTTTATTTGTTATATTCCTAGCTGATGGTGATTGTATGTTAGCCAAATATCTTGCATTGGATTTTAAAACAAATCAGAAGTAGATGACTCAGAAATGGTGACAATAAAATTATAGACAAGCCCCTTGCTACAGCAGCTCTTATTAATTAAATATCTGAGACAGAAGAATTAAAAGAGAAGAAAGTGGTATACAATTTGGAAGGCTGGCCATAAAAGTATTTCTTTCAGCTGGAGACACCTTACCTGCTTAAATATATAAAATTTTTGAAGAAATAAGAATAGATCTTATTTTACTTTACAATGAAGGCTTGAAATATTTGAAAGTTCACTTTATTGCAATAGGATTAAGTACATCAAACTTCATTCTTATCTCTCTCAAATATTAGGAGTGTAACTTTCAACTGAACTTCTTTACCTGCTGTAATATACTCTACTACAGTGATATTTTAAAATGAATACTTTGCGAACGTAGTACTAGAATATGGATAGTGTTTTGAATATTTTAATAGCCTTACAGGATTAAAAAAAGGATCTTATAAAAAGTATGTGTAGTACCATTCAATTTTTACAAATTTATGCATTTGCTTATTCATATATGTAAATTGAAAATTTACATATAAGCTTATACTCAGAAAAAGATAAATGTTGTAAACACACTTGCACGCATGCACACACCATAACAACCACCATGCCATTCAGTGATTATTTCAGGGTAAGTACAATTGCAGAAATTTTACATAGTCACGTTTTGCCTGTATTTTCTGTTATAAGCTTTTGTTTTGGCATAAGAAGAAAATAATTGGCCAGGCGCGGTGGCTCAAGCCTGTAATCCCTGCACTTTAGGAGGCCGAGACGGGCGGATCACGAGGTCAGGAGATCGAGACTATCCTGGCTAACGTGGTGAAACCCCGTCTCTACTAAAAATACAAAAAACTAGCCAGGCGCGGTGACCGGCGCCTGTAGTCCCAGCTACTCGGGAGGCTGAGACAGGAGAATGGCGTAAACCCGGGAGGCGGAGCTTGCAGTGAGCTGAGATCTGGCCACTGCACTCCAGCCTGGGCAAAAGAGCGAAATGTGCCCAAAAAAAAAAAAAAAAAAAAAAAAAAAAAGAAGAGGAAAATAAATTTAAAAATTTCCCAAAAACATTCTTTGTTATAGTCAAAAATTAAAATGAACAGTGTCTATCAATAGGAGAATGGCTATACAAACAAAAAAGGACAAATAAGAAATAAAATTGGCCAGGTATGGTGGCTCATGCCTGTAATCCCAGCACTTTGGGAGGCCAAGGCTGGTGGATTGTTTGAGCCCAGGAGTTTGAGACCAGCCTGGGCAATATGGCAAAACCCCATCTCTACAAAAAAATACAAAATAATTAGCCAAGCGTGGTGGCATGCGCATGTAGTCCCTAGCTACTAGGGTGGCTGAGGTGGGAGAATTGCTTGAGCCTGAGAGGCGGAGGTTGCAGTGAACAGAGATCACGCCACTGCACTCCAGCCAGGGAGATAGAGCAAGACCCTGTCTCAAAAAAATAAATAAATAAATAAAATTAAACAATGGGAAAAGATTCCTGTTGCCATTTTAAATGTTGATCAACATTCAAATTTTCTGTGGTTTTAGATAACAAGACATGTCAACCTCCTGAAACAGTCATTGATGTAAATAATAAGAATATATATGCATTTGACTTTACCTGAGTTTAAAAGTAGAGAGAAAACATGCATTGAAGCACGCATACAATTATTTTCTAAACATATCCTTCAGTTTCAGTGTTTTTTAATCAAACCACCAGGAGAATGGTGCAGCAGACAATGCCAGTCCGTGTCTCCCCCTTCATGGTCCCTTAGTTGTCATTGATGGGTGACTGCAGAGAACCATAGGGATTTGAGGACCTAACAGAGATATGTTTTACATTGAGAGCGGACATAAGCTCCTCGTTGCCTCATTGTGGTTTGCACTTCAAGCTGCAGCGTATACTTTTTCTAAGCTGTGTGGTCTGCCTTCCTAGAACTGCGTGCCCTGTACTGTTATTTGAGAATGTTTATCTAGCGAGGAGTGCTGCGTTGCTCCACTGTGCATCACAGGGCACAGGAAGCAATGGTATGACATTTTTGCTGCACATCTATTTTTGATTATTCTTAAAAGATGAAAATGTTAATCACTACAAGGGTGTATTAGTCCATTCTCATTCTGCTATAAAGAACTACTTGAGATTGGATAATTTATAAAGGAAACAGGTTTCGTTGACTCACAGTTCTGCATGGCTAGAAAGTTCAGGAAACTTAAAATCATGGTGGAAGGGGGCACAAACATGTCCTTATTCACATGGCAGCAGGAGAGAGAAGTGCAGAGTGAAGGGGGAAAAAGCCCCCTATAAAACTATCAGATCTCCTGAGAAGTCACTCACTATCATGAGAACAGCAGGGGGAACTTCTCCCATGATCTAATCCCCTCCCATGAGGTTTCCTCTCCCAAAACATGAGGATTACAATTTGGATTACAATTCGAGATTTGGGTGAGGACACAGAGCCAGACCATATCATTCCACCTTTTGCCCCTCCAAAATCTCATCTTTCTCACTTTTCAAAACACAGTTATGACTTTCCAACAGTCTCCCAAAGTCTTGACTCATTTCAGCATTAACTAGGTAGTCCAAGTCCAAAGTCTCAACTGAGACAAGGCAAGTCCCTTCCGTCTATGAGCCTGTAAAATCAAAAGCAAGTTAGTTACTTCCTAGATACAGTGGAGGTACAGGCATTGGGTAAATACACTCATTCCAAATAGGAGAAATTGGCCAGAACAAAGGGGCTATAGACCCCATGCAAGTCCAAAATCCAATAGGGCAGTCATTAAACATTAAAATTCCAAAATGATCTCCTTTGACTCCATGTCTTACATCCAGGTCACTCTGTTGCAAGAGGTGGGCCCCCACCACTTTGGGAAGCTCCACCCCTGTAGTTTTTCAGGGTACAGCCCCACTCCTGGCTGCTTTCATGGGCTGGCATTGAGTGTCTAAAGCTTTTCCAGGTGCACAGTGCAAGCTCTTGGTGGATCAACCATTCTGGGGTCTGGAGGATGGTTGCCCTGTTACCACAGCTCCACTATGCAGTGCCCCAGTGGGAACTCTGCGTGGGAGCTTGCACCCCACATTTTCCTACTGCACTGCCCCAGCAGAAGTTCTCCACGAGGGCCCCGTCCCTGCAGCAGGCTCTTGCCTGGACATCCAGGCATTTCCATACATCCTCTGAAATCTAGGTAGAGGTTCCCAAACCTCAGTTCTTGACTTCTATGCACCTGCAGGCCCAACACCACGTGTAAGCTGCTAAGCCCTGAGGCTTGGACCTTCTGAAGCAATGACCTGAGCTGTATGTTGGCCCCTTTTAGCCATGGTTGGGACTGAAGCAGCTGGGATATAGGGCTGCACAGAGCAGGGGGACCCTAGGCCCACCCCACAAAATAAGGTCTTTCCTCCTTGGCCTCCAGGCCTGTAATAGGAGGGGCTGCTGCTAAGGCCTCTAACAGGCCCTAGAGACATTTTCCTCATTGTCTTGGTGATTAACATTCAGCCCCTCATTACTTATGCAAATTTCTGCAGCTGGCTGGAATTTCTCCCCAGAAAATGAGTTTTTCTTTTCTATCACATCATCAGGTTGCACATTTCTCAAACTTTTATGGTGTGCTTCCTTTTGAATTTTCTTCCACCAGATACTCTAAATCATCTCTCTAATTCACAGTTCCACAAGTCTCTAGGGCAGGGACAAAATGCCACCAGCCTCTTTGCTAAGCATAGCAAGAGTGACCTTTGCTCCAGTTTCTAACAAGTTCTTCATCTCCCTCTCAGACCAATTCAGCCTGGACTTCATTGTTCATATCACTATAAGCATTTTGGTCAAAGCCATTCAACAAGTCTCTCAGATGTTCCAAACTTTCCCATGTCTTTCTGTCTTCTGAGCCCTCCAAATCTCTAGGAAGTTGCAAAGTTTCCCACATTTTCCTGTCTTCTGAGCCCTCCAAACTGTTTCAGCCTCTTCTGGTTACCCAGTTCCAAAATCGCTCCCACATTTTCAGGTATCTGCAGTAGTGCCACACTACTCTCAGTACCAGCTTACTGTACTGATCCATTCTCACACTGCTATAATGAACTGCCTGAGACTGGGTAATCCATAAAGGAAACAGGTTTAATTGACTCACAGTTCCGCATGACTGGGGAGGCTTCAGGAAACTTACAGTCATGGTGGAAGGGGAAGCAAACATGTTCTTCTTCACATGGCAGCAGGAGAGAGAAGTGTAGAGCGGAGGGGGAAAAAGCCCCTTATAAAACCATCAGAGCTCCAGAGAAGTCACTCACTATTATTAGAACAGCATGGGGGGATCTCTTCCGTGATCTAATCACCTCCCATGAGGACCCTCCCCCAAAACATGGGGATTACAATTTGGATTACAATTCAAGTTGAGATTTGGTTGAGGACACAGAACTAGACCATATCAAAGAGTTTGCTTTGGTAAAAGAAAGTGTATCTTTTTACTTACTTATTTACAAAGCAGCTTATTAAAGTTATTAAATAGTTTTCATAGGGGCAGCCTTTTTTTCTACTTTCTATATTAGTAAGTGACCATTTATGATTGTAATACAACTGAGGTTTCCCAAGAGTGAATGTAGCACAAAATAAGGTGTACTGTCTACCCTGTAAGAAATGTTGTGCAGTGAACCAACTCCAGCACAGATATGGAGCTCTCTCAGAAAAAATATAGGAAATTTAAATATGTGAAATTCAAATGGAAACAGAGAACTCAATTTAGAGTTTAGTTTGCATAATATCTTAGAAATGTTTTTGTGGTTCAAAACTGATATTTGATAACTGTATTAGACCTATAAACATTCACAAAACATCCCTATAATTTTCAGGTACAAAACACTAGTATGGATTTTAAAGTTCATTGTGGACCACAGGGCTTCTGCTTTTGCAGGTGTACCTTGATTTACATCCTTTCAATTCAGGAAGGGTGGGTGTATGAGAGCAAAATGTATGTATAAGGTAAGAAGAAAAGAGAAATGAGAGAGAGAAGCAGAAGATAGTAAGCCATCAATAATAATATTAGTTGGCATTCATTTCAAAAGCCAACCACCCCAATTTAGAGGATTTGCATTTAGGACTAATTAAATTATAACCTAATTGAGCAGGGACTGAGTTAGGCCTACTGATAGTGCTTCATAAATATTCACATTAACAATAATACAAGATGTTCCTTTTCAAGGCTAAAAACTTTGTCTAAATGGTATATACACCTTGTGAGTCTTGGGAAGTCAATATTGTTCCATTCCTGAATTTTTCTATCCCTTTTAAGGATAATTCTTACTCAAGTGAACCGAAACTTTCCCTATAGCAATAGAGGTCCTCTGTAAGCAATTTTACTCCACAAGATTCTTTGCCCAGGTAAGAACAGATATTACAAATTGTTGGCGATTTTTCCAGGTCTCTCGGAAATAAAAGATCTTCTCAAATTGTAGCTTTGGTGCATTAATAGTTACTCTGGGGGCCTAAATGAGTTAGTTAACATGCAGCTTAAACATCTGGGGCACACCCAGAAGTAACTCAGGACTGGGGAATTTGCCCTCCCCTGCTACTCAATTGCCGTTTGTGTAAAATAGTGGACAGTGACACTGTTTGTGTGTGGCTAGCAACTGTCTCTAAGTCTTGGGTTTAATTGGAGAATAAAGTGCACTCAAATACCCTGAGCATGCATATAAGAGTATTTACCATGATTCATAAGACTTGCTTTAAAAGTATACTCCAAATAAATACCCTCTTAAATTTAATTTTTCTCACATTTCTATGTTGTTATTCATAGTTCAAGAGCAAATATTTAAAATATGTAAATGATAGCCATTCAATTAACTATTCTAAATTTTAATTTTTTTCACCAAGGAGCTGAATTGATTCTCAAATATACCTTACATGAACTCTGTTTAAAGTGTACTGTATTTTTTAAATTTGTGAACATGGGAAATTATACAATGTTCTATAGTAATTTCAAACCTGAATTTTCTTTTAATCTCAGTGAAAACTTGTTCCTATTCGATGTTCTTTTTAACATCTCTAAGAGCCAGCTGTACCTTATCTGAAATGTAAATTAGTGTAAAAACCCTTTCATTCTCAATAATTATCAGCTACTATCTTTTTAGCTTCGTGTTCATCAATAGTAAACATCCAACCTTCAACGGTTAACAAATATTTAAGTGTTTACCATGTACCAGACACTTTTATACATTCTGAGGTGACAGATCTAGAATTACAAATGTATCAAATATTATGACAGACAGGTGGAAGCTGCCATAGGATCAAATAAGAAGAGGACATAAACTTAACTGTAGAGATAGTTTGGGGAGGGAGGAAGAAGTTAGTGTTTGAACAGGCAACTTTTAAAGAACTGACCAGGAAGTTATGCAATTTGGAGTAAAGTGGGGAAAGAGTGTCAGGAAATGAGGTTGAAACAGATAATATGAGATTTGCTATTTATTCAAAAAGAGTTTAGAGGCCAGTAATTGGCTGGGAGAAGAATGGTGCACAGAGGGACAAGTGTTGACCTGCAAGGCCGATTAGAAAGCTGTATCTATAGGTAGAGGCAAGAGATGAAGATGACGTGGATTAGGAAACAAAAAAAATCCTCTCTTTTACCTGCAAAAATAGCTGTTGGCTTTGTGTCCCTTCCATACCAGACTTGGGGTCTCCACATTTCCATCAAGAGACTGGGCAGTTATACATCTTTTTATTTTCACTCTGACCTGACTGCTTTATGCAAGATGGGCCAAGTCTCCCTTATACATGAGGAATGCCCTGATGTAAAGACAAGACATCTGCTCCTCCAACCACCTTTCTTCCAGGTGTACCTGCCTTAATTCCTCTTCTCCCATTCTCAGTGGTGCATCATTCTCTACTGCTCTCCTAGTCCTGCCTCAGTTTTCAATTAGTTTTATTTTGCAGCAGATATTTTTTTTTAGTAGTGATCTCCTATTGTTCCTTTATCTCCCTTGAAAGGTACCTAATTAACGCCAGTAAACCTTCATGATGCCAGCATGTCTGTTCATCCTAGGAGTGTAAATGATCCTTGTATATCTATAGGAACGTTTCTATGCCAGTCTTTGAAACTGAGGAATTTCTTACACACACACACACATATACATATACACACACACACGTGTATATATGTATATATGTGTATATATATGTATATGTATGTATGTGTACATATACATATTCCATTAGTTATGAACAGCTCTTTTTTATCACTTAAAAGCAACAAAATAATCAAAATATTGACATTATTCAGTGAATTGATAGTTGAAATGTAAGGATTTCAGAATGTTTTACTGATTTAAAAATGAAAGTTATGTAGTAAATCCTGAGCCCTTTCCTAATCCTGATTTCCTAAATCTAACTTATATTGAATTTCTTTTTTTTTTAAATAAAGATTCCATGAAACTTGGCCTCTTTCCTGTCATCTTAAATCTATTCTCCTCTTGTACTTCTCTTAGTTCTACTTCTTTCACGTGAAGTACATTCTAATGTGAACCTCAGTTTCTCTGAGAGGCCCCTCACCACAATGTCCATGCCTTTCTGCGCTTCCCACGTAGATCTTCTTGCCCCAAATACCTACTGTGAGCCTTCTTTCCTCTGTGCCTGTCATTCCACTCATCTGAAATCAGTCGCACAAACCTTTTAAGCACCTTTCTCAGGCACTGTGGTCAGTAAGGTTTACAAACGATTGCCAGTCACTGACAAGAAATTTGGGGCAGGGAGAACAGCCCCATTCCCATAAATGGTCTCATGTTTCTTTTTTTGTTTGCTTGTTGTTTTGACAGAATCTCACTCTGTTGCCCAGGCTGGAGTGCAGTGGTGTGATCTTGGCTCACTGTAACCTCTGCCTACCAGGTTCAAGTGATTCTCCTGCGTTAACCTCCAAAGTAGCTGGGACTACAAGTGCCGGCCAGCACACCCAACTAAATTTTTTGTATTTTAAGTAGAGATGAGGTTTTACCTGACCTCAAGTGATCCCCCCACCGCCTCAGCCTCCCAAAGAGCTGGGATTACAGGCCTGAGGTACCATGTCCCACGCATAAATAGCCTCATTTATAAACCATAAATGTATAAATGCTGAGATAGAGATTTGTGTGTGTGTGTGTATTTGGGGGGTGGTGGATACACTTTGCCCAACAAATCCAATATTTCTTACTACTTCCTATGCTTACCACAAGACTATAATATCATCTTTCTCTTAAATTGATGGAAATGCCCTCCTAACCAGTTTTCTGACTGGTGCTTTTACCCATCCAGTCTAATCTTCTTATAGCAGAGTTATTCTACAAAAACAGCAATTAGTTCACATCGTGTTGCTCTCTGCTCAAAGTCATCCAATGGCATGCCATCTAGAGTCAAAGTCAAATTCTTGCTATGTCTGTTAAACTTCTACATGATCTATGTCTACCACACCTTTCAAGTGACCTGGATCTGACATCTTCTCAAACCACTCTCCGCCTCACCCACTCACTTCTCCACTCTGACTTCATTAGTGTTCCCTGAATGTGCCAAGCATGTTCTGCATCACAGCCTTTGCACTACCTGTTCCCAGTGCTGGGAATTCTCTTCCTCTAAGTATCTGCATGGCTGGTTCCACCCTGCCCTTAAGATCGTTGCTCATATGTTACTTTAGCAGTAATCCTTTCCTATTCATGCTTTTTCTTCACCTTGATACTCCCTGCTGTATTTTTCTTCATAACACCTATGACCTACTGTATCTTTTGTTATCTGTTTATTGACTGTCTTTCTCCAACAAGAATGTAAGCTCTATAAGGGCAAAAGCTTTTGTCTGTTTTTTCACTGTTGTATCCTCTGTGCCTAGAATGGTACCTGTCACGTAATAGGTGCTCAATAAATATTTGCTAAAGGATGGAAAGAAGAAGAGAAGAGGCGGAAGGAGGGAGAGAGAGAAAGAGGAAAGTTGAAAGAAGAAAGGAAGGGAAGAAAGATGGTAGGGAAGAAGGAAGGACAGCAGAAAGTCCCATGTTGGCATTACTAAGTCTCTAACACTTATTAACACCTGCTTTGTCTTATAAACAGAGACAACACTGGCTTCTAGCCTAGTGCCTTTGTAAGGCAGCATTATCTGGATAGAAACTAATAAGATTCTGTTTACGCTGCCTTTATGGCAAGAGGTACTGACTTTCCATTTATAGTTGTGATATAAAGTTTCTCTTTTAAATGAGGGCATTTTATTTCAGTTTTTAAAAATCTAATCTATTACAGAATTTTTAAAATAAATAATAGTATATAGGGGACTCAGGTACAACAAAAATCATGACATAGAAATGTGGATATGGCAGAATCATGAAGGTAGTAGTCGAATGCCTGAATTGGGGGTAAGTGACCCCTTCAGCCATGAAACATTCCCTGACTATTGCCATCTTCCCCTCCTTCATTCCTGTTGTTTATTCGACTCCTGTACACTATCATGGGTTGAAATGAAACCATTTGGTATTGCTAACTGTTGTTTTGAGTGTTTTGGTTCTGTCTTCCTAAATTGATACAAGATCCTTGATGTGAGTGCTCAAGTCCTTCATCCCCTCCTCCTGGGCAGCCACCACAGTGCACAGCCCAGCACTGACACAACAGAACATTAAGGATGTGTATTTGTCGTATTCGTCATGACTCAGTTACACAATAAGACATGAGGTTAAAGAGTGTGCAAACAGTAAAAATACTCGAGCGTGCTTTATTTTTTATTTTTAAGAAAAGTAAGACAATGGGGAGCAAACATCATTTTACCTTACAAACTGGCAAAACAAAATCACTATTTTGCCACTGGTATAAATTTATATTTTTATATATATATAATATATATATACACACACACGCATACACACATACACACACACACACACACGCACATTCATACATAGATACTTATCCAATCTGGTAGGATAAATTAATCACTAGGACAAAATCATGACTTAATAGGAGCCAAATTCTAGCACATCCAATTGGAATGCTTGAGAATTAAACCTGCTAAAAGTACTGACTGGAAGAGGAAGACATTCATAAAACTATTAGGCACATTTTAGTGGAAGTCAGCAACAACAAATAATAAATTGATTTAAGTAATAAATTTAGATATTTAAATTGTCAAGGAATTCTTTGTTCTGTTTTATAAATGGTATTAGCATTATCTTTTTTACTGAAAACTTTAAAAGTGTATGATTGCCTGTAATGACCATTGCATTGACACCATTTTCTGCAGTATGATTTGCTATTAAATGTGAATAATGTAAAGAACAATAACACTCCTAGATCACCTGCTACGAACCAGGCACTGCTCTAAATAGCTCAGGTATTTTAATTCATGTAACTGCTACAACCCTATGAGATATATCCTCCTTTCAGCTTCATTTTACTAGCGAGGAAACCAAAGCTTAATGAGGCTCTGTTAGTTATCCCACATCACACAGCTAGTAAGTGTCTGAGCTGGGTGTTGATGCACAGTGATCTAGCACCCAAGTCCATACACTTAAACACTACCTTTGAATGCAGCTCTGTACCCTATATAAGGAAACTGTGGCCTAAATAGGCAAACCTGTGACAAACAAATCCTAGGGTCTAAAACAAAGCTTGAAAGGTGACTGTAAAAGTAGGCATTTCATCTTTAAATTTGACCAGGTAAATTTGACCTGCCATTCTTGATGGCATTAGTAAACATTACATTTCTTATAATTTACATTAAAAATCTAATACTTCTTTTACAAAAAAGACTTTAAAGAATGTGCATGCATTTTATACAAGGTTAAAGAAGTTTTCAGTGCAGGATAGTGAAATGGGGGTTAGATGCCCTTTCTATACTACATTTTTAATCAATGTAATCTTAAAATGAGATGACCTTGTAGCCAAGCATTTTTTCTTTCCTTTATAAGCAATATTAACTACACTAAATCAAGAAAGCTAATAGTTTTACATATTCCTCAATAATCATTAAGTTCAAACATTGAAAGAGTTTAATATTTTACATGGAAAATCCACAGGCAATAATTTTAAGTGACTTAGAAAATGTTTACCATGTTTTAACCTTACGTGACTGTGTATGTGTGTAAGTGCGTGTGCCTGTCTGTGTGCATAAGTATGTATATGAGTATGTAAGTTTACAATCTAGTGGTTCTCAAGGAGTGTTGGAGAAAGAATATGTGATCACATACAATTTATAAAAGCTCTCTTATGTCTTTGGAAAGACAAATTTTTTGTCAATCTAGTGGTAAAATAATATTAATTTCTTTATTAATTTTAATTTCCATGATAAATAATACATTTGAGCCTTAAAAATATTGTTAGTGATTCATGTTTCTTTTTCTATAAAAATTATTTCTAAGCCTTCCTCATGTTTCTTCCAGGCTCTTTTTTCTGATTGATTTTTAAGAATTTAAAAAATATTCTGCAATTTCTCTTGATCACAAATGTTGGAAATATCTTCTCCCGAAGAAAAGAATGATTTTTTAAGAAATACTTTAGTAGCAGGTTTTTTTCTATGAAAAAACTAGAAGTGGCTTTTTCTTGGCAACATTTTCTTCTAGAGCAATAGGAAGGAAAACAGAAAGCTGTAGACTGTTATCTTTGTCCATGCATATGTTAGTGCTGGAACTCAACCCCAAAAACTTTGTTCCTTTGAAAATCATACCCCTCCAAAATTGGTGGAGTGGTGACGGTGTGGTGTTGAAGGCCTGTTGCCAGGACTGACAAGGAAAAGCTAAAGAAAGAGGGGAAAACATCCAAGAGAAAGTGACTGCCTGGGGAGGAGGGACAGGCAAGAGACCAAACATCAATTCTAAAGGGAATCTTGCAAATGCTTTGGCAAGTCCGTGTATGGGAACATCGTTTGCCTAGATGTTCCCCTTTACCTCCTTTTTTCCTATTGAGTTGGTTTAGAGATCAATAGACTTTATTATTTTACATCTAGTAATGTCCCAGATGAAATAAAATGGTGTTGTTTCTATTCTATCGTATAGTTCATGAATTACAATTAAATCAATGTTTTCCTTCTAAAAATTTTTGAAGTTTTTAATTTTACTGTAAAGTTATTTTACATATGGAATTCAATTCTGTGTGCAGTGTGAGAAGAAATCCACTTTTATATATGTTTCCCATATGGCTAACTAGTTATTTCCACACCATCGATTGACTGCTCCATCATTTTTCCACTGACTGGTAGTGCTACCTTTGACACACATCAGTATTGTTGGTCTGTTTTACCTTTCTAACTGTAATTGTGGCATAACTCTCTATTAATTGCCTCCTTTAGTGTTATTCAGTACATTTTATACATTTTGTTACAAAGATCTTACACATTTTTTATTCACATGCACTGTAGACTTCTGTTGCTATTGCAAAATGGCAACAATTTTCAGTTATGTCTTCCAAAAGCTTGCTGCAGCTATATCCAAATCTAATAATTTTTATATCGAACAAATATTTAGAAACTTTTCAAACTTTGATATACTTTTAATAATGCTGCTTCTGATTATTTTAGGTATTCTTTGTAGACAATCATATCATCTGTGAATAACAAAAAATGTGTTTCTTCCATTCCAGTTTTTATACTCTATATTTTATACTCTATATTTTATACCACATTTTAAAATGATTTATTGACTGGCTGCATGGATGCTTCTCTGACTTTAAAATATGAATCCCTGAGGAATCCTTTTAAAATGAAGATCTTGGTTCAGTGGTAGGTCAGGCACTGAGAGTCTGCATTTCTAACAAGCTCCTAGGTGACAGTGAGGATGCTTGTCCAAAAAAAGCGATGCTTTCAAGACTGTTAAATAGAAATGGAGAGAGCAAGCGTTCTTTACTTGTGTCTACATTTAAAGAGCATGCTTCCACATTTCACCATCAAGATTAGGTATCTTTGATCAGTTTTAGTAACTTCCTCCTATTCCAAATTTGCCATACATTTTTATCATGAATGGTTGTTTAAATAATTTTCTGTGGTTTTTCCCCTTTAATCTCTTAACATCATGAATTATTAGAACATCTCATGTTTATAGCCTTTCATGCCATAAACACACAAACATACATGCACATATATGTACATAGAAAAATATGTATTTATTACTGCTTTATTTGCTAACATTTGGTTTAGACTTTTTAACCTGTCTTTATGATTCAGATCGGCTTCATGTAATCCTTGAGGGTTCTTAATGTTTTTAAGTTTCATTATTAAATGAATTAGGTGTACACCCTCTTATTCTAAGCTCTTTACATGGAACTCACTTTTATACTAGTTTTTGAGACACATTCTATTATAATCAGCATCTTACTGATGAAGAAACAGAGTTACATGGAGGTTCAATAACTAGCCCAAAGCCACATAGCTAGTAAGTGATGCAGTTTGTTGGTTTTTGTCTGTTGAACAATGAGGAGAATGATTTCTTAAAAATGGTTTTGTTTAGTCACTGATTTCACTAGTTGAGTCTTAAATGTAATTCAGTAATTCAGTCCTAGACACAGTTTTCGAAGCCACTAAAAACAGATTTAGATCCTGGTGAGGTAAAAATAAATAAATAAATTAATTAATTAATTAAAAAAATGTTTTTGAGGCCACTGGGAAAAGTGGGGCTCCTAGTAATTTGTAACAACCTCCCACTCCCTATCAAGAGGAGGTGGTAGACTGAGATTCTAAATCAAAAAATGTAAACACTTACCTTGGTTTTGTCACTTAATGGCCTATGTCAAAAGCTTAATTTGCTTCATGATTTCATTTAAAGTATAAACCTTTCACTGAATTCTGCAGTGATTTTGCATAATTAACTAATAGGTATATGCCTATCATTTTCATAACCTTTCAGGAAATCATTTGGCCCTAGTGTACTGACTTTCCCTTTAAGTTTTCCTTTATACCTGAATCTCAGTCTCTCTTACTGAGATTTAAACCTGTGTCTTTACAGTGAACTTCAGAAACATCAGAAAGACTGTCATTATCCTTCATGAAATCCTGTGGTCCACACTGGAGCATGTTTATTTTATTACCACTCAGTTTGATTTCTTTCATACTGTTTCATTAACATATGGTTTTTCTTAAATTCTTACTTGTTAGCATGTGGAAGCACTGTCTTTCAATGTAAGACATTTTACTTTAACAATTCAAAGAGATTTTTTTTTTCTATGCTACGTAGATATTAGGGTACAGAAGAATATACAGGAGACATTAGCCTGCTCATGAAGGTTATGAACTGCACAAATCATGTGGTCTTTTACAGGTTCAATTGCCTCATTAACTAGGCAGCCTCTCACCTCTCTGTCAGCTCTGATGTTAAAGGATTTTGTTCATCCTTACAGTGTTTTCTCATTAAAGCTCAAATATGCATAATTAATGTAATGTATTATTTTTAGGAGATTGAAAACCTATCATCCAGATGATGTGATATGCTAACCTGATTTTTGTCGATATCATTCTTGATTCTGTTTTTATATCTCATATTAATATGACATAGAGTTGCAAAATATTTCCAAGCTTTGATCATTCTTTTGGGCATGCTCCTGTAGACAATTTTGAAATGATGTATTTAGTGGAGAAAATGTAAAAATAATATTAAATCCTTCCAAGAAAAAAAAAATGTATTAATAATTAAATAGCTGCACTGTAAACCAATATATTCACTGTTCAATCATTGATTACTAAAAAGATAGGGCATGAAAAACCTCCATATTTTTATCTCTTGGTTTAAGATGAATATTTTGCCCTTTATATTTAGCATTTTTTTAAAGAACACATTTAGACTTTGAAAACCATATGTAATGTGCTTCTACATTAATAGGAAAAACAACCTAAACTGTATAGTCAAATAAAATGTTGGAATTTTATACTTTGACATATTTTTTAAACTAGAGATCATCTAATTTTTTTAAAAAAGTACAAGTAACTTTTTATCTTTGTCCTTGGTATTACTTTATACTTGTTTGTTCAGTGGTATTGCTATTCTGTGATAAGATTTTATTAGAGAAAATGTCTCTATCTGTACTTGAACATGAGTCTAATTTTTTTTTACAAATGTTCCTTGATTTGACATCTGTCAACTGATTTCTGAATTAATATTATCCTTTCAGTTTGCATTCCTTTTAAATAGGAAATCTAATATTAAACCTTTCAATAAAGATGAAGCCTACATCTGTATATCTAGAATTTTGGTTTTATCAGTTCAATGGGGTTGAACATTGTTGAAGTGAAATTGGAGAGACATTTGAACACCTTTACCCCAAGTTCATTCATCTATACATCGTCTCTTTAATTAAGTCGGTCTGAAAAAAAGCTCTCATTGATTGTTAGTAGCTTCCTGGACTATGTCCTTTTAAATATCATAAAGCATACAGAGCTCCATGACTCATCAGAAAAGAGCATGTTGATTGATCAGTGATTCTGCATTAGACATGCATGCTGCAAGTTTGATTTCACTGACCCAGAGAGGAATATAACCTTAATGGAAACAGAGACAGAGAAAATATCTTCAGGTCACTTGACTTAGCCTGCTCCTTTCAGGTAATAGGTTGCCACAGCATTCGAAAGGGTGTAATCTATCAATATTTTTAGAATCTCTGAAGATGGGGATTTTACAAACTAGTATTTAACAGCAGAATTTAATTTTTCAGTTTTCTCACTTAACACTGAGTCATTAACATTTTAGACATTTTACATGACTGAAAGCAGTTAAGCATAAAAACCAGATGTTAACATTGGGTACATTCAAAAGTTTAGACTTCCGCATCCGTGTTATGTTTTGTTTATATTCTGGAGCACCAAACTTTGTTACATCTTTGAACCCACTTCAGATCTCAAATTACCACATTTTTTAAAAGCCTCATTAGAATAGTATCATAGAGTGCTGAATCCGTGGAAGAGAAATTCAGTGTTTTCAGATTGCTAATCATGTACAAAAGTTTCTGAAATCATATTGTCCAATGGGCTGTAACTTGGCCTATTCTTCTATCACTTAAGGAAATTGAATTGACTGGACACTTTTCATTATAAAGATACAGCAGGTATTTCCATGTAACCTGTGCTATACATATTTTGAAAATTATTATTTTCATATTTATCAAAGTGAAAAAGCAACATAACTACTGTACTTTTATATCTCATTTTAAAGAATTTTATACTTGTTTTCTAGTTTTGTGAATTTCTTATGAATTCACAAAAATAATGTAAAAGCTAATGGTCTGTCCCTGCTACCATTGTGCATATTAGTCAACAAGTACAAGCAGAATAGGTAAAAAATTTATTAGTTCCTAATCATATATAGAAAAGGACTTTGAAAATTACTTAAGCCATGATTCTACCACGATGTAACAATTTTTATTTTCTTTTTTCCTTCCTGATGTTGACTGGTTATATGCATATCCATGTAGCTATAATAATAATTGTATACTTTTTATCTTACTTTTTAAACCACATTATTATTCCTTAAATATTGCTCTTTCTTCTGACCCAGTCTTCTCGTGTATCATTTTGATTATTACGTAATAGTCTGACTTAATTGAAACTTTTTGTACTTTTTGATGTTCAAGCTTCTTTTCTCATTGGCTACTATTAGAAATGATGGCTCTAGAAGCATCCTTAGAAGTTTTCCTTATCTTTTAAATTAAACAAACTGCTTTTATTTTACTAAGATAATCTTTAAGAAGTGGGATTACTAGGTCAAATTCCACAATCATATTTGTGTCCCCTGTCATTTTGTAACCAAAAAGATGCTATTTGAGTAAGACCTGCTTGATAACTTACTTTTTAATCTTATTTTATTTTATCTTTCATCACAAAGGAGTCAAATTCTATCTTTCTCTAATTAAATCTTATGATCACCAATACTTGGATTTAAGTTTTACGGTGAAACAGAAGGAATTTTAAAAAACAGTTTAAGTAGGACAAATTATATTTTCAGATCTCCTTGCCTATCTGCTGGAATCAGTAGTGCCACCACTTTTCATTGGTGCTCCTTTTGCCTCACTTAACTGAAGAGTTTTCACTCAGACTCGTATGATTTCTCCAAGATGCATTACATTTTCCTGCTGTTTCCATATACATGGGAAATAGTTATTTCATTTACATCTTCTGTTTCTATATTTTTCCAGGTAAGTCATGCCTCCTTTAAATTTTTACAATTTTTTATCTATCTATGTCTATCTCTACTAAGACGATCTCTATCTTTGTATCCGTCTACTAAGTAGCTAACTACCTACCTACCTATCTAAAACTCTACCTTTGTCTCTTATACTATGCCCATTTTTCTCTTTTCTCTTTAAAATTTATTTTGTTGCTCTTTTCTCTTTTCCTCTATTTCTGTATCTCGTTTGTGTCAAATTGCTCGACTACTTAATTAGTATATTCATATATTTGTTTTTAAATTTCTAGTATTGTATTTTCTGTTATTAGTATTTGTTTTTGTAATTATTATTTTCTTTCTTTACTTTCTTGTGTTTATTTTCCTATTTTTTCTAAGTAAATTGCTTTGAGCCTTGAGTTGTAGCCTTTAATTCTAATATAGTGATTTGATTATATTGCTTTAGTGACAATCCCACATATTTGATGCATAATATATTTATTCAGTTTTAAGTATTTAACAAATCCTTTGATTTCTTCTCTGGCTTAAGTGTTATTTAGAAGTGATTTTTAAATTTTTTCCAAAGGAATGAGTTTTTTAATAAATACATTGTTATTAATTTCTAATTTTGTTTCATCTTTAACAGAGGAGATATTTGTATAGTACCTATTCTTTGACATTGTTGAAACCAACTTTAACTGAAAATATTAGTTAATTCATGAACACCGGATTAATTATAATGATAATATTCAAAAAATTGTATTTAAAAATATAATTATACATTTATATAATTTATAAAGTTTATAATATAAACTTATATTTTATATATTTATAACCTAATATAAAATTATAAAGTGTATAAAATTGTTATAATTATAATATTCAAAAATATTAATTTAGGCTTCCTATTTATCCTGCTTTCTAATGTTTGTTTTCTTTTCACTTATTTTCTGGCATTATTTTAGATCAAAGTTATTTCCTCCTTTTTCTCGTTGTCTTTTTCCTTCTAGTTTGTAAGTTTTAAACTCTAATTCTATTATTTTAATAATAACACTAAATTTTTTTCTAAATATGTAACTCAAGGCTAAAGTTAAATAATATCTTTACCCTTTTACTGTCCTCCTGAGAAAATATGAAAGAATAGATTTTTGTTCTCTTCATATTTGCATTACATTGTAGACATTATTATTATTATTATAGTTGTAGTAAGTCATCTTTTGTGAACATTTTCTAACACATTTTCCATTTTCTTTGCTCAGCATTTTTTTTTTTTTTTTGCATCTGAGACCATCCTTATTATTAAAAAATGTCTTTTAGAAGTTTCTGTAGTGACTCTATAGTAGTAGGGTATTCTCTTCATGTATGGTTTTCTTACAATCCTGATTTTGTACTTAGACTTGAAGGGTAGTTTTGTTGTATACACATTACTAGGTTTATAATTACTTCTCTTCACCTGTTTTTTTTTTTTATACTTAAGTTCTAGGTACATGTGCACAATGTGCAGGTTTGTTACATATGTATACATGTGCCATGTTGATGTGCTGCACCCATTAACTCATCATTTACATTAGGTATATCTCCTAATGCTATCCCTCCTCCCTCCCCCCACCCGACAACAGGCCCTGGTGTGTGATGTTTTCCACCCTGTGTCCACATGTTCTCATTGTTCAATTCCCATTTATGAGTGAGAACATGCGGTGTTTGGTTTTCTGTCCTTGCGATAGTTTGTTGAGAATGATGGTTTCCAGCTGCATCCATGTCCCTACAAAGGACACAAACTCATCCTTTTTATGGCTGCATAGTATTCCATGGTGTACATGTGCCACATTTTCTTAATCCAGTCTGTCACTGATGGACATATGGATCGATTCCAAGTCTTTGCTATTGTGAACAGTGCCGCAATAAACATACGTGTGCATGTGTCTTTATAGCAGCATGATTTATAATCCTTTGGGCATATACCCAGTAATTGGATCTCTGGGTCAAATGGTATTTCTAGTTCTAGATCCTTGAGGAATCACCACACTGTCTTCCACAATGGTTAAACTAGTTTACAATCCCACCAACAGTGTAAAAGTGTTCCTATTTCTCCACATCCTCTCCAGCACCTGTTGTTTCCTGACTTTTTAATGATCGCCATTCTAACTGGTGTGAGATGGTATCTCATTGTGGTTTTCATTTGCATTTCTCTGATGGCCAGTGATGATGAGCATTTTTTCATGTGTCTGTTGGCTGCATAAATGTCTTCTATAGAGAAATATCTGTTCATATCCTTTGCCCATTTTTTGATGGGGTTGTTTGATTTTTTCTTGTAAATTTGTTTGAGTTCTTTGTGGGTTCTGGATATTAGCCCTTTGTCAGATGAGCAGATTGCAAAAATTTTCTCCCATTCTGTAGGTTGCCTGTTCACTGTGATGGTAGTTTCTTTTTCTGTGCAGAAGCTCTTTAGTTTAATTAGATCCCATTTGTCAATTTTGACTTTTGTTCCATTGCTTTTGATGTTTTAGACATGAAGTCCTTGCCCATGCCTATGTCCTGAATGGTATAGCCTCAGTTTTCTTCTAGGGTTTTTATGGTTTTAGGTCTAACATTTAAGTCTCTAATCCATCTTGAATTAATTTTTGTATAAGGTGTAAGGAAGGGATCCAGTTTCAGCTTTCTACATATGGCTAGCCAGTTTTCCCAGCACCATTTATTAAATAGGGAATCCTTTCCCCATTTCTTGTTTTTGTCAAGTTTGTCAAAGATCAGATGGTTGTAGATGTGTGGTATTATATCTGAGGGCTCTGTTCTGTTCCATTGGTCTATATCTCTATTTTGGTACCAGTACCATGCTGTTTTGGTTACTGTAGCCTTGTAGTATAGTCTGAAGTCAGGTAGTGTGATGCCTCCAGCTTTGTTCTTTTGGCTTAGGATTATCTTGGCAATGCGGGGTCTTTTTTGGTTCCATATGAACTTTGAAGTAGTTTTTTTCCAATTCTGTGAAGAAAGTCATTGGTAGCTTGATGGGGATGGCATTGAATCTATTAATTACCTTGGGCAGTATGGTCATTTTCATGATATTGATTCTTCCTATCCATGAACATGGAATGTTCTTCCATTTGTTTGTATCCTCTTTTATTTCACTGAGCAGTGGTTTGTAGTTCTCCTGGAAGAGGTCCTTCACATCCCTTGTAAGTTGGATTCCTAGATATTTTATTCTCTTTGAAGCAGTTGTGAATGGGAGTTCACTTCTGATTTGGCTCTCTGTTTCTCTGTTATTGGTGTATAGGAATGCTTGTGATTTTTGCACATTGATTTTGTATCCTGAGACTTTGCTGAAGTTTCTTATCAGCTTAAGGAGATTTTGGGCTGAGACCATGGGGTTTTCTAAATACACAATCATGTCATCTGCAAACAGGGACAATTTGACTTCCTCTTTAAATATAATACTAACTTGTCTTTTGAGAAATCACTTTTCAGTCTGACCAGTGTTACTTTGTTCTTTTTGGGTGCTTTTAAATTCTTATTTTTATCTTTGTTGTTGTACTATTTCACTCTAATGAGTCCAGAATTTGGATTTTTCAAAAGTTTACTTAAAATGTATTGGCATTCCTACATATGAGTGTTAGTGTCTTTTATTTATTTTGGAAAATTCTCAGCTATTATTGTTTCAAATATTGCCTCATTGCCATTCCTTTTAATCTATCCCAACCCTAGTAAGACTTATGTTGGCTCCACTCTGTCTTTCACCTCTCTTAACCTCTCTTTCACATTTTCCATTTATTTTTCCACTACATTCTGAATGTTTCATTCATATATGTTTTCTGGCTCACTAATTCAGTCTTCAGCAGAGTCTAACTTGTTGTTTCACCTGTTTGTTGAATTTCTAATTTCAGTTATTAGACGTTCAATTTTAGAAGTTCTGTTGGTCTTTATTCTAAATATGTGTGTTTATTTTTATGGTCTTTTGCTCATTTACTAAATTTTCTATCATTTTTTTAAGCAGCTTAAATATTTTATTTTAGTTCCTTGATATTTCCAGTATCTGTAATCTTGTTAGTCTACCTGTGCAGTTTATTTCCACTGATTCTCTCTCAGGGAAGTTTATTTTTTTATGCATTCTCTATATATTTTTTTACATATGTGAGCTCATACTTTTTAGTATTTTATCTCTGGAAATTATCTGTGTTGAAAGTGTATTTTTCCAAAGAGGATTTGCTTGTAATTTAAGTAACTGCTTGTCTGCTAACTATAGATTTACTTTAAACCAAATGTTCAACTTTTGGGCCATGCAAATATCCAATGCCATATTACATATCCCAAGTATACACTTGTGATTAGAAATTTTTGAAAGAAATATTTGCTTTAAACATGCTACCTGAAACCAAGACAAGTCTTGTTCTGCATGGGAGACTGTATGTAGTAGGCCTACTTATAGGTATTGACTTTTGGGTGTAAGACTTTCTGTGAAGTCTGAATGTGAGTTCTTTCTCTGTTTAGGCCACTTGGTTAGATTCTTGCCCTGGCACCCAAAGGATTGGTAAATGCCTTCAAGAAACAAACAAACAAACAAATAAACAAAAAACAATTCTAGTTCGTAGTTATCCCTGTGGGACCAAACTTTCTTAATTTCAAGCCTCAAAAACTTTTAATTTAATGATTTAAAGCAATTATCCAGTATAATTTTAGAGCAAATTTTGTTGAATTATACCATAACAGGAAAAAGCACACAAACCTAAAAATTAAATGTGGCAAATTTTCATGAAGATAACACACCCATGTAAGCAGCAATTAGATTAATAAGCAGAATATTACTAAGCTGTAGAAGCCCCCCTTTCAGATTCTGCCCCTACCCCAAAGAAACTACTGTTGTGATTTCTAAGATAATATTCATATTATTTACCAAAGAGAGTGTATTCTTTGTTCTCTAGCTTCTTTTCCTCAACATTGTATTTGGAAAAGTTATCTTTCTTTTTTTTTTTTTTTTTTTTTTTTTTTGAGACAGGGTATTGCTGTGTCACCCAGGCTGTAGTACAGTACCATAGTCATAAGTCATTGCAGCCTCAAACTCCTGGGCTCAAGCAGTCCTCCTGCCTCAGCCTCCCAAGTAGCTAGGACTACAGACGTATAACAACCCACCTGGCTAGTTTTATTTTATTTTTTTGTATAGACTGAGTCTCGCTTTGTTGCCCAGGCTAGACTCAAACTCCTGGGCCTAAAGCAACATTTGTCTTTATATATGTAATTGTAGTTCATTTTCATCTTCATATGAATATGTTATAAATTATTTATTCGTTTTGTTGTTTTTTTCTTTCTTTCTTTCTTTTTTTTTTTTTTTTTGAGAAAGAGTTCTACTCCTTTGCCCAGGCTGGAGTGCAGTGGCACGAACTCAGCTCACTGCAGCCTCTGCCTCCAGGGTTCAAGCAATTCTCCTGCCTCAGCCTCCTAAGTAGCTGGGACTACAGGCACCTGCCACCACACCGGCTAATTTTTGTATTTTTATTAGAGACAGGGTTTCACCATTTTGGCCAGGCTGGTCACAAACTCCTGAACTCAAGTGATCCACCCACCTCAGCCTGCCAAAGTGCTGGGATTACAGGTGTGAGCCACTGTACCCGACCCATTTTATTGTTGGCAAATATTTGTTTTTTTTATAATTTGAAACTATTACAAATCATGCTGCTGTGAACATCATTGTATACCTCTTTTTGTATAATGTGTATATATTTCTGATGGGTATATAGCCAGAAGTGGAATTGCTTGATTATGAGGCATGCATTTTTTGAAGACTGACAGTTTTCTCAAGTAGCTTCTTCATTTAGATTCCAACCAATATTGTCTATTTTCTAAGAGCTCCACATTCTTGTCAGCACTTCGTATTATCTATCTTTCTCATTTTAACCATTCTAGTTGAGTAATATGTAGTGATATTTCATTGTAATTTTAATTTTCACTTCCCTGATGTCTAGTGATTCTGTGCATTAATTTTTTTTCTGGACTTTTGAAGTGTTTTGTATGGGAAACTATTCCTCTATTTAGCTAGCTATTTTGCTGGAAATTATTGTATAAAATATCATCTAATAATTTAATAATATATTATTCCTTCTTCTCTTCAAAATTTTATTAAAATAATTTTTCAGTACTCGTGAAGTCAACTTTTAATTTGTCCAACCTGTCTTTGAGCTCCCCCTGCTGTTATCCATTTAAACTATATACCTGTTGATCATGCATAATTTTCTTTGAAATGATGGATTCTTAGTCAATAAGCTAATTTAAGCAGAAACATTTTTTTTCCCAGAGACCGAGGGTATGAAATAAACTTAAATGCTAACTCAGGACATAAGAATTATTAAAATTAATGCTTAAAAACTAGTATGTTACATATGGGAAATCTGCATACCTTCACAATTTCACTGTGAATCTCACTCCTCTAAAAAATGAAGTCTTGAAAAGTTACTACTTTAAAATACTTATCTTACTTGTAATGTGAAACCATTTATATTAATGTAGCAAATCAGTGTTTCAAATTATTAAAAACAAACTACTGAGCCATATGTTAGGTATATTGTAAGCATGTTGAAGTCAACAACATGACTTCTACTCTTTCTACCTTCTCATAGTTGCCAGAATATTTGTTTTGACATAATTATTGAAAAGAATTAAAAGCATTTATTCCATTGTCTTGCTGCATCTAAATTCATGGTGTTATGTTTCTTTAGGGCAATGGAGCTAAAATGAATAATGGATACCATGTAGTGTTTTTATATATTTCATCTATCAGCTATGACAGATATCTCCCTAATTCCAGTAGAAAAAAAATGTGTTTCTTTCCTAAGCTTGCCAGCTACTTAACTTCATAAAGGCCTGTTAGACATTCAGAAATCATCAGGAAGCAAAAAATTCATAGTCTTAACAATGTAAATCTGAAGTCTTAGAATGAGTGCATCAGAATATAGACATTGAACATGGGGGAAATCGGAGTTGAAATTCTATCTCTGACAACTGCTGGATGTATTAGGATCTGTTTTTAGTTTCCAACAATAAAATGGCACTAATAAGGATGTATTTTATAATGACATATGCAAAATGTAAACTGCTTAGCACAGTGCTTGGCACTTAGTAGATTCTAAGCTGTAGTTTAAACAGCTATTGTGTTATAAATAAGCCATTGGTTGACACTTTTTCTCTTGAGAATGTGCTGTTTAAGTGTAGAAAGCCTACTTTCCCTGCCCATGTTAATGTCCTTAACATTCATCTTGAAAATGATGCCACATACCCTTATATTAATGCACTGCAAGAGGCCAATCTAATGTAGGCATAAGAGTAATCTGCTCTTCTCAGCACCCTCTGCTAATAATGCTGTTAGAACATATTCTAGAAAGACTGTTGATGCCAGAGCCAACTCAGATTTAGGCAGGTGGATGTTTTCAACTTCTGCTAATAATAATATCACTTCTGCACTCTCCTCTGAGTTCTTTTTGCTCTATTAAAGCTGCAGTTGCCTTAGGCTAGCTTCTGTGCGTAACCTGGGAATGCATATTTTAGCTTTTTACTTCCCTCCCAAAGAAGGGAGCAGAAGAGGAGAACCAAATAGCCAAGATTTAGGAGATGAAACTGTTGTATCCATTGTGTGGATTCAGATAAGCCTCCACCTAAAATGTGGTTCAAATGTTAAGACTAATGAGCAGCCCTACCCTTCTCTCTCTCTCTCACTTTCACACACACACACATACACACCTACCAAGAAAGTATGAAAATATTTATTACTTATAAAATTGTGAGGTTTTCTGGGGAGAGCAGAGCAGGCCTCCCAAGAAGGTTTCAAATAGCTTGAGAGAGCAGGGGGAAATGACTGGCTTGAGATTGTATGACTTTTAGTGGGTGAGGCTGTGCTGAGAGTTCTGTGTGGGCGGACTCTGGTGTGGTTTGAATTTCCCACTATCACCAAAGGAGAAAACACATGGGCTTTCTTAACAGTTTTCCCAAATGTAGGACAGAGGGGAAGAGAGAAGTATAACACTTTAAAGCTATCAGCAGTGATACATCAAAAAATGGACATCGATTTTTTATTACAGAAATGAAAATGTATGAGAACAGAAATGAACCCCAGTGCTACACAACTGACGTTTCCTAGGAATGAGAACTAGGGTAGCTTTTTTAAAGCATGTGTTTATATTGATTGGCACACACTAGTTAGCCAGATTTAACTGGGTTGAGATGTTGGACTTTCCCTTTGAACCTCAGTTAGGTAAATTGTAAGAACTGTGTTACCTTCAAATTACTTAAAATAATACTCAATTTCTTACAAATGCAAAATGGATTGTGGCTTATTGTGCATATGTATATAACAGATACTTTGTTCAACTATATTATGAAATACTATAGTATGTAACTTTCTTAAACAGGATGACAAATCAGTGTTAGGATTCAAATGGGCCCTATCTTACTCTGAATCTCTCATAGGCCAACTGTTAATTCTGGTACACATTACATTTAGCACATGCTATTACATTTATTGTTTGCATATTTTTATTTGTTATTTTTGGTTCATTTAACAAGTATTTTGTTGTTTCCCTAACTCATCCTAGACCCAATATATAAAAATAAATGATATTTTGTTTTGTCTTAAGAAGTTCACAGTATTTCAGGAAACAGGGGAATACAGAATAACGGGTAAATATTATAAGACTTCTAGTAGAGAAATATGCTTACAATCCTATGTATGTTCCTTTACACTTAAGAACCTTTAGAAATAAATACATTTTAACTGTTCTGGAGAGTTTCAACTCCAAAATAGCCTTTGCTCATATCAAGAAAGTAAACCACCTTCCACTTCAGGTGGGCTTACTCACCATACCTGGGGACACATTACTGTTCCAGCTCACTGAAAGGTCATAATGCAGGATGAAACCAAACTTGAAAATTATAGTGAAACATAGTAGAATAATTTAGAAACACATACTCTGATGTTTTTAGAAAGTAAGGAAATAAAATTTTAAGTTAATTGAACTTGGAATAAACTCAGTTCTGAGCATTCCATTCTACTCTGCAGTTGTCATTTATAGACAGCTGTTAATCATAGTACCTACAGACTAGATATTGTTATCTACTTATTTATATTGATGACAGGATATCCCTGGGCAAACAGGATCACCATTGTACTGTGTAGTCTTGGTTGTCATGGGAACTTTTGCTGTGAACCAGTAGTGAGAGCACTTTCATTGAATAAAGCTGCCTCTGGACAGCCATGAGTTGCGTGAAGCTATTTTACTAATTTTATTTGCCTTTTACTTGAAAGCATAAGTTTCTGAGGATGTAATTACAGTTTCTCCTGTATTTCTACAGGAGTAGTCATAGATGATGGACCTCCTGAACTTTTATCACTTTGCCATACTCTGTAAAATTACCTAAGCGCTCCAGAGCATGAAATTGACACTCAGGGATATTGTAGCCTAACCTTTTTTCCTATCCTGAATATTACTGAATTGAAGGGTCTTCCACAGCAAACCCTCTTTAAAGTATGCTTTCTGATGCTTTACCTAAGGCTATACACTAGTCTTTAGATTTTTCTAGATTATTTTCTCCTAATACAGAACTTAGCATTTAAATGACAATTTTAAAAATTAAAATCAACTCTTCAAAAGAAATTAAGTAAAAGCAACCTCAGGAAAAAAAAAAAAAAAGCCTTTTAATCTGCTACAAAACACCTCTATCGTATCAAGATATTGTGACTGAGAATTAGAAAGAATGTGGAATCAGATGTTAGTTTGTCATTTTCATTGGAATTTCTCCATGCTTTAGTTTTTACATCAAGAAAAACAATCACTGCAATATTCCCTAAGGAGAGTTTTACAAAAAAAAAAGAGACAAAACAAACTATACACACACACACACACACACACACACACACACACACACACACACACCCTTTAGGAATAAAGACATTATCTCAGTCGAAAATAATGGTGCTTTCAATTTTCCTAATTGAATTAAAATAATTATCTAAGTCTTTTTCATCTTGTCCCAAAGTGAATAAAATGCCTGTTTTTTAAATTTATATTTCAGTAGATATGTCTCCATCTTTTCAGTACTCACCCCGTTTTAATTGGGTGGAAGAATATGGAAGAAATTCCTATTGCTCAGATGCCATGTTTAAGGCTTTCTGAATGTGATCTGATACCTCCATAGGTTGGAGGTAATTAAACAGAGATCTGTTCTTTTTAACAACTATTTGAGTGCTTTAAATCTGAAAGTCATGTCATAAATGTCAGACCTCTTTCTCTTTGCTTTAATCGTCTCAGAAAGACTTATCTATTAATGGAACATCTGCATATAGGTATTTTGTTGATCACTGGTGTTCCACGTAAGTTTAGTCTACCTATTAGTTATATGTTCATGCTACTGAGGACCTTTCAATAATAAACTTTATTGAGTGCTTACTGTCTTCTAAGAGTAATGCACTATGCTAGGAGACATGAGAGATATAAAGGTAAAGAAACCATGACATGAATCTTCAGGGAGTTTATAATTTAGTGGAGAACACCAGTGAAAGGAGGCAAAGGAATTAATAGAACAAGACAGTTTCTCTGAGTCTCCAAAGGCACTTTAAAAATTCCTGGGGAAACTCCAAGTAAGTACAAAATTTTAGCTATCATAAGCATTCTCGTGCATCTTCAGGTTTTATCTTCATCCCTAAATTTCCCCATTAAATTTAGACTCTCTACTATCTATTCCACTTGACATTCCAATTAGCAGCTCAGCCTCAGCCTATCAATATGAATGCACATCGCTTCCCTGTTCTCTTGCTGTGCCAGTCTTTCCCCAGTATAGTTAGGTAATGCCTCCAATCAATCACCATCACCATACTGTGCTGATTTTATATTCTGAGTATTTTTTAAGCTTTTTCCTTTTTATCAATTGACTGCACTAATTTAGGTCTTCATCGTATTATTGTACACAACTGCTGGGTTTTTTTCTGTCTAGAAAATCTATTTTCCTCTTTCCTCCCCAGCTGCCTCTTTCTTCTGCCTCTGGATGCATTTCCTCATTTTCCTGCCTTCCAAGATGCATTTAATACCTTCCTCTGTGCTCTCATGTGCTGATACATGTCTCTCGCTGTATTTGCTGTATAATATCCAAGTTATTTACTCATGTCTTTGTTTTTCTCCAAAAGTTGCAAGCTTCTTAAGGTCAGGAGCTATTCTTTAATATATCTACTCTACCTAGTATAGTCATGCTTAATATTTGTCAAAGTAAACAAATCTGAACCCCAAATATATTATGTAATCTCCATATCCCAGCACAGATAAAGGATATGCTCCTGAATTGTTTTATTGGAAGGAAATGGCTGACAGATTAGGCTACACAACAACCAAAAACTAAAAAATGACTACATGATAAATTGTAATGAAAATCGGAAGGCAGACAGAATGAGGAATATATCTATAACAAGTATTCAAAGATACAATTTTGTTATTGTTAGAAAGAATACAATGAATGGAAAGAGGGTTTGGATTTCACATTCAGGACTTCTGAAGACCAAGTATAAGAGATTCAAAAGTGATAATGTGAATCTGATTAGAAAATTCAATTTTGGAATTTAAACTAAATAAGAAAAAAATTAATTGGTCTAGCAGGTGAGACTATAATATGGAAAAATGAGAAAGGGATACAGCACTGAACATGAAAATGTGGAAAGAGAGATCAGAAGGAGGAGAAAAAGAAGAAATAAAGGGTTAGAGTTTATGAACTGTACCAAAAGAAGTGATACAATGACCAGTCCTGTGAGGGTAGTAGAGGGATCTCTTTGTTGTATTTTCTTATTTTATTTTTATTTTAGATTCAGGGAGTACATGTGCAGGCTTGTTAATGGGTAAATTGCGCAAAGCTGAGGTTTGGGCTTCTAATGATCCCACTGCCCACGTAGTGAACATAGGACTAATAGGGAATTTTTCAACACTTGCTCACCTCCCTCCTCCAACCCTTTTGGAATCCTCAATGTTTAGTGTTTCCATATTTGTGTCCACATGCATCCAATGTTTAGCTCCCACTTTTAAGTAAGAACATGTGGTATTTGGTTTTCTGTTTCTGTTTCAATTCACTGAGAATAATGGCCTCCAGTTCCATCGATGTTGCTGCAAGGAACATGATTTCATCTTTTTATGGTTGTATAGTATTTCCTGGTATATATGTAGCACATTTTCTTTATCCAACCCACCATTGGTGGGCATATGGGTTGATTCCATGTCATTGCTCTTGTGAATAGTGCTGTGATTAACATATAAGTGCAGGTGTCTTTTTGGTAGAATGGTTTATTTTCCTTCGGGTATACACTCAGTAGTGAGATTGCAGCGTCAAATGGTGGTTCTATTATTAGTTCTTTGAGAAATCTCCAAACTGTTTTCCACAGGGGCTGAACTAATTTACATTCCTGCCAACAGTGTGCAAACGTTCCCTTTTCTCCACAGTCTCACCAACATCTGTTACTTTTTTATTTTTTTAATACGCTAGCCATTCTGAGTGGTGTGAGATAGTATCTCATTGATTGAGTGTGGTTTGCTAATATTTTGTGGAGGACTTTTGCATCTGGGTGCATCAGAGAGATATTGGCATATAGGGTTTGTTGTTGTTGTTGTGTCTTTGCCAGATTTTGGTATCAGAATGATACTGGTTTTGAATTAGAGAGGAGTTCTTCCTCCTTGAATTTTTTTTTTTTTTTTTTTGAATAATTTCAGTAGGATCTCTATCAGCTCTGACTTGTATATCTGGCAGAATTCGGCTGTGAATCCATTTGGTTTAGGGCTATTTTTGGATATTCGGTTTTTTATTACTGATTCAACTTCACTATATGTTATTGGTCTGTTCAGGATTTCTGTTTCTTCCTGTTTTAATCTTGGGAGGTTGTGTGTGTCCAGAAATTTATGCATCTCCTCTAGATTTCCTAGTTTTTGTGCATAGAGATGTACACAGTAGTGTCTGAGGATCTTTTATGTTTCTGTGGGATTGGTTGTGATGTCACTTTTGTCATTTCTGATTGTGCTTATTCAGATCTTCTCTCTTGTTAATCTAGCTAGCAGTGTATCAGTCTTTTTTTTATCCTTTCCAAGAACCAGCTTTTCATTTTGTATATCCTTTGTATGGTTGTTACAGGTCTCAATTTCATTTAATTCTGTTCTGATTTTAGTTATTTCTTTTATTCTGCTAGCTCTAGGTTTAGTTTTGTTCTTGTTTTCTCTGTTTTTTTTAGGTGCGAGGTTAGGTTGTTAATTTCAGACCTATGTTCTTGATGTAGACATTCAGTGCTATAAACTTTCCTCTTAATGCTGCCATTACTGCACTCTAGAGGTTTTCATATGTTGTATCTCTATTTTTGTTTGTTTCAAATAACGTTTTGATTTCTGCCTTAATTTGTTTATTTTAAAGTCATTCAAGAACAAGTTGATTAGTTTCCTGTATTTGTGTGGTTTTAAGAATTCCTCTTGCTATTGATTTCTGTTTTTATTCCACTGTGGCCTGAGAAGATGCTTCGTATGATTCTGATTTTTTGAAATTTATTAAGACTTGCTTTATGACTGTGTATGTGTTCAATCTTGGAATATATATCATGTGCAGATGAGAAGAATGCATATTCTGTAAATGTTGGGTGGAATATTCTATATATGTCTATTAGGTCCAATTGGCCAACTATCAAATTTATTAAATACAAAATTTTTTGTTAGTTTTTTTGCCTATTGCTTTCACTCATGTGCTGAATTTCCCCACTATTATTGGGTGGCCGTGAAAGTCTTTTCATAGGTCTAAAAGCAATTATTTTATCAATATGCATCCTCCAATGTTGAATGTATATATATTTAGAATATATATACATTCTTATTGAAGTCTTCTTATTGAACACTTTATCATTATGTAATGCCTTTCTTGGTCCTTTTATACCATTGTTGTTTAAAGTCTATTTTTTCTGATATTAGAATAGTGATCCTTGTTCTTTTTTTGTTTCCTATTTGCATGATAGATCTTTCTGTATCCATTTACTTTGTGCCTAGCCTATGGGTGTCATTACAAGTGAGATGGGTATCTTGAAGATAGAATTTTTTTAGTCTGATTTGCCACTTTTTGCTTTTTAAATGGAGTGTTAAAACACTATGACAAGAATAAAACCTTACATATCAATATTAACTTTGCATGGCCAAAGTTAATATTTTATGTTAAAACACTATGACAGAATAAAACCTCACATATCAATATTAACTTTGACTATGCAAAAGTTAATATTGATATGTAAAGTTTTATTCCTTTCATAGTGTTATTAACTGGTTGCTTTGTAGTATTGATTCTGTCACTGCTTAGGGCCTGTGGGCTATGTGCTTTTGTTTTCATGTTTAGAACTCTCTTAAGTATCTCTTGTAGGTCTGGTTTGGTGGTGATGGATTGTTTTAGCAATTGCTTATCTGAGAAAGAATTTATTTCTCTTTCATTTATGAAGTATAGTTTGGTGGGATATGAAATTATTGGTTGGCATTTCTTTTCTTTAAAAATGCTAAAAATAGTCCCCCAATGTCTTCTGGCTTGTATGGTTTCTGCTGAGAAGCCTGCTGTTAGTCTGATGGGTTTCCCTTTATAGATAATATGACTGTTTTCTCTAGCTGCCTTTAAGATTTTTTCTTTCACATTGACCTTGGATTGTCTGATGATTGTGTGCCTTGAAGATGGTCATATTATATAGTATTCTTCCAAGAATTCTCTGGATTTCTTGTATGTGCACGTTGACTTCTCTAGCAAGATTGAGGAGATTTCCTTGAATTATATCCTCAAATACGTTTTCCAAGTTGCTTAGTTTCTCCTGCCTCAGAAATGCCAATAATGCATAGATTTATCACTTTACATAGCCCCATATTTATTGAAGGTTTTGTGAGTTGTTTAAAATTATTATTTTTTCTTTATTTTTGCCTGCCTGGGTTGATTCAGAAAGCTAGCCTTCGAGCCCAGAAATTTATTTTTCTGCTTGGTATAGTCTGCTGTTAAGGCTTCCAACTGTATTTTGAAATTCCCATAGTTAATTTTTCAATTCCAGAAGTTCTGTTTGGTTCTTTCTTAATATAGCTATGTTGTCTTTCAAATCTTGGATCATTTTTCTGGCTTCTTTGTGTTGGATTTCAACTTTCTCTTGGATCTCATTGAGTTTCTTTGCCATCCAGATTCTGAATTCTATATCTGTCATTTCAGACATTTCATTCCCGTTAGGGTTCATTGCTTGGGAGCTAGTGAGATTCTCTGGAGGTGGTAAAATACTCTGACATTTTGTATTGCCAGAGTTCTTGTGCTGGTTCCTTCTCATCTGAGAGAGCTGATGCTTTTTCCTTTTCTTTTTTGAATTTGCTATTGTTTGGATGGAGCTTGTTGATTTTAAATTATTTTTTCCCTTGTGGGTATGACTATGGTGTATAATGTGTATAGGTGGATCAGCTTCATTTCTGAGTGCTTTCAGGGCGCCAAGGCTCTGTATGGGTTCCTTGGTTGCAGATAAGTGTGTGCGATGGCTGAGACATCGCTTGTTGTTGTGATGTAATTTTGTTTTGTGGTGTAATTCAGGCTGCAGCCCAGAAGGTGGCGCTTAAGAGTAAGCACCAGAAGGTAGGGGCAAGGGCAGAAGCAACGGAAAAGTCTGCAAAGTGCCCTGCCTCGGCGCGTTTGCCTTCAGTGGGAGTAGAATCTCTGGAGAAGCCCAAAAAGTGGTCTCTTTCCACCCACACTCCCTGGGTTCTGCTGGGGAGAGCCACCTTCGAGTCCGCAACAGTACAGTGAAGAGGGGTGAGAGAGGTGAGAGATGACCCCCTCTCCACATCCATTCCCTGGCTTTGGTGGCTCCCACTTCAGTGGCTGGTGCAGTGCGCCTGTTTCCTTTGACGCAAGAGAGGCTTTAGCCGACTGCATCCTCCTCCCTTAGGGGCCGCTGAACCGAAGGTTAGATCTCCAGGAGGATGGGTCCCTCCCCTTACCACTTTTCAGAACTGGTAGGTTACTGACCCCCAACTGAACAAAGAAGTCAACTGGGAAACCCAGTGGTTGATGTGTAAGGGGTGCTGGGAAGTGCTGGGTAGAGAAAGGTGCATCCCTGGCGAGGGCTCCACCCCCAGGCCTGTGCCCACGGACCTAGATGAGGACAGGCACTCCAGCCTTTGCTTCCAAATGTTGCATTTCCCAAGACCAACCTAGCCTACCATGCCCCCTACCATCCTGCGCCTATAAAAACCCCAAGGCCCGACAGGCAGAGACACAAGTAGCTGAAAGTTGAGAGGACATTGAGGTGAGCACGGTGGTGGAAGAGCACACCAACAGATGCTGCCACCTGGCAGGCCGTCCAGCGGTGGAATGACGTTGAGTTTGGTCGCAGCAGTCATAGGAGAGCCCGGGCTGCTGAGCAGCTGGACTCCAGGGGAAAACCATCTCCCTTCTGGCTCCCCCATCTGCTGATAGCTACTTCCACTCAATAAAACCTTGTACTCATTCTCCAAGCCCAGGTGTGATTCAATTCTTCCGGCACACCAAGGCAAGAACCCGGGATACAGAAAGCCCTCCGTCCTTGTGACAAGCTGGAGGGTCTAATTGAGCTGGTTAACACAAGCTGCCTATAGACGGCAAAACTGAAAGAGCCCATGGTAGCACATGCCCACTGGGGCTTCAGGAGCTGTAAACATCCACCCCTAGACACTGCCGTGGGATCCAGCCCCACAACCTGCCCGTTTGCATGCTCCCCTAGAGGTATGAACAGCAGGGCATTGAAGAAGCGATCCACTTCCCCAGTTGCATACCTTGCAAGGGGGACAAGGGAACCCTTCTCATTTCATAGCGACACACGCAGACTAGTTCCAGTTCTCAAAGCTGCCCCTGGCTGCATGTCTTGCCACCCAGAAGAAACCTGGCTTCGGGAACTCTCCTGCCCCTGCAGTCTTCTGATGCTTTATGTCTCTTCTCTGTTGCATCCAAGCATTCTCTCCTAGACTGTCTGCTCCGAAGGTGTCCACTTACTATTCTGGGGTTTCTCTGTTGGGGAGCCACACACTACCTGCTTCTGCTCAGCCATCTGGATCCCTTCCGTGTCTCTATTTATGAAGGATGAAAATGGAATGGAGATATGGAGATTGAGGATTTATGATGAGGCTTGTTGAAATTTGATGATAAATTTCACCAAGAAACTTAGAAACAGGGCCAAGGGTTGATAAATGAGAGACACAAAGAGAATGGAGTAACTAGATATGGACTTGCAAAGGAAAACTTTGTTGAAGAGTAGACGTGAGCTCATGGGCTAAGAGAAGCATGCAAGTGGGGAGACTACTTCTGATAGTAAACATTTTGGAAGAGTGTGCCATCAGGAGAAAGCCCGACTTCAGTGTGGTCAATGAGCTGAGCAAGTTATATCCAGAAGTGATCAAGGATTTATGTGAGTTTGCTTACAATATCATAAAGGCAGAACAAGACCCAAGGAAGATTCCTAGGGAGGAAACTGGTGGGGAAGTCAAGGCCAAACTGGGCTAAATAAGGTAGAAAGAGCATATTGATGAAAATAGCAGCCTTAGCTGGGAATTGTAGAGAGTAACATGAAGGGGATTTGAATATAGGAACCTGTGTTAGAAACTAGTTTTTTTGTTTTTGTTTTTTTTTTTTAAGAAATGTATGGAACATATCCATTCATTCCAATACTCCAAGTGAGTAATAAGGTTTGGGCTCAGCTTATAGTGTGCACCAATCACTGAGTATTATTTTGGGGGGGCTTGTTGTTTGGGAAGGCACATTGCTGGTGGGATTGCTTCAAAGTCCTAAAGTCCTAATGCAAATGCCTCAGGTCTATTGCTAGACATTTAGAATTTTCTTGGTTTTTTGAAAGATAAAGATTAGGAATAGTTAACAATAATTTAAAAGATTGTGCAACCTTAGTAACATTTCTTTGCAATAATTAATTAAAATCGCAAGGAAAATTTTTGCAAAAGTTTGGACATATAAAATAAATGAAAGTTATGACTAACAGTTCAACTTTCTCCTGATGTCTCACTTTTGTAAGAACTGATGTAGACCAGGAAATAAACTTTTAGGTTTTTTTTTGTTTGTTTTGTTTTTTTTGTTTGTTTTTTTGCTTAGGTTGACAAATCTAATTTTCATGTCAAATTAGGATACTGACTTTCCCTAACAGATATTCTGGAGCTGAATTTGTATCCTAATTCTAGTCTCACTAGTATTTATTTTTGAGACCTGCAATCCATCATTATACTAACATGGCAATGCCTAGGAAGTTTAATGGCTATACAACTTCTAGAAAGTGCCTTTATTACATGTCTGACATGTTGCAAATTCACAAATGGAGTACAAACAATTTCAGCAGCTTAGATGACATTTTCCTTCCTGCTGATGGTCTGAACTCACCAGGTAGCAACACCCAAAGCATTACATTCTGTCTCCCTGAGTTGCATTGTATTTTTGATACCACAGCATAAACTCAAAGGAAGTATTTCTCTAATTTTAATTGGGGTTACTAGGGTCAAAGCCAAGTTTCCAAAGCTCATTTTGTTCTTATTATCATGCATTTATATTAAGCTATTTATTTTTTTGAAGCAATCCTTATTATAACTTGGAAAAAAGAACGATTTCGTAATGTGGTCAGATATGATTAGATCACTGTTTTATGCTCAGACGTATGTTCCACCTTTTCCCATAATGCTGTGACATTTGGGGTTTGTGTAGCTTCGTGAATCTAACTTAAACAGTAATGTATTTTCACAAAGAAATAGAATCACTCTTCCTACCTATCATGATGGATCTTAAAATATCCTGCCACATCCCTCTGGTTATTCATTCAGTTTCTGTCCTAGTAATTTACCTATACATTAAAACATTGTAATTAGATACTTAAATCACCAGGACATCTATCATTTGGTCTCTAAAACTGAGTTGCTGGTTGTTAGAGAAAAATGTATTTAACTTGTATTTATTAATATAACTGGATGAGATTCTGGTTATTTAATAGGCAATTTAATTTGAGAAACAGAGTAGATGGGAAAAATGAGAACTTATTGTGCTTTAACAACTTTACATTAATTTTTTGGTTCATTGTGAGCTAGTTTATTACAGTATATTGAACTGTTTACCAAATAGTAAACTCTATTCAAGTGTTTAGAACATGCTTTTTAAAAGTGACATTCTTAACCATTTTGCCTTATTGTAAGGCATTTACATATATACGCTGAGAAGCTATATCTGATCATGTTTCTGCAGAGATGTGTTGTGAGCTGCTTTAGTACACTAATTTTTGAATCTTAACAAAGGATTTTAGCCACCTGGAAAATAAGAGGTTTTTATTCTTTTTAGAATGGTCTTTTTTTCTGGGTCCCCAGTGTATATTTTGCCAAAATGCCTAAAATAAACTATTGCAATTAAAAAACTCAGAGTTTGGTACCAATCTGACAATTACATTTTTTTAAGCCTTTGAGAGTATATAAACAATTTTAGCCAATGGATACTTCTCACTGAATTGACTATATAGACCATATTAGTCCATTTTCACACTGCTGATAAAGACACACTTGAGACTGGGAAGAAAAGAGATTTAATGGACTCACAGTTCCACATGGCTGAGGAGGCCTCACGATCATGGCAAAAGGCAAGGAGGAGCAAGTCACGTCTTATATGGATGGTGGCAGGCGAAAAGAGAGAGCTTGTGCAGGGAAACTCCTCTTTATAAAACCATCAGATCTTGTGAGACTTATTCACTATCACGAGAACAGCACAGGAAAGACCCACCCCATGATTCAGTTGCCTCCCACGACACATGAGGATTGTGGGAGCTACAATCTAAGATGAGATTTGTGTGGGGACACAGCCTAACTATATAATAGACCTATCAATTCCCTACACTAATAAACTTCCCTGGCATTATTTCCACAGCACATGTACGCTGGAAAATTAGCTCCAGGTAGTGAGAAATTCAGTTGAGGACAGTAAAAATGAAACCAGATATTCTCACACTAATTTGAGAGTTTAATCTCACTGGGCCTCCTGTTTGTTTGTTTTTAGTGCATTGGAGGAAAATTAGATTTTCTAAGTAAATAGAAATGAGTAATGTTCCTATGTACATACACTTAACTCTTCAAAAAGACAGAACAACATAGGTCTGTACTGGCACAAGCAAAATGTTGTAGAAATTAGGTCAGGTGCCAAGTGTGAGCAACCTCACCCTCCCTAATCAGACAGCATTTCTTATATTATTCCTGGATTAATATAAGTAGGTTATCTTGAATAAATAGTGACCTAAAATTGTGAATGTTCTACATAGTTTATTGTCAGTGAATGTACAAATGGGATAGTCCCAGTAATTTTTTTTAGAAACCCAAACCATGTTCAGGATCATGGACACTTGTACTCAAGGTTTTCAAGGGCATTCCAGGAAAAAAGAGGTAATGCCACATGCCATAAGCCAGATTCTCTGGAAAACAGACTTGGAGGCAGAGATTTAGGCCCAGGAAATTTGTCTGGAGGTGGGGTTCTCTTAAGATCAACACTTGTGTGCAGTAGATTTCACTCTCTTTGGCTAAAGGCAATTCCAGGAGAGAGACTTAGCTGAGAAGACTCCTAGCTGCTGGGGGAATGAATGCCTCAGTCCTGAATGGGTGTCTAGGTTGCATATTTGAGCAAAACATCCTAACTTTAGTAAATAAAGCTACAGCTTTTTCTTATTTCTCCTATCTACTTCTTGCCTGGGGAACCTAAAATTTATCCATTATGCCTGCTATCTCACCAGGAAGAATATAGTGATAAAGACCAATTTCTACATCTTATACATTATATTTAACTATAACATTTATTGTTATTATTAGATAGTTAGTTGAAGTAAGAAACAAGGTATTCAAGATTCTTTTGAATCTATGTGAATATAAATATAGTTAAATAGTGACATTGAAAGTATGGTGAATTTTTATCATCATTCTTGAGAAATACTGAGGAAAATACTTGAATTTTGCATAACCAGGGTATCAGTTACTATTCACAATGAGACTACAGAGAAAACTTTCCAAAATATTTAAATGAAATATGCTTTCAATGTTATGTGATTTTCCTGTATTGTAGCTACTTAATTAGCATTTTATCAATCATCACTGATATCAAATACGTTAACTTGCTTCACTGGAAAATCACTGCTCAATCTCTTGAATGAAATTGATGAGATAGAAGGTAATGGTGTATTGCCAATAAAATAAGAAAGAAGGGAGCTAAAAATTGAGAGTTACCTACTCTGCAGTATCTACTTTATATATGATATCTGATTTTAGTTTATCTCAACCTTCCCCTAGAAGTAGCTATTATCAACGTTATGTTATTTACTTACTCATTTTATTCTTTTTAAAAAGAATAATGAGATGTTTTAAACATATAGAAAAGTGCAGAGGGCAATATAAATCACATACATAATCATCTCCCAGTAGTAACTAATGTCATTATAGGTAAAGTTTGCTTCATATCATTTTAAATATAAATATTACAGATATACTTGAATTACATTTTAGGCCCTACATGTTCAAGCTGAGGAAAGGTAGGTTCAGAGAGAAATGAGCTTGGCCAATCTCACTCCACTAATAAGTAGGGCTAAGATTTGATCATCTATACGTGGATCCTGGAACTCATGTTCTTTTCCTCCACTATGTATACTTCTTCTGTATTCCCTGAAGACTTAATCTGGATAGAGAAACATTGCCTAGAGCTTCTCTATAGTGGGAGAAATGAGCCTTTTACTTTTATGGTACCATGTCAGTTGCCAATTAATTTTGGCACATAAAAATGTATTATAACTTTACCTGTTTAATTATTTTTATACCACGTCAAGAGAACAAGATAATTTGGTTATAATAGTTTATTTTACTTTAATTTACTATTATTAGTCATTACCTTACACAAATGCAGGTGTCTAAAGGCATGCACAAACATAACAAATGTGGTGTGTAACAAATAAAGCAATACTACATTTCTAAGTGGTTTACATTATGTGTATGAACATGAATTATCTGCATGGATTTTTTTTTTTTAAGTTCAGAAACTATTTTTAGTTGGTTTTATTTCTTTTCTATAGCTGTTATTTATCTCTCCAGCTTCATCTACAAAGTGGAGATCATAATATTTATCTCATAAGACTCAAAAAAATGAGATAAAAGCACTTGATGAAAGCATATGAAAGCATCTGACTGAGTGATTAATATAAAGGAACTACTTAGTACTTATTTGTTATGGTCACCTGAAAAGAAAAGCTATTTTGAGTGCAGTAGTAGGGTTGGGAAACAACCAATATATTAAATATTTTAAAATATTTTTGTTTAACTAAGTTCAACTACCTACATTTTAGAAACTCACTTAGCATATGAAACTTATTTTAAGAGGGTACTTACTCCACAGTTGCTTTAAAAGAAAGAAAAAGAAAATCAGTTTGTAAAATGAGATACTCGTAAGGGTATCTCATTTTTGTGGCCATATGAGAGAGTCCAAAGAGGTAAGCCAATATTTGCGAAATGATATTTTTACTATATTGGCAGTAATAAACAATTAAAATGTTATTGTTATTAAGGCAGTGCTGTTATTACAATTTTACTATCTCTAGAGGAATACCAGAGATCTTATTAAACACATAATTTTTTAAAGTTGAAATCTTAGATAACTATTATCATTACTATATGTGTGAGAAAACAACTGCATGGGGAAAGATGTGCTGTATAGAAAACTGGTAGGTTATTAAAATATAAAGAAATAGGGAGAAAACTGAAATTTGCATGATATTGTCAAGTCTCCCTTGAGACTGAACCACAAAACAATTCTTTCATTATAAGTTTCTTTTCTCCTTAATGAGTCATTTTGAGTTCTTTTCAATGTGGGCACAAGGAAACAAATAAGAATTCTCCCATGCAGCTAAGGCACCCCAAATCTTATTAATTCAAATGTTGAGCGCATTGAAGCAGTAAAGACAATAAGAATACTGAAACACCATGTATCTGCTTTCATTTAAATAACCAAACAATTCTGTGTTTTCTAAATGGGGTTTCTTAATATACATATTTTAAACCTTGTGAGGTAATTCTCCCGAGAAATACGGAGGTCTAAAAGACAAAGTAATTCCATTTATCACCTTGAATCTCATTTAATTAGGGAATAATTCTGATGTATCAAGAAAGCAACTAATTACTATCTTCTAGAGGCTTGTGCTTTTGTAAGAAACAAAAGAGCCCAAGTAAGTAGAAGTCTCGGGAAGAGAGCAGTATTACAGAGGGACCACAGCAACAATTTTTTTTTTTTTTTTAAGACAGAGTCTCGCTCTGTTGCCAGGCTGGGGTGCAGTGGCGTGATCTTGGCTCACTGCACCCTCTGACTCCTGGGTTCAAGGAATTCTCCTGCCTCAGCCTCCTGAGTAGCTGGAACTACAGGCGCGTGCTACCACTCCCAGCTAATTTTTGTATTTTTAGTAGAGACGAGGTTTCACCATATTGTCCAGGATGGTCTTGATCTCTCGACCTCGTGATCCGCCCTCCTCAGCCTCCCAAAGTGATGGGATTACAGGCATGAGCCATCGCACCTGGCCAACAGTTCTTATTAATATTAAAATTTAAAAATTGGTTTGAATTGGAGAACACTTCAAAGTTCATTTACCACAGAACTTTGTCATTTTTCTCCGTATTTGACTCATCTCAGTTGGAAAGCACAGATGTTTTATGCGTCTGCCTTGCTCCTACTCTCCCTAAAATTTTACTTACCAGCTAAACCGCCAATCCTAATACATCCAACATATTTTACCATGAAAATGCATTCAATTTTTGTATTTAGATGCATAGAAGTTTCCTGAAATTGTGAACAACTCCAACTGTACTTGGAAAGCTCTCTGAAGATCCCCCTCAAAAAAAAGAAAAAAAAAAGATTATCTCTAGTGGTTATATTTTTGAAAGGTTTATTGTTCTATTGAATATATATCTAGTTCTTTTTCATAAAAATTAATATCCTGGCATTAAGCAACTGTTTGCTAAGCACAGCGTGTACAGCTATGCACACACTGATGTCACCATTGCCAATTTTATTAAAAGAACCACAATACAGAGCAAAGAGAAAAAGAGAAGTGTTCCTATTAATGGTATTTCAAATGCGTATTTAAACAGCTTATCTATTCCAAACTCATTTCTGATAGATTAAATAGCTATATTCCAAATCTTACAAGATGCACATCTCTCCTCTCTTTCTCAGCTTGCTTCAGCTGAATAGCTCAAATTGTTTGATACTGGTAAAGCATGAAAATGTTTTACCAGAGATAAAAAAGGAAATGAAGCTACAGCCTGAGCGGACTACAGGCCTTAGAAATTGCAACACTTTAAAATTCCTTATATTGCTTCAAGTGTTACACATGGTTTTTTTTTTTTTTTTTTTTTTTTTTTTTTGGCTCTTGGTGATGTCAGAAGATTTATCTGGGATGTCTGTCTCCATGGGTAAATAGTGACCGGGGTGAAAACTGAGGGAACTAGGGAGCACCTAGACCCCAAGCCTTAGTAGTCAGCTCTAGAATGCTCCCTGCAGTGTTGGGCATGAGCGTGGAGTCTGTACACACTGTGTGTCTGATGTGCAGAGGGGAAGGCAGGGAAGAAGTGCTATGGCAGACAGTCACTTGTGGTAGCTCTCTAAAGGGAGCTGGCACTTCCTGCCATTGCATGGAAAAGAGGAATGAGAAGGAAATAAGCATTTGTTACATGTGGGGTCTCACTGGATCCTTTCAGTGCTAGGAGGGAGCTATTTCTCCTCCTGAGGTCTGTAACTCACCAGGTTTCACTAATTCACTGGTTGCTTTGAAGCTCAGGGTCAAATTCATAGCCAGGAACTAAGTCTTCATGATGTGCCTTTTTGTATTAGCCTGCTTTCCGGCATGTTTTTTGTGTTGCTCTCCTTCCTGATTACTTATTACTAGTGCTATCTTAGCTTATGTATTTTTATAAACTGCCTTAAGTGCTTTCTGGAACTACTGTGCATATAATCAAATAGACCAATAACTAACTAGGAAAATGATATGGCTGATAGCATCATCTCACCCATGAGGAAGCATAATTTAAGTAGCTTGTCCAAGGTCACTCAGCAAGTCCCTTGTGAGAGGGCGCTGTGAATCTGGTTCTTGGCTTCCAGTCGATATTTTCAAGTTTTACCTATTTATTTCCTGTTAACTGAACATGAAGAAATTCACAAATGATTATTTCTTTAGCCATTTCTATTTATCGGCAGTTAATGTCCTGTCAACTTGAAATTCCTCCCCCGCCTTTCACTCCCAGTAGAAGTTTCACTCACCTTTCCCAGGACACTTGAAATACCTTCCCATGAAGCATTTCTTATCCTGAAAAAGCATCATTGTTACATCTCTTCTTAGATGCTCCTTTGCCTTCTGTTTTCAATCTAGAAATTTCTTTATCCCCCATCTCCATAATGACTAGGATTTTGTTCGCTTGTTTTGGTTTAGATCACAGGTGCTAAAAAGATGATCTTGTGTATTTAAATGATAGACATATGATTCCTATTATTTTCTACTTCTAAGCATTCCTGAATTAGACAACTCTTAGGCTGGAAACTAAAACAAGAAGGCCTATTAAGTATTTTTCAAAATACAATTGTATTCTTAAAGTTAAGTTCTTGATGTAGGGAGAAAACATTTTATGATTTTCGTTGTATTTCTCACTATGATACAAACATGTCAAGTACTGACCTGCAGTAAATGCTTAATAAAAACCTAGCATTTTTCAGGCAAGTTACCAGGGCATTGTATATTTAATGCTGTAAAGCTCCGTAGGCCATTTCTCTTATGTACTTTTTATGCTCAGAAAGGGAAGTAATATATACTAGTGGTTGAGAACATAGACATTTTAACCTGAGTACATGATTAAACCTCAACTCCACTCCTTGCATGTTGTATGACATTGGGTGAGTCATTCAACAGCTATGGGTCTACATTTCTTCACCTGTAAAATGGGGATAATAATGATGTCTATTTAACAGATGTATTGTGAGAGTTAACTGAAATATTACATATGTATAAAGCATGCGATAGGGCACATGGGAAGTATCTTATAAGTGTTATATATTATTGTTATTAATTTGTAAAGAATTCATGCAAGAAAGCACAGAAAAAAGTCAATTGCAACTAAGGTGAAAAGTTGGTTGCTGTTAGAACGGGAGTAGTTAAGATGGTATGTATTTCAAATATCCAAAAGCTTTTTCTATTTCTGAAGAGCAACCTTGGGAAGTCTATTGTAGTTAGATAGTGCCACAGAGAAAAAACAACAGGATGGTGAGGACAGGAATTGGGAGGGTGGAGCCAAGGAATCAAATAATATGGTTTCCTAGGTGACATTCTTTTCAGAAGCCCAGAGGTGGCCACATCTATTACAAAGTCTGTAACAAAACTATATCCATGAACCTATACAAGCTAAATTTTAACAGAGTGCAGATTGTCTTTCACTCTACATCAAACTATAGAGTCCAGAAAAAAATATTTTATATCATGATGGTGATAATAATTGAAGGAATCAGAAGGAGTTGATCATTCTCTACAAGCTTGTTGTCATGAGGAGGGAGGTGAAAAGCATTCAAAAAAAGCTTAAACCCTTTTCCCAATATTTCAAAGTAGCTTTGATGGTATTTAGATAGCAACCCCATTTTAAAGAGAATAGGATTTTCACAAAACGAGAAAATCAAGCAGCTGGCATAGCAAGTTATCTGAATTTGATCTGAACTGACGTCAGGGAGCTGGGAATGCCCCAGGCAATCCTGCATTCTGTCTCTTTGTGCTGTATTTTGACAGTAGTGAGAATGTCTGAGTGTTAATCATTTTCTGACAGTGTAGGCTCTAATCTTATGCAAAATGAAAGCATTTAGAGATTTTACCTTCTTGGTTCCAATCAGGGCATTTCTTCTAGAAAAAATATTCTGCAGTAAGATTTTGTATAGCTTATTTTACATTTGTATATGTTTATATATATTTATATAATAAATCTAAAAATATGTAACTGCTAAGTTTGGTAGTAGCCTTTCTTCAAAGCATCGTTCTTGAGAAAAGAGGTTATTTTGTAAAACCTTACTGGTAGAGATTTAAATCTGAAAAACAAAATTCAATCCAGACTTTTGTATCCAAATATGAATGTTAATTTCCTGGGTATATCTTTTTAAAAAAAACTTGCAGTGTGGGTATATAAGCAGGGCCAGATGTCTCTGTGTCAATCATTTCTACTCTTTAATAAATAACGATGGCATACAGTGAAAATAAAGCCCAGGTGGCTGACACATTGCACAAATCACTGGACGCACTGTATATTCATTTCATAGCTTCCTGAATACTAATAGATGATAGAGTTGTCATCTTTTCATCTATTCCTCAGTCAAATAACAAGTAACTACTTACTGTGTCTTCTAAGAGCCACTGTGCTAGTGGCTAGGTAGGTTATAAAAACCCTCCAGATATTGCCAGATAGTACCATAATATAATTAGCTTTAATCTCTATTATCTTCAGAATCTGTTACATCCTAGTCTTCCCTAGGAGACTGGGCTTTCTTGGAATCATTTTTAAAAGTGATCCAAAACCAGAGCTGATTTTGCCATGGTGATTGCTTAACTAATTCGTTTACTAGCTTGAGTGTCACGCATCATGGTGGATATTACTGGTTGTCGAGTGGTGGCTGGTGAATCATAGACTTTTAGAACTCTCAGAGAAATTCAGAGCTGACCCACATTACATTTTACAGATGAGAAAATGTGAAAAAAATGACTAAGTGGTTTCACTAGAGCCAGGCAGTGAGTATCAGAATTGAGGCTTAAACTACAGGCTGCTAACTTGTAGTCTGCAGCTCTTGCTAGTATGTATGTTACTTCATCTCAGAAATGTAGTGAAATTAAATGTAGTGAGATTAAACTGTAGTGAGATTACAATCGGTATCACAGAAATGAAGGTGTAGTAACTTTGGGTTTGCTGCTGCCATTGACTCAGGGTGGAATGAAGGAAGGGGAACAAACATCATTGTACCTGCTTCATTTGTTTGTTTTAGGAGGAAAATACGGAAATGGGATCTGGCTCCACATAGTGTTTCAGTGGGGGCTTTGACTGGTCTAGATTACCTAGAATTTTTCAATATACAGAACTTTATAGGCACAGACTCTTGAATGATAGGGAAGTCAAGTATTCACAAAGACATGACATTTACAGAGCCAGTCTGGAAAGATAAAGATATGCTAAGTGGTTGGCTGTAGACAATTATAGTCCATTACAAGTCAAGCATAAAAACATAAGCATTATTCATCAGATACTAAATCACCAGTTAGTGCTGGTATTTAAATGAAAACATTTGGCTTGGATGGGAAGCCCCTCAGCAACCATAGCTTTGACTTGTTTCTAAGAACCTCCCTCTCATGGAGAAACCTAGACCCTAGTGGAATTCCCCAGGGATGTTTTACATAGTTGGATTCTCAGTTGTTGATGATATTGGGAAGCTGAACATAACCAGGGGAGCTGGGAGTCAGCCCTGCCCAGGTGGGGCCCATGCAAAAACCATACTGTGCCTGTCCGCAAGTCTCATCAAATTGTGTTCTGCTAAATTGTAGTTACGCTGCCTCTTGAAACAGAGACCATAATAATCTTAGCTGCATTTATTCAATTTTGGTGTTTATGCTACTGATGTTTGCCACTTAGTTAAAATTAGCTTTAATACGGAAGAAGAGGGTATACCTCTTTCTCGAAACATAACACTCAGCCTTAAAATTAAAGGGAGCAGCAAAGCGGTCCCTAAAAAGCAACTTGTATCCTGAGCACTGTGTGGATAGAGGCCACTGTTGCCAGACATCCAGCCTTAGCAGGTCATGCATGCAAACCGTCTTTATATGTAGTCATTTTGGTACCATCCAGAAACCACACTTACTCTCCTGCTCTTCCACCACCACCTGCAGTCACTGGTTGCAATGAGCCATGCAAAACAGGGGAAAGGCAAGGGGCATTACCTTATTATCAGCAACGCTGGGATATAGTTCTGCTGGTAGCTCCTCTTAAAAATACACCCCTAAAAAATGAAATTGTGAGAAAAAAAGAATTAAAAATAAAAGTGTCAGTCTCCTTGCCCTGGGCAGGTCCTTGGAACTGTACAGGATTTTAAAGGCTATGAAATTTTTTTTTAATGGAATTCCAGAGAAGGGGATGGGCTCAAGTTTATGTATGTGAGATACATATTTACTTAATAGATTTAAAAATTTATTTCCATGTTTCTTAGGGTTCTTCAAATGACAGAACTTACATTATATATATATATATATATATATATATATATATAGAGAGAGAGAGAGAGAGAGAGAGAGAGAGAGAGATTTATTTTAATGAATTTACTCACACAGCTGCAGAGATTGAGAAATTCCAAAATCTGCAGCCAGTAAGCTGGAGACCCAGGAGAGCTGCTGGTATAAGTTCCAGTCTGAAAGATGGCAGGCTTGATACCCAAAAGGAGCAAATGTTTCAGTTCATGTCCAAAGGCAGGAAAAAACCAACCTCCCAGCTCAAACAGTCAGGCAGGAGGAATCCTCTCTTACTTGTGGAAGGATCAGATTTTATGTTCTAGGCAGGCCTTCAGCTGATTGGATGAGGGCCGTTCAAATATAGGAGGTTAACTGCTTTCCTCAGTCTACTAGTTCAAATGTTACTCTTATCTAAACACACCCTCACAGACATACCCCAGATAAGGTTTTGTTTTCTCTCTCTTTCTCTAGGCAGATTCTCTATTCATTGGCTTGTTTTTTTATTTTTTATTTTTATTATTACACTTTAAGTTCTAGGGTACATGTGCACAATGTGCAGGTTTGTTACATAGGTATACATGTGCCATGTTGGTGTGCTGCACTCATTAACTTGTCATTTACATTAGGTATTTCTCTTAATGCTATCCCTCCCCCACCCCCTGACCCCACAACAGGCCCCGGTGTGCGATGTTCCTCATCCTGTGTCCAAGTGTTCTCATTGTTCAATTCCCACCTATGAGTGAGAACATGTGGTATTTGGTTTTCTGTCCTTGTGACAGTTTGATCAGAATGATGGTTTGAGCTTTATCCATGTCCCTACAAAGGATATGAACTCATCTTTTTTATGGCTGCATAGTATTCTATGGTGTATATGTGCCACATTTTCTTAATCCAGTCTATCATTGATAGACATTTTGGTTGGTTCCAAATCTTTGCTATTGTGAATAGTGCCGCAGTTAACATACGTGTGCATGTGTCTTTATAGCCGCATGATTTAATTCTTTGGGTATATACCCAGTAATGGGATGGCTGGGTCAAATGGTATTTATAGTTCTAGATCCTTGAGGAATCGCCACTGTCTTCCACAATGGTTGGACTAGTTTACAGTCCCACCAACAGTGTAAAAATGTTCCTATTTCTCCACATCCTCTCCAGCACCTGTTGTTTCCTGACTTTTTAATGATTGCCATTCTAACTGTTGTGAAATGGTATCTCATTGTAGTTTTGATTTGCATTTCTTTGATGGCCAGTGATGATGAGCATTTTTTCATGTATCTGTAAATGTCTTCTATAGAGAAGTGTCTGTTCACATCCTTCACCCCCTTTTTGATGGGATTGTTTGATTTTTTCTTGTAAATTTGTTTAAGTTCTTTGTAGGTTCTGAATATTAGCCCTTTGTCAGATGAGTAGATTGCAAAAATTTTCTCCCATTCTGTAGGCTGCCTGTTCACTGTGATGATAGTTTCTTTTGCTGTGCAGAAGCTCTTTAGTTTAATTAGATTCCATTTGTCAATTTTGGCTTTTGTTGTCATTGCTTTTGGTGTTTTAGTCATGAAGTCCTTGCCCATGCCTATGTCTTGAATGGTATAGCCTTGGTTTTCTTCTAGGGTTTTTATGGTTTTAGGTCTAACATTTAAGTCTCTAATCCATCTTGAATTAATTTTTGTATAAGGTGTAAGGAAGGGATCCAGTTTCAGCTTTCTACATATGGCTAGCCAGTTTTCTTGGCACCATTTATTAAATAGGGAATCCTTTGCCCATTTCTTGTTTTTGTCAGACTTGTCAAATATCAGATGGTTGTAGATGTGTGGTATTATTTCTGAGGACTCTGTTCTGTTCCATTGGTCTATATCTCTGTTTTGGTACCAGTACCATGCTGTTTTGGTTACTGTAACCTTGTAGTATAGTTTGAAGTCAGGTAGCATGATGCCTCCAGCTTTGTTCTTTTGGCTTAGGATTGTCTTGGCAATGCGGACTCCTTTTTGGTTCCATATGAACTTTAAAGTAATTTTTTCTGATTCTGTGAAGAAAGTCATTGGTAGCTTGATGGGGATGGCATTGAATCTGTAAATTACTTTGGGCAGTATGGCCATTTTCATGATATTGATTCTTCCTATCCACGAGTATGGAATGTTCTTCCATTTGTTTGTGTCCTCTTTTATTTCACTGAGTAGTGGTTTGTAGTTCTCTTGGAAGAAGTCCTTCACATCTCTTGTAAGTTGGATTAGTAGATATTTTATTCTCTTTGAAGCAATTGTGAATGGGCGTTCAGTCATGATCTGGCTCTCTATCTGTTATTGGTATAGAGGAATGCTTGTGATTTTTGCACATTGATTTTGTATCCTGAGACTTTGCTGAAGTTACTTATCAACTTAAGGAGATTTTCGGCTGAGATGATGGGGTTTTCTAAATATATAATCATGTCATCTGCAAACAGGGACAATTTGACTTCCTCTTTTCCTAATTGAATACCCTGTATTTCTTTCTCCTGCCTAAGTGCCCTGGCCAGAACTTCCAACACTATGTTGAATAGAAGTGGTGAGAGAGGACATCCCATCTTGTGCCAGTTTTCAAAGGGAATGCTTCCATTTTTTGCCCATTCAGTATGATATTGGCTGTGGGTTTGTCATAAATAGCTCTTATTATTTTGAGATATGTCCCATCAATACCTAATTTATTGAAAGTTTTTAGCATGAAGGACTGTTGAATTTTGTCAAAGGCCTTTTCTGCATCTATTGAGATAATCATGTGGTTTTTGTCTTTGGTTCTGTTTATATGCAGGATTGCATTTATTGATTTGTGTATGTTGAACCAGCCTTGAATCCCAGGGATGAAGCCAACTTGATCGTGGTGGATAAGCTTTTTGATGTGCTGCTGGATTCGGTTTGCCAGTATTTTATTGAGGATTTTTGCATCAATGTTCATCAGAGATATTGATCTAAGATTCTCCCTTTTTGTTGCATCCCTGCCAGGCTAGACCCTGTTTGCCTCAGTATCACCAGCAGAGGCTACAGAACAGCAAATATTGCAGAATGGCAAATGCTGCTGTCTGATCATTCCTCTGGAAGCTTTGTCTCAGAGGGGCACCTGGCCGTATGAGGTGTCAGTTGGCCCCTACTGGGAGGTGCCTCCCAGGTAGGCTACTCGAGGGTCAGGGACCCACTTGAGGGGGCAGTCTGTCCTTTCTCAGATCTCGAACTCCGTGCTGGGAGAACCACTACTCTCTTCAAAGCTGTCAGACAAGGACGTTTAATTCTGCAGATGTTTCTGCTGCCTTTTGTTCAGCTATACCCTGCCCCCAGAAGTGTAGTCTACAGAGCCAGGCAGGCATCCTTGAACTGAGGTGGACTCCACCCAGTTCGAGCTTCCTGGCTGCTTTGTTTACCTACTCAAGCCTCAGCAATGGTGGGCGCCCCTCCCCCAGCCTTGCTGTCGCCTTGCAGTTCCATCTCAGACTGCTGTGCTAGCAGTGAGCGAGGCTCCATGGGCGTGGGACCCTCCAAGCCAGGTGCGGGACATAATCTCCTGGTGTGCCATTTGCTAAGACCATTGGAAAAGCAGTATTAGGGTGGGAGTGACCTCATTTTCCAGGTTCCCTCTGTCATGCCTTCCCTTGGCTAGGAAAGGGAATTCCCCGACCCCTTGTGCTTCCTGTGTGAGGCGATGCCTCACCCTGCATTTGCTCACGTCTGTAGGCTGCACCCACTGTCCTGCACCCACTGTCCGACAAGCCCCAGTGAGATTAACCCAGTACCTCAGTTGGAAATGCAGAAATCATCCATCTTCTGTGTTGTTCACGCTGGGAGCTATAGACTGGAGCTATTCCTGTTAGGCCATTTTGGAACCCATTATCTACCCCAGATAATGTTAATGAAATATCTGGGCACCCAGTGACCCAGTCAGATTGACACATAAAATCAATCGTCCCACCATGTATATTTATTCATATGTAAAACAGTGGATTTATGTAGGAAATAGAAAAATGATGGTTATTATTAGAGAGGAGCTTAAGAAGGAAATTTGTGATTTGAAGATTTGGAGCCCATTGTTGCTGATGACCATTAAGCAAGAGTCAAAAAATTTTGCACTGTTATGATAATAATGTGTATACAATTCTAAAAATAATCTTTTTTGGTAAGGTATCACAATAACTTCTGTGGGCGCATTTCAGATAGAACAAGGGAGAGTCACCTTTCTCCTTTTATTTCTTTGACTCTGTTAAATATTTTTTATGAAAAATATTGAATTTCTAAGGGCATAATCTTTTATTACTACAGGGATGATTTTGTCTGAATATCTGAAATGGCATTGTAAAATGATTTTCTTTAGCATTTGCCACTGTAGAAGAAAGTAATTTTACAGGCAGTATTTAAAAGAACAATGCCACAATAAGTGGCTCTTCTCATTGCCCTTACGTTCATTCTCTAAAAAGAAGAGACCAGTAGACAATGGCTAAACCAGCATGTTTTAACAAACACATCATCACTTAATTAATTGAAGCAACTTTCCAAAAGTATTAAGGAACTAAAATACGTAATGCTCTAGAACAAGAGAAGCCTAATAAGCCAAATAAGTTCAACTATGAAAATATATCTGTCATTTTGTTAGTCGACAAGCTGGAGAGAGTATGAATGTTAAGGGGATGTTGTAGCTAGCCTAGAGACTTACTCTTAGTTCTAAGGCATGTACTTAAAATGTGAGAGTTGAAAAGAAAGGTTTTGTGTCATTTTTCTTTTTGCCTGAAGAAGTGGGTTTGTATGCACAAAAGATGTAGAGAAAAACCTGCTTTTTGATGCAGACTACAGTGGGGAGAGTATGCAAATTAACTTATAATTTCTATGCCAAGGATTTTTTTTTTGGCTGTTTCTCTAACTATTTTACTGATATCTTATGGCATACAGATTGGTCTTCAGACTTGCAGGAGACATTTTTTGGAGGTTGTATTTTTATTTTTTTTTTCAATACTGAAAAATTTTATAGGGGAAATGAGAAGACAGATGATGAATGGCTTCAACCAAGGGACTGTGGTCAATAGTGACAGTGACGGGAACAACAAAATGACCCAGAGGTCTTGATTTCCAAGAAAAGTCAAATCATGAAGCCTTCATGTTGGAAGAGACCACAGAAGTGCAGGGACTCAGGAAGGTTCTGGGATTTTAAAACTCTACTCCTGGAGCACTGGTTCCTTACCACCACCCATATGCACCCACAGAGCAGGGAATAGGGTCAGAAATTATGGAGATTTCCACTTGAAGGGTTCCACAGGTCTAATTCAACTCCCATTTTAGAGATGAAGCAGCTGAGTCTCAGAGAAGTGAATGACAGATTCAGGACATGCGGCTAAGGGGTCCACTTATTTGCAGACAAGGCTTCTTGATTCAAACTTTTTTTTTGTTTTGGACTACGTTGTATTACTCCCCAGTCTATTAAAAAGTTTAACTGCCATATTCAACAAGCAAGATTCATACAGCAAAGCCAGAAAACATTTGTCTTTCCCTCTACTGTCATAGAATAGCTGTGCCTTTGCAGGTCCTACCAGATGTTGCAGCAACTCCAGAGTATAGGAGTATTTGCCATCTATTGTTTTTTCCTTGGCCTTGTTAGGATTTCACTGCAGCTAGAGACAAAGAGCCTTCAGGAACATTCTGCTGTGCAAGTGGCCACCAAGTTCATGTGCATGACACTGCCCTGGTCATTGCTGCCCTGGTTACTCTGCAAACACTGAAGCCTATTGGCCTTGACTTAAAGTTCATTTCAAGGGAGGAAATAACATAAATTGTTTTAATCAGGGCAAGTTTTATTGTAATAAAGTAAATGACACAAAGGCAGGGACTACACTGCCATATTGGTTATTACTACCTGTCTGGCACACAGTAACTGCTCAATAAATGAATGAGTGCACAGAAACCTACTAATTGAATCAAGTAAAAAGATATTTATTGAAAAGATACAAAATAATTTAAGAAAAATGACATATTGGAAAATAATGCCTGGCTTCATGGGGTACTCCCATCCTGGCATACTGGACCCATTAACCTCTCAGTGAATCTCAGTGACCCAACATGGCCACATGCCATGATAATGTGTCTACAGTGCCCATCGTGAATGAAGAGAAGCAGAAGCACTCTTGAGTCGTCTGGGCTGGACCAGAACCTGGGTGTTGGTTGGTAGTGGAAAATAGATAAGGGAGGTAATCTGTGACATCGGCAGATGGCGTTTTTATTAAATCTCAGACTATTCAGAGACTATGTGGGAACATTATCTTCATTGTTACACTATATAATCTTCTGGAAAGGATAGTTATTTAAAGAAAAATATATACTTTTCATGTATATGAACAATAATGTTGCCATAAGAAACATCATTTATTCTAATGTAAACTATTCTACCATTTTTGATAACTTTGCAAGCTGAAAACTATTACTGAATAGTTTGAATTTAAAAAATAAGCTTGGAGTACCATAATATTCATGAACAAAAATCTTGAAGAATTTCTTATTTAATAAAGTTATTGAAATGCTCACCCCTGTAAAATTTTTCAATATTGAAAAAAAATTAAAAATACAACCTCCAAAAAATGTCTCCTGTAAGTTGGGAGACCAATCTGTACGCCGTAACATATTAGTAAAATGTTTAGAGAAAGAGCCAAAAAAATGCTTGGCATAGAAATTATAAGTTAATTTGCATACCCTCCCCACTCTAGTCTGAATTTATAGGACATATGCCATGATTATTCTGTCAGAAGGTTTTTCATGAATTCAGTACTGTCTTGATTAAACTTATGACTAAATAAATTTATTTTCATGATATCGTTGAAGTGTATCAGTTTTCAGACAGTGAGAAAAGGGCAAGCAGCTGGAATCAGCTGAGAACCCAACAATCTATTGTAAAAATACAATTTATTTTACCACTCAGCATATGTATTCATACACGTATATGTACATTCAACTGAGACAAAAGTTTCACAAAATCATGTGATGATCTCTAATATATTGTATTCTGTCTGTTTTAAAGTTTGTCACAACACATGAAATTTGTTTCACGACCTTCCTGTTGGTCATAAACTCTGTTTGAAATATGCAGACTCAAGGCAAAAATGTAAATGGAAAATTTGGAATTATCCAGGTTGGAAGGATTAAAAAATAGAAAATGCATATGATTTCACCTTTCTTCTGAGGCCAGATAAAGGTAATTAGTCTGAAATCTAGTTGTTCATTTATCTGAAATTGTTTAGGGTTAACCATGGCTAGGAAGGGTGGACTGTGGATGTTTTGGAGTAGCTACTTAAAAGCTGTTATGTCACGAGCCTCCCAACCATAACAGTGCTTAGGAACTCTCTGAGCATGGGGCCTGAACATCAGTATTTTTAAGAAATCCCCAGTATGAAGCTGGGACCCAAACCTTCAATATCAACTCTGAGTAGATGCCTTTGCCTTGTGCATTGAATACTTTTGTCATGTTAACAATGCTTTTTTTGTCATATTTTATGATGTGTTTCATGTGTATCACCCAAGGGCAACAGATATTTTTGAATAACAGAGGTTACTATGAGCGTAAAATTATGCACATCATTGAACCTCAAATTTTAAGATACTTATTACTAAAATGTTATAGCTGTAATTTGTTTATTAAAAATCTCATAAAGAATTCATTGACAGGAGCAGGTTATATGTTAAGTGCTACTTTTCTAGTTGAATATGGCTCAGGAGAAATCTAGTTAACTAAGTCGAATAGAGAGTTTTGAATACTTATATTTATTTAGTAACTTAAATAATCCTGTTATTTTATGTTCTCCAAAAACAAAAATAACTTTCTTTAATTGAAATTGATGTCCATACGCACACATACACAAAAACTGTAGATTTAGTGTCTGTGGTATATAATTGATGAACTGTTTTCTAAAAGGATTTTGAACGTTTAGAAAACTAATTAAGATATTTAAATTATTGACAAATAGAGGATCTTTCTGCACCCAATTTCAAAAGAAGATACAATGATTTGTAGTTGGTGTATCCATTTTTCAAAGATAAACATACACTTCAGAAGTTCTTAAAAACAGGTTGTCCTTTTAGATAATTTCTACATTTCCTCTGAAATCTTATTTCTCAATTCATTCTAGATGTTTACAATCTATCTGAAAAAAGTAATGTTGCTATAAACCTCAAATCTGTGCTCATACAAATTCTTACCATTTCCAGTTAGATAATACTCTGGCAAAAATTACTAATGCCTGAAAAAAATAGATATAAATATTCCCATATAATGGTAATTATTAAATGTTATCAACTAAATATAGTATTTTGTTTTAATTTCAACACTTATTTTAGACACAGGGGGCACATGTGCAGGTTTGTTACATGGTTATATTGTAAGATGCTGAGATTTGGAGTAGGGACCCTGTCACCTAGATAGTGAGCATAGCATCTAATAAGTAGTTTTTCCACCCAAACTCTCCTCCCTCCCTTCCCCTTCTAGTAGTCTGCAGTGTCTGTTGTTCCCATGTTTCTGTCCATGTGTACTCAGTGTTTAGCTCCCACTTACAAGTGAGAGCATGTGGTATTTGGTTTTATGTTCCAGCATTAATTTGCTTAGGATTATGGCCTCCAATTGCATCCATGTTGCTGCAAAGGACATGATTTTCTTCTTTTTTATGGCTGCATAGTATTTCGTGGTGTATTTGTACCACATTTTCTTTAGCCAAACCACCATTGATAGGGTGGATTTCATGTCTTTGCTATTGTGAATAGTGTGGAGAGAACCACATGACTGCATGTGTCTTTTGGTAGAATGATTTATATTCTTTGGGCATGTACCCAGTAATGGGATTGCTAGGTTGAATGGTAGCTCTGTTTTAAGTTATTTGAGAAATCTCCCAACTACTTTTCACAGTGGCTGAAGTAATTTACATTCCCACCAACAGTGTATAAGCAGTCCATTTCCTCCACAGTCCTGCCAGTATCTGTTGTTTTTTAACTTCTTAATAATAGCCTGAATGTAGTATTTTAAAATTATCTAAGAGTTTCTTACCTGAACCTAACCAATGTATTTTTTTCATCTTATTAAATTACATATACTTTTATTTTAGCCTTCCTTGATTTATTTTATTAGGTATATAAGTAAGCATATTTTGTAGAGATTCTTTAATATTTTATAGCACTAATAATATGTCCCTTTGTTTTTTAAGAATAAAATAGATGAATTGTTTTATAATAGTAAAATCAATATAATAGTTACTGCTGCTCAGTATAATTAAACAAGTTACAGAAATCCTTTACTCAGTATCACTACCAAGCTTTTTCTAATATTCTCATTTTAATTTTTTGTAGGTGGTTTTTACAGTTGCCTTAATATATTCTGTCAATTGTGAATAGAAATTCAAATTCTTGAATTTGATAATTGTGTCATTTTTGTGTTCCCTAGCTTTTATTTGTAGACTGATGGTCCTATTGTTCTTTTTCATGTGTGACTATTATCTCTGGATATTTCCTTATAAATTATTGAAACTTATTATGAGATTCAATTACCTTCTAAAGTGATTTATTGTTGCATGTTGTAATGCTACTAATAAGTATAGTTTGCAAGCAATGTTTCGAAATTTTGTCTACTTAAAATTTAGAACAGGTATTTATTTTGTAATTATTGGATAGATAGGTTAGAAAATATCCTTTCTGCCATCATGAAACTGATAAATGAGTTATAGGGATGGGAGGAGATAGACATTTGACCACATGCAATGCAGTTTTCCAAAGTATATAACCCAAATCTGTATTAAAGGTAAATGCAGTGTCAGATGGGCATTACTTTATGCAAGACTGTGTTGCTCATGAACTTACCAGCCAAAGAAGACTATCTCTGACTAAGGCTTATGTAAAACTGCCAGGAGAGAATAATTCCAGTGGGAGTAAATTTGAACACATTCAGTAGAATGTCCAAAAGTTAAGCCTCTCAGAGAAAATGTACATATGCCTGGATTTTACAAATGATGTATTTCCAGGTATTCACTAGGCCTGCTAAAATAAGTTAGCGTTTTTTAAAGATAAAAATGTCACTGAAATATATCCTACATAAAGTACCAAATTATAGGTATACAGTTTGATGAATTTCTGCAAAGTGAACACATCTATGTAATCTCCATCCTGATCAAGAAATAGAACATTATCAATTCTCCCAGAAGCCTCTGGTACCATATCCCAGTCCTCTCCCACCACATCACATAAGATTAGGTTTTGTCTGTTTTGTTTTTTACCATTTTGTGTTCTTGGTGAGAGTGCTGCTTTTCCGTAAGCAATTTCACTGTATCCAGAAACAGAACTCAGTTAAATTTTAAGGCCACTATTTTCTTCATAAAATAGCGGGAAGGGAGAATAGGTTGGTGGGAGGAAACTCGTGCTTCTGATTCTTCCCCTAGCCTATGATCAACACAATCATGCCTTAAGAACCTTGCTTTGTGTCTGTCAGTGATACGCTTGGAAAAGTTTTTGAAAACATCAGTTTGGGTTCTTTATATATTCATTGTATAACTCTATTTTATATGGTATTAATAATAAAATGGAAACAAACAGAATTGTGGAGGGAAAAAAAGAGTAGTTTTAAAGACAAGCCTGCCCTCTAATTTCCTTTTTGCCTTGAGTGGTCAGTGGGAACACTCTGGGAGCTTGGGGACATTGAGGCATACAGCAATCAACAAGCCTGAGCCCTACAACCACTGAGTCTGGAAATTTTAGATTCTGAAAGCCTAAAAAAGCACTGTGTAAGAGGCTAAGCCAACCTTTTTGTTGTTGTTAATCTTGTTTTAGGGGAGACAAGAGTAGACCTTAGGGATAGGGTAAAAAACTGAGAGCCCCCAGCCCCTTTAAGATATTTTTTCTAAACCTCTTAAAGTTAACTCTGATTAATTTCTTGGCTAGAATTCAAGTTAGGGTTCCTGCTTTGCAAAACTAATATGAAGTTTAAGGTGGAAAAAGTAAAAATTCTTGGCATCTCCCACACTGACTTGAGAGTGACAGTAAGACTACAGATTTGTTATCCCCAAGAGAGTTGTAGAAAACTGAGATTACGCTTTATAATACCCTATTTCAAGTGAGGCTGATATCTAACCATGGTTCTTAGCCTTATTTGGGGTTAGAGACCCCTCTGAGAATCAGAATAAAGCTATAGGTCTTCTCTAAAAGGCGTACCTAGGTACACATAATTTAGCCACTGGCCTTGTCTGTTTGCATACCCCATAAGCTAACACAAAACTCCCTCTGAGGATCCCTGAGCAAAGTCTAAAATTCTCTAAAGGTTGCCAGTGGAAACAATCTGGGAGTGATAGAGGTATGATCCTTACTACAGTTATCTAGGAAGGATACCACACATTCTTCATCCTTTACCCTTCCTTGGTTTCACCTTCTTCCTTCATGAAGATTCCTTTATTTTCTCTTACTTCCAACTCAGAATTATCTTGGTTCATGCTGGTTTCCTCTGTTTAACAGAAATATTCTTCTTGCAAAATGGTAAACACCTTTTTAGGTGGAAAAAAAACCTCAAACCAACCAACACTCTTTCTACAATCATTGATAGTAATTAAGTCAATCACTTAGTTGGTTTTCGTTTTTGAATTTAATACTGCAAAAAATTAACTTTTGTGCATAAAACTTTTTATGACTTTAGTTATTAATATTTTATTATTTTGATTAATTTTATGTAAGTCAAGATAGTCTGGGTTATTCTGCAGTAATCCAATATCTAAGTGGCTTAATATAACAAATTTTATTTCTTATTCTCATATGTACCCAAGAGGGATTAGCAAGAGGCTCTACTTATTGTATTAAACCTGGGACCCAAGGTGATTGATGCTTTATCTCAACTCAGGCTTCTTCACCAGAGAAAAACGATATAATGAATCAGTCGCAGGTTGCCTGAACTTTCACCCAGAAGTGACACATACCACTTTTGCTTAAAAAAATTGGTCAAAGTATATCCCATGTTCATGTAGGATATCAAAGGGGAGGCTAAGGACAATCTTACCACCTGACCAGAAAAAGGAAAGGTAGAAGTATTTGGTAGACACATTCACTCTTTTCTGTACTCCTTTAGAAAATCTCCTTTCTGGAGATTTGATTGATGTTAAGCAGAAAAAGAGGGGTTGAGTCTTATTTTTGGTGAAAGAAAATACTCTTGGTTAACTTTGTCATATAATATATCTGAACTTAAAATAAGTACACAGTGGCATATAATGATTAAAAGAAATAAAATACTAGCAGGAATGTAAAAAACCTGAACATAACACTGAATCACTCTCATTAGCGTTATGCCACTTAGTTCATCTACAGTCTAGCCCTTGTAATAACACACACACCGTGATTTTAGTTAAATAGGAACATGCCCCTTTCTGTTTCATGTAAAATTCTAGTCAACACAAATTCTTCTAGAAAAATGAATTAAGAATGAGTACTATTCCCAGAGTACATTCTGGTTTGTCTATAAATTATAAGCGAAGCTTTCTGTGGGAACTGTCAAAGACACAGTTGCAATGTTGCTCCCTTTTTCACTCAGGAGAACTGACTTCTGTTGTCCCACTTGGAGTGACATGTTGAGTGATGAGAAGCTGGGCAAATCTCCTCAGTCGTTTTCTTCTGATAGTTTACTTTATGGCTTCCTTAGTGGTCTGCATCATTCTTTCAGCCTGACCATTTGCTTGAGGGTGATGAAGAGTAATGATGACAGGTTAGATGAGCTCTAGCTTCACAAATTTCTTAAATGCATCTGAAACAAATGCAGATTCATTGTCAGAAATAATAACATCTGGAAATCTGGACATTGAAAATCACCGGTACAGAGATGTTCTTGTTGAAGTAGAGACACTGTAAGACATTTTGGGATGGTAGCCACAACAAACAAGAATTTCTCCTCCTTGAAAAATAAAAGAATTATTGATCAAATCTTCCTGATCATTTTTTACAGAAAGGAAAAGTGCCTTTGGTCGATTATATGGAGTTGTTTAGTGTTGTCTACAGTCTTCTAAATGACATAATTAAGTACAGGCTTTAGATATAATTATTAGTGTATATATTATTATTTTAAAATTCCTAGGTGAATTATAAACATTATTGTAATAATATGATAAGTTATGTGATTTCTCTATTCTGACCACTGGCAATTAAGAATTAAAGCTTTGATTAGAAATTAGAGTCTATATATGTGACAGGCATTAGTATAGTTGAAACTGTGAGAGTATTTTGGTTTACTGAGATAGTTTATGTGAGAAAGCAAAAGACCTAAAACAGTCTTTTTTCAGTATGCATTGTATTCTAGACTTTTTAAAAAAGTCATTCTTTCCATATTTTCTCTTTTTTTAATGAGAAAGCAGAATGATTCAAACTGGGTATAACTATATTAAAGGCCATGAACCTAGCTTTGTCTGACAATAAAATTCATACTCTTATTACTAGATTAAACTTCCTCCTGTTTACAGTGTCTGATGGGATTAAAGAGGGAGGATCTTATGTAAGTAAGAAAGTAATCTTTTTCCTACAATCTGCTTTTAGCCCTTACTTTCCTCCCATGTTGAGAGCATTTCTAGTCTAAAGTTCTTTTTTTTAAGCCATTAAGATGTATTATTCAATCTAAAGTAACTTTTAATCCCTTTGTAAAAATATTAGCTCTTTAATTAGACCTGGTATGCCTCGCCAGCTGTCTCCAGCATAGTTTTGGGTAGGCATTAGTATGTTAATGTGGAACTGGTTTATAATCTTAATTTCAAAACATATTGGAAGGCAAGTTTTATGAATAGTATGAAGAGACTTATATGACCTGTCAAATCAATTAATAAAATTCCTGTTTTGAAGGGGAAATTAAAAGCCAAGGTAATGGAAAGGTTATATTTGTGTATTCGCAGGAGATGAATGACATAGATAGGATGTCTTTGAAAGTTAATGAGAAAGCTACTTGCCAGGCACGTTCAAGAGCAATGTTAGCAACTGAAATGGGTTGCTGCCTTTGGGGAAATGATTTATGACGATGAAAACCATCTGGGTTTAGGAGGTTGGTTGATTGTGACATACCTCTCTTCCAGCCTTTCCACTGTCTCTTCCTTCCTGTGTCCAGCACAAAATCAGCCTTTGCATATGAAGAGCACTATGCAAGTTGGCTTCCAGTCATACGAATATGTGGTATGATTTCAAATAAGATTGTCATTGGATGCTTACGCCAGCCAGCATATTTACTTTAGATTTGTATTTACTTACTCTTTGTAGTTTAACTGGACAAACTCTAACAAAGTATACTTAATTTGACCTTAATAAAATATTGTATTTCCAAAGACAGTATGTAGTATTAGCAGAAGGTGTGATTTCTCTGTTTGCATAAATTGGCTCTTCCCTTCTCTTTCTCTGTGTTTTTCACATCTCCCTGCTGTCATATATACTCTGACCTGCCTCTGGTAGGGCTATTTATGTCATATCCATAATTGTTATATATTAACCATTTGAATGTGGAATAAGGCAAGTACAGTTTGTTAAACTTTTTTATATAAAAATATGAAATCTACTGTAAATGAGTTATCTTAATCACAGAGTAGCTACCTCTGGAAGCTGTAATCCTTGGTGTTGGGCTGTAATACTACAATCTTAAAAATGAAGAAGACAAAAAGATAACCCTCTATGTGCTACTAGAGAAAGGCTACAGTTAAAGCCACACTGCTTGTCACTTCATATTCTTCAGGCCTTTTTAACGACCTTCCTTTTGGGTGATGCATTTTGTAGCTGTTGTCACTTGTACAGTGGAGAAGGAAAAGGAAATGAATAATGTGATTTGAAAGGGTGTAGAGGGATGTGAATCTTAGGAAGATCCTTAGGATTTACAGAAGCTATAAAGCTATTTGTGCTGCTTTGTGGTGCTTTGCACTCTGTGTCACTTAATAGTTCATCTTTACCCCATTTTATGCTCTAAGATATAGAAAATGTCTTAAAAATCATTCTCATGGTCTTCTTCCCCCAAGCCCCACCCCAAGTTTTCTAGCTCCTGACCAGCACTGTTAGTTTTTTTTTATTTAATCTTCACAGTCTTCTCATTTATGAAATACAAAATGAATGCTGTGTCAAGATAGACTTGGAAAAATCTTTCAAAATGACAATACAGGCTCACCTGCAATTAAAGTCATTTCCATTCCATTTAGTGTCTTTTTGTTTTTGAGACAGGGCCCCACTCTATTGCCCAGGCTGGAGTGCAGTGGCAGGATCATGGCTCACTGTAGCCTTGACCTTCTGGGCTCAAGCAATCCTCCTGCCTCCACCTCCCTAGTATCTGTGACCACAGATGCATGCCACCATTCCTGGCTATGCATTTTTTAATTTTCAGTAGAGACAGGGTCTCAATATGTGGCCCAAGCTGGTCTCAAACTGCTGGGCTCAAGCAATCCTCCCACCTCAGCCTCCCAGAGTGCTGGGATTTTGGGATCCCAGATACGAGCCACTGCACTCGGTTCCACTGAGCTTCTGATGAGTTTAAATATTAACTTTGAGGTCAGTTCACAGTTTGTTGATATTATGACAGATTTTTTTAAAGTTATATTTCACTTAATAGTGGAACACCTTAGTCAGGAAAAAAAATCTCTTTATTTATAGAATTAAATTTGTGAACTTTTGTGAAGTGCTTTTTTATCCTTTTAAATATGCCACAACATCTATCCTGTAAGTACAATAAATATTTCTAAATGTCTAAAGCAAAAAAAATTATAAATTAATGAAAACATTTCCTGATAAATCAATTTCTCAATGTACATTATTCAGATAAAAATAGCTGAAGAACTAGCTAAACAGGATTAGTGAAATTGAAGGTCAAGAGATGCTAGAAATTAGTCAGCCCAGGTTTATGGAAGATCTTACTATATACTCTGTAATATTAAAAACTATTTCTAGGCTTAATTCACTGATGGAATTATGGTATTTTGGTTGTTGGAATTATCAACTGTCTGCAACAGTATGAACCAACAAGAAAATAGTGCCCTCTATGAGTAGGAGGCAGGGGACAAGAACCAGGGGACAGTAGGAATGGACCAACAGCGTTGGTTACTGGCACAGACCAATTCAAATAATATATTTTATGTGAGATTTTTTTCCTTACCAGCAGTTTGTTGATGAGGCAGAATTAAGTCAAGAAGAGAAATGTACATTCCCTATCTCTGTCCCTGCAGTTTCATTAAATTCTGACCAAATGATGTAGCTGAGCATTCTCAGAGAATAGTCTCTGACAGGCAGCATTTACAGGAGACAGACCCACACCTTCTAGTATGTGATTCCTAAAACTCTGTGTGCAGACTGGCACCCAGCTAGCCACATAAAATTCACCAGGGGTGCTTATTAAAAATGGAAATTCCAAAATCTCACCTCCAGAGATGCTATCTTGGTGGGCCCTGAGGACATCATGTTTTTGACCAAGTTGCCCAATGCCTTTTTGGCTTAGTCAAAAGCAAGAAGCACAATGTCTTTTCGTGCCTCTTGGTTTTGACCAAGTCACCCAGGTGATTGTGGTGCAATGCCTTTTTGTGCTTCTGCCTTTTGCGTTGGTTTGCCCAGCCTGCACCAGATCAGGCAGCTCTATGAGCTGCTCCCATCAGCATGTGGATGTTCTCTCCTCTTCGTAAATGAGATCTCCTCTACTCTCCCAAAAGTCTCATTTTCTTTTGGTACTCTTTCCCTTGTTAGCTCTTGCTTGTCAAGAATGGAATGGGGAAATCATTTCTTATGAAGGGAGTTTTTCTTTGGCTTCTGGTAACTGACAGAGTGAACAGATTTCTTCACTGGGTATGCACTGTGCCTTCTCCCACCTATTCCAGAGCTGTCACTCAGGAGCACTGCTTAAGGCCATGCCCTGCCTTCCTTGTGTAGAGGGCTTTCTGTGACCAGCAGACAGTCAAAGACATCATATCTGTACACAGCTGGCACATTGATGAAAACTACTGATGTTTGCCACTTAGTATTTATTTGTACCTTTTCCTAAATATTTATAAAAAGTACTTTTCTCTTTTGTATGCCACATCTGACTATGTATGTTAGGCTTTTTTTTGTTTGTTTTTTGAGATGGAGTCTCGCTCTGTCACCCAGGCTGGAGTGCAGTGGCACTATCTCAGCTCGCTGCAAGCTTCGCCTCCCGGGTTCATGCTATTCTCCTGCCTCCCAAGTAGCTGGGACTACAGGTGCCTGCCACCACATCCGGCTAATTTTTTTGTATTTTTAGTAGAGATAGTGTTTCACTGTGTTAGCCAGGACGGTCTCTATCTGCTGACCTCATGATCCGCCTGCCTTGGCCTCCCAGAGTGCTGGCATTACAGGTGTGAGCCACCGTGCCTGGCCTTGTGTTAGTTTTTATGATATCTATGTTAGTACTGCAAAAATGTCTAAGAAAGTGGACCTTTCTGCCAGCACTACAATGTCTCATGTTGAAGGAGGCCTCATAGTTAGGAAGACAACAGTTAGCAAAGCCTTTGTTTCTCTCATGACCCACCAGTGTCTGGCATATCTCAGTGCACTCTTCGTGATGCTGTTGGGAGACATGCGTTGAAGCTCTAAGTTAGGCCTATGGTTAAAGTCTTCTGGCTCATAATGATAAAAGACATTACTGTAGGCAGTTAGAACCTGCTAAAGGACAGAGACATGATGGATTGGAGTCTGAGATAATTTAAGTTGTTTAATAAAGCGAAAATAAAAGAAAATCAAAACTTTGCTTTACCTATTCATTTTTAAAATAACCAAGGCATACCCCCTTTGCTGTCTTAAGTTTCAGACAAGGGCACACCCTCTACATTCATTCCTTGGTGGCTTTACATGCTTTATTTGCCATGGGCCATTAGGTGCTGTGGGTGTCTTCATCCCCACTTTGGTGCTTGTTCAAGACTTCAGGCATCCCCGTGAATATACTTTAATCCTTCCCTTTTTTGTGTTTTGTTTTTTAGGTAAGTACTTTTGGTATTCTTCTTCCTTAATGCTGAAAGAAAATGCAGCTGCCTGATGTAGAACAAATGGCTTTTGAAAGCAAACACCAAAAGATAAAAATAATGTGAACAGTAAAGAATGACATGCTACCAGATACCGGTAAGAATTTTAAGCGGCATTCAAACACCCTTCTCTTTTCGGAGAGAGGACTAACAGTACAGGAAGATGCAGGGAGGGTGGGGAGGGATTGTCGCCGTGCAAGTAAAAAGAAAATTACAGAGAGTGTTCATGAAATATTCATTTACACCTGCTTATTGGTTAGATGAACAGCCTTTGGTTCTGAGCTGGCTCACCATTCCCAGGCTGGAAATTATTCACTTAAATGCAGCTTTTAAACATTTTCTTAAAATCCTCAATGGAAACAGATGTGCGCATGCTGAGGGAACTTTTTTGATCTGTTTCTAGAAGAGGGTTAAATTAGAAAAAAAGCCAGTATTTTTAATATTTAATTTCAGGTGTATAGCTATGAAGCTATATACTTAAATGCTTTGTAACATATGATCATGAATATATGTATAAACTTCACCCAGAAAAATCCATAAAGCTTTTGATAATAAATGTGTATAATCTGGATAAATGAAATACCAATGAACGCAAACATAATTTATTTCATGTTTTATGTCTTCTCTTTCTCATTTTCTATGTACAGTTCCTGTGTACTTATGAAATAACATACAAAATACAATTGTATTTTTAATGATTCAATGGTATTTTGCCCAAATTCATAGTCCTTTTTTATATGGCCGTGGATTTCGAGATTTAAACATATATGGTAAATAGTATGTTTCTGTTAACTTCAGCATAGCCCTTTTAGTAACAAGACATTGTTACTATAAATTGAGATTATCTATCCAATGTGAGTAAATACATTATTAAAAATATGTTAACATGTAAGATGAACAAATTGCAAAGGTTAAAAGGTTTCAGAGACCATTACCTGTTACTAAATCATTTCTCTCTCCTGTTTACTATTCTTATCTCATTGAGTTCCCTGCTGTCCTAGAATATCATCCCTCTGTCTCTGCTTTATTTAGGTTTTTTCTATATTCAACTCAGACCCTATATCATGTACAAAGCCTTCTTCAAGTCTTTCAACACAGACTGGTTTATTCCTGCCCTAAAATCATTTTTTAATGGAATCCATGTGTTAATTTTCCGGGGCTGCCATAACAAAGTGCTACAGACTGTGAGCGTAAATGGTATGAATTGGTTTCCTGATAGTTCTGGAGGCTGGAAGTCTGAAGTCAAGATATCAGCAGGGTTGGTTTTTCCTGAGGTCTCTCTCCTCAGCTTGTACATGGCCATCTTCTCCCTATTCCTTCACAGGGTCTTCCCTCTGTATGTGCCTGTGTCCTTAGCTCCTCTTATAATGACATCAGTCACATTTGATTAGGGCCCACACTTAGGACCTCATCTTAATTACCTCCTTTCAACCCTGTCTCCAAATATAGTCACATTTCGAGGTACGAGGACTTCAGTGTATTGATTTTGGAAGTGTATGTATGAGGACTTCAACATATGAATTTTGGAGGTATATGGTTCACCCTGTAACAGTCCATGTTAGTTTCTCACTTCATTATTCTCTGATGCTTCCATGCATATTAGTTCTATCTCCCCTAACAGGTTCATCAAGGATAAGGACTGATCGTATTTTAAGTTTTATTTATTTCATTCACAGTTCCCAGTGGGCTGGTATATAATATTAAATACTACATATTTGTTGTTTGAAATTACTGGAAGAAGTAGTGTAACAGGACCAAATGAGAGTCTCTTTTTCCAGTTATTGCTGACTTTAGCTCCCTTATCTGGACAGAAAAAAACAGTAGCAGAGGTTTGGGTCAGGCAGTGGTCAAATGAACTGTCTCTGCTTTCTTTCTGGGAGGCCCATCAGCATTCTGGTCAGCAGGGGCATTCTGGCGAAAGGAAATGCTGATCTCTGCAAATGGGCAAAAATGTAAAGAGCATTGAGCCCAGCCTCATACCACAGAAAACAATTTGGGCTTGTGGAAAATAATTACCTAGTGAAGAGTCTTCTGAACTAGAAGCAGGTTTTTGGAAGGGGAAATCATAAACACGTTTGTGGTTGCAAGGTAGCAGATTGGGTGAGCTGGAACTAAAACAAATTTTGGTTCAAGAAATTGTATTTTAAGTTCTGAAGTCACACTTAATTCTTAATAATTCTTATTGTACACATGCTAATTTAAATGTAAGATGTTTACTTCATTAAAATGTCAACACTAAAATGCTGGTTCAGTTTGTTGTATTACTTTCTTCAGGTTTTGTTATATTCTATTTTCATAATTTCTAGAGCCAGCATTCAAAAGTAATTTCTGTGCTTCAAAAGAGGATCATCCTAAATTCAAATTATATGTAAATGTCATTGAATGCAGATATAAACATGGTACCACAATTTTATAGAAAATTCTAAAAAAAAAAAAAAAAAAAAGAATAACCATGTTGCTCTCATACTAAACATGTGCCTTTGGGCGGGTTACTAAGTCCGTGTGAGTCTGAGATTCTCCATCTGTCAAAAGGGAATCAGAATACCTACTTTGAGCAGTTGCTGATATTAACGGTAAATAAGCAACGCAGTTAGCCCAGTCATGGCAAAATAGTTGAGGCCAACAAATGTTCTTTTTCTTTATCTCTCTTCAGGTTGAATTTTGCCCAGTAGATAATCCATCTATCGTAGAGATATGCAGATGTGATTGATTCATTGATTGAAACATTCATTGTCCCATTTAAATAATGTTTAAGTATTATTATCCAGTGTACCCTGGTTTCATGCTGGATGTTGGGTAAATAATGATGAGAAGAAACAGACAATTCCAACTTTAATGGAGAAATGGACATTAACTAAAGGTCTAAAAATATGTATAAAATTTTTAAAAATCAGTATTGTGAAGTAAACATATACAGTGCCAGGAGATTTTATAACAGGGAGAGCTGTCTTTTTGGAGGGTATGTATAAAATGTCAGGAAATATTTCTCCTAGGACGTAACAATGAGCAGAGTTTCAAAGTGTGCATGTGTGCACATATGTGTATGTACCCATGTATGTGTATATGTTCTAATAGTAATAGTGGTTAAGGTGGTGATGGTAGTGGTGGTGTAGGTGATGATGATGGTAGAAGAGGAGAATCAAGAGAATGAAATAAATAAAAAGATGAGTGTCTGGGAACAGCATGTGCAAAGTCCTGTTGTAGGAAACAGTACTGAATGGAGAGTATGGTTTACCAAGGGAAGGCTGGTGAGGCTGAGATGAAGAGAGTTAACAGGAAGCCAATAACTTGAGATGAGGCTAGAGAGGAGAGCAGAGGCCAACTGGGGCAAAACCTTATAGACATATTAGGTCTTCTACCCTAAGAACAATGGGAAGCCACCTGATTTTAAGAGAAAGCTTAATGGGTGTGTGTGATTCAGTGCAGGGACTGCTACTGCTCTTAATCCTCGAAATATCCTGCAAACCAGGTTGGCTTTAGTGGGTGGAAAAGTGAGGCCCATACATATTCAAATTTGTATTTTGAAAAGATTTTTTTTTTGTCCTCCAATGCTTTTGCCAGAAGATAGAAATTCAGAGTATGTGTATTTATAGCAAACACATAGATGTTTCTTACCTAATAGGTGTGTTTTCATCACATTATTTTTGCACATATGATTCCTGCATGATCTGAGATCTTTTAATATTCTAACATACCTTATGTTCTAAATCTGTGACACTTAGAAAGAAATGTTGATTTGAACATCCAAGTACAGGTGCTAATTTGACCTAGCAGAAACATTTTTTAAGGAAATCTCTCTGCACTGAGCACTTGCATTATCCAGCAATGGAAAATTCAAACAATAGAATGATTATCATAAATTCCTTGGGACACCTTTGTTATCAGAGATGAAACCTTGGTCACCTGGCTTTAAGGGAAAGCTTAATGAGCATGTGATTCAGTGCAGGGACTGCTACCCCTCTTAATCCTAGAAACATCATAGGAACCAGGTTTGCACCAGTAATGAATTTTTATAATGTGAATCTTTGATTTTGTTTTGCTGGTAAGAAATCCTTATTTGGAGATGCTATGTATGTGAGTTTAATCTCATTTTCCATTCCTTCTTGAAGTTTTCTAGGTTAACCACCTGAAACAGTGGTTACTATAATCAGTAAATATTTATAACAAAAGTATAAGGAATTGGGGAATTTCCATGTGGTATGTGTCTTCACAACAAAGGTCATGTTTCAATATGATATGAATGCATCTCCATCCAAACTATTATTTTAACTGTATGTTTTTCCCTCAGTCAGCAATTTATGTAACACATATAATTCATTTCATCCAACTCCTAATAAGAGGCCCCCAAATTAAACTTGAATTATTATTTACACCTTCTCAATATACAGTAAATATTAATTGAATTTAATGACTAACCAAGGAGATTTTAGTCATTGCAACTGACTACATGATTATATGTAAAGGATTCAGGAATAAATAGAGGGGTCTCTTAGTATGAAGTTTAAATAAATACTTAATGGTAAAAAAAAAAAATTTGTCTGCAGATTTTTTACAATTAACTTTTAAAAGTTATTATCCCCTTAGGCTCATTCCATTCTGTTCCCTTTGTTTTGAAACACTGTTATGACATACTATTGTCAGTGATGGAATGTCAGAAAATAGTACATATAAAAGACACAGTTCATTCCACTGTTAAATATTGCATCATTGAAGGATTTAAATCTAAGACATCTCTTTGATTTACCAACCCAGCCCAACTTCCTATTTGCTCTCTGCTCCATTTAGTAGATTTCATGCTGGATGTTGGACTAAACAAGTCAAACACCTGCAAGAGCCCTCCATCTGTGGCCAGAAAAGTGTTGCTGGTGCTATATTTTTGATGTTTAGGAAGAAATATTGATCTGCTTAACTAAGATGGTCATAAGGTAATATGGGGTTGTACTCATCTGATTCTCACAAAATCCCAGGATGCTCAGAACTATACTGATGTGCTGGAGATGCTACTTTGGAAGTTAGAGGACCAGCATGCATGTCCTTTGGACTGATGTATGCCACCCCATCATCTGCTTGACCAACAACTTGAGCCAAGACACACCTGGGATATTTTGGTACTACCTGGAGACCCTAACTAATTTTGCCAGGGTAGATTGGTGGAATCCAAGGAAATAGCTTTGCAAGTGACACAATTGGTGGATGATATAATAAGATAATGAAGACTAAAATAATTTGAAGAAGGGAAATGGAGATATTTAGGCTAAGTTGTTCTACTTGCTATTCTTAGAAGTGTTTTCTTCCATTTAGAAGAAGAACAATTGATTATAGAATCACTGCTTTGATGCATTAATTTGATCATTCTAAACAAGTGATGAATATTGTCTTATGTTATTTGCCTCCATTACTTATCTTGACTATCATAGAATAGCTAAGAATACTTCTTAAGAATGAGAGTTTGCAACTACCAGTCACATAGGCCAGTATCTGTTAACAAAGTGCTAGTAATTTTGTTCATTAAATTTTAAACACTCAATCTATTATTCCACTAACACCTATTAAAATGGACAATAAATAAGGGCCAGATATAATCATGAGTAGGAGGGCTCCCTTTCTACTGAGAGCCTATGGAAAGGACAACTAGATTCCAGAAAAATGTTCAACTTCCAGTATGGCATACTAGGAGAAATAAATTAGGGGTCTAAAGAATAATAAGCAGGAAAAAAATCTGGTTTTCTCTGAGGCAATGATTAGTTGAAGCCTACACAAATAAACCAATTACAACATTTTGACTGAACTGAGAATAATTACCCTCTGGTGGTCAACTCTTGTGGAAAAATTATGAAGTTCAGACTGTAAGCTGTCTAGGTTCTTATTAACTTGCATTGTTCTTAACTGAACTGATTACAGGCAACAAGGTCAAAACATTTTGGCCTACCTAGGTAGCCAGATGGTCTAGAGATAATTTTTTAAACACCAAATGACTATATTTCATAGTGTCCCTTAGGAAACCAGGTTTTAAAACTGTGTCCAAAGAGAACTTGAATAGTTTTAGTTTTTTGATGTTTCTTTTATTTTTTCTTGATTATATATTATAATCATTTTGTTAAAAAAATCCAAACACTACAGAAATATAACTAGATTGCATGTTTATAATCTTCCCTTCTCTCTTAGATAACTATTTCTAAGAGTTTTTGTATACATATTTAGATTTTTGATACATGTAAATATATATAATCTTTTTGCTAAAATGGAAATTTACAACATTCTTTTCAACAAACTTTTTTTCGCCTAAAATTTCTTAGCTATTTATGTCAATACATGTCACTCTATGAAGTTGTAAACAGAACAAAGCAGCGTGCTCCCCAAGAGGACTCTTAGATATTTTAAAGTTGCCCATAATGATAAAGTAAATTTATGCCTGACTTTGCTTGAGGAAACTAACATCCTCTCCATCCTGCCTTGAGGACAAGTGTGTTCCTTCGTGGCTGACACATATCTTGGCAGAGCTCATGTGCTGCAACAGCACACAGTATGGGGTAAGGAACAGGATTTAAGTGACTTACTAATCAAGTGTTGGCAAGAAAAGAGGAGACTTATAGCACCCCAACCCTGCATCATCCCTCTTGCTGTCCTCTTTAAGGTGAACATAAAGGGGAATCTTCCCAGCTGGGGTACAGATAAACCTTTTGGTTACCAGACTGTGTGGGTTTAGATGTCAGCCCTTTATAGGAATTGTCTAGGAAAGTCAGCTGTCCAGGCTTGGAGACCTTAAGCAAGCATGGGAAGTTGCAGCCCCCTTTTTCCAGGAAAAGGCAGTCACCAGTCTTCTTGGAAGCTGCATTTCGGGGAGGCCTGTCTAGATGGGGTGGGGGACACTGCCAACAGTTAACATATTGTCCAGACGACCCAGCATGAGCTATCTAGGTCATGTTCAGACAGTACCACTCATGGTGTTCTCTTGCTTAAATCATTGTTCCTGAGTAGCCTTGAATAGTAACAAATGTGATATCTTGACATCATCTGGTGGTTGGGTGACAACTGTTTAATTTTCTAACACAGTTGGTTTCTGCAATGCTTTTTCCCAAGTAATTTAGTATTGTCTTATCCTGCTATGTCTTCCACAAAGGGAAGATAATAAAATCCTTTTAATTAGCATAATATTTGTCTACTTAAATTTTGCATTAAAAATTTGTTATAATTTTATTAAAATACTTTCACAGTAAAGTTTTAATCCATTTTCCTATGAATTTTTCAGTTTTTAATGTTTCTTTCCCATTTATATCCATATAACATATATTTAATAAAAGTACATAGAGTATATATCAAGTATATATAGTATACATACTATGATTTTGTCTATTTTCTACTTTCTTTCTATTTATGTGTATTTTCTGTATTTTTTTTCCATATGGTCATCATTTTTCACATTTAATGTCTTCTTAACATTACAGGGCCGTTCTAATTGTCAGAAGGCCTCCTTACACTGATGTGTAGTTTGACTGATTATAAAGTCCGTTATTGTTCTTGGTTTTATGTCTTAACAAGGCATCCCCTCCTCAAACCTTAGAGGAATTGATATCTGGCTTCACATGCTCTAGGGGATGCCATGTAAAATTTTGTAGAAATGTTTAGTATTCTGGCATGTGGTCTCTAGCTTTGTCAGATGGTTAGAGATCTATGATTAGTTAAGAACCACACAGGACTGAGTTAGTTTCCTTCCATAACTAAAAGAATTGAACAGATCAAGTAAGTTAAGTGGATGCCTCATTAGCACTACAAAGTTTATTAAAATTAGAGTCACAATCTAATACAGGGCTTTGGACTACTAATATCTGCTAGCTACCTTTGGCATGACTTCAGTATCATAGGATCATCTGACCAAACAAGCTGTCTCAAATTCCTGTTAGATTTAAATCTTGGCTGTACATTGGTTTCACCTGGGTAATATTAAAATACTGATACCTGGCCCCAACCTGGATAGATTTTGATTCTATTAAATTGTCAGGGTTATGGTTCAAGCCAGGGTGCATCCAGAGTTGACAACCACTGGATTTGAAGTCAAAATGTATAGAACGTGAGACAGGTAAGCACTGTTGAAACTATCAAGACAGAGACAAATTCCAGGCACTAGCCTCTGCTTCTGTCTTTTCTGATGTAAGAATATTTCACCTCTCAGAAAGATGCTTCCCAAATGAATACTTTTAAAAATTAACTTGTTTTTTTCAGTACCATAAGACAGGGTAAGGAAAAAAAAAGTTTGCTTGGTTTTTAAAAATACTATTGTTTAAACTTTAACAGAATTATCTTCTCAAAATACTTAGAAATGAAGTGAGTAAATGTTTCTTCTTTGATAACAGTGAAACCAAAGTTAGAGAGTACAGTTAAGAGCGCCATTAAATAACAGTTTTTCTTCTACAAAAATAATCATCAAACATTCATTATATATTCAATCATGAAGGAAAATACACATTAAATTATTTATACTAAGATAAATATAAACTTCTATTAGCAAACAACTTCATAGTTAATTTTTCTAATTTACCACTTTCTGCATCTCATGCAAATTATGTCTTCTTACATTGCCAATAAAATATGAGATTGGGGAAGGATGCTGCAATATCCATGAGGAAGTTTCATGTAAGTGCAAGCAATCAGATTTCATTGCAGATCTAGAGTAGTAACACTGACAGAACTATGTCAGTTAAGCGTTCTGCATTATTTTTATGTATTGTCATTTTCTTTTGGTAGAGGAGAGATGGAGGATTTACCTTGTCCAGAAATAGTTGTAGATTAACAAGGTACCAATCTGTTTTTTTTTTTTTTTTGTCCCTTGCTTAACCATTAATTTCCAAAATATACTATTTTTTAACATGCAAAGCAGTTCAACAACGATGGAAGCTGCAGGGATTCCAGCCACAGACAGAGCCTGAGAGAACAAACAAAGCAGAGCATAAATTCATAAAGCAGGCAAGTAGTGCCTACTTTGTTTCAGTGATGCATCCTCTGCAGTTCAAAATCATTCAGTATCTCTTAATTAATTCATACATTATTTCCAGTGAGGTTTCACTGATAATTCCTTAATGTCAAGAGCTCTCTCTGTATCTTAAGCAGTTAGTGTCATTGAAATTTACTTACGCAATAACTCATTCGCCAAATATGTATTGAAGGCTTATTATGTGCAAGGCATGTCCCAAGTTCTGGTAATACAATGATGAACAAAATTAATAGTTTCTTTCTACACAGTTTTTGGTTTATCAAATTTATTAGATGTTTAACAAATGTTCATTAAGTGTATAAATAGTAAGTAAAAGAATCAAAGCAGCAATCTCAGCACCATGTGTCAAAACCACAGAATGGCTGTGTGTTCTTTTTAAATCCATGTATTGTATTATATTAGAAGGCAAAGTAATAAGAAAGCAGATCAGAAGTCAATATGGTCCAGTAACAAGAATAAGGAGTCAGATTAGAATCACATTAACGTTTCACATTTTCCTAGTTATGGGACTTGTAGGTCATTATTGTCTTTTCTTTCTTTCTTTAATTTTCTTTTCTTTCTTTTCTTTTCTTTCTTTTTTTTTTATTTTATTTTATTTTTTTTTCAGACAGAGTTTCACTTTTGCCGCCTAGGCTGGAGTGCAATGGCACGAAATCGGCTCACTGCAAACTCTGCTTCCTGGGTTCAAGCGATTCTCCTGCCTCAGCCTCCCAAAGTAGCTGGGATTACAGGCCCCAACTACCACGCCCAGCTATTTTTATTTTGTATTTTTACTTGAGATGGGATTTCACCATGTTGGCCAGGCAGGTTTTGAGCTTCTGACCTCAGGTAATCCACCCTCCTCAGCCTCCCAAAGTGCTGGGTTACAGAGGTGAGCTCTATAGGTCTCATTTGCATTATCTGCAAATGTGAACAATGGTATTGTGTTCATTTACCTATTCAGCCAACTTTTCCTAAACATCTCTTAAGTATAGGGTTCAGAGATATTGTAGGTTGGGTTTCAGATCACCAAAATGAAGTGAATATTGCAATAAAGTGAGTCACATACATGTTTTGGTTTCCCAGTACATACAAAAGTTATGTTTACACTATAGTCTATTAAGTATTCAATAGCATCTCTAGAAGACAATATGCATACCTTAATTTTAAAATATTGCATTGCTAAAAATTGCTAATGATCATCTGAGCCTTCAGCAAGTAGTAATCTTTTTGCTGGTGGGAGGTCTTGCCTTGATGTTGATGGCTACTGATTGATCAGGGTGGTGGTCGCTGAAGGTCAGAGAAGCTGTAGCAATTTCTTAAAACCAGGCAACAATAAAGTTTACCACGCTGATTGACTCTTCTCTTCATAAAAGACTTCTCTGCAGCATGTAATATACGGTTTGATAGGATTTTACCCAATGTAGACCTTTCAAAATTGGAGTCAATCCGCTCAAACCCAACTGCTGCTTGATCAGCTAAGTTTGTGTAATATTTTAAATCTTTTATTATCATTTCAACAATTTTTGCAGCATCTGTACCATTAGTAGATACCATCTTGAGAAACCACTTTCTTTGCTCATCTGTAAGAAGCAACTTCTCATCCCTTTTTTGCTGAGATTGCAGCAATTCAGTCACATCTTCAGGCTCTACTTCCAATTCTTGTTCTCTTGCTATTTCTACCATATCTGCAGTTAATTCCTTCACTTGAACCCTTCAAAGTTATCCAAGAGGGTTGGAATCAACTTTTCTCAAACTCCTGGTAATATTGATATTGTGAACTCCTCCCATGAATCATGAATGACATCTAGAATGGTGACTCCTATCCAGATTTTTAATTTTCTTTGCCCGTATACATTAGAGGAATCACTATAGGAAGTAGCCTTCCCAAATGTATTTCTTAAATAATAAGACTTAAAATACTCTTTGAATCATGGCTGCAGAAAATATGTTGTGTTAAGCATAAAAACAACATGAATCTTCTTGTGTATTGTATTAGTCTGTTTTCATGCTGTTGATAAAGACATACCCAAGACTGGGAAGAAAAAGAGGTTTAATGGACTCAGCTCCACATAGCTGGGCGGGACTCACAGTCATGGCAGAGGGCAAGGAGGAGCAAGTTACATCTTACATGGATGACAGCAGGCAAAGAGAGAGCTTATGCAGGGAAACTCCCATTTTTAAAGCCGTCAGATCTTGTGAGACTCATTCACTATCAGGAGAACAGCACAGGAAAAACCTGTCCCCGTAATTCAATCACCACCCACTGGGTTTCTCCCACAAGACATGGGAATTGTTGGGGTTATAATTCAAGATGATATTTGGATGGGGACACAGCCAAACCATATCATTCCACCCCTGGTACCTCTCAAATCTCATGTCTTCACATTTGAAAACCATCATGCCTTCTCAACAGTCTCCCAAAGTCTTAACTCATTTCAGCATTATCTCAAAAGTCTGCAGTCCAACATCTTATCTGAGACAAGGCAAGTCCCTTCCACCTGTGAGCTTGTGAAATCAAAAGTAAGTTAGTTACTGCCTAGATACAATGGGGATACAGGCGTTGGGTAAACACCATACTAAATGGGAGAAATTGGCCAAAACAAAGGGGCTACAGGCCCCATGCGAGTCTGAAATCCAGCAGGGCAGTCAAATCTTAAAGCTCCAGAATGATCTCCTTTAACTCCATGTCTCACATCTGGGTCATGCTAATGCAAGAGGTGGGTTCCCATGGTCTTGGGCAGCTCCGCCTTTGTGGCTCTGGAGGGTGCAGTCTCCTTCCCAGATGTTTTCACAGGCTGGTGTTGATTGTCTGCCACTTTTCCACACACACAGTGCAAGCTGTCAGTGGACCTACCGTTCTGGTATCTGGAGGATGGTAGCCCTCTTCTAACAGCTCCACTGGACAATGACCCAGTAGGGATTCTGTGTGAGGACTCCAGCCCCACAATTCCCTTCCACAGTGCCCTAGCAGAGGTTCTCCATGAGGGCCCTGCCACCGCAGCAAACTTTTGCCTGGGCATCCTGGCATTTCCATACATCCTATGAAATATAGGCAGAGGTTCCCAAACCTCAATTCTTGACTTCTGTGCACCTGTAGGCTCAACACCACATGGAAGCTGCCAAGGCTTGGGGTTTGTACCCTCTGAAGCCATGGCCTGAGCTGTACCTGGCCCCTTTTAGTCACAGCTGAAGTGGCTGGGACACAGGGCACCAAGTCCCTAGCCTGCACACAGTATGGTGACCCTGGGCCTGGCCCATGAAACTGTTTTTTTCTTCCTAGGCCTGCAGGCCTGTGATGGGAGGGGCTGCCATGAAGACCTCAGATATGCCCTGGAGACATTTTCCCCATTGTCTTGGGGGTTAACAATTGGTTCCCCGATACTTATGCAAATTTCTGCAACTGGCTTGAATTTCTCCTCAGAAAATGGGATATTCTTTTCTATCGCATTGTCAGGCTGCAACTTTTCCAAACTTTTGTGCTCTGCTTCCCTTATAAAACTGAATGCCTTTAACAGCACCCAAGTCACTTCTTGAATGCTTTGCTGCTTAGAAATTTCTTCCACTAGATACCCTAAATCACCTCCCTCAAGTTCAAAGTTCCACATATCTCTAGGCAGGGGCAAAATGCCAGCAATCTGTTTGCTAAAACATAACAAGAGTCACCTTTGCTCCAGTTCCCAAAAAGTTCCTCATCTCCATCTGAGAGCACCTCAGCCTGGACCTTATTGTTTATATCACTATCAGCATTTTGGTCAAAGCCATTCAACAAGTCTCTAGGAAGTTTCAAACTTTCCCACAATTTTTGTCTTCTTCTGAGCCCTCCTAACTGTTCCAGCCTCTGCCTGTTATCTAGTTCCAAAGTCACTTACACATTTCCAAGTATCTTTTCAGCAATGCACCACTCTATTGGTACCAATTTACTGTATTAGTCTGTTTTCATGCTCCTGATAAAGACATACCCAAGACTGGGGAGAAAAAGAAGGTTTAATAGACTTGCAATTCCACATGGCTGAGGAGGCCTCACAATCATGGCAGAAGGCTAGGAGGAGCAAGTCGTGTCTTACATGGGTGGCGGCAGGCAAAGAGAGAGCTTGTGCAGGGAAACTTCTGTGTTTAAAACCATCAGATTTTGTAAGACACATTCACAATCATGAGAAGAGTGCAGGAATTACCTGCCACCCATAATTCAATCACCTCCTACAAGGTTTCTCCCATGACATGTGGGAATTGTGGGAGTTACAATTCAAGATGAGATTTGGGTCGGGGCACAGCCAAACCATATCGTGTATCCATCAGAATTCTTGGATGACCAGGTGCATTGCCAATGAGCAGTAATATATTTTTTAAAATCTTTATATTTCTTAGCAGTAGGTCTTAACAGTGGGCTTAAAATATCTAGTAAATCATGCTGTAAACAGATATGCTGTCATCTAGGCCTTGTTGTTTCAGGTACAGAGCACAGGCAGAATAGATTTGGTGTAATTCTGAATGGCCCCAGGATTATTGGACTGGTAAATGGGCATTGGCTTCAACTTAAAGTCCTCAGCTGCATTAGCCCCTAACAAAAGGATCAGCCTGTCTTTTGAAGCTTTGAAGGCAAGCATTGACTTAGTCTTTCTAGTTGTGAAAGTCCTAATGGCATCTCCTTCCAATAAAAGTCTGTTTTGTCTACATTTAATATTTGTTTTTTAATGTAGCTTCAATGATCTTCTTTCTGGATAACTTCCTATAGCTTTGATATCAGCACTTACTGCTTCACTTTACACTTTCATGTTATGGAGATGGCATTTTCCTTAAACCTCATGAAACAATCTGCTGGCTTCAACCTTTTCTTCTGCAGCTTCCTCATCTCTCTCAATCTTTATAGAACTGAAGAGAGTTAAGAACTTGTTCTGAATTAGGCTTTTGCTTAAAGGAATGTTGTGGCTGGTTTGATCTTCTATCCAGACTACTCAAACTTTCTCCATTTCAGCAACAAGGCTGTTTCAATTTCTTATCATTTGTATTCACTGGAATAGCACTTTTTATTTCCTTCAAGAATATAACTTTTGCATTCACAACGTGGCTGTTTGGTACAGGAAGCCTAGCTTTCTGTCTGTCTTGACTTTTGACATGTCTTACTAAGCAAGCTTAATCTTTTCTAGCTTTTTATTTAAAGTAAGAAATGTGCTACTCTTTACCTCAGTTGAACACTTAGAGGTCATTGTATTAATTTACCTAATTTCAATATTACTGTGTCTCAGGGATGGGGAGGACTGAGGATAAAGAGAGAGATAGGGAATGGCCGGTTGGTGGAGCAGTCAGAACACACATTAATTGAGTTTGCCATCTTATATAGGCATGGCTCATGGAACCCCTAAACAATTACAATAGTAACATCAACAATCACCAATTACAGATCACCATAATAGGTATTAAAATAATTTTAAAAGCCTGAAATATTACAAGAAATATCAAAATGTGAAACAGAGACATGAAGTGAGCACACGCTGTTAGAAAAATGGTGCCCTTTGGACTTGCTCAACACAAGGTTGCCACAAACCATTTTGTAAAAAAAAAAAAAAAAAAAAAAAAAAAAGCAATCTCTGCAAAACACAACAAAACAAAGCACAATAAAATGAGATATGCCTGTTTCAGTCACTTTGCTATTTAAAAGAGAAAATCTGTTAAGCTATAGTCCTTGTCTTCATGATTCTTACAGTTTGGAGTGGAAGCAAATCTTTAGGAGTAATGATGTTAAATGTGATGAATGTTTTTGTGCTGGCCTTTTACCTATTTATTCTCAGACCACAACTTGCCCTTTCTCTGCCCTTTATTGTCAGAGGCTACCCTCTGAAGGCTGTGGTCTCAAGACTTCCATGTCCGTTGTTAGATAGATGCAGTACATTGGAAGCACTGGTGGGCATTTGGGGAGAGGCAGAAAGAGAGAAGCCAGAGTGTTTTACTCTCTCTCCTGAGGCAGCACCTCAGGTAGTAGCTGTGTCTCCTCTATGGCTTCACCCTCAGCCAGGGGACCCTAATCCCTGCATACATCAGTCCTCCTTTTTTGCTCTAGGCCAAGGGTGGTAGTTGCTTCCTGTTGTTTCTAACCCCTAAGTTGCCTCACAGTCCCCTATTTGGCATCTCAACTCTTCCATCACCAGTGCAATGAATTAGATCTATTAAATCCACTACTTTAAAAATGTATAGAGTGTTTCTTGTATCTTAGTTGGAAGCTGTTTGATAAAGCCTTGATAAGAGTGGCAGAGGCAGATCTTATGTTAGAAGTAGTCAATGAAGTTTTACTGAGAAAGTAAAATTTAGGCTAAAACCTCAAGTGTGAATATAAATGTATCGTTGGAGAGGGGAAGAATATTCTAGATCAGAAGTGTCCAATCTTCTGTCTTCCCTGAGCCACATTGGAAGAATTGTCATGGGCCACACAGAAAATACTCTAACAATAGCTGATGAGCTAAAAAAAAGAATCACAAAAAAAAATTCTCAATGTTTTAAGAAAGTTTACCAATTTGTATTGGGCCACATTCAAGGCCGTCCTGGGCCTCATGGGTTAGACAAGGTTTTTCTAGATCATGTGCAATGGGAAGGAAAATGAAGCACATTTTAGAAAGTAAAGATGTAGACAGCTGGAATGTGACATACAAGAGAAAGAAGGTCAAGAATATTTGAGGGCTTTCAAGCTCATTGGAAGACATTACAGTGGAATGACCTGCACATTTGTGTTTTTTAAAGTCAGTGGCTGCATTGTATAGAATTATTTGGGAGGCAAGCAGGGAAACATGTAAGATTATTACAAACAGTGGTGTTGGTGTGGAGCAGAATGATAGCACAGGCAATGGAGGAAAGTGAGCTTATCTGAGAGACAGAGGTAGGAGGTAGAGTCTGCATGTCTTGGTAATTGATAGACTCTATGAAACAAGGTTGAGGAAAGGGTTAGGATTATTTTCAGGATTCAAAACAGAGCAACTGGGTAGCTGGGGTTCTAATCACAGTAAGAAGGAATATTGGAGGAGGAAGAGTTCCATGGTTGAACTTGAGGTATGTGTCGGTTATCTCCAGGGAGAGCTAGGAGTCAGGTGTGCTATATGTGTCTGAAGCTCAGGAGGCAGATGCAGACCAAAGAAATTGATGGGGAGCTATCCATCTACAGATGGTCATATAAGTTATTTGAGTCAATAAAATCAACTAAAGGGGGTACAAGTTTAGGAGAACAAGAGAGACCTGTCTCAAGCCTAAGAACTGCCAATATTTGAAGGCAAAGCTGAAGTGAAAGATGTGAACAGAGACTTAAGAAGAAAACCAAGAAAGTTAGATGCTATGAAAGCCAAAGGAAAGGAGTGTTTCAGAAAGGAGGGAGTGGCCAATAGCTTTGGAAATGTTCATTGGTTTAGTGAAACGCAAGTCAGTTAGTGACCCAATGGGAGAAATTTCCATATAGTGGGAGCATAAACCAGATTGAAGTGGGTTGAGGTGTAAGTACGAAGGGAGAATCAAGATAGTGAATATAAACAAAATTATTTCAAGAAATTATGCTCAGAGTGAGGAGGAGGTAAGAAGTATCTGGATAGAGAAGTAGGAATTGAGAAGGATCTTATTATGTACAGTGAAAAATAACTGGTTCCATCTGAGTGCTTATGGAAAAGATTTGGTAAAGAGGAAGAAAAGAGTAAGAGAAAAATGGATGAAGCTGAGTATCAGAGAATGTGAGAAGGACAGAGAACCAAAGCACAGGTGGAAGGATTTGCCCGAGTTGGTAACAGGAGGGAAAATGGAAATGATGACTGTGGGAGTAGATGTGTTTGTCACTTTGATGGCTGGACATGGAGAATGTTCCTTTTTGATGGTTACTATTTTCTCTTTGAGTAGGAATATCATCTGCTGTGTGTGGGAAGTGGGGACTCAAGTATTTGAGAAGAAAGAAGAAGGACGTTTGTTATAGTCTTTGCAGAAAATGAAAGTGATTTGATTAATAGTTGTTAGAATTTAAAAATGTGTGCACAGTGTTTGGGTTAAAGTTGTTTTAGAAAAACCAGCCACCTTGTGTTTTATTCTTTATGCTGTGAAACCTCTTTAGAGCGCTCACAGTCACCTTTTGGCCACTAGATGGACACAGTGCACTCAGTGGTAAAGTGCTGACCCGCCAGGTTCCTTTTGTTACCAGCCAATACTGACAGAGTGATTGAGTTGTGAACTTATTGTTACGAATTGAAACTTTATTTTAGACAAAAAAATCTTAAATAACACATTCCTCAATCTTACATATAGTTCATAGGTCAGAGAAAGACTGTGGTGCCACAGAAACATTAGCCAATATATTATTTGCTTTCACGCTAAGTGTAACGTGCGTAACATGCTATCGCTTTGAAATTTTTTGCCTTGAAAATGCTAATCAGTTGGCACTAGGTGATCATTTACATAGTCAGAACAGAGCTTTTGGTTTGGTGTTTTATCTTAAAATAAGGCAGAAATGGCATTGCTCTGGATGTCAGCATGGTGCATATAACCCAAGTGGTGGAAAATAACTGCTAAATGGCAAACACATAGAAACTGAATTCTGCTCGTCAGCTTCCATTTGGTAGAGATATGTGTGCCCTTGGGGAGCTGCAATGTGAGCTATTATTAATAGTTCAAATATTTGCTTCATAAAAGTTCTGCAAATAGTGTTGTACAAATTGAAGTGATTCAAGGAAATCATAATTCTGTGGAGCTTCCTCCCTGTTTTGTAGTGGAGATTGGGAGTGGGGGTGGACCATAAAGTAGGTGTTTCTTTTCCTGCCACTCTTAACTAATTACACACCCTGCCATATCCCCCACCAACATAAGACTTCAGACTGAGAAAACCTACACAATTTAACCAATGTTAGAATATAGGCATTTTTTAACGTGCTGAAGACAGGGTTGTTCTTTTGGTTCCTAAACTAAAATCATTTGATACATTTCTCTGTCCTGTGAAGGAAGCCATGAATGCTATGAGTAAAGATATTTGTGGTGGTAAGAAGAGGGAGTTAAGTAAGGGAGTTTAATACAAAAAATTCATATAAAGGCTCCAAGGTTAAATAAGGAATACTTTTGTACAATGGGTTCAAGGTTTTACTGGGTAGAGCATTTTTAAAGTTTTATCACGACTTTAGAAGGAATTGATTTGGAAGAGAAACTACACATGCTTAATATGAGGGAGCACTGTGGAAAATTCCCAGCACAAACTTTTCCTGGGCCTCAACATTTCTTAGTAATGAACCTAGATTTGGAGTGATCAAACAATTTGCCGTCTCAAGTAGTAAAAGGGGAACTATTACTGACTTCACAAGAAGACAGACATAAACCCAGCAACAGGTACAAAGCAGGGTGATCTCAGGTGACTCAGGAAGATGCTGGAACACTCTGGGTGAAGGGCATTAATGCTGTTCACAGTGGAACACAGGACTGCTAATGGTATTTGTATGCTTTGGTGCATAAAAAGCATTGTTTTTTGATTTGTAATCTCTCGCATATGTGAAGCAGGGCCCTTCAATTTGGATTTGGGGTCAGAAGACAACATGTGGATGGGAGTTAGAAAATTGTAACAGACTCACCTGGGGAGCAGTTTTTTGTTGTCGTTTATATTTCCAAGCTGCTGGGAATGGTGGCTCACTCCTATAATCCCAGCGCTTTGGGAGGCCAAGGCAGGAGAATCACTTGAGCCCAGTAGCTCAAGACTAGCCTGGGCAACATAGCAATACCCCATCTCTACAAAATATAAAAAATATTAGCTGGGCATGGTGGCACACACCTGCAGTATCAGCTACTCAGGAGGCTGAAATGGGAGGATCATGTGAGTCCTGAAGTCAAGGTTGCAGTGATTGTGCCACTGCATTATAGCCTGGAAGTCCTTCCATCTGCCCCCGCCCCCCAAAAAGGGATATTCCCAAACTACAACATTCTACTACATTATTCTACATTCTTCCCTTTTACTCTCCGTGTTGATACAGAAACAAAACAAAACACATTTGATACTTACCACTGCAAAAGAGTGTTCTTTGAATTGTGGCTGCAATTATTTCTGTTGCAAACTTTAGTGTATTATTGTTATAATGATGCTTGAAATAACACCCAGATGTATTGAAAATTCAAAAGACTTCATTGCCAGCTCAGCCTTCACTCTCAAGCACTGCTTACTAAAGGAGTAACAATGGGAAGAGACAGGTATGAGAACAGACCCCAGAGCCAGGGAAATGAACATGGAGAAGGGAAATAGGCAAAAACTCCTCATCAATGTGGTCGAGGGAATACTGGGGCATGGCCTGGAGAGTCCCACATTACTTAGCAGCCAGAGAATCTTAAAGCTTATTGTCAAAAACCTCATGAAAGATGAGAGAAGGTACCATTTTATTTTACAAAATACTTTACCAACTCAACATCCATGTGTCAGCCTGCTTTGAATAAAGAAATACACATGTCTTCTTAAAATCTGCCCCTGACTATGATGAGCTTCTTAGTTTCAACTTATTTTGACTAATTAGGCTGAGGTTACAAACCACCCTGATATTTCAGTTGCTACAGCCACAGTCTTATTTCCTGCTCTCATTACTTGTTCTTGGCTGGTTGATATTGATCTGTTCCTTTCATTCTGGAACCAACCCTAAATGAACTGCCCATCCTGAGGAGGCAGAAGAAATTGGGAGATGGCAGGGGCACACAGTGATGTTTTTAAAACTTCTGTTTAGAAATGCCACAGATCTCTTCCATGCGCATGCCACTGGCCAAAGTGGGCTGCAGGATCAACTTGGTATCAGTGGGGCAGGAAGTATAACCCCGGCACAATAATGGCCTCGGAAAGCTGTTAAACATTTTTACAATAACACAGTCTATCAGATTCTTTCAACTTAGTTACAAAACTACTTAAAGTTTTTAGCATACATTCTGTGCATTGCCCCAATGCTATATCTAATGTTACTTCCTCATTCTGATGAATTACTATTCTTTTTCTTCTTAGCTATGTTTAAAAGCCCATACATCTATCCTGTGGTACTTTGTACATGGTATTGTACTTGGTTTACTTGTCTCTCTCCTTCCCTCAATGATGGGTCCTTGGAGGGCAGGAGCAATGTGATATTAATCCATGAGACCCAAGTGTGTGATTGGTGCACAATGGACACCCTAAAAAGTGTTTCTTCATAATTAATGAATTAATAGCTAAATGAGGGAGTGTTTACTTTACCCTCCCTACATTCGCCTTTTCTCCATTCCAGCAAACAATCTTGCACATGGAGTAGAAATCACAGTGGAATCTTGAAGAATAACTAGGAGTTTACCAGATGAGAAAGTACAGGGAGGTAAATCAGGGAAAGAGCAGCTGATGGATTCAGCTGTAGCCTTGTTGAGTGAAGGTAAGATTCTTGGATTTTGCTTCATGAACTCGAAAGTCCACATAACATCAAGCTTGGCCACTGCCAAGTCTGACCTATCTTACAGCACCAGAGAATTGGGGTAGTAAACTGCAGATGTAGCATCCACAGGCTGACCAGTCTGACCCTCATTATATTCCCCAAAAAGCAAATGTCTAATGCACCTGCATGGATGCTGCAAAGGAATGTGCACTAAAGAAATGTGAAAGCGATAACTATTTTTTATTATTTCTGATGTGACATTTTAGTGATTGTGTTAAAATCTGCACAACCAAAAAGTCTAAATAGAGTGTGAACCTCTGACATTGACTCTGGAAATTACACACATTTCATTTTACTATTTTAAAAACACACATGAACTGAAGAGAAAAGAAGCAGAAAGACTGGCTAGAACACAGCAGAACTTACCAATTAATCTAATGGAGTTTGAGCCTTTCTAAATGATGCCTTTGGGGAGCGCTGTACTAGTAATATCTCAAGGATATTGCCATTGTTCAAATATTTCAGGGATTCTGGTTTTTGAACTTACCTTCAAAAGAGCCTTTGCTACATGTTTTTGAAATTCATTGATGACAAATCTCCATCTGTTGAAGGTTTATCTGGTTCTATAAAGCTGCCAAAAGTCCTTTGGCATTAAGCCTGATAATTAAAGTTGATGATCCAGTTAGCGAATGCTATTTTGAGTCAAAATTGGAAGTAACTATCAAATTAAGAGGCAGTTTTCTTATGCACACTGGAAGTGGCCTGTAATGATAATTCCCAAAGAGAATGTCAAAAATGTCTTAATCCTAGTAGAATTCACTATATTTTTTTCATTGAAATAAATATTTAGGAAACATTGGTTTGAATTTGCATATGGTTTACATGTTTGAAGAATCACTCCTGTTACTTTATAGGTAACACTTTTAAGTGTTAAAATTATTAAATTACTTAATAAGTACTTAAAATGAATATAAATAAAATGATCCATCGATATTTGTCTATAGATTTTTATACATAAAAGATTGTATATGTTATTTAATACATGTGTATACATATAGCACAATGACCAAATTAAATAGCCTTTACAACTATTTTTAATTAAAAAATGTTCACATTATGCTTTCTTAAACAATTGCCTCTGTTAGATCAGAAGTCAAAACTGGCAAATTATATTATATCAGTTATTTAGTTACTGGGGACTCTATCTTTAAACCAACCATGGGAATTCATTTATAACTACTCAACACTCAGGTATGTATGACCATGGGGCAGACAAAAGACTGCTTTAAAAATCACTGATGTGTATCATGCTTTCTCTTCTTCTTTAGTATTTCTAGCCATCAAAAAGAAATTATATTGTGAGGCAGATGGTAGTAATATATTTTTCAAAAGTGAATTATATCCTCTTTCCACATATAGGTAGATAAATACATAAATTATATATAAGCAACATGAAATAATTCCCAAACTATGAATTTTTTGCTAATCTGAAGCATTTGATTAAGACTGGATTTAGACTATGCTTACATGTTGCCAGAAAGTACTCAAAAAGGCTACATCCTATTAACTGTGTTATTTTTGTCTGTATTATGTCAAATAATTTTGACTAAATCATTGGTATTATCAAGGTCATGTAGAAGTCTTCATGAATTCTGATTAAATAATTGATTTTCTTTACAACCACAGACAAATTGCAACAGAATCTACATTTTCAGGCAGTTCAGCCTGCATAGGGTCAATTTAATACCATATAAATGTTGGGAACAGAATTACCAGAAACTTCAAATATGTCACCATAAGCCAGATGAACAATATATGTCAGTACCATTGGGAGAGTATTTGCCGACATAAACTGCATATGTTTCTTGAATGTGTGAAAAATGTGCTACTGAATGATTCTTCCTTCACTAAAATTGACTTATTGATCTTGATTTAAATATAGGTCTACATTGGTAAATAAAACCCAGGTTTTTTTCATAATATATTAGAGAATTTTTGATACATAACAAATGTGGTAATTCCAGATCGATTGGAATTCAGGTTTAGTGCTTCGTAAAGAGTTGAAAATAGTTCCTGGTAGGTAAGTAAATTGGGAAGTACAGGACATTTTCTAAAAGTGCTAATGTTTTGGTTAGAGTTTGACCAGGTGGTAGCAGATTTACTTTTTCCTAACTCAGTTTGACTTGAGAAGCCTTCAAATAAAATACTTATAGAACCAGGAAGAAATGTATCTGAGTTACAGAACTTGAATGGGGATTGTCAAACTGGAGAATGCTTGCCCCATCTGAAGGAGATAGCTGGCACTATATAGGGAGGGGAACTCAAGGTTTTTTGTTTGTTTGTTTGTTTTTTGAGAAGGAGTCTTGCTCTGTTGCCCAGGCTGGAGAGCAGTGGCGCTATCTCAGCTCACTGCAAGCTCCGCCTCCCAGGTTCATGCCCATCTCCTGCCTCAGCCTCCCGAGTAGCTGGGACTACAGGCAACTGCCACCCCCCCCCCCCATCTAATTTTTTGTGTTTTTAGTAGAGACGGAGTTTCACCGTGTTAGCCAGGATGGTCTCGATCTCCCGACCTCATGATCCACCCGCCTCAGCCTCCCAAAATTCTGGGATTACAGGCATGAGCCACCATGCCCAGCTGGGAACTCAGGGTTTTAAACCTCGTAAACATTCAAAAGAAGACCAGATCTCAACTTTAATGTGACATTTTCTATGTGCTTTAAATGTTGGATCAAAAGGAAAAACAAAATTAAAAATATGTTGGGCAAACTCAGGCCTGCTGTCCATATGTGATCCAAGGAGGACCAATTTACCTATTCTGTCCTACACCTTTCAGGTTATAGCATTTCCCTTTGTTTCCTTTCTGCATTAATACTGCATTAATATCACATTCTAATTTATCCATATCTATGAGCAAGGCCCAAGGTCTGTAGCCAAGCCCAGGGTTTGCATGTGATATCTTTAGAAAAACCCCAGAGAAGCTCTCTATTGTTTGCTCACTATGCTCTAAGTATGAATAGCCCAAAGCAAAAAGACAAGTACCCTGGCTATCATGATCTTCTGAGCATTCATGGAGCTCACTAAAATTATAGTTCCCTCTGAAAAGCATGTCATTATAGGAAAGCACTGGGGAGTGGGCGTAGGTACTTTCCTGTTTGATCTCAATAGTTTAATGCTTACTAACTCACTGAGAAGAGACTGCCACCTTAGTGTTACCCTCTTGTGCCACCCAAAGCAAGTCATATATTTCTCTTGTTTTCTCTATTTAAAAAACAATTCCATATGAAATTCTGTGATCTTTTTTCTCCTCATTACCTATTTTCTATCATCGTTGTATCCAAAAGGTCAAAAGAGAGAAAAGGACACTTCTCGGTTGACTCTGGTTATCTCTTAGACTGTATGACAGCAAAAATATGAGCAAGGGTTAAATTCCAAATGCATATACTCTGCTAATACACATTTGTGATTAGCACACACTTCATTGAATAATTTAAAATGTGGTTGTACCATCTGTTCTTTTGGGGATTAACGTTGTTCGCGATAGCAAAATAATCACATGTTAAATAAATTCTAGATACTGCACTGTATTATTAATAATAGCAATGATATTGTTAGTTCAGATGACCTGGCCTTTTCTGTCTCCATATAATCACACTATCGATTTTCCAGTATTGGAAAGGATAACAACGGAGTGCATGCTTTTATTTCTAAATGGAACATGCTGTTCAGGAATTCTGTCATTTCTTTTATGGAAATAAAAAGTAAAGTGCAAACATATGCCATCTTTGAAGGTAACATTATGTAAGCCTTTGAGTATAACATTTGCTGTCTTTACTTCTTTGTGTCTATTCATAAGAAAAATGATCAGATTATCATATTCATATTCTAGAAACTACGCAATCAATTTTTTTCAGGCATTCTGTCATCTGCCTGGAATGATATTAGCAAAAGAGTCGTTGTGTAAACTGAATTAATTTACTTCATGCAGGCATTGATTTTACATTCCCTGAACTCTTATAACATTTTATGTTTGAGCCACACAGTATGTACGATCTCACATTGACTCAAGTTTATTGTGTTTAAGTCGTTTCTTCTAAAAAGTATTGTAAGTTTGGGCTTTTCCTCTGTGAACTTCTATGGCAATTGGGTGTGGACAAATGGGTCCTTGAAGATATTTTGAAAATTTCCCCCGCAATAACCCACTGCTTAATGACTCTCTACTGCCAGGTAACCTTCCTAGGTTGCTGCATCTATTCCCTCTGCTTTTCTTTAAAACATGTTGTTAAGTCACTGCTGTCTTCTCATCTCCAGGCAAAAAAGTACCACCTTATTTAAATATTCAAATATTTAACTTATGTTAACTTATTTAAATATTTAAATATTCAGTCACACTATGTGCTCCTGTGAATTTTCTCTGGGTGTCACTCTTCACACTGAGTATGAACTCTCATTTAATCTCTTTCAAGGGAAAATGAGCTCAAAGACCCTGATGCTGCCATTTGACCTCCTCGCATGTGTATGAAGCTGTTAACTTGCTGATTTGTCCCTAGCTTATCTGTTATGTACACTTGATGTTGTCAAACCACATTTTCATTCCCCAGTCTGTGTTCACTATTTGATGTTACCCACAAGTTACACTGCCTTGGTCTCAACTAAATTGATTTTTCATGTTACAAAGTCAATTTAATATCGGAATGATCTTCCAAGATACTGCCTATCATTTCTTTTACTTCTCTCTTACAAAGCCATATCTCTCATTAATAAAAATGGTCCCAAAGCCCATTGTTATCATTTGTATTTCCCACTTGACATAAAATTAGCCATAATCTCACTATCACTTGCCTGGTAACTCAGGAATATGCTGTATAAATAGTGTATTTTTTATTTTGGTAAAATATTTGGAAAAGTATCTTGTGGTAGCTATAACGGATGTATGAATTGGATAAAAATGCTATCAAGTGTGTTTCTTCCTAGTTGAACAACATAGATAAAGAATACTGAGTAAAGACTAAATATTTACCTGGATGGAAGACCATTCATCCAATCAAACAAATATACAGAAACATAAAGAGATACTAAATACACTGGAATGCAAAGTCAGGGTCAATAGTTATTTAAACTTGCTAATAAAAATGACTACAATTTCAAGTTCACAGCTAATTAGAATTGAATGGTAGAGGCCCAAGGGTGATGGCACGTAAATTAAGAATATGTGTCTTTAGCCTTATTCATAGATGTACAGCAGAGAAATGAAGCTGACTGACATTCTCTGCCCTGCAATAGTCAAATCACACCTGGGGTGTGGGATTCATTTCAGATACCACAGGTTAAGAGGAAATCAACAAGGAGCAGTCAGTCCAGAAGTGTGTTGCCAGGATGGTGAAACGTCTGGAAATCACAGCATATTAGGAACTGCCAAAAGAATTGAGACTGATGTGGCCTGGAAAAGGAAGAGAATAAAAACTCCTCTTTAGATAATCTGAGGCTATCATATTAAAAAGATTCAGGGCCAGGGGCAGTGGCTAGTGCTTGTAATCTCAGCACTTTGGGAGGCCAAGGCAGGTGGATTGCTTGAGTCCAGGAGTTCAAGACTAGCATAGGCAACATGGTGAATTGCTGTCTCTACTAAAAATTTAAAAATTAGCTTGTGCAGTGGGCCATGCCTGTAATTCTAGCTACTCAGGAGGCTAAGGTGGGAGGATTGCTGGAGCCCAGGCTGTGGAGGCTGTAATGAGCTGAGATCGCACCACTGCACTTCCACCTGGGTGACAGAGTGAGACTCTGCTTCTAAATAAATAAATAAGGCTTGGGCTTGTTTTTGAATGACTAGGATCAAAGAATAGCACTTTTAGAAAGGTGAAATTTAGTTTGATACAAAGAACTTTTCAATATTTAGATCTGCTCAAAGGTAAGCATACTACACCATGAAGCAGGGCTCCTCATGCCAGAACCAGATACTTGCTTTTCCTTCATGACTGTTCATGCATTAGGGGAAGACTACATTTCCCATGGCTGCTAATGAACCTTTTAACTATGAGGATCTGTTACATGAAAAATTCTCTCTCTCTCTCTTTTTTTTTTTTTTTTTTTGAGATGGAGTTTCGCTGTTGTTGCCCAGGCTGGAGTGCAGTGGCACAATCTTGGCTCACCACAACCTCCGCCTCCCAGGTTCAAGCAATTCTCCTGCCTTAGCCTCCCAAGTAGCTGGCATTACAGGCATGCACCACCACACCCTGCTAACTTTGTATTTTTAGTAGAATTTTTAGTAGAGATGAGGTTTCTCCATGTTAGACAGGATGGTCTTGAACTCCTGACCTCAGGTGATACATCTGCCTTGGCCTCCCAAAGTGCTGGGATTATAGGCGTGAGCCACCAAGCCCAGTGTTACATGAAAAATTCTTAGAATAGCGCTTGATGGCACCAAGTAAATGTTCAATGAATATTAGTTATAATTGTTATCAGTAGCTACTCTTCTATGCATTTGTAACTGATTGTTTTTTGGATGGGAATAAGTAAAGGTGTTTAAAATGTCAGCACTGGTTTCTGTTGCTAAATAATTAAGGTAGTTAGTAAGGTCTTATGCTACTTGTAACTAATTTACTCTTAATTTGTCACCACTTTATGTTTTCCATAATTGCCTTTACATTCTATACTATCTGGATTTGGGATTAATTCATCAAATTTAATATGAAAACTTTAAGTGACTGCTAAATCACGATTGCATATATTACATTAGTGACTAAAGTAGCAATAGTCTATCAAGAAATGAATGAATCATGACAGAAAAAAATGAATCTCTTTCACTAATTAAGAGAGATGTTTCAGTTTAAAAACTTACAGAATCTTAATGATTAAGCTCTAGGTCACATTAGCTTCATTGGATTATTTTCTCAGGTAACAGATTTGCTATATCTTAGGATGGCAGCTAATATCTATTGAAGGTATTCATTCATTCACTCACTTCCTAATTTATTTAACAAGCAGTGTACCAACCATTGCCCATGCCTGCACCTACCTGCTTACCTCTACAGAGTCTCTTCTACCCTTTTATCCCTTTTTGAGTCAGCCATCACAGGAAGACCAGCCTCTCAGTCATCCCATGTCCCCTACACCCCAACCCCAAGGGCTCCATGGCAGCAAAGCAGTCCCTGACCCCATCCCTGAACTCCTTGGGCTCCTTCCCTGCTGTATTTTCCTCCGTATCAGTTATCATTTCTCTTATATATTTTACTTACTCTGTCCATTTACCCATCTTTACTGAAATGTCAGCTCCATAAAGGCAGGAATATTTGCATGTTTTATTTGCCACTGGATTCCCAGAACCTAGAATAGTAACTCGATAAATATTTGTTGAATGAGTGAATAAGGCCTAAGTGTCATGGAAACTGATACCAGAAAGGTGTTATTTCTTCCCCAGGGTTACCTAAGCCGTTTATGGCAGCGCAGGGTTGTGACCCAGAGTCACTTGGCTCTGAAACCAACATCCCCATTCTATTTTTTTTTTTTTTTTTGACAGAGTCTTGCTCTGTCACCCAGGCTGGAGTGCACTGGCATGATCTTCACTCACTACAACCTCTGGCTCCCAGGTTCAAGCAATTCTCCTGCCTCAGCCTCCCAAGTAGCTGGGATTGCAGGTGTGTGACACCATGCCCAGCTAATTTTTGTATTTTTGGTAGAGAAGGGGTTTCACCATGGTGGCCAAACTGGTCTCGAATTCCTGACCTCAAGTAATCTGCCCACCTCGGCTTCCGAAAGTGCTGAGATTACAGGTGTGAGTCACTGCACCCAGCCCCAACATATTCATTCTTGATCTCTCTCTCCATACAAATAACTTTGTAATTGTGCTGAATAAACTCAGAGATCTAGAGATATTTGACAATGACAATGATATTTCACTGCTGAAGGAGACAACTTTTGTATCATTTACATTTAGGAGAACATCCAGGTCAATATTTGCCTGCCTAATTTATCTCCATGTGGATCACTTTTTTTCTTTTCTAGATGTATTCAGTCTGGTTTAGTTTATTATGAGTTTCTATAGTATCTGATTTTTTTTCCTTGGGTCATTGATGCAGACACTAGAAGAGGTGGAGTACACACATAGATTTGGAGAAGTAATAATGAGTAAGCTTCAGTCTTTGCCTCTGAGGTGCATTCAGACAAGTGGCTGAGGCAACCTTGTAAGTGTGCCGTTCCAGAGCCAGAAGATAACCAGATAATTTATAATTCAAACAATAATATTGCAAAAGTAAAAGGAGGCACTATTTAATCATCATTCCAGGACAATAGTTGTGTATTATTCAGACAAACTGAAGAGTAAAGTCCCTTAGTTTAAAACTTCAACAAACGTAAAATATGGTTGCACATCTTTTTAGTAGCAAATATTTACCTTGTATCTACTATGTTCAGAGACATATATTAGACGCTGTAGCAATATGTATAGAACAGTATGCAAGGCACTGTGGTGAATTTAAAGACAAGTCATATATCTTCCTATCTTGTGGTTCAGAATTCACTCTAGGACAGAGAACTTTAAAAATACAATAAAAAGCAGTAAATGATGGTGTAAGCTGAATTAAGCTTGATGTGATGTTAGCCAACCACAAGGTTTCAAATGGAATCACTGATATGATTGGCTGTGTACCCACCCAAATGTCATCTTGAATCAGTTCCCATTGAATTATAGATCATTTCTATAATTCCTATAGTTCCAATTTTATAGTTCAACCAATAATCCCCATGTGTTGTGGGAGGGACCCGGTGGGAGGTAATTGAATCATGGGAGCAGTTTCCCCCATGCTGCTGTCGTGATAGTGAGTTTCTCACAAGATCTGCTGGTTTTATAAGCTTCTAGCATTTCCCCTGCTGACACTCATTCTCTCTCCTGCCACCCTGTGAAGAGGTGCCTTCTGCCATGATTGTAAGTTTCCTGAGGCTTCCCCAGCCTTGCAAAACTGAGTCAATTAAACATCTTTTCTTTATAAATTACCCAGTCTCAGGCATTTATTCATAGCTGAATGAGAACAGACTAATATGCTGATACTGTACCACTTTTATTTCTATCTCATAATATTGTCAATTGAAATCAGTCCTGTCTTGATGCATGAATTGCACATTAAATGAATTGTATGCTTTTCTTTCCCCCCTAGATAGGAGTTATGCCATCTACTTCTTGTGTGTATACATAGTAGATGCTCAACTAATGCTGACTGGCTGGTTGGGGTAGAAGAATGAATTGACAGATTTTAAAAAATCATCTGGCAACCAAATATAGAGCCTTGTTTGCCAAAGACCCCTCCTCTTTGCTGAACCAGCTAGTTGACAGAGTAAGAACTTGCAGCATGATTATTTTTTATCTTACAACTTTATAATGATACATTTGGTTATTTGGAAATAAGTTTAAAGTATTTTAATTCTTTCCACTGGTTCCTACTGTTGGAAATTCTTTTGCAGCTGAACATTGGCAACAGTTTGTATCTTGGCAAGTAGACTGTGCTTTTTAAGGATGAAAGTGTGGGAAGTAGTATAGGACATCTGTCGAAGAAGTCATGTTGTCAAAGCCTGTTGTGTATATTAAACTCATTTGTTTCCATTTCTATACATTCTAAAGCAAAATGCCACTCCATTTTACATTCAAACAGCTTATAAAGAGCTTGGAAATATGAATTGTGTGGGCCTACCTGAAATTTCAATGAATGAGCATCATTTTATTCAGTTGGTTTTGTTGCTGCTTTAGCTCAGCCTAAACTTTGGATATACAATAGGTTTGTTGAGATAAGATTACCAGTAGCTAAGGGCTTTTGTTGGATGGGAGAACTGAAACCAACATAATTTCCGGTACCTTTTAAATGGCACTTGGACTAGGCCTACTTTCCTGTCCTTGTATTTAACAAAACAGAACAAACAAAACTTACTTAGATACCTGATTCACTAACTTCCTCTTCTAAGCTATCTGTCCACATGGTTTTCTGCTTTACTTCAGTAGGTTTAATAAACTTACCTTTATGTGACCAACGGGTTTCTATCAGGTTTTGGAGGCAATGACAGTTAATAGTAAAATAATATTTTGAGAGAAACCACTCTCAAAGAGGCTCCATTAGCTGGAGAAGAAAGCATTTTAAAAAAGATGAGACCTTATGGTTCATTCATCTCAAACTTACCTGCTTAAAACAGTTGATTGATTTGATCAAAAGTTATCCTTGTTATAAAATTAAGTGGGCCTGCTGACTAGCTGATTTATGGGATTTTATGTTCTTTAACTTAGAAAAAGACATACAATGCAGTCTCAACTGTTTTTACAATCTGAGAGATTGGGTCATGCTAATAAAATTTCTGAGAAACTACTTATCCATCAAAATGTTAACATCTTTTACTAGAATAGTATGTTTGTTTCAATTGATGAAGATTTTGGTTTGCATGTAAGTTTTCAACTCATTTAGCTAAAAACCAAGGGACATTTTTCAATATCATTATTTTAATGGATTCATGATATTCACATTGATTGGCTATTCCATATTTTAAGTAGTTGGGCATTAAAGATATTTACATCTTTTTATTATTTTGTAAAACGTTGTGATGACCTTCATGATAGTTAAATCTTCATTTACACTATTACTTCCTTCTGACTGTAGCCATTGTGTGTAAGACTGTGCAAAGTGTAATATATGCAGTGTTTAAGAGTAGATTAACAAGAAAAGTTAATGTATGAACATAAGTAACTGACCCTTAATAGAAGATTGATTAATTAATTAATTTTGAATTTACCAGTACACTCTCAAAACACAGAGCATGCTTAAATAATGGCATTATACTGAGCTTATTCAAGTATTTGGATAACTTTCCTTTACTGAACTGAAACTGATAGCCCAGGCAGGCACATCTCCATCACCCCTAATTAAAATCCACATTCATCCCTTGCTTCCTGAGAAAAAATATTGCTCTCATGTTCCTTTGGGCACTCTTTGCGAAGTGTTTCTGTTTGATTGCATATGATGAATAGCTCCACTACTTCCAATGTATTTCAGTCGCCAAATATTTATAATTATTATTCTGGGGAGAGTAACTGAGAAGGGAGTTCAGGAAAGACTTGGACAGGTCTTTAGAGCATCAGGACCTTACAATTTCAGCTATCTTATTCAATAAGCAAATGTTATTTTAGGTTCTGGGATTACAAAGTCAAAGAAGGCAGAATTCCTGCCCTCAAGAAACTGTAGTGTCATGGGGAAGAGTTGTAACTGCATGAACAGCTATGAAACAGTGTGCTAAAGTCATGTGAGTTGGGAAAATAGATGAGAGGCATCTACATAAAGCTGAGGAATGAAGAATGTTTTTTGGAAGAGATTGCACTTAAAAGGAGTTAGCCAGCCAGAGAAGAAAGAGAAAAAATGTTCTGGGCAGAGTACCTATCATTTGGGAAGCCCCAGTGGGGCAGAAGAAGAGACTGTGCACAGGAAGGACACTACTAAGTGTTATTTGTGGCTGATACAGGAGAGGAAGAGGGAGCAAGACAATAGAGCATCTCTGGGCTGAGTATTGGAATTTAAATTTCAAACTTTGTTACTAAATAATGTGGAACTATTGGATAATTTCAAGCAAAGGACTCACATGTTCATGTCCCTGCATGACTTAGATAAGATTTCCATTTTAAGATAATCTTGGTAGGCAAGTGAAGGATGGATTTGAGGAGGAAAAATTGGAAATATTAACTCTAGGCGAAACATGGGGGGAAAAGATAATTAAGAGACAGATTAAAGAATATGTAGAGAGGTAGAACATATAGCCTGGTCTCTGGAATCAGATGCATTGGTTCCTAACTCTGACTCCACCACTTAACACTCTGTGTGACCTTGGGTATATATCTTATCCCTCAGTGTCTTGTTTTTCTCATCTAAAAAATGAGTATAATAATAGTGCCCAACTCATATTTTATAGGAATTAGTCAACCTGCCAACCACATTGAATGTATCTAATCAGTGTTAGCTATTATCTATTGACTATTAATATTATTGTTACTATCAATAGTATTCATGTCGCTAGGGTTGTGACCTGATTAGCAGTTATTGTTGGTTATTGACTGTATTGTGGTAGTACCAGGGAATATAGGAAGAAACGTGGTGAGGAAGGGGAGTGGAGGAGGGGAGGAACAGAGTTGATTTGAGTTACATTATAAATGCTCAAATGAGATAGCTATGGAACTTCCAAGTGGAATTTTCTCATGTGCAGTTGATGGTAACAGCAGAAAAATGTGAACTCTGAATAAAGAGGTGGGAGTTTTTCAACACATAAAGAAAATTTAAAGCCAATTCATTGGATGCCTTGACCAGTAAGTGTAGAGATCAAAATTAAGAACAACTCCAAGAATTGAGAACAGAAGCAAACCCCAATTTTCATGGGTCTCCAGTCCAGGTATGAGCAGAAAACACAAGGTTTGGGGAGGGAAGAGGAGAGTCTTCCAAGCCATAAGCCAGGGGAAATCAGTCAGTTCTTAATGGTCTGATGTGGTCATTAACAGATGATACCCTCATCCTAAAGATAAGACTCCTTTAGGAACATCCTAAAGAAGTTCCTCCAGCATTTAAAATTGCTAAACATAGGCCAGGGTAGAGTTAAAGGCTGAAAGAACCTTAATTAATATGTATCATTCCAGTTATTAGAAGAAAAGTCCTATGGCTTGAAATTGCTACTTGCTAGCAATTACTTTTAATTGCTGTGCAGGGCATTGTTAAGGTTGCAATGTCTAGCATAGGGATGAAAATTGCTGTTCCAGATACCTTCATGTGAGTTTAATATTCTCAAGAGCTTAGAATCACGGGAACTATAAGTGAGATTTGTGCTAGACTCCATGCCTGTCTTCCACAGAAATCCCAGTATGCAAAAACAAACAAAACATAGATGGGTAATTGTGGCCATTCCTTAGTGAGATCTGAGCCTTATTTGGAGGTAGGCCTGGTTTGGATGGTAGCTCTAATCTTTAGATGAAATTAAACTCTGCAGTGTGTTCTTATTTTCCTAATGATGAAGTCCCCAAATAGCTCTCTCCAGCCCTGGAGAAAGGGAATTGTTGAAAATAGAAGGATTCCATTTTCTTCCCTTAAAGGCCACCTCCTGCTGTTGGCCAGAGTTCTCACAGATTCTGAATTCTTGGCAGGCTGGAGTTTAGCAGTAATCTCCTCTCATCCAAATTTAAGTACAGGTAATCCCCAGGAGCCCCTGCGAGGCTCTTGTTAAATAATTACCTGGGTACAAGCAAAAATGCCCCTGCTAAGAAAAGTATGGAATTTTACCCATCACAGGACACATAGGTCTCTACCATAGAGGTTTATATCTTATTCTTCAATTTCTGATTGTTACCGCTCCTTGGAAATTCTTATGTGACCAAATCTTACTCTCTTCTACTGGGAAGTCTCCTAAATTAGTTGGCATGTGAAAATGCTTCATTGCACTTTTGTTCTTCAGACTCTCAAATGAAAGAGTATGTCCAAAGAGCCTCTTTATGCAAAATCTATAAATTACACACAGTCATACATCACAATTAGTTGGCAGTCATTAGGCATTACATTCATATTGTAAAATTAGTGATATTTCTCCCAAATTATGAAATATCATTCCCATTAAGAAAAATATACTGATTTCACTATATTTACTCTCTTCATAATTATGCAAATTAATAATGATTTACTATTTACTAACTTTGCGTTGGGTGTTCTCTCATTCTGATGAGACTCCAGACTTCTGCCTTTGTACACCTGTGCAAAGCCTTTCTAAGCCATTGCTTTATGTTCCGATATATATTTCAGTTCAGAAACACTGTCCTTACTTTTGCCGGCACCTTAATAATAGTTTCATTTCAGTAAGGAACTGTATGCAATCACTGGATATTTCAGAGAGCTGCCTACCTTATTTTCATACTATAAAGAAATAAACTTGAATAACAACAGATAGTCTTGGCAGGAGTGTGGGGGAGTTGACATCTTCCAACACGACTGTGGGAATATGAACTGCCATAGCCTATTAAAGGGAAAAATGTTCACAATTTGTAAGCTAGCAATCCATTTTCAGAAATACAAGCACCAATCAGTAAAAATATATTAGCAAATGTGTTTATTGTTTATATGAGTCCAAAATTATATGTCCATCAATAAAGGACTCATTGAATAAATAATGGTACATTTATGCCATGGAATCTTATGTAACTATTGAAAAGAACTCACTAGGTCTGTATGCATTCACAAAAATAATTTTTTCATGATTGATTTAAAGAATAATAATATTAATAAAGGATTATACATCGTATGAGCCCACATTATTTAAAAAGGAAGGAGAATCCCTATACATGTGTGAGGGTTTGTGTATTGAGTGTGGTATATTTATATTTGTGTAAATAAAAAGTTTGCTGTCTTTTCCCTCCCATTAATCCTACCAAGGAAGGGAAAAGACAATCTTTTTTATCTACACGCTTGTGTGTCATTTGGCATGTTAAAAAAAATAGTATGTATAATTTTGTAATTGAAACATAAAATATAAGAAAGAAATAAAATTATTGAATAGAAATGGTAAATACTATGCCATAAAAAAGAATGAAAGCATGTCTTTTGCAGGAACATGGATGGAACTGGAGGCTATTATCCTTAGCAAACTAACACAAGAACAGAAAACCAGATACCACATGATCTCACTTACAAGTGGGAGATAAATGATGAGAACTCGTGAACACAAAGGAGGACACAGACCCTGGGGTCTACTTGAGGGTGAAGGGTGGGAGGAGGGAGAGAAGCAGCAAAGATAACTATTGGGTACTGGGTTTAATATCTGGGTGATGAAATAATCTGTACAACAAACCCCCACGGAACAAGTTTACCTGTGTAACAAACCTTCACATGTGTCCCCAAACATAAAATAAAAGGTTAAAAAAAAGGAAAATTATCTACTCTTTCAAACTTAAAATTTCTGGATTTGAACAGTGTCTGCTGTTTAAACCCAAACAGTGTCTGAATTTGGCTACTGAAAAATAAAATGTAGCCCCTTTTCAACGCACTTTATGTTTGCCCAGGTCCCAGGACTCTTAAGTAAACTGGTGTGTCTATTCAAATCCTAGATAAGAAATAATTTTTCAAAACAAAAATTATCTCACAGAATACTCTGAACACCTTCTACTCTCATTACCCTGAACACTTGTGGTTTTGTTGCTGTAACTCTAGCAAATGTCAAAAAGGCTAGAAAAACTGTGAACTAATTAAAGATACAGCATTTCTCTAAGACCCTGCTGCCTTTAGTAGAATTATTTAGTATCCTTTCTGATTTCTCCAACTTACTTTTCACTGTTATGAAAAAACAGCTTACAAAGAAGTAGTAACATTCACTATCAATTTTTCCGTAGATCTTTGTTCAAAGAGCAGGTAGAAGCTGCATTTCTCAAACAGTGTTTTAAACGAGGAAAAAAATTTGTATCATCATCAACGTTTTAGTGAATAAAGACATTTGCTTACCGTTTTTATGTTCCTGAGAGGCTAAGTTCAGTTCAATTGTGAATAGTAATTTATGAATAAGAACCCACAATTTTTTGACCAGAGAATTGGAAAACCGCCCATAACATTTCCATGTGCCCATCTCATTTTCTAAGTATCTGTAACAGTTTAGTGAACAAGATTCCCTCTTTGAAAATATAGCAAATAATTATTTCCTTCCTATCAGATATGCATGCTTTGTTTACAGATAAATAATTCTGATTACCAAACTACTATTACGTTAAGTTGACGTTCTTTTCGACATTAGACAAAAATGGATAAAACCTTGCTGCCTACTCAGAGGTTTGGTCTGAGTGGAAATAGGCTTTTGTGGAGCTACAGAATTTCTGCTTCATCTGCTCAGCCAATAACTGGTCAGAGCATGAGCCTGGTTAGAAATAAGCAACAAGCTTCCTGTATCCATGAACAGAATGAACAAAAAACAAGATAGTACATTTAGCCTCCGAGAAACACGTATTTACTTTTGAAGCAAAGAAGCACCGGGCAACCAGTGAGCGGCATATGTCTGAAATCCATTATCTGACATGTTCTTTCCAGCCTTCCCAGGAATGCTGGTCTGACTACTCAGATTTGCTTTTACTTCTTGCCTTTTGGATATAATGAGTCTGCCAAGCAGCTGTGAGTACCTAACTCTGGGGAAGGTGGCTAGATTCCGAAGCGCTTATGTTCATGGATCACCATACGCAATCAACATGCCAATTGATATTAAGCCACAGAGGAGACGGTAACTGCTTTCCTTTCCTCTAGTTGTTTGTCAGTGAAAATGTGTTTTGTTGCCCTTTGGTAACTGCTTTGGACGTCTGCTGAGCTGGGAGGGTCAGGGTGAGAAGTCAGTTTTTATTCAATACACTGGATAGTTGGGAAAAAAATTAACCAGAGAGGAAAGCTGGAAATATTCTTAGTTTAGCCATTTAGCAAAAGCTGATCTGGTTTCAAGGTTTGTAGATTTTAAGAATTTGAGAGCTTGTCAGTGCTTGTATTGCCATCAGAATCACCCATGATGAGAATTTGAGAGAGTATTTAGCCAAATAATGGATATATTTATTGATGGCTATATGGCTATTTATACCAGATGCCCTGTAACTCATAATCTATATGTGACATTCCTTAATGCATTATAACACATTAATGCAATAAATGCATTATAGTTCTACAAAACCATTTGTTTTCCTGTAGTCACTAGGGAGGGCAGAACAGGGTTATATATTTTTCCTATAAAAAAGTTGTCATTTTAGATCTGTGTTCTACCCCCACCCCACCATTTTTATGTAGTATTGGAATAGTGATGATATAGTTAACTAATATGTCCAAAAGTCACCCCTCAATTTTGATTTTATACAATGTCATTTTATTCAGCAATTAACAATGAACTTCAGAAGCATTTATAAAGGTATTCCATTCTCTCTGTGAAAATTCCATTTCTCCCTAATTTTATGAATCCTCATAATGAAAATCCACAATTCTAAAAGCAATGTATTTTACTTGGAAACTGTCACTACTATCTTACTCTTCTACTTTTCTTTTTCTAATTATATCTACACAAACTCACAAAGCATGCATTTTGCCAGATTTCACCTTATTATAAACATGAAGGGATGTTTAAGTGATTAAAATGTTTCTGAACCTTCAGAAAGGTTTTTGATTTTTGTGAGAGACAATATTTTATTCTTTCCTCCAGAGTATCAAGGCTTTTCTGTCCAGCTCTATCATCATTTGACTTTATGACAGTCTAGCAGCACCAAGCAACTGTTTTAAAATATTCAGAAAAATGTGTCCTAAGACACCCAACATGGCTCAGTTGCTGTCAGTTTCCTCATTCCCTTCTTTAATTCGTGGGAGGATACTACAAACCCATACAAGTTACAAAATCCACATGGATATCTGACGTCCCTGTTCATGTTACCTTAATTTTTCTGCTTAAAGGTAATCAACATTTTGTACAAGTCAGTCAAATTATGTTTTTATGCATATTGTGTATATGCATAGACCCAGAAAATTTCAGACATATACCTATTTAGGTATATGGGCATTTAAATTTGGGCATTACAGTATATTTTACAAGAAAATATATTTGAAAGGCATTTTACAATAATTAGCATTTAATTGTATAGATCTTGGGATTTGTAAAAATACCAGATCAACTTTTCTTTCTGTAGAATACATTGCTTTTCTATGGCTAGTAAATCCATTAAATAAATTTTATATAAAAAGTTGCCTTAAATCATTACTTCTGGAGCTTTCATTCTACGAAAGGATAAATATGACAACAAACTTGTAATGAAAACAATAGAGGGGTGGATGAATGAATGGAAGAACATCCAAATCACAGAGGTTGTCTTTTTATTCTGTTACTCATTTTTTTAAGTTGTACATTTTAAAACCTCAACTTCTTTTGAATCTGTTGAGAAAACAATACACTTGGAATGGTAGGTTATCATCTTAGATTCACTAAAATCTACCTAAAATTTGAATGGTTCATTTTCAGAATGCTTGCTGCGACTAAGATTTATCTAAAGTAGCATATTTATGTTTATTTTCATATCATCTTGGTTGTGGTTTTTGGCAGAAAGAAAAATGTTTTCTAATTACTAAAAAAATCTGAGGAAGGAAGGATGGAAGGGAGGGAGGGAAAGACATCAAAAGAAGAGTAGCTATGAGTTGATATTTCAGCCTACACAAAGAAGCAGAGATTGTGGTGACAAAAAAAAATTGGCTTTTCACTAAAATCCATAGGGAAAATGAAGTAGGAAATCAAATGCGTAAGTGCAAAATATAGCTCAATTTAAAGCTAAGTATATCCTTATAAAATAATGACTTCTTGAAAGAACAGTCTCATTGGAAAATCAGTTAGATTAGACACATGACAACATGGTCATTTAATCGCTCTCAATTTTAATTTCAAGAGCAGCAATGAAGACATTAAGAAAGCAGTTAACACTACTAAATCTTAAGTAAACTCAGCATTGCAGAGAATGACAACCCTACCATCTGTGATTATAATTACTTTTTATATTTGCGATTTAAAAATGTTTTCCTTTTAATTTTTGGTAGCCTCTGTAAATTCTATTGTTCCACTTTTTCTTGTGTAAGAAATATAATTTTCTTTCAATTTTATGAAGCTTTTATGTCTCAATTTTAATATAGCAATTTCTTTTTTTTTTTCTTTATTTTTTGAGATAGGGTCTCTCTCTGTTGGCCAGACTGGAAGGCAGTAGCAATCATAGATCAGGGCAGCCTAGAACTCCTGGACTCAAGTGATCCACTTCAGCTTACCAAGTAGTTGAGGTCACTATGCCAGGCTATTTTTTTTTTTTTTAATTGTTTATAGAGACTGGGTCTTGCTATGTTGCCCAGGCTCTTCTCAACACTTGGCCTCAAACGACCCTCCTGCCTTGGCCTCCCAAAGTGCTGGGATTACAGGTATGAGCCATCATGCGTGGCCCTTCATACAGAGATTTAAAAATTGGATTTAAAAATCAGATTTAATCTGGCTCTTCTAACCCATCCTCACCCAGTTGGACTGTAAAGCTTTTCAGTGAGTGGATCACATCTTGGTTGTTGTTACTTCCCCAGTGTCCGGCATAGAGCCCAGAACAGGTTAAATAATAAATGTTTGTTTAATAAATAAATGATTAGAAAATGCATGTTACTTATTTTGGCATAGGGGTGTGTGTGTGTGTGTGTGTGTGTATAAAATCACGTCCCTGTATGCCACAGTATGGAGTCTTTGGCAAGATTTTTGCTTCTGTTATTCTTTTGGATCAATTAAATTCCCTTTCCTTGTTTCCCTGTAGAAACTTCATGTAGCACTGACTTTAGATTACTGGCTTCAGTGGTTGGGGATCATGCATTTTGTCATTACCAGGTCAGCAAAGGAGAACCTGAAATAATTCGCTTCTGTATTCATAAAAGTATATATTCGTATATATGTTGTGTGTGTGTGTGTGTGTGTGTGTGTGTGTGTGTGTGTGAATATAGCTTCAAGTTGTGGAAACGAGGAGAAAAAGTCACTGTGGGAGGTGGCAGAGGGGAATTTCCTAGAGGGAAACAATAGTGCAACTGTAAGAAAATGTAAGAAATGTGATAGAAGCACAAAATTTCATAAAATCAGTTATAAAACTTGTGACATATAAGCCCCAATTCTGTTTGTCTTGCTATAATGTAAAGTCACAATTTTTTATCAAAATGGAAAATAAAAAGTAGTAGCAGTGAATGTGGTGAGACAGTAGCCACTGGCACCCCAAGGCGATGGAAAGCAAGTGAGCTTGAGCACTACTTTTCACAGCCAGGTGTCATGTTGTACCTCCCCCAGCCACCTTCTTTCCTGCATTTCAGTAGCTTGACACCATTGCTGGCAGTGGTGGGGGTGGGGGTAGGGGTGGGTGGCGGGGTGCTGGTGAGAGTCCTTCCCTTGCTGCCTGCTCTGTGCTCCCTCTTGCTGGTGATGCAGCTGTTCTGGTATACTCTCTCGCCTCTGTTTTTCTAAATCCTTTAGGTAGACTTGCTCTCCGTATTATCCCTGAGATCAGAAGAGGAGTGGAGGTATTAAAATTATTATTGAGGGCCATAGTGATTTTCAACTGGGGCAATTCTACCCTCCACCTCCCATGCAGGGGACATTTGGCAATGTCCAGGGACTTTTTTTATTGTAATAAATGGGAAGTAGCTGATCATTTCAAGCAGGTAAAGAATAGGGATGTTAAATCTCCCATAATATGCAGGACAGCGTCTCACAACAAAGAATTATTTGACCCGAAACATCAGTAGTGCTAAGGTGGAAAAAACCTTATGTGAATCAATTAAATCAGGGAGAACTTCAGAGCTTTTTTAAGATCTTTATTTATATCTAGACAATTGATATTTTTTAGGTATTCATGAAAATACTTTCTTTTACCTTTCTTGTGGTAACCATAAGATAACACTTTCTTGCCTGGTTAAAAATGGACAACTGCCACACTTTTAAAATAATATAAAGCATTCAGTAATTCAAACCATCCTGTCTTCTGATTTGTCTGAATTAATGTGGCTTTACTGCATTTTCAGGGCTTATTATTCTTTCAATAGGGAGATTACTAAGACTTCATTAAAGATAGCTGAATAAATGATCAATTACATTATTGTAGCTCCAGACTAGGTAATAAACATTGAGATATGCTTTTCAAGTTGTGGTGAAGATACTAGGCAAAATTACACATACACTTACATATACTAAGCGACCATCCTGTTGACCTGGTCTATGAAGCTCTGCTGAACTCTTGCCTACATGCATGAACCCATCGATTGTGAATGTGTGACTACATGTGTGTTTTCATCATAACCAGCTCATCCTAATAGCAAATGATATGCTTTGGCTGTGTCCCCAACCAAATCTCATCTTTAATTTTAGTTCCCTTAATCTCCACATGTCCTGGGAGGGACCCAGTGTCAGGTAATTGAATCATGGGGGCAGTCCCCATGCTGCTCTCGTGATAGTGAGTGAGTACACATGAAATCTGATGGTTTTGTAAGCGTCTGGCATTTCCCCTGATGACGCTCTTTCTCCTTCCTGCTGCCCTGTGAAGAAGGTGCCTTTCTTCCCCTTTGCTTTCCACCATGATTGTAAGTTTCCAGAGGCCTTACCAGCCATGTAGAACTGTGAGTCAATTAAACATCTTTTCTATATAAATTACCCAGTCTTGAGTATTTTTCACAGCAGCATGAGAACAGACTAATACAGCAAAGAACACATTTTATGAAGGAAAAACTTTGAAAACAAAGGGACTGCTTTCTTTGATGAGAGGCCCTTCCTTTCACTTTAAACAAAACTTCAAATTATCCTCAGAATTTGTTCTAATTCTAAATTGAATGTATACCTCCAGTTCCCCATTTTCTTCTCTATATAGAGCTGCCAAACTCAATAGATTTGAAACAAAAGTTACCCGGGGACCTTCCCCATCTCCCATGTCCTTTTTCATTATGGCCCAGACCTAGAAGTCCTCCTAAATGCTTCCTCTCCCTCAGTCTAACCGCTCTACCACTATCCAGTTGCAAGTGCATTCTTCCTCCTTCACCTCACCATTTGATGCCATCTCCACTACTACCATCTTGGGTCCAACCCTCATGTTATCTTGCCTGAAAACTGCTAACTTTATAACTGGTCTCTCTGTTCTATCAACATCCTCTTCCTGACTGTCATCCACAGATCCACTTTCTGAAATGCCATCGTGATGCTTCCATGCTTATACCACTAGCTTTTCAGTGGCTACCCAAGAAAAAAAAAAAAAAAAAAAAAAGGTTAAATTCTAAAACATCATGATCTATTCCCTTCTGTGTCTCTCCATCCTTGTAAACTGCCCTTATCACCCATGTATACTATATATTTTAGGTATAAGTAACTACTAACTATACCTATTTTTTGCCTAGAGTTCTGTTCTCTCCTCATTTTGTGATGAATCCCCACTCATTCCACAGATCTTTCCTGTAAGACCTTTCGTAATTTCCTATTTCAAAATGGAAGTGCCTCCTTAACTAGCTGTTTTCCTTTTCTTATGTGTCTGTTACTTCATTATCATAATGAATCTTAATTTATATATTTTCTATCTTTCCTCCTCCTTAAAAGTGGCATGATGGAAAGAGTTGTTTTAGAAATAATTTGGCAATGGAATGCTGCATTAATTCGAATGGAAAAGAGTGAATCCCTACACCAACAGAAGGAAGCAGTGTGAAATCCTGACAGGGACAATTTCATTACAATTACAAAATACATAAATATGTGATTACAATTGTGAGAACTGCTCAAAAGGAAACAAGGGCCCAATGAGAGTATAAAAATAAGTACCTAACATAGTCTGAGCATTTGGAGAATGCGTCCCTGGGGATGATGAGGCCTGAGGATGAGTAACAACATGCTCTGCTGAGAGCCACATGAATGAAGTCCTGATGTGTTAAACTAAAAGGATAAGGTGTCTGAAGTGTAATGAGGCAGAGAGGAGAGTGGCAAAAATAAACTAGAGAAGATGAGTAGGGGAGACTACTATTTTTTCACATGCTAATTCATCCAATAATTCTTTATTTCATTTTGGAGAGAAACAAGTGATTATTTATTAATTTATTCATTGGCAATAGAATTTAAAAACATATTCTTTGTGTCTTATTTATCATTGAGATTTTTAAAACATTGAAATAAACAATAGGTAATATTTTCCAACTGAAGTTTAAAAAAGAAAAAGGTCAGTTTTCAAATCTATTCCCAACTGCTAGAGTTTAATAAAAACTGTCATAAATGTTAACCTTTTTCTGCAATCGGTTCAGCATTTATCCATCACCCAACTCTGCAGCCTCTCACTTGCCGAAAGGAGTGGAATGAGAATTGTTAGAGTACTTGGAATGTTTACTGTCAGCAAAGTACAAGGCACTACACAATCTTGATGACCTTTTTTTTGATGGTCCCATTTCTATATCCATTAAGAGACATTAAATTACTTAATAATTCTTTGGAACTTTCTTTTTAGTTTTTCATGGCTTTGCTCTTATGTCGAAGGAAATTATTACATGGATGAACTACAAATGGAAAGTTTCTGTTATCACCTTTTATCTTGCTTTGTAAACTGTGGTAAATGAAGTGGTGAATGCTGACAACGCATTTCAGGCTCAGGATGGCACCTTTCAAAGGCAAAAAGAAGGTGAACAGTCAATCTGCTAACAGCCTTTGAAACAATAGTCAGGACTTTGGACTTGGCCTATAATGTCGTGTTTCATATTGCCCTAACAAGGTTGCTCAGGGAAGGAAAATAGTTTAGTGGTGATGGAGAGTAGGGCCCCAAAGAGAAGAAATTTGATGAGAAGGATGTTACAGGTGTCTAAGGAAAAGATAAAGAGCTCCTCAGACAAGATGGAATGTGCATTGAATTTGAAAAGATGGTCAGGGCTTTATTCATGTGGTTCTCAGCAGAGCATGTTATTACTCATCCTCAGGCCTCATCATCCCCAGGGAAGCATTCTCCAAACGCTCAGACTATGTTAGGTACCTATTTTTGTACTCTTATTGGGCTCTTGTCTCCTTTTGAGCAGTTCTCACAATTGTAATTACATATTTACATATTTTTTTGGCCTAAGGGCTTCCTCCCACATTCAATCATAGAACCATGGAAACAAGGTTGAAGTCTATGTTTTAAACCATTATGTGTCTGGTGCTTTGTCTGGGTCCTGGTACATAATAGATATTCAATAAATTCTTGTAAAATTCATTTTTTTTTCAACTGAGAGTACAAAAGTAATCAGACGGTAAACACATGTGTACCCTTTTGGAGAAACATATTAAATTCATTCCATTAGCAGGCAATGAGTTTTTTATTTAAAAAAAGTTACTTCAGCAACATCCAAAGGTGCATCTCAAGCTCTGACCACTCCTCCCTTTAAACTCGTACTAACTGCTTGAAAATTATTTCAGTTGTTCTCATGGCCAAAATTGAACTCATCACCTTACTCTTACAATCTGGTCTTTTTCTTCTATTTCTTGGTTGGATTGATTACTACAGTTATCTAAACTAGAAACATAGGAGTCACCTTAGTCATCTTCCTTTACCTTAACACTATCTGTCATCATCAAGTCTTCTTTTACCTATAATGTTCTTATATCAGTCCCTTCCACTCTGTCTTTATTAATATCGCCAACTGATGTGAACTACTGTAAGAGCCTCTGAAGTGATCTCCACATTGCTAGTTTTAATATAATCCACCCCAAAGGTCTTTGTGTTTGTTGATTGGTTTTCATTGCTATGGCAATATTAACAATTCTGCAGTACTAGTAAATTACACTAAAACATACTCTTATAACTGACCTCGAGTATAAACATACAAATTCTACTGCTCTGATGTTTCTTTCTAAGCAACCATTGAATCAAAAAACAATGAATTTGCCTAATTTTCATGATCAAAACGTTCAAACTTCTCCGAAGATTTCTTGAAATCTAAGCTTGTGATTGTATGAGAATTCACAATAAACCAGCTCACAAAATGTATAAACTTCAGTTTCTCATAATCTATGGGGAATTACTGAAGCATATGGCATTTATTCATTGATTTTTAACTCAGGCAAAAGTTAGAAATACACAAACACACACGTAACGCATACGGAGGTCTCAGAGTAAGTTGTGTGATAATAAATTATTTAACTCACCCTTATGATAGGTAAACAGTTTTCCTAAATAGCACTCCTGCCCCCTGCTACCCTGACTGAAAATATGTGCTCTTGTTTGTGCTGTTATTTTTGAACAGTGTATGCCGGTATCCAATGTAAGATGATTCATATGATACTGGTGTTACCATGGCAATCCATCATGTATATAGCAAGAACACTGTGAATACCAGCAGCTCTTTGTTCTCTTCAAGTTTCCATTTTCTTTTCTTGTTTTTTTTTTTTTTTTTTTTTCTTGTGCTAATAATCCAGTGGCTATGACATCAAGAGTGATACAATCTAATTTTCTCCTTCTGTTGCTTGTGGTAGGATTCATACTCTGCTATCAAGGGAGTTCTTGGCCATTTTGATTTGCAAGATATTTTGCTTCTGCCTGATGTTTCATTTTGTCAGCAAAGTCTTCCCTCTGGGGAAAAACCCACTTGAATTCTAAGGCTGATAGATGCTGGGAATCCAGTATGATGAGTCCTGTGGAAGCAGGACATTCCAGCCCTTGGGTTGCTGTTGTCTCTGACTTCAGTATATATTCAAAGTCACCTTAAAATAGAGTAGGAAGATGAGTGTTAACCTGAACATCACTGGCAGTTTTTAAAGGTAAATTGCCATTTTTACTTACCACACTGGGTTCTCCAAGTCAGACTAGGATTTGGGTTACAATGGGGATCATTGGGATTAAGTTACTCAAGGGATAATGAGGTTTACACAGACCCATTAATCTTTCTAAGCTATTGGGAGATTTTACATGTACTGTGACTGAGGAGAACCTGACTGATACTGTAAAAGAGCAATTCAGTACAGTTTCACCATCCAAGCACTTACCGATGCAAATTCAAATATACGTGCTAAGCAAAATGGGAGAGATAGAGCAAGGGAGACATAAAAATTCCAATAGAGCAATTCCAGTTACCCCATTTGCCACCACATGCAATGGATCTATGTTCACTAGTAAGTGTGATTAAGGTAGGAGATGTGAATCTACCACTCTGTTCCCATCTCAGTTCCTTTGGCGAACTGTTGAGTGGGAACATCTTGCCTTACTTTGGGTGATTCAAGGGATTCTCCACGGTAAAAGTGACTATGTCAGATTCTTGCCACATAACCTAACATATGACTCCACTGAAGTTTGTGTTACTCTACCATCAAAAGATGTATCTATGTTTACAGACATTCTTTTATTCAATTTGAAAAGAAACTTCAATGTCAACAATAAATATTAGCCTCATTTGTGAATTAAACAGATGTTAAGATTGCATGCACATTGGTAAAAAACTGTTGTACAGGAAGCTCTATGCACAGGAGCCTCCTACCATGTCATCTAGCTCAGCTACCCTTTTCTATTCAGCTTTCTGTAAGTATTTATTTTATGTAATGCACATGGAACTATAAGGATACAAACATTGCTCATACAAAGAACCTGCCCTCATGGAGCTTAAAATCTAAAGACAGATGATAATTACTAAACATAAATAACTGTCTACAACATTAAGATATCAGTACATTCATTCATTCATTTAATTCACTCATACATTCACTTGTGCCACAAATGTTTACTGAATAGGAACTGATTTCAAAGTTTTCAGCTAGGAATGCAAAACTGAGAAAGAAAAATTCTCAGCCTTCGAAAAATCAAAGTCTAACTGCTCAGGCAAAAAAATTCAAAGAGAAAAATAAATTATAACCAAATAAGGACCTTAACAGTCCTCTAGGAGCACATTAGACCAAACACCTACCACCAGCTGGGCTATTCAGGGATGATCTTACAAATAAGGCCATGAAAGAGGATGAGGCACTCTCCTGAGAGGCAGTGCCAAAAACAGAGTGGCTGGCAGAGAATGAACTCATATTACTTAGCACTTTGCAGTTTGCAAAGTAGATAGTCATATATTGTTTCTTTTGACTATCACATCAGCTGATAAGAAAACTGAGACCCAGCAGATTGAAAGGTCTTGCTGAAGACCATAAAGTTAGTTAAATGTGGCCAGGTGCAGTGAGTGACTCACACCCATAATCCTAGCACTCTGGGAGGCCGAGGCGGGCAGATCATTTGAGGCCAGGAGTTTGAAACCAGCCTGGCCAACATGGTAAAACCTCTACTAACTAAAAATCTAAAAATAAAAATTAGCCAGGTGTGTTGGCATGCACCTGTAATCCCAGCTACTCTGGTGTCTGAGGCACGAGAATTGGTTGAACCTGAGAGGCAAAGGCTGCAGTGAGCTGAGATCGTGCCACTGCACTCTAGCCTGGGAGACAGAGTAAGACTCTGTCTCAAAAAAAAAAACAAAAAAAATGTTAGGTAAATCCTAGAGTTGGGACCCAAGCACCAGTCATCTGTTCTCTAAATATTGTCATGTGTGTTCTGTTAAGTACCATGGAGAGAGTAGGAGTAAAATATTTTGGGCAGCTCTGAGAAGGGAGAATTTACTTCCAACTGGGAATATCAGAGAATGCTTTGTAGATAAAATGACATTTATTCTTGCAGCTTGCATTCAGTTATGCAGAGTTGAGGATGAAGGGTATTTCAGGCTGGGAGAACAATCTCACAAAGATATATATGTAGGAAAATACGTGAACGTTTATACAAAAAAATTGAGTGTGGTCAAAATTTGTTGAACTTGAGAGGCAGTCATGGAGATAGTAGATAAAACTGGAAAAGGAGAATGAGATTGTATTGTTATGTCATGAAAATTAAGCAAAGGAATATTTTCTAAACTAAGGCGAACTATTAAAGATTTTGAACAGAGGAGTCCTATGATCATAGCTTTGCTTAAGAAAGAATGAAGTGGCAGCAGTGAAGACACACCTTGGAATACCAGAAGACTAGACTGAGGAGACTAATGAGGGGACTCATAGCAATCATTTGCTTTACAGATAATAAGGTGGTAACTAATACAAGATGATGGATCACAATGTTAACTTGTGTATTCTTTTAAGTTCTATGTTTCTGCAATGGCTAAATGCAAATATATCAGGAAAAGTAAAGGGTTTTGTTGTTGTTGTTGTTTTTGCTTTTCAAAAAGTGCAGGTAATTAGGGCCTAACATGGAATGGTGCATGCTAGGAATAAAGTAGATAGGAGGGAATGTTTGCTAGAGACATTGTGGTGGAAGGATTTACAAGTCTTGCAAACTTGTACGACAAAAAAGGATGCTCTTTCCATGATGATACCAAGACACCATGATGAATCCTGGATTTCTGGCATATGAGTTGTACAATTAACAGAAATAGGAATGAGGAAAAAACAAGCAACAGGTTTGAGAACAAAGATAATGATGTATTGATAGATAAACTGATTTGGGGAATTTGGCAGGACAAATCAATGAAGATAAGCAGACAAATATCAAGCAATGATTAAAAAGAGGTTGAGGTTGGAGATGTGAACACAGAAAATGGCCAAGCCAAGATTCTTGGGGATACATCTACATTGTGGATTAGATTTAGAATTAAGAGTCAATACCTAATGTTTTTTAAAGTCACAATCAATTTCTTTTTTTCTGTTTGTGTGTCTGTTTCCAATTCAGAACATTACTTTCACCCTATGTTATATTGTGCAGACCTTTCAATGCAGCTTGAATAGAAGATAATTTACAAAAGGTCCAAAATATATTTCTAAATATTTTATGACTGAGATCACTCAGACCTTGGGTGAATTGTAGTATATATGTCAAGTGCTTTGTAAAATGACACTCATTTTGAAACTGGTCATCAATTTTTAATTAAAAAATCAAATCATCATTAGCCTTGATATTGAATCCTGAATTAACCAACAAATGCTTACAAAAAGTAAATATTAACAGCAAGACACAGATGATTCAATACTAATCTGCCCTACTATTACATCCTCAGCAATAAATATGAATGTTTAAGTGGTACAATTGCCAGAAATCAACCAAAATTTGGCATAATTGTTAGAGATGTGTTGGCTGTGGATAGAACTACATAATTTTGGAATCGTAGAGGAGAACAGAGAAGAAACCAACAAAAAATAGTACTATTACCCTGTCACAGGAAAGAAGTATGTTTATGGCCACACAGTGAAAGTTAGCCATGAGCTTGAGTGCTCTATCATTTTTCATTATGTTGTTGGTTTATATATAAAAAAAAAAAAGGTAAAATACCTTTTTCTTTTTAAACAAAAATTTCTTACTGGAAGTTCAATAGGTGTACAGTTGTTTTGCTTGGCTAGACGTGGATATTTGTGTGTTATTCCCTTTCAGTAGTTCTGAAAACCATTTTATCAGTCGTTAGATACATTATTTTCCCAGGAGCTTGGTATTTTATTGAGGCTGTTTCAAATGCATTTAATGTCCTTTGTAATGGATTTCTTTATCTCTTCCCCAATGCTCTTGGCTAGAGAAGTTCCTTTTTATTTGCCTTATCGGTGTGAGGACCTCATTGCTATGATCTATAGATACAGTACTTTAGCATTCTGTACATTTTAATATGATATATACTATATATAATGTATAAATGGAAAGTTATAGAGAATTTTTGCTGAAGTTTTCTTTTATAGAGAATTGTTAACAAAGGATATACAGTCAATACATTGAAATAATACCTAGAAATTAAAAAGGAGTAAAGTAGAATAGTTTATCTATTGCACTGAGACTTCATACACAATATTCTGAAAAGCTGGAATATCTCTTGGGTGAAATACTTCATATATGTATTATATGTACATACATGCAATATGTGCACACAGAATTATATACAATAGATGTATATATATGTATATGTATAGAACATATAATTTTATTAGCATTTCTTATAATGGCATTTTACTATAAATCCAATGACCTGAATTATTCTATGGGTAAGTGCTAAGTATGTCAAGAGAGCTGGCATAGAAAATGGAAAAAGCACTATACCCCTTAGCTCGCAAGTAGATGTGAATTTTCTGCCTTTGACTTTGTTGAATCTGTGATGAATCAAATGTTTACTCTGATTAACATAAAACATCTGGATGATCTAACTTTGAGGACATATTGCTTCATATGCACTGAATGCCTGAAAATTGGTAGAATTTTAGATTCTTTTTCTGTATAAATGATACTACCCTAATTTCTGCAATACCTAGAGAGTTACAAGTGCTTAGCTCTGACCTTTTATTCCATTCAATTAAGGTTGTCCACCTTTAGTTTATTACACATATAACTCTTAGTAGAGCAAACGTCTGGATTATTGTCAACAGTTCTCAAACACACCATTTGGATTTCACTATCAGACTATGAACCCCCATGAAAAAAAAAAAAAAATCAGGCATACAGGCTACACCCAGATTCTGAATAGCCCCTAGTTTTCTAGTTACTATTTTCTCAGGCCAGATCCAAGAAGTCCTCGCTGGGCTCTTCTCTGGGATTCTCTGATAAAATCGGCTTTAGATTGAGACTGACGTGAAGATAGAGCTGGTCATTGAAAGAAACAGTTGTGAATGAAATAATTCTCCTTTGAGACATGAACAAATACAAGATATACCAAGAAAGGGGAATTTGAGTTGTTGTTCATTTTCTGACAATTGTGAAATTGTTGACCCGGACAAGACAGTAGGGAGATTAATAATGTGATCAGGTTCAGGGCCCACTCTGCCATCGAATTAAGACAATGTTGGCATTCTCCTCAGTCATCTTCTGAAAATAGAGATTTAGAATTGGGAAAGGAATAGACTGTCTCATTAACTACGCATGGGGGTGACCTCTCATTTATGTATTTCTCAGGATATAGACCAATGCTGGAGTATAGAAATATTATGAGAGACACTTTGTAATTTTAAGTCTTCTGGTACCACATTTAAAAAGTAAAAAGAAATAGGTAAAATTTATTTCAAGGATATATTTTATTTAACTCACTGTATCAGATTATTATTTTAACTTATAACCAATATATACAATTATTAATGAGATATTTAACATTCTTTCCTCATACTTTGTCTTTGAAATCCTGTGTGTATTTTTTACTTACATCACATATTAATTTGGATGCCCAATTGTCACCAATTATATTGGATCTTTATTCAATTGACATTTAGATCTCATAAAATTTAAAATTAGAAATACAGATTCACTTCCCAAGTTGTTCCAAATATAGTATTATTAAATCAACTATCAGTCTTTTAATTTTAATTCATAAATATTAAGTAAGACTAAAAATTTAGTCCTTCAGTCATACTAACCTGCTTTCAAGTGCCAAACAGCCTCTTGTGGCCATTGGCTGCCGTATTAGACAGTTCATATTTAGATTATCTGGGTTTGAACTCAGAGTCTGCCACTCACTGACTGTATTGGCAAGTTGTTGCCAACCTGGGAAAGTTTTTTCTCTTTTTGTGCTTCAATTTCCTTTCCTGAGCACACCTTTTTCCTTGAAGAAGCTCTCCTGAAGAAAATCCCATATTTTTCTTCAGGACATTGCAGGTTTTCCACTTAAACTCAGAACCTTAGAGTCATCACTGAATCATCCTCTCCCTCATCAGCTTTGTCTGCCAGAAAGTCAAGTCCTTGGAGATGTTCACTGTAAAATCGCATGCTTTCCTGTGACTTCATTTCCTCTGCCACTACCCTCTCCTCTTACATAGATAGCAGTAATGATCTCCTATTTAATTAGCCTCAGTCTCTTAGATTGTAGCCATCACTCCACATTATGCCTGCTGGATGCTGCTACTGAGTTCATTTTCTGAAAATGATATTTTTATCATACTCTCCACAGTTCAAACTATTTCTTCATTGCCCATCATTTCCAGCATAAATCCATATCCCCTGTGAAACCTTTCTTGACAACTTCTATGCCAGATCCAAAGGACGGCTCCCTTCTTTGTTCTGCCATGGCCCTCCACACAGACTTCTACCATAGCCCCATAGTCCTGTTCCACATATAGGAGTATATGGGCTCTAAGCCCTACACAGACTATTTTGTTGTTGCCATTTTTTTGTTTTGTTGTTTGTTCGATATCTTGATATCTCTGTAACACAGCACAGTGATTTCTTGACAATTTCTCATTTTCTGTATGAGCTAGTGAATGACATTCCTTTGTCTGGCATTCTAGGCCTTCAGAATTAGCTCCAGTTGACTCTTCTGGCTCCTTCTTTTGCTTTTCATCCACACAGATCTTCTGCCATAGACAAACTGGTATATTACTGTCTCATAAATATGCCCCCAATGTTTGTGCCTCCATACCTTGGCTCACATCCTCTCCTTTTCTGAAGTATCCCCACATTCTTCTTGATCCTCCCAAATTCTACCCTTTCTTCAAGGTCCAGTCCCTCCCTCTTCCGTGATGAAGACTGCAGAGCATGACGCAGTTCACTGTGTTTCAAATTCAGGATTGGGTGGCCTGATGGAAGGAGGCCAGGCTTGGGGTCCAAGTGGATCTGTTTCATCTGTTTTCCACCAAGTTGCCTACCCTCTCTGAGGTTCACATTCCTCATCTTTGAAATTACAGTAACAAAACATAAGGTGCAGTGCTATCTTGAGTATTAAGAATAACCCATGCACTGGCATTCAGCGAAGGTTCAGATGGAGCACGTGAACTCTGTTACTTTCAGGACAGTCATAGGATACGTAATCATGTAGCTTTTAAAATGTCTTTCATTGTAAGATTTCATTGTCATTTGGATTGCTATATAATACACACTTGATTTCTAAACTAGACTGCAAGCGTCTGGACTGAAATAAATGAATAATTTAATTCTGAGCAGATATGCACAAACAGATGTGTGTGTGTGTGTGTGTGTGTGTGTGTGTGTGTGTGTGTGCGTGCGTGCGCACATGTATTTGTAGATATCAAGGGAGAGAGGCACTTTCATGTGTATTGATTCATTCAGTCCCCACAAGAAAGCATCATTTCAAGAGAAAGTTGAAAATGTCCCTGTTTTATCTGTGAAGACTCTAGACTTGAAGCGATTGAGTCCTTTCCAAATCAATCACACTCTTAAAGTAATAGAAGCAAAAAATTCAAACAGTGTTTACACATCTTTCCCAAAGCTGTTTGATGTTATTATTTCCCGCATATCACATCAGTGAGATTGTCTGCCTAGATCAATATATGTGCTAACCATCTGTCAATCTTTATCTACATGTAATTGTACCCAGGTTCAGGGATTGTGGGAGGGAGAAAGGTTAGGTGGTTGTAAGAAGGACACTGCATCGCGTGGCAGGCAAATACAGAATACCTGCAACAAGACAACCATGGCATTTTTTGTTAAGTCAGTCAGCACTGATATCAAGAATAACAAATGACACTTGAATTTCTCTTTCCTGAAAAAGGGCAGTAACAGTCTATTAGCAAATGTAATTAATAAATATACACAATAACAAGCTTTTGCTACAGGCAGCAGTGTTATAACTGGAAAATCCTAAAATATAGTTAATTTCCCCCAAATGCTTTCTAACAAAAGATAGACAAGTTTAATTTTGGCTGATTTCATATCTACCGTAATATAGTACCAGCAATACCAAGATACAGAAAACTGCCTAAGAAAAACAGACTTAAGAAAACTTTGGATAAATTATCATCTTAAGCTTAACATTATACCTATAAAAAATTCAGGGATAACAGTTAGGACTTCTCATTGAGTAGTCTCATGTTAGACCAAAATGGTTTCTCATATTTTGGTGGAGGACCAGAATAACTTACCAGTAAATGAAACAATCATTTTCTTTTTGCTTTATACTCATTCTGCATGTGATTTGTATAGAGGATCAAGTCAAAGATTGCCAGTACAAAGTAACAGCCTCTCCTTGTATTGCTTAAGTTAATCATTAATATTTTCCATGGATCAATACCCTGTAGAAGCATGAGATGCAGCAGTGATCTTCAATTTCATGTACCTGCCAAGTAAGAACAGCCATGGGCCAGATTGTTGGGAGCTGTGCCATGAGCTACAGACCCTCAACTCCCCTCTATAATCAGTTCTTCCCCCACTCCAGTGCTCCCAACTTGCCCTAAGCAGAGGATAAATGTGGATGTGTAACTATAGCAGAGGGGAGCATGCTTCTTTATGTTGTTCAGTTCTTCACTTTCTCTTCTTCAATTGAAAGTTGAGCTGTTACATTTCCTGAAATGAAATGGTGACAAGCGAAAGTAATAGAAGTAGCCTTTATAAGTGCCTGACTTCTGGGTAACAAAAGTGACTTAAAAAAAAATTAAAGTGTAAAACGTTGCATTTAATGTAAAAGATGAATGTATTAGTACCACCCTTGAAAACATTCAAGTTCTTTTCAGAATAACCATCATTAAGGAGTTGACAAATATTTTATGTTTTAAAGTATCCTATAAAAATTCATCACAGAAAGAAAAAGCCTCCTGTTCTTATCCTTCTAACAAAGCCCTCTGGAATATAGATATTGAGTCTGGCTTACCTCTGTATCCCTTGTGCTGATAAACCAAGAACCTTGCAGAAATAGATGCACAATAATTGATATTTAATAAGTGAGAGAATCCATTAATGAAAAGAATGCTATTTCAGAGAACAGTGTTCATTTAGATAGAAGGTCCCAGTGTCATTAAGTAAAAGGATAGAGAATACTTGCAATATGCTTGGAGTAGTGTTAAGAATTTTTAAAAATGTTTTAAATGTGATCTTTTTTATGGGCTGAATTGTGTCCCCTCAAAGTTAAAATGTTGAAGTCCTAACCCCTGGTACCTCAGAATGTAACCATGGAGATAAGGTCTTTAAAGAGGTGATTAAATTAAAATGAGGTCTTTAGGGTGGCCCCTAATCCAATCTGAATGATAACCTTATAAGGGGAGGAAATCTGGACTCACAAAGAGACATTAGACACATGCACACAGAGACAACCATGTAAGCACAGTAAGAAGGCAGCCATCTGAAAGCCAAGGAGACAGGCCTCAGAGAAACTAAACCTGTTGACACCTTTGGTCTTGGACTTCCAATCTCTAGAACACTGACAAAATGTATTACTGTTGTGTAAGCCACCCAATCTGTGGTATTTTGTTATGGAAGCCCTGGAAAATTAATACAGTCTTTTTCACTTGCTACCTTTGAAAGCCCTCTTGTCAAATGATGGTAAAGAATAGAATACTATAAAGTGTCAATAATAAAGAGTGATGAGAGGAAACAACTAGAGATGTGAGAGGAGCAATTTAGGAAATGGAAAGGAGAGGAAAAAATCAACAAAGTTGAGAATGCAAATTACAAAGTGCCCACAGAGGAGGGCAAAACCAGCAAACCATTCCCTTTGTCAAAATCTTGAAAGACGGAAATTGAGGAACAAAGAGCCTTAAAAAGAGGGGAAGGTGGATGAGAAATCTGCATATGAAGGGGGGTCCTCCATATGTTCTCCTCTCACCCTGCTCAGCTAGGAGACCAATACCACTTTATCCTCATTAGAATGGAAATTTATGCTGTAAAAATAAATAAGAGACGTCTTAACCTGGGGGTACTAGGCACATTGGAAGGTGAGAGAATAAATGAAAGTCTGCCAAGTGAATAATGAAGTTCTGGCTTCTCTATAGCACCTGGGAACAAGAACTCTGTCAGTTAGCCTTTAACGCCAAGAGGGGAGATAGAAAAATTGTTTTTCTATAAAAATTATTTGTCTAAAAAAATATCTGCACTCCCATGTTTATTGTAGCACTATTCACAACAGCAAAGATTTGGAAGCAACCTAAGTGTCCCATTGACAGACAAATGGATGCAAAAAAAAAAAAAAAAAAATGCAGTAAACAATGGAATACTATTCAGCATACAAACAATGGAATACTATTCAGCCATAAAAAAGAATGAGATTCTGTAATTTGCAACAGCATGGTTGGAAATGGAAGACATTATGTTAAATGAAATAAGCCAGGTACAGAAAGACAAACTGCATATGTCCTCACTAATTTTTGGTAACTAAAATAAAAACACTTGAACTTGCCAGGTTCAGGGGCTGACACCTGCAATCTTAGCACTTTGGGAGGCTGAGGCAGGCAGATTGCTTGAGGCCAGGAGTTCAAGACCAGTAGGGCCAATATGGTGAAACCCCATCTCTGCTAAAAATACAAAAATTAGCCAGTCATGCTGGCGCATGCCTGTCATCTCAGCTACACGGGTGGCTGAGGCACAAGAATCGCTTGAACCTGGGAGGCAGAGGTTGTGATGAGATCATGCCACTGCACTCCAACCTGGGTGATGGAGTGAGACTGTCTCAAGAAAACAGCAACAACAACAACAACAAAAAAAAAACACTTAAACTCATGGAGATAGAGAGTAGGATGCTGTTTATCAGAGACTGGGAAGGGTACTGGGGAGGGAGAATAAGATCTAGTATTTGATAGCATAAGAGGGTGACTACAGTCAACAATAATTTGTTGCATATTTAAAAGCAACTAAAGAATGTAATTGGAGTGTTTGTAACACAAAGAAATGATAAATGCTTGAGATGATTGCTCCCCCATTTATCCTGATGTGATTGTTACACACTGTATGCCTGTATTAAAATATCTCATGTGACCCATAAATTCATATACTTACTATGTACTCATAAGAATTAAAATTAAAAATAAAAATATCCAGGAAGAATTCTTCTTCAAAAAAATGGAATTACCACCCAGAGAAAAGACGTATAATACTGGCATTAGATGGTTGCCCAATAAAGAAGCCAAGCGTCCTTATTCCTCAATTACTCATGTATTAGGCCATTCTTGCATTGCTATAAAGAAATACCTGAGACTGCGTACTTTATAAGGAAAAGAGATTTAATTGGCTCACAGTTCTGCAGTATGTACAAGCATGGTGCTAGCATCTGCTCAGCTTCTGGGGAGGTCTCAGGGAACTTGTAGTTGTGTCAGAAGGCAAAGGGGGAGCAGGTGTCTCAAATGGTGAGAGCAGGAGTAAGGGGGTTGTGAGAGTTAGAACATACTTTTAAACAACTAGATCTCATGAGAGCTCACTCACTCATCAAGCCATAAGAGATCTGCCCACATGACCCAGCACCAACCACCAGGCCCCACCTCCAACACTGAGGATTACATCCCAACATGAGATTTGGAGGGGACACCCAAACTATATCATTTCACCCTTGGCCCCCTAAATCTCATGTCCTTCTTACATGGCAAAATGCAATCATCTCTTCTCAGTAGTCTCCTAGAGTCACAATTCATTCCAGTATTAACTCAAAAGTCCCAAGTCCAAATACAAAGTCTTGTCTGGAAATGAGTTCCTCCCACCTATGAGCCAGTAAAATTAAAACAAGTTATTTACTTCCAAGGTACAATAGAGGTACAGGCATTGAGTAAACATTCCCCGCCCGCCACTTTTTTTTTTTTGAGATGGATTCTTGCTCAGTCACCCAGGCTGGAGTGCAATGGCGCAATCTCAGCTCACTGCAACCTCTGCCTCCTGGGTTCAAGTGATTCTCCCATCTCAGCCTCCTGAGTAGCTGGAATTACAGGCACCCACCATCATGCCCAGCTAATTTTTGTATTTTTGTAGAGATGGGGATTTTCACCACATTGGCCAGGCTGGTCTTGAACTCCTGACCTCAGGTGATCCACCTGCCTCAGCTGCCCAAAGTGCTGGGATTACAGGTGTGAGCCACCATGCCTGGCCAACATTCCCATTCTAAAAGGAAGAAATCAGCCCAAAGAAGGGACTTCAGGCCCCATCCAAGTCTGAAACACAGCGGGGCATTCATTAAATCTTAAAGTTTCAAAATAATCTCCTTTGACTCCATGTCCCACATCCAGGTCACACTGATGAAAGGGTAGGCTCCAAGGCCTTGGGCAGCTCTGCCTCTGTGGTTTTTGCAAGGTGAAGCCGCCATGACTGCTCTCATGGGTTGGAGTTGAGTGTGTATGACTTTTCCAGGTACAGGATGCAAGCTGCCAATGGATCTACATTCTGGGATCAACAGAACAATGGCTTCCTTCCCACAGTTCCACTAGGCAATGCCCCAGGGGGGATTCTTTGTTGGGAGGGCTCCAACCCATATTTCCCTTCTTCACTGCCTTAGTAAAGGTTTTCTGTGAGGACTCTGTCCCTGTAGCATGCTTCTGCCTGGACACCCAGGCTTTCTGATACATCCTCTGAAATCTAGGCAGAAACTAGGATCACTCTTTCATTCTTTGTACCCGAAGGCCTAGCACCACAAGGAAGCCACAAAGACTTACAGCTTGCATGCTCCAGAGTGGCAACCTGAGCCATATCTGAGACCCTTTGAGCCATGGCTGGACTGGATGGACCATGATGCAAGGAGCAGCCTCCTGAGGTAGACAGGGTAGTGGTGCCCTGGGCTTAACCCCTAAACCATTTAGTCCTCCTGTACCACTGGGACTATGATGGGAGGGACTGCCTAGAAGATCTCTGAAATGCTGTAGAGGCCTTTTTCCCATTATTTTGGATATTAGTACTTGTTCTCTTTTAGTTATGCAAATGTCTTAGCAAATGATTTCTTGCAGCCTGCTTGAATTCCTCCCCCAAAAATGGTCTTTTATTTTCTATCACATAGCTAGGCTGTAAATTTTCTAAACTTGTAATCTCTGCTTCCCTTTTAAGTAAAAATTCCAGGTTTAGGTTATTTATTTGCTTCTGCATCTGAGCATAGGTTGTTAGAAGCAGCCAGGTCACATCTCAATTGCTTCAGTGCTTAGAAATGTCTTCTGCCAGATACCCTAAATCATTAACTCTTAAATTCAAACTTTCACAGGTCCCTAGGGCATGAACCTAATGTAGCTAAGTTCTTTGCTAAGGTATAACATGGGTGAACTTTGCTCTGGTTCTGATTAAGTTCCTCACACCTAAGACTTTGTCAGCATGGACTTTACTTTGCAGATCACTATCATTTACTTTGCAGATCACAGCATTTTGGTCACAACCATTTAATCAGTCTCTATCAAGTTTCAAACTTTTCCTCATCTCCCTGCCTTCTCCTGAGCCCTCCAAATTCTTCCAACCTCTGTCTCTTACCCAGTTCCAATATCATTTTGACATTTTCAGGTATCTTTATAGCAATACCCCACTCCTTGGTATCAATCTTCTATATTAGGTTGTTGTGGCATTGCTATTAGAAATATCAGACTGGATAATTTATGAAGAAATAGAAATTTAACTGGCTTGCAGTTCTGCAGGCTGTACAAGCATAATGCCAGCATTTGCTCAGCTTCTGGAGAGGCCTCAGGGAGCTTTCAATCATGGTGGAAGGTGAAGAGAGAGCAGCTATCTCACATGGCAATAGGGGGGCAAGAGAGAGAGTGAGGAGGAAGGTGCTACACACCTTTAAACAAAGAGATCTTATGAGAACTCTCTCACAAAGCCATAAGGGAACCACTCCCATGACTCAAACACCTCCCACCAGGCCCCACCTCCAACACTGAGAATTACATCTCAACATGAGAATTGGAGGGAACATTCAAGCAACGTCACCTATAATGAACTCCAAGACTCTACAAGCCCAGTTAAATCATTCAAGTCTCCCAGTCAGTATTTTAGTGTCTCCCTGTTGAATATGAATAGATAGCGAAGGCTCCACAAAACTCTGAGGAAATTCTTCAACAAAAAGCCTAATACAACCGGACGCCCGTGGCTCACACCTGTAATCCCAGCGCTTTGGGAGGCCGAGGCGGGCGGATCACGAGGTCAGGAGATCGAGACCATCCTGGCTAACACGGTGAAACCTCATCTCTACTAAAAATGCAAAAAATTAGCTGGGCGTGGTGGCAGGCGCCTGTAGTCCCAGCTACTCAGGAGGCTGAGGCAGGAGAATGGCGTGAACCCAGAAGGCGGAGCTTGCAGTGAGCCGAGATCGCACCACTGCACTCCAGCCTGGGCGACTGAGTGAGACTCTGTCTCAAAAAAAAAAAAAAAAAAAAAAAAAAAAAAAAAAGAAGAAGCCTAATACAAACAAATGAAAATAATAATGATGATTAGGCTGATATAAAAAGAGTTTAAGAAACAAATAGACATTTCAGAAAAAATAAACTTAGTAGCCCTAGACAGATGACAAGTTATCACATTAATGGAACAATAGGATACTATACAAAATTATCAAGTAAGAAAAAAGAGAGTTAGAATTTAAAACAATGAAAGAAGATGCTAATAAATAAAATCAGAGATGAAAAGAGAGATGTTGCTGGGTACGGTGGCTTACACCTGTAATCCCAGCACTTTGGGAGGCCAAGGCAGGCAGATCATGAGGTCAGGAGTTTGAGATCAGCCTGACCAACATAGTGAAACCCCATCTCTACTAAAAATACAAAAATTAGCCAGCATTATGGCACGTGCCTGTAATCCCAGCTACTCAGAAGGCTGAGGCAGGAGAATTGCTTGAACCCAGGAGGCGGAGGTTGCAGTGAGCCAAGATTGCACCACTGCATTCCAGCCTGGGTGACAGAGCAAGACTCCAACAACAACAACAAAAAAAGATAAAAAGAAAAGAAAGAAGGAAAGGTGGAAAGATAAGGGAGACATTACAAGCAATACCACAGAAATTCAAAGGATTGTTAGATGCTACTAGGAGCAACTATATGCACATAAATTGGAAAACCTAAAAAAAGGATAAATTCCTAGACACATACAACCTACCAAGATTTAACCATGAAGAAATTCAAAACCTGAAAAGACCAATACCATCAAGATTGAAGTCATAATAAAAAGTCTCCCAGTAAAGAAAAGCCCAGGATCCAATGGCTTTACTGCTTAACTTGCCAAACATTGAAAGAAGTAATATCAATCCTACTCAAACTATTCTGAAAAATAGAGGAGGAGGGAGTACTTCCACACTTATTCCACAAGGCCAGTATTACCCTCATACCGAAACAGACCAAAGGCATATTGCAAAAAGAAAACTACAAGCCAATATTCCCAATGAACATTTATGCAAAGATCCTCAACAAAATACTAGCAAACCAAATTCAGCAACACATTTAAAAGATTATTCATCATGACCAACTGGGATTTATCCCAAGGAAGCAAGGATGGTTCAACATAATGTAAATCAGTCAGTATGATACATCATATCAACGAAGGACAGAAACATATGATCATTTCAATTTATGCTGGGAAAGCATTTGATAAAATTCAACATCTCTTCATGATAAAAACTCAAAAAACTGGGGCTAGAAGGGACATACCTGAACACAAGGAAAGCCATATGTGACAGACCTAGTATCATATTGAATAGGGAAAAATGGAAAGTTTTTCCTCCAGGATCTGTAACATGACAGGATGTCCATTACCACTTGAGCAATCAGACAAGAGAATGAAAGGGAATTCAAATTGGAAAGGAAGAAGTCAAGTTATTCTTGTTTGCAGATGATATGATTTTATGTTTGGAAAAACCTAAAGACTTCACCAAAACACTACTAGAACTGATAAACAAATTCAATAAAGTTGCAGGATACAAATTTGACATACAAAAATCGGTAGCATTCCTATATGCCAATGGTAAACAATCTGAAAAAGAAATCAAGAATGTAATCCCATTTGCAATAGCTACAAATAAAATACCCAGGAATTAACTTTCTGAAAGAAGTGAAAGAGTTCTACAATGAAAACTATAAAACACTGATGAAAGAAATTAAAGAGAACACAAAAAATGGAAAGGTATTTCATGTTCATGGACTGGAAGAATCAATACTGTTAAAATGTACATAGTACCCAAAGCAATCTTCATATTCAATGCAGTCTCTATCAAAATACCAATGACATTCTTCACAGATATTTTTTAAAAATCTTAAAATTCATATGTAACCACAAAAGACCCAGAATACTCAAAGCAATACTGCGCAAAAAAGAACAAAACTGGAGGAATCATATTACCTGACTTCAAATAACACTACAGAGCCGTAGTAACCAAAACAGGATGATGGTTCTGGCATGAAAACCCAGAAACAAATTCATACATCTACAGTGAACTCATTTTTGCAAAGGTGCCAAGAACATACATTGAGAAAGGACAGTCTATTCAATAAATGGTTCTGGGAAAACTAGATATCTATATGCAGAAGAATGAAACTAGACTTCTATCTCTTGCCATATACAAAAATCAAATCAAACTGGAATAAAGACTTAAATCTAAGACTTCAAACTATAAAACTATTAGAAGAAAACATTAGGGAAACTCTCCAGGACATTGGCCTGAGCAAAGATTTTTTTTTTTTTTTCAGACAGAGTCTCACTCTGTTGCCCAGACTGGAGGCTGGAGTGCAGCAGTGTGATCTCAGCTCACAGCAGCCTCTGCCTCCTGGGTTCAAGTGATTCTTGTGCCTCAGCCTCCCAAGTAGCTGGCACTATAGGTGCACACCACCATGCTGGACTAATTTTTGTATTTTTAGTTGAGACAGGGTTTTGCCATGTTGGTCAGGTTGGTCTCCAACTCCTGACCTCAAGTGATCCACCTGCCTAGGTCTCCCAAAGTGCGTGGATTACAGGTGTGAGCCACTGCGCCTGGCCTGGGCAAAGATTTTTTTAGTAGTACCCCAGAAGCACAAGCAACCAAAGTGAAATAGACAAATGGGATCACATCAAGTTAAAAATATCTGCATAGCAAAAGAAACAGTCAACAAAGTGAGGAGATAACCCACAGAATGGGAGAAAATATTTGCAAACTATCCATCTGACAAGGGATTAATAACTGGAATATATTAGGAGCTCAACTCCATAGGAAAAAAAAAAATCTGATAATCCAATTAAAAATGGTCAAAACACCTGAATAGATATTTCTGAAAAGAAGACATACAAATGGCAAACAGTCAGATGAAAAGTTGTGCAGTGTCATTGGTCATCAGGGAAATGCAAATCTAAACTACAGTTAGATTTTATCTCACCCCAGTTAAAATCGCTTTTATCCAAAAGACAGGCAGTAACAAATGCTGACAAGGATGTAGACAAAAGAGAATACTAGTACACTTTTGGTGGGAATGTAAATTAGTACAACCGCTATGGAGAACAATTTGGAGTTTCCTTTAAAAAGCTAAGAATAGAACTCCCATATGATCCAGCAATCCCACTGCTAGGTAGGTATATACCCAAAAGAAGGGAAATCAATATATCTGCACTTCCATCTTTATTGTAGCACTATCCACAGTAACCAAGATTTGGAAGCAACCTAAGTTTCCCTCAACAGACAAATGAATAAAGAAAATGTGGTACATATACACAATGGAGTACTGTTCAGCCATAAAAAGGAATGAGATCCCGTCATTTGCAACAACATGGATGTAACTGGAGGATGTTACGGTCAATGAAATTATCCAGGACAGAAAGATCATCTTCACGTATTCTCACTATTTATGGGAGCTGAAAATGAAAAGAATTGAGATCCTGGAGATAGAGATTAAAATGATGGTTACCACAGGCTAGGAAGTGTAGTGGATGGGAGGAAGTAAGAAGAGGGGATGTTTAATGGGCACAAAAATATAATTAGATAGAACAAATAAGATCTAGTATTTGATAGCTCAACAGGGTGACTACAGTCAACAGTAGTTTATCATACATCTCAAAATAACTAAGATAATATAATTGAATTGTTTATAACTTAAAGGATAAATATTTGCAGTAATAGATACCCCATTTATCCTGATATTATTATGCATTGTTTGCCTATATGAAAATATCTTTTGTGCCCCATAAATCTATCTGTCTTTCTACCTACCTACCTACCTATTTTGTACCCACAGAAATTAATTTTTTTTTAATTATGTTTTGGAGACTTCCAGAAAAATTGGTGATAATGTTACATAATCAAATAAAGAAGGCAATGTATAACTCTAGAAAAAACAAAAAGTTATTCAATAAATAAAACATAATCATGACACACCATTTGGTTTATCAGTAAACATTACTTTGCAGGGATGATACAATAGAATCCTGAATGTTTATTTGGCCAGTAATTGTTATATAACTGTATCAGGAGGATAGAAAGAGGGAAGTAGAGAGGTGAGATGGTGAAAGAATGTGAAATCTTAATCATTCATAATAGAAAGTCAGTTAGAAATATGAAGTTTTTTTAAAAAAAGTTTGAGAATCTTATAGAGAGGGTGGCACAAAAGACTCCTGTATCTTGTTCTAAGCCTTGTGTATAGAATTTGGGGTGGGTGGGTTAGTTTAATAATTATTTTGTAGATATAGAAGGAACCAAAGCAACCAAATTTCTAGATATAAATGTTCTCTGCTTATTATCATGATAATAGGTAGACATCTTGGATTGGGATTATTTCACATTTGAATGGAATATCTCCTTTCCCCTTCAATATTTGATAGGTTTAACATGGTCACTAACTGTAGAGCAGGGACTGGTGGTGCTCTTTATTGGCAGAAGTGTGACTGACTACCCCTGACCTTTCAGGAGACAGATGAGACATGTACACCTGGCCAGTCAGACCAGCAGATTCACTGCTGGTGATGATTAGGTTGCAGATGCCAAAGACAGTTTGTGCTGTTCAGGTTAAATTACCCTGCTTCAGTTCTCACTCTAAAGATGATTTATAACTAGTATTCTCCACCTCCAGTCTTTTCACTAGCAAGCAGGATACTTCTGGAAAATAATTAGAATGAAAAGAAGTCACTCTATCACAATAATGAGTTTTTGAATTCACACTTTAAATGAGATGATCCTCCTTAGGAAGAGTAAAATAAAATGAATTTCCATGCCATTGTTGATTCTACTTGAGTTAAACAGTAATACAAAAAGTTGGTTTTCTGTTCATAGCCTGGAGAACCTTGTCTCTCAGAATTATCATGCCCCATGCCATTCCTTGCAGATTTTGAATTCCCTTTGTCTCAGAAACATCCAGAAAATCTTTTTGACCTTAGGTGGTTGGCAGAACACATGTTGTGAGGGTGCCTCATTTTTGCAGAAAAGCCCTGAACTTTGTCCAAAAGAAGGGCTTCCCAGCATGCTGGTTCATTCAACTTAGCACTGCAAGGCTTCCTGAAAGACAGGTGTGTCAGAAAAAAAGTAAGCAAACAGAAATTCACAATGTCCAGACTTTTCCCTCCAGAGCAGCACAGTTCCCTTGCTGAGCAGCAACAGCCAAGGCTTTAAGCTGTTCCCTCTCCCTTTTCTATTAATTGAGAAAACCAACTGCTGCAAGAGCAACATCAGCAGAGCTAAATGTAAATGGAGTTTAATAGAAAGAGACAGCCCACTGAGAACCGCTAACATTTTGGTGTAATACCCCAGAGTTCCACACCATAAACTTGGTATTCCAGTATAAAGTTCATCTCTCAATTGCATGCCACCCTCTCCCATCTTATTCACTCTCTTGCATTATTAATGGAGTGATCTCCCCCATGGAATCAAAATAGATAGATAGATAGATAGATAGATAGATAGATAGATATATGTATTAGATAGTCTCTAATATATGTATTAGAAACAGAATCTATGTTGCCCAGGCTGGAGTGCAGGGGAATGACCATAGGTCACTGTAACCTTGAACTTTTGGGCTCCAGCAATCTACAGGTGTGCAGGTCTATACGTGTGCACCACTATGTCCAGCTAATTTTTAAAATTTTTTGTAGAGACAGGATATCTCTATGTTGTCCAGGCTGGTCTTCAACTCCTCTTCTCAAACGATCTTCCTGCCTTGCCCTCCCAAAGTGCTGAGAATACAGGTGTGAACTACCATGCCCAGCCGTAAACATGAAATTTATTTATGTTTTATGTACAGCATGTGCACATAGCCTGAATATAATTTTACACAATATTTTAAATAATTTTGTGCATAAAACCAAGTTTGTGTACATTGAAACATCAGAAAGCAAAGGAGTCACTATCTCAAGTCAGTGACCAAAAAGTTTTAGACTTTGGAGCATTTTGGATTTCAGAGCATCTTGAATTTTGGATTTTTGGTTTAGGATGCTCAACCTGTATATATGCATACATGCATATTTATGTAACATACATATATAATATTACCTAAAACTTAGTAAAGACTCATATGTTAACTATTATTTTTGTTGGTATTACTATGAGTAATAACTATTAGCATTTTCTCTCATATCTAAAATGCAGTTGGTAAATGCTAAACTCATAGGGTTGTTGTAAAGATTTATAAAGTTGATAGATTTTAAATCCTTGGAACTGTGCCTTGTATATGGTGAACAATATTAAAGTGTTATCTTTCGTTATTTTCACTAATAGTAATAAAAAAGCACAATTGTATAGTATAGTAAACCTGTAATATAGTATATGCTCAATAAATTGTTAATTAACTTTTTTTCATTTCCTAGTGTGTATGTGTGTATATATATCACTAAGGGAATTGATACTAATGTCATTGCATGCATTAGTGGTAACATTAATTATCTTTTTACACATTGGGCAAAAAAAAAAAAAAAAATACAAGGCTGGCAAAACATCTTGGCCCAGAAGCCTACCTTCAGCAAAAAGACAAAATGTGAGTGAAGAGAATATGCCTATGAGAATTGAGAGGGTTGCATTTTGCATATTATGTATAGAGATTTGCCAGTTTCCCTTTCACAAACTATGACAGTGACACTGATTCTGGATGAGCAACCTGCATAATGCTTCAGGGGCACATCTCTTCTTCTAAGGCTGCAGGCTTGCCGATGAGACAGAACACAGGCTCAATTCCATCTGCTGTCATTTATCTGCCAATACAGATAGCAGACCTCTGTGGGTCTATTGGACAGCTCAAGCGACAGACTATATTTTAGCAACTGAAGAGGAACCACTTCAGATCACTAAAGGTGGAAAACACCTGATGACACCTTCAATCAAAAGAAATGAGTATCCAAAATCTGAAACATTAGGCCCCACAGTAAAATGGCTCTAGTGACAGACAAAAAAATACTGTTTCTAACCCTTATAGAATGAACTTGTATTAAAGAGCTCAAAGAAAACTTTTATCACATTTATCTTCCACTTTTAATTAAAAGGCTTATTTCTGAATGCTAAAACTTTTGCTTTATTCACGTTTTAGAGGAAAGGAGAGGAAGAGAAACCACCTGTTACCTTCTTGATGCTGTAGCCGGCACCTGCCTTTGGTTGAAGATGAGTTTTGCGTGGTGTCTGGACCAAAAATAACGAGTCTTTTAAAAATTATTGTCCTAAAAACCAGCAGGTTAAACTACTTTCTTTTTTCTCAGAGGTTTCACAAAGTATATGTTGTTTGGAAAGGCAAAGTCAGTGAAGAAAAAAGAGGAACCTCCCTTAATATTGGTGTTGTCATTTATAATGTAAGACTCGCTAGAATGAGATTATCTTAGGTATGAATGGAGAAAGGTAGGATGCATGCAGTGTGGAAGCAGCCAGATTCAACACACTAAAATCATTAACACATAAGTTTGTGTAGTTGTGTGTGCTTTTGAGAGGGAGAAGAGGAATTTTGCGTTTTTCATTCTAACCACTTGACCAATAACTGGGAATCATCTCTTTTATCCCCTATTTTTTCCCTTTGTTCTATATGTTCTGTTCTTGAGGTGGTCTTTATCATAAAGTGCCTTTACGTAGGCAGTATATAAGCTGTATGCAAAATTGAGTCCGCATCTCTGGCACTGATCTCAAAGTCCTGTTTGTTGTTATCAAATACCTTTGAATCTGTGTCTTCAAACTCTGCTTGGGTTCACTCAAATCAGTATGTTTCTTTTCATATGTAGGTCTTTTGATTTCTGTCCTAGGTTGACTCTTTTCTGAGTTCCCTTTTACATCAGAAATTAACGTTTTCCTAATTATCCAATCTAGAAATTTTAGTCATCATTACTTTTTCTTTTCATTCATTTTTAATATCCCATCCATCCGCAGGTTCAATTAATCCTTTATTCAAACTCCCCCTGTCTTTCATTCTGCAGCTGAGTTCACATCACACAGGTCCTCATCTATTCATGCCAGGACTTCGACAGCAGATTCTAACAGGCATCAACCTCCAGGCTCATTAAATTAATCCTACACACTATTTCCAGGTGACTTACTGAAAGTCTTCATTTGATCCTGTCACTCTCCATTTCATGACTCTCCCAGCAGGTCACAACTCACATATCTGCAGGAGTCAGGAGCTATTCAGTGGAAAAGGTAGGGGGATCCTGGGCAAGGAGGGTATAGATATATCCTCACCTGCATGAGCAGTGACTTCTGAGCTCCTCACAGTTGTTAGCATGTGAAAACACAGGCCGGGGTTGTCAGGCTTTCTGATTTTTCAAGAGAACACAGAAATTAGACTTTTTAAAAGTTGATTCAATAAATATGACAGAAGGTATATTAGGGTTCTCTAGGAGAACAGAATTAATGGAATATATGTACACACACACACACAGGCACACACACATTTATATATCTATATAAAGGGTTGTTTATTAAGTATTAACTCACATGATCACAAGGTCCCGCAATAGGCCATCTGCAGGCTGAGAAGCAAGGAGAGCCAGTCGAAGTTCCAAAACTGAAGAACATGGAGTCCGATGTTTCAGGGAAGGAAGCATCAAGCATGGGAGAAAGATGTAGGCTGGGAGGCTAGGCCAGTCTTTCTTTTCACGTATTTCCGCCTGCTTATAGTCTAGCTGCCCTGGCAGCTGATAGATTGTGCCCATCCAGCTTAAGAGTGGGTCTGCCTTTCCCAGCCCACTGACTCAAATGTTAATCTCCTTTGGCAACACCCTCACAGACACACCCAGGATCAATACTTTGTATCCTTCCATCCAATCAAATTGACATTCAGTATTAACTATCACAGAAGGCATACTATGTTCTGAGCTTTCTTATCTGTACTGTAAAAAAAAAAAAATACAGCAGTGAATGAAACCAACAAAAATACCTTTGTGGACTTTATATTCCAGGTGGGAGTGAAAGACAAGAAGAAAAATTTATGTATTTTATATATATGTAATATATATTTATATATCTATATTTTAAAATATATATGGGGAAGATTTTGTGATAAATACTATGAAGAAAAGTGTGTTAGAGAAGAGGTTAACGAATGTGTGTGTGGTGGGTGGTGGAATTTTAAGTGGTGTTAGGAAAGACCTCATTCAGAAGGTAGCATGCGAGTAAACATGAAGGAGGTACAAAAAGTTCTCCTGCCATCATAGAGGGATGGTAAGGTGCTGGTGGCTGGAGTGAAGAAGCAAAGTGGAGAATAAGGGAAAAAGTCGGAGATGAAACATAAGGGGACTTGTAGCTCTATTTATCTTACTAGTGGCTTTGCTTTATTAAACAAAGACCTTTAAACAGATGTTGACAAGATCACTCTGACTCCTAATTTGGAGATGACTTTAGGGAAATAAGGGAAGAAACAGAGAGACAAATGAGAAGCAGAAGAATTCTTTTCCTCAGGGTCTTTCTCATTGTTGTTCTCACTACGATCATCCTTTGGACAGACGGGTACTCTTTTTAACTCAATGTGATCTAAATGTGGGTTTAAAAAAATCCTTTTCTTTGTTTAACAACTGAGACAAAGCAGGAATTTTAAAGCAACACTTTACTGACAAACTATGTAGAATCAAAATAACATGAAACTAGATAATTTGTCCTATAATAGGAGATATTTTATTCAAATGAAGTCCCCTAGGAGAAACTCTTCTTCTAACTCCCTCTTCACACTGGACAGCAGAGGCCATCTTTAACCTTCCCACAAGAGAGGGCTCTACAAGACATAGTCATTGCTCAAGAGATTGAGAATCAAGACAGAGAAGTTTAGTCTCCTCCTGTGCTTACTTAAGGCTCACCTCCTTAACTCTGATTTCCTCCCCGGGAAATCCCTATTGCTCTGGTGATTGTATACTAGGATTTATACAACGTTTAGGGAAGTGTAACCTACTCAAAATATCCAAATATAGCAGCATAATTCTAATACTCTAATAAAAGGCACATCGACATATTTTTGAGGATGGGGAAAGATCATTAAATAACAGTATGAGTCATATTATGTCCTCAGTAAATATTAGTTACCTTGTCTTCCTCTCAGAGTGACTTTCACCACCCTCTGTAACTCATCTAGCCTTATCTAATGGGAGGCCTTTTTTTTTTGGATGGCATGACTACATAATATCAAGCTATTTCTTATGTTATTTGCCCTGTCTTAAATATCTTCCCCTTACCTCCTTCTCATACAAACCTTAAAGCTCTTCCATAGGTCTTCTACCTAATTGAACTCAACACTGATGTCTCCTCTTTGCTGTACATTTGTATGTCTAGACGAATCATTTTTCATATAATATGAAACTTTTGGACATAAAAATATTAACTTCTTAAAAGATAGCAACCCTGATTTGCTCTTTATACTTTAACTCCTTTTGTTTCTTTGTTTTTAAATCCACTGTGCAAAGCTGTTTATGCAACAGAAATTTAGTAAATATTCTGTGAACCTCTGAAACATCCATTCATCAATCCACTCACTCAAAAACATTACCATACACTTTGTCATGCATTGCTAGATGTTCAAGCATGAAAATCAAACAATAGTGAAGAATAATTTATTGTAAATGTTATTTTTCAGGGAAGAGAACACTAGAAATAACTTCTTGAGAAATTGGTTTGGGAAAATAGTATATCCAAAATTAGAGAGCGCCATCTTGTGGGCAAGTGAGTATCTCACACAAATAATTTTAAGTTGCAAAAATAGTAGAATTTCTTCTCCTTTTTTCTTACAATTCAAATCTCCTTTTTCTGTAAATATTTGGATTGATACATAATTATACATATTTAGGAGGTACATGTGATATTTTGATTCATGCATACAATGTGTAATGATCAAATCAGGGTATTTAAGGTTACCATCACCTCAAACAGTTATTATTTTTTTACATTGGGAACACTTCAGCTCTTCCAGATATTTTGAAATATACAATAAATTATTGTTAGCTATTGTCACCTTTCTGTGTTATCAAACACTAGAACTTATTTCTTCTATCTAACTATATGCTCATACCCACTAACTAACCTCTCTTCATCCCACCTCTCTCTTCCCAGCCTCTGGTAACCATCGTTCTACTCTCTACCTCAAAGAGATCCACTGTTTTAGCTCCCATATATGAATGACAACATGCCATATCTGTCTTTCTGTGCCTGACTCATTTCACTTATTGTAATGACCTCCAGTTCTATCAAGGACACTTAGGTTGATTCCATATTCTGGCTATTGTGAATAGTGCTGCAATAAACATGGGGGTGCAGGTGTACTTTTAATATACTCATTGCCTTTCCTTTGAATAAATACCTGGTGGTGGGATTGCTGGATCATATGATAGTTTTATTTTTAGTTTTTTGAGAAACTCCCATACTGTTTTCCTTTGTGGCTGTACTAATATACATTCCCACCATCAGTGTATAGGAGTTCTCTTTTCTCAGCATCCTTCCTAGCATCAAATAAAATCTTTTAAAGAGGCTCTCTCTGTCCTAGCTGAAGAACAGAAAATATATATTAAAATTTTATATAATTATAAACAATCCTTAGAAACTAATTGTATTATTTACAATTTACTTTTAAATTTCTTGAATATCTAAAAATGAAGACTCAGCAAATAAATTACTAAATATCATAAACATGACTTATACTTTTCATAAGAAAGCTTATAAAACTGTTAATGAAAAAGGAGACAGAATTCTTAGAGATTATCTCTTTAAGGGATCTATCACTTTTTGGGTATCTCAGGGTGCTTTGAAAATTTGATTAAATCAAATCTCTCTTGAAAAATGTAAACATACACACAATTTTTCAGTTTTAATTTTTCAATTTTTCAATTTTTTAGTTTCAGGGGCTTCACCAACTCCCCTGTGGTTGACTCATGAACCCATTCATGAACTTCATATTTTAAATACTTACATTTTACATAATACACAATTAAAGTCTAGAAGATTTGGGGGTAAAAACTAAAATTTGATTCCATTATCTCTTCATCCCCAAAACCTCATGCTCACACAATTTTGTAAGATAGATATAGATAGATCAAATCATGATGAAATGTATTTGCTACATTGTTTGAGTTCCTAAGCTAAATCTTAAAACTTATAGTTTCTAGGCTATTAATGTTCCTTACATCAACAAAAATAAAAATTTAATATTAGGTTCATGTCATTCATGGTATATCTGTCACAAATACCCTTGATGCCCATTCTATCCAAAATAAAAGATATGTTATGGATTTCCTTCTTTTTCAGGGCTGGGTAGAATTCCAGTGTGTGACTGTGTGTGACTGTGTGTGTGTGTGTGTGTGTGTGTATGTGTGTGTGTCTCTACCACATTTTCTTTATCCATTCATTGTTGATGAACACTTAGGTTGATTCCATATCTTTGCTATTTTAAATAATGCTATCATGAACATGGGAGTGCAAATATCTTTTCGACACACTGATTTCATTTTCTTTGGATATATACCTAGTAGTGAGATTGCTGGATAATATGGTAGTACTATTTTTAGGTTTTAAAGAACCTCGATGCTGTTTGCCATAATGGCTATGCTAATATACATTCCCACCAACAGTGTAAACGTCTTCTGTTTTCTCCACATCCTTGCCATCTTTCATCTTTTTTGTACTAACCATTCTAACAGGTATGAGGTGATATCTCATTGTGGTTTTAGTTTGCATTTCCCTGATTATTAAGTGATGTTGAACATTTTTTCATATACCTGTTGGCCATTGGTATGGCTTCTTTGGAGAAATGTCTGTTTAGATCCTTTTCTTGTTTTTTAATTAAGTTATTTGTTTTCATACTGTTGACCTTTTTGAGTTCCTTATATATTTTGGAAATCCTGTCATTTGGGATCACATGGATGAATCTGGTTGATGTTACGTTAAGTGAAATAAGCCAGGCACAGAATGACAAACACCACATGATCTCATTTAAATGTGAAAGCAAAAAGGTCAAACTCAGAAACAGAGTAAAATGGTTGTTACCAGGGCTGGTGGATGGGGGCTGAAGATTGGGGCAATGTTGGTCAAAGGACACAAAATTTCAGTTAAACAGGAGGAATAAGTTCCAGAGATCTGTTGTACATCAGGGTGACTATAGTTAATAACAACACATTGCATACTTGAAAATAGCTAAAAGAATAGGTTTTAAGTGTTCTTGCCACAAAAAAAAGATAAGTTTGTGAGGTAATGCATAGATTAATTAGCTTGATTTGGCCACTTCACAATATATACATCTATCAAAATAACATGTTTTACATCATAAATATATAAATTTTTATTTGTCAATTTTTAAACATACATATACATTTTAGAATTATGGCTTAGCCTTGGGTTAATGAAGTTGTGACAGCATGAGGTTTATAAAACTGAACAAAGAATCCCGAACCATACCCACCCTAGCTATGGAAATACAATGGAAATGCAAATAAATACTGTTAGTTTTCTGTTTCCTCTTTCTTTCTCATTGAGAAATCGTGTCCCTTCATAAAAACCATTTCTCCTTGTCAGATCATTGGAGCTCTTTTTTCTCCATTATTATTTATAATATTTTATGTTTTATTCATCTCTTGCTAGTATGAACCTTAGTAATCTAGGTTAGTATTTCCCAAAGTAGGTTTTGTGGAATGCTAATATCAACAGGTACTACATGCAAAATGGTCACATGGTCAAATAAGCTGAGCTTCATAAAATTAAACTGATATATTACTGGAAGCTAAATAAATATTGTAAATCTCCAGGAAGGAGATACATATGCGAACTATTCCAAACTTTATTAAACATGTAATTTTTTGTTTGTTTACAGAGTATCTAATGGGGTTGGGTGCTCCCCAGAGAACATTATGGCATGTGCTGAACTAGAGATAAAAAAAGATAGATTTATACATACGTGCAGATTGCTTGGACAAGTTTCAGCAGGATGGTGAGAAATTGATTTCTAGAGTAGAATATTCTGGGAAATGAGGTTTTTTTATGTTAAATGATCCTAATTCAAATATTATGATTAATTTTAAGTTAGCAGGCAATTTGATGTGATGGAGAAAGCACTCACCTGAAACAGAGTTAACGTGTTTTATTCCTTAGTACAGTCATGCTGGTTTTTAAGTGATTAGCAATTCATTTTACCTCTCCAGCTAAGGTAAAGGAATTCTTGTAGGAGTAATAGAAGCCCTGTCATTTATATAAAACTTAGATTAAGATGCTTTGTGCAGCAATTCCCATGGCATATTTCTTTTTGTCTTTTCTCTTTCTCTTTGTTTCCCTCCCTCCCTCCTTTCTTCCCTTCCTCCTGCCCTGCCCTTCTTTTCTTTTTCTTTCTTTCTTTCTTGACAAGGTCCTAGTTCGTCCCCCAGGCTGGAGTACCTGGGCTCAAGGTATCCTCCCACCTCAGCCTCCCAGAAATCCTGGGATTGCAGACATGAGCCATCATGCCCAGCCCCAAGTCATATTCTAAAACATGGCTTACTCTGATATTAACTGCCATCTACAGGGGAATGGCCTACTTACTCTGCAAATGCTCTCTACCTTCTAGAATAGTCACATTCCAATTAGTATATTTAAAGCTCTTAGAAGGCACGTAATAAAAAAATATTTTCTTTAAGATTTTGAAGTCAATATTTATAAATTATTTGACTCTCTAGTCTTTTTCTTATTTTTGTTATTCAACTAGACTTTTACCATCTCAAAAACTAGTATTCAATGTACCAGTTTGGAATGTGTTCTTATGCCTTTTCTACTTTTGATAGATAAAATTGTTTTTAATTCATGCTAACAGATGAACAAATAATCTTAAAAAATGGACTCCTAATTAATTGTGAATTGTGAATTAGTAGTGAATTGATCGCATGTTTATATTATCTGTAATTAAATAGAGGAATTTAAAAGAAGAGGTGTGAGAATGGGAGAGAAGCCTGCCTCCCTGCATCCTATCTAAGGCTCCTGTTTCTACCCACGGCCCCTACCACAGAAACACCCAAGATTTATTTTCTAGAGAAATGTTCTCAGAAAGGGTCCGGATTCTGAGAGAGAAGATGTAGCACCCTGCAGGGATGAGGTGTGGGGCTGAAACAAGGAATGAAGAGAATGTCTGTGTTGCAGGTCTGGTTCTCTGAGAGACTCTGAGATAGACAGAGAGTGGGATGCAGAGTGTTTATGGGGAAATGCTCTGAGTGTGAGCACCACCGGAAGAAGAGTAGGAATAGGGTTAAAGGCTCAGTGGAGGCCTCTTCTGGCTCAGTTGGGGTTTCTGAAACTTAGGGGAAGAGGTTAGGACTCTATACTACCTCCCTCCCGTTTATCGAATAGCCATTGTTTGCAGGTTTGTATACATGGGTATAATCTTGGGCAGGAGCAGTATACCCTCTACTGGAGAAACACATGCTGAGGGGAATCTGGGCAGTGCATTTTAACATCCAGAATAGTATCATGAATGCGGAAACCTCATCTCCTCCCCCACCCTCTACCTAAAATGAAAGTAATCAGATTAATGATAAATTACCTAAAAGAATAGATGCTGGAAAACAATAGAGTAATGGCTTCAGTATTTTGAAGGAATTTAAACTTCAACATAGACTCCTTTAGCAAGTCAAACTATGAACTAGTATAAAGACAGAATAAAGTCATCTTTAGCGATGCAAGATCCGAAAAATGTAAAATATTAATACTATTCACTTCGTTTGCCACTTGAGCTTCTATAAAATGTGACCCACAAAAAGCAGGAAGCTATCAAAAAGGAAATCATGAGATCCAATAACCAACACAGGAGACAGCAGAGAGAATGCTTAGGTTGTCAGATTTCTAGCGGGCCTAGAAAGCAACTAGCCAATAAGTACAGATTGAGGCAAGAGTATAGGATGTTGAGGAGGAGGCCTGAAAAGAGAAAATGAAATTGATAGATTATCCAATTTGCTAGAGCATCTGAGGGGGTGGCAGATATGAGTACCATTTGGAAAAGAACCAAAGCAATTATTAACTACAAGCAAAACAGAAGTTGAGCCATAAAGCAAATATGTCTGTGTTACATACATAGTAAATAAGATTTTTATGTAGTAAAAAATATGTAAACAGTGATAGTTAATTTACCTAAAAATTATGATGTAACTAGGTGATAAAAGGGAAAGGGAGATCAGTATAGGATAATTAAATCTTTATTATGACAAGAAATGAATAGATAATGGCTAAAAAAATTGAAAATCAAGAAATAAAAACAGTATAAGCATATTACATAGAATTACAAAATGACTTGAGAAAGGGCATTCAGCATGAATATATATAGTATAGTTTTGCAGACTGTTTTTTAAATAAGGCTTTCAGTATAATTTTAAAATTATATGTGCACAATTTCTCTATTTATCCTGATGGGTGAGTTAAATTGCCCTGACAACCTCTAAATCTTGTAACAACAAAGGTAATAGTGATTGTTGTTTCTCATACTACATGTCATCCACAGGGAGCTCTGCTGCACAGCCTCCTCACTCTGGTACAGAAACTGACAGGGTTACCATCATGGACTTTGCTGATCCTCCTGGCAGAAGGAGAAAGGGGAAGAGGTGGAGAGTCTCACACCAGCAAATCAATGCTTGGCCACTGATTGGCCAGAATCAGTCACGTGGCTCCATTCAACCACAAGAGGGTTATTAAATACATCTACATGTGTCCTGAGGGTGGAGAGCTAGAAAGATAGAGCCAGCAGCTCTAATGGTTGCCTCAATTTCTCTTATGATAATTGTTAAGTAAAAATAAAATAGGGCTTGGCGCAGTGGCTCACACCTATAATCCTAGCACTTTGGGAGGCCCAGGTGGGAAGATTGCTTGAGTCCAGGAGTTCATGACCAGCCTGGGTAACATGGCAAGACACCGTCTCCTCAAAATATAAAAAAATTAAAAAAAAAAAAAAAAGTAGCCAGGCATGGTGGCATGGGCCTGTAGTCTCAGCTCCTTGGAAGGCTGAGGCAGGAGAATCACTTGATTCCAGGAAGTTGAGACTGCAGTGAGCCGTGTTTGCACCACTGCATTTCAGTCTGGGTGACAGAGGAAGACCCTATCTCAAAACAAATACAAAAACAAAAATGGTTTACTTCTAGTTAAAAATTTTATTAAAAATTAAAAATTCCTATGGATAATAAGCATGTAAATATTTGTGTGATAAATATGTATGTATATTAGTAAAATATGTATATAAACAAATATACATATGGATTATATATATATATACTTTATATTTTTATATTTTTTTCATATATGTATTATTGAGTCCTTAAACAAATGTTTTTTGAATAACTTCTATTTACCAGGCATTGTTCCAGGTTCTGGGTATTCAATAGTGAACAAAACAGACAGACACCCCTCTTTCTGTGTAGCTTATATGGAGTGATAGGGACAGAGAGACTCAGTAAGCATAGTAAATAAATACATTGTGTAGCGTCTTATAAGGCTATCAGTGCTGGAGAACAAATGGTGCAATAGCAGGGGAGTTCAAAGTAGAGGCTGAGAATATGGTTGGAATTTGCAATAGGGAAATAGAAGGGGTCCTTTGAGACAAGAATTGACGGGGAGTGGGGATATATTCATGGGCAGAATGGGCAGGGAATGTAAATATCCTGAGACTGGAGCAGGCTTGCTATTTTCCAGGAATAGCTGGAAGGCTAGTGAGGCTGCAGTGAGGTCGTGAAGGGAACATAATAGGGGGCATCATGTGAATATGTGGGATGCAGAGACCATGCTGAAGACTGCCATACTCTCAGTTAATTGATTGAACTCCGAGTGAAACACTTGAATTCACACTGGGAAATAAATTGCCCAGCATCTAGAAGATGATTAATATTTCATACAAACCAACTTGGTCACACTATGAAGATGGAAATGTAAAACTTGTTACTTTTCTAGCCATTATTAATTGCTTAAAGCTCTTCCATGTTTTATATACTGCACTAAGCATCTATGTTTCAGCAAAGTATTGGTGTAAAATAAAGCTTACAGGATGGCACGAAGGCAATATTTTTTGAGTTTCTACAGCATGCCACAAAATGACTTCAATGCTTTCAATAACTCAATTACATAAATATAATGTCCCCATTTTATAGGCGAAAATACTGAGGCTCAACAGGCATAAAATGACTTGAGTTACCAGGCTACAGTAGAACTAGGATTTAAACCCAGGTCAGTCTGACCCCAAAACCTTTTCTTTTTTCCTTGTTTGGATTTAGTGCCCCCCAAAATGTCTTGTAATGCAGATTTCCTGGGTCCAGGGAATTATTTAAGTTTTTGTTCTAAAAACTTTCTTATGAAGCAGACTACATATGGAAAATGACCCTATGCACAGTGAGATTTGGCCTTTAGAGAATGTCACTGCCAGCCCTGTTTGTATCTATAAGAACCAATAAGCATTATTTACAGAGAATGATATACACAGTGATAATTAAGAAATAACTATATTTATGATGACAGTTTTGCCTAATTTACTAGAAAAAAAATCCTCTGATTTGAGATTTATTTTCTTTTCTTTTGCAGGTAAGTTTGGAATTTTTTTGCTTATGGAATAGAGGTATGGTATCACTTTTTTTCTGAATTTTATTTTAATTGCTTTTAACATTGAGCACCTTTAATAAGTAATATGTTTCAGCACCCATTCAGTTGTTCTTGTTGTATATATTTGGAAAGTAACATTGTGGGTTTGCATTATTTGATTCAGAAATTTGACATATGTGATTCCATATGGTAAATCTATGCAGTGTTTGTATTTGGGTTTGTGTTTAAATGATTTCTGTGTCAAATACAGAGAAGAGGATTGTAGTGGGGGGTTGGTGTCAGGGAAATGGGGGACTGTAAAGAACAGAGTAAAGAATATTCATGTAATGAAAGATTGAAAGGCTGAGAAGGGCAGCTCCAGGCATGTAATCTACAATGGCCATGAATGTATGTCACGAGAAAAAGATGTCTTTTCATGAACAAAATAATCAACCAAAAACTGTTTTCATTCACTTTTCTAAGCCCCTAGTTTTTCATTTTCTCCTATTATTGTACAAAATTTCTGGCCAGGCTATTGCTGATGTGTACCTTTGAAGAAAAGAATGGCTGTAACTATTCTGAAACAGAAGTCACATATTAAGTTAGAAAGTGATAAAATAGATCCATTTCCTGGAAACCATATTAAAAAAAAGCTCTTATGAACTATACATCAACTATTTCAGATAAGGAGTAAGATGTTTCAATAAAGCTTCTAGATACACAAAAGAGAGGATAAAATATTAGAGGGACTTAGAAAGATGTGATATTTGCACTGAGGAAAGAAGGTATCCTGTAAGTTGACCACACAGGACCGTGGCTTTATTATTGCGCACTGTGCTTTCGTTAGTATATAAAAGAGGTGATTGTGTGAGATTTAAATCAAGCATGGACTTAAACTAAATTCCATATTAATTATAAATGGTATGTTTACTTTATTTGAGAAAGATCATGTATGTTTCTCAAAATAATTGCAAATATTATTATTAATTGTATAAAAATAGGAATGAGGATACTGGTTATCTAAGTTCTAGCTAAGAGATGAGGTAGCAAAGGAGGAAAAAGTTCTTCAGTTCCTGGTCTTGATGGGTAAAGAGCTTTGATCTCATTATATTCTCTCCAATATAATCATATTAATGTCAAAGTCATTAGAACGGAGTTGATATTATCATGCTAAGTAAATATTACAAAAATAAAAAACAACGAATGGTTTCACTAAAACTACAAAGTTTGTACCCGGACCACAAAGCTAATGGACTGGCCCACAAAGGTCTTTGTTTTAACTAGTATTCCGGGGGTCGATGGAAAGGGAGTGGAATTAAAGGACATTGTAAAATGTCATGGTATCCAATCTAATTATCAGAGCTCTAGCTCCAGGGTCAGCAGACTTTTTCTGTGACCAGCCAGATAGTAAATATTTTAGCCTTTTGGGACCATAAGAACTCTGAAGTAACTACCTAACTCTGCTGTTGCAGAGCAAATGCAGTTATCCATAGACAATCTGTAATGAATGAGCATGATACGTTCTAATAAACTTTCTTTACAAAAAGAAAAAAGTAGTGGGCAGGATTTGCCCTGAGGTCGTTTTCCAACCCCTACTCTAGCTCCCTTTGAAATAAAAAAAAAATAAGTAAACCTTAAAAATTTTGGAACAAGATGTATGTTGGTCCCCTTCAGATACAGATAAACACTTGGTCTAAGAATGAAATGGTGTTCAACTGGAGTTTAGAAGCAAGATATGAACTTCTCAAAAGCTTTGATGAATTTAAACACTAGAGGGCACAAAAGGACATTTTTAAGTCAAGGACCTCTTGAAAACAGAACACTACAATTATGAGAAACTGCCTGAAGTAGAGCAATGTGACCTCGATGTGCATAATTTGTTTGAAATGTCAGCCTGTAGCTCTTGTGACCTCACTGACCACAAAAACTTAAAGTGGTTGACCAACATCATGTTGCTGTAATAATAGCCACATGGCTTTCTTCTTTTTTTCCTACTTCTTTCTCTCTCTCTTTTTTTTTTTTTAATTGCTTTCGGCCTTTTCATAAAATATGGCCAAAATTGAGTATTTATATGATGGGATTTTTTTCATCTTTTAATAATTTTTGTTTGTTTGTTTGTTTTGTTTTTGAGATGGAGTCTCACTCTGTTGCCCAGGTTAGACTGCAGTGGCACGATCTTGGCTCACTGCCAGCTCCACCACCCGGGGTTCATGCCATTCTCCAGCCTCAGCCTCCTGAATAGCTGGGACTACAGGTGCCTGCCACCACGCCCGGCTAATTTTTTGTATTTTTAGTAGAGACAGGGTTTCACCATGTTAGCCAGGATGGTCTCGATCTCTTGACCTTGTGATCTGCCCGCCTTGGCCTCCCAAAGTGCTGGGATTACAGACGTGAGCCACCGTGCCCGGACTCTTTTAATAATTTTTAATTGCCTTAGATTCTGACTAATTTTCATGTGGTGAGTCTTCTTTGTAGTAAATAAGTTATTTTGAATTATGTTGTGTCAATCTTTTACAAAATCATAATAAAATGCATATGATTTATGCATATAATGCATATTGACAGATGTCATCTGTTACATTGATTTTTGAACTAATTTGAAAGTTTTATTTCAGAAAAATGCTTACAAATTAGCAGAAGCCTGAAGCCTCAAAATTACTCCTACTCTTTAACACATGGACACAAAGATGGTAAGAGTAGACACTGAGGACTCCAAAAGCGGGGAGGGGAAAGGGGAATAAGGGATGAAATACTAACTACTGTGTACAATGCTCACTACCAGGGTAATAGGATCAGCACCGCCCCAAACCTCAGCATCACACAATATGCCCATGTAACAAACCTGCACGTGTAGCCCCTAAATCTAAAATAAACATTGGTATTTTTAAAATTCTACCCTTTAGTAATTCCGCTTGTAGATATTTGGATTATGGAAGTAATTTGGGATATTAAAATATTTATGTTCAAAGATACTCACCATAAAAATGCCTATAATATTGAGAACCTAGGTATATTTTACATATTTCACATAAACTAATGTTTAAATAAATTTTGATATTAGACCCAGCCAATAGAATCTTCTCAACCATTAAAAATGTTTTCAAATGACATCAAATGATAGAGAAAATGGCTTATAGTAAACCATGAATGCAAAGCAGAATCCAAAAATTATATATATCAAATCTCAATTGAATGTTAAAATTAGATGCAGAAATATATGTATATACATATACAAATAAAGAAAATGAGCCAGATTTACAAGTTGCCTCTGGGTATAGGTGATTTTTTTTTTTAATTTACTTTTCTGAATCTTCCAAATTTCTGTCATGAATATTTATCATTCGTATGGTCATAAAAAATAAATATTATTCAAACAGAAAACCATTTTTGCATTCTGACAGCACTTTTTTTGGTGTGATTCTTAGATCAGTGGTGCTAAAAGTCAGAAGGTTATAAGGAAATTACTTATGTATCAGACAATCAATTTAAATGAACTATTGATTGTTAGGCAGACACATCATTAGAGTCACTTTTTTAGCCCTGGGATGGGATGATTTTTCTCAGGTTTGGGTGTTGTGGCTTATTTGCCATGCACTAGGCAGTGAAGACCAGGAAGGAAACAAGGGCCTGCTGGAGAGGCCTGAAGTGCTGATATTGAACACAGACTTCCCTATAAGCTGCCTGGACTGTGGTAAAGCAGGTCACATCTCACACACACACACAAACACACACATGGACACACACACTCATGCTCCTCTATCCTTTTTCTCTTCCAAATCTGCTTTCTGCCCTTGCCTTTCCCTATAAATGGGTGTGTGTGGAGAGGAGGTGGAGAGACAGCAGGGGTCTGAAAGATGCTAACTTGGACTTTGTCCTGAGCAAAGAATTCCTTAAGAATGACCTGGTATAAAAATTTTGAAGAAATCTCATAAATAATATGGGCAAAAATGTGACAGCCATGTGGCACAATGCAAAATCTTGTCACTAGTTTCAGCCCAGCTTTTCCTCATGATTGTTTTGAGTAGCATGAATTATCCTCTAAAAATGTTGGGTTTTATTCCTTTTTCATTTTGCACAAACGTACCTAAAAGGGTGAACATAGTATAAGCAAATACACAATGTAGGAACTATGAGGAATAATTTTTTCTTAATTCACTATGTATTTTTCTAACAGTTTTCTTAGAGCTTTTAATCCTTAGAACCTAGGAGACGGAGGACTGTATACTTGTGTTTACTTTTCTTTCTTTTTTTATTCTGAGTTCTCTTTTTTAACATTTAAGTTCAGGGGTACATGTGCAGGTTTGTTATATAGGTAAACTTGGGTCACAGGGGCTTGCTGTACACACTATTTTGTCACCCAAGTATTAAGCCTAGTACCTATTAGCTAGTTTTCCTCCCACCTTCTGCCCTCTGGTAGGCCCTAGTGTGTGTCATTCTCCACTTCGTGTCCATGTGTTCACATCATTTAGCTCCCACTAATAAGTAAGAATATATGGTATTTGGTTTTCTGTTCCTGCATTAGTTTGCTAAAGATAATGGCCCCCAGCTCTATCCATTTTCCTGCAAAGGACATGATCTCATTCTTTTTTATGGCTGCAGAGTATTCCATGGTGTATATGCACCACATTTTTTTTTATCCAGTCTATCATTGATGAGTATGTAGGTTAACTCTATGTCTTTGCTATCGTGAATAGTGCTACAATGATCATACACGTGCCTATGTCATTATAATAGAACAATCTCTATTCCTTTGGGTATACACCCAGTAATGGGATTGCTGGATCAAATGGTATTTCTTTTTTAGGTCTTTGAGGAATTGCCACACTGTCTTCTACAATGGTTGAACTAATTTACACTCCCACCAACAGTGTATAAGTGTTCTTTCTTCATAATCTCACCAGCGTCTGTTATTTTTTGACTTTTTGACACTAGCCATTCTGACTGGTGTGAGATGGTATTTCATTGTGGTTTTTATTTGCATTTCTTTAATGATCAGTGATGTTGAGAACTTTTTCATATGATTGTTGGCTGCATGTATGTCTTCTTTTGAAAAGTGCCTGTTCATGTTATTTGCCCACTTTTTAATAGGGTTGTTTTTTTCTTGTAAATTTGTTTAAGTTCCTTATAGACGCTGGATATTAGACCTTTGTTGAATAAATAGTTTGCAAAAATTTTCTCCCATTTTATAGGCTCTCTCTGTTGATAGCTTCCTTTCCTGTGCAAGAGCTCTTTGGTTTAATTAGATCCCATTTGTCGATTTTCTTTTTTGCAATTGCTTTTGGTGTCTTTGTCATGACATCTTTTTTTTGTTTTGTTTTTTTTGAGACAGAGTCTTGCTCTGTCACCCAGGCTGGAGTGCAGTGGCACGATCTTAGCTCACTGCAACCTCTGCCTCCAGGGTTCATGCCATTGTCCTGCCTCAGCCTCCCAAGTAGCTGGGATTACAGGTGCCTGCCACCACGCTCAGCTAATTTTTTGTATTTTTAGTAGAGAAGGGGTTTCACTGTGTTAGCCAGGATAGTCTCGATCTCCTGACCTCGTGATCTGCCTGCCTCAGCCTCCCAAAGTGCTAGGATTACAGGCGTGAGCCGCCGCACCCGGCCTGCCGTGACATCTTTACCTGTTTCTATGTCCAAGATGGTATTGCCTAGGTTGTCTTCCAGGGTTTTTAAACTTTGGGATTTACATTTAACTATTTAATACATCTTAAGTTTTGTATATGGTATAAAGAAGGGGTCCAATCTTCTGCATATAGTTAGCCAGCTATCCCAGTCTCTTTTATGGAATAGGGAATCCTTTCCCCAGTGCTTGCTTTTGTTAGGTTTGTCAAAAATCAGATAGTTGTAGGTATATGGTCTTATTCCAAGGTTCTCTATCCTGTTCCGTTTGTCTATGTGTCTGTTTTTGTACTAGTACCATGCCGTTTTGGTTACTGTGGCCCTGTAGTATAGTTTGAAGTTGGGTAGCATGATGCTTGTAGCTTTGTTGTTTTTGCTGAAGATTGCCTTAGCTATTCAGGCTCTTTTTTGGTTCCATATGAATTTTAAAATAGTTTTTTCTAGTTCTGTGAAGAATCTCAATGGTAATTTAACAAAAATAGCGCTGAATCTATAAATTGCTTTGGGCAGTATGGCCATTTTAACAATATTGATTCTTTCTGTCCACGATCATGGAATGCTTTTCTATTTTTTTAATGTCATCTCTCATTTGTTTGAGCAGTGTTATATAGTTCTCCTTGTAGAGATTTTTCACCTCTCTGGTTAGCTGTATTCTTAGGTATTTTATTCTTTTTCTGGTGATTGTGAATGGGATTGCGTTCCTGATTTGGTTCTCAGCTTGACTGTTGCTGGTGTATAGGAATGCTAGTTATTTTCACACATTAATTTCATATCCTGAAACTTTGCTGAAGTTGTTTATCACTTTAAGAAACTTTTGGGCTGAGACTATGTGGTTTTCTAGATATAGGATTGTGTAATCTGCAAACTGGGATATTTTGACTTCCATTCTTCCTGTTTGAATGCTTTTATTTCCTTCTCTTACCTAACTTCCCTGGCCAGGACTTCCAAAATGATGAATAGGAGTGGTGAGAGAGGGCATCCTTGTCTTGTGCCCATTTTCAGCGGTAATGCTTCCAGTTTTCTCCCATTCAGTATGATGTTGACTGTGGGTATGTCATTGATGGCTCTTATTATTTTGAGTGATGTTCCTTCAATGCCTAGTTTATTGAAAGTTTTTAACATGAAGCAATATTGAATTTTATCAAGGTCTTTTTCCGCATCTTTTGAGATAATTGTGGGTTTTGTGTCTTTAGTTAGTTCTGTTTATGTGATGAATCACATTTATTGATTTGTATATGTTGAACCAACATTGCATCTCAGGGAAGAAGACTACTTGATTGTGGTGGATAAGCTTTTTGATGTGATGCTGGATTTGGTTTGCCAGTATTTTATTAAGGATTTTTACATCAATGTTCATCAAGAATATTAGCCTAATTTTTAAATTTTTGTTGTATTTCTACCAGTATTTGTCTCAGGAAGATGCTGGCCTTGTAGAATGAGTTAGGCAGGAGTCCATCCTTCTCAGTTTTGGGGAATAGTTTCAGCAGGAATGGTACCAGCTCTTCTTTGTACATCTGGTAGAATTCGGCTGTGAATCTGTCTGGTCCTGGGATTTTTTTGGTTGGTAAGCTATTTATTATTGACTCAATTTCAGTGCTTTTTATTAGTCTGTTCAGAGATTCAGCTTCTTCCTGATTCAGTCTTGGGAGAGTATATGTGTCCAGGAATTTATCCATTTCTTCTAGTGATTCTAGTTTATGTGCATAAAGGCGTTCATAATATTCTCTGATGGTTGTTTGTATTTCTGTGGGGTCAATAGTAATATCCCCCTTATCATTTCTGATTGTGTTTATCTGAATCTTCTCTCTTTTCTTCTTTATTAGTCTAGCTAGTGGTCTATGTATTTTATTAATTAAAAAAAAGAAAAAAGAAAAAAAACAGCTCCTGGATTCACTCATCTTTTGAATGGTTTTCTGTGTCTCAATATTCTTCACTTCAGCTCTGATTTTGGTTATTTCTTGTCTTCTGCTGGCTTTGGAATTTGTTTGCTCTTGGTTCTCTAGTTCTTTTAGTTGTGATGTTAGGTTGTTGACTTTAGATCTTTCTAACTTTTTGATTTGGGCATTTAGTGCTATAAATGTGTGTCCTAACACTGCCTTAGCTGTTTTCCAGAGGTTCTGGTATGTTGTATCTTTGTTCTCATTTGTTTCAAAAAACTTACTGATTTCTGCTTTTATTTCCTTATTTACCCAAAAGGCATTCAGGAGTTCAGGAGGAAAGGCATTCAATTTCCATGTGATTGCATGGTTTTAAGTGAAATTCTTAGCCTTGGCTTCTAATTCGATTGCACTCTGGTCCAAGAGATTGTTTGTTATTATTTCAGTTCTTTTGCATTTGCTGAGTAGTGTTTTACTTCTGATGATGTGATCAATTTTAGAGTATGTGGTTGTGGCAATGAGAAGAATGTATATTCTGTTGTTTTTGGGTGGAGACTTCTGTAGATATCTATCAGGTCCCGTTGATCCAGTGCTGAGTTCAGGTCCTGAATATCTTAATTTCCTGTCTTGATGATCTGATATTTCCGGTGATGTTAAAGCCTCCTGCTATTATTGTGTGGGAGTGTAGGTCTCTTTGAAGGTCTCTAAGAACTTGCTTTATGAATCTGAGTGCTTCTCTCTGTTGGGTGCATATATATTTAGGATAATTAGATCTTATTGAATTGAACCCTTTACCATGATGTAATGCCCTTCTTTGTCTTTTTTATCTTTGTTGGTTTAAAGTCTTTTTTGTCAGAAACTAGGATTGCAACCCCTGGTTTTTTCTGTTTTTCATTTGCTTGGTAGATTTTTCTCCATCCCTTTATTTTGAGCCTGTGTGTATCACTGCATGTGAGATGGGTCTCTTGAAGACAGCATACCAATGGGTCTCGGTTCTTTGTCCAGCTTGCCACTCTGTGTCTTTTAATTGAGGCATTTAGTCAATTTACATTTAAGATTAATATTGTTATGTGTGAGTTTGATTCTGTCATCATGATGTTAGCTGGTTATTTTGCAGACTTGTTTATATGGTTGTTTTATAGAGTCATTGGTCTGTACACTTCAGTGTGTTTTTGTAGTGGCTGGTAATGCTCTTTCCTTTCTATATTTAGTGTTTCTTTCAGGAGTTCTTGTAAGGCATGTCTGGTGGTAACACATTCCCTCAGTATTTGCTTGTCTGAACAGGATATTATTTCCCCTTCACTTATGATGCTTAGTTTGGCCAGATATGAAATTGTTGGTTGGAATTTTTTTTTTAAGAATGGTGAATATTGGCCCTCAATCTCTTCTGGGTTGTAGAGTTTCTGCTGAAAGGTCCACAGTTAGTCTGATGGGCTTCCCTTTGTAGGTGACCTTACCTTGCTAGATGCCTTTAACATGTTTTATTTGATTTCAACCTTGGATAATCTAATGATTGTATGTCTTGGGGATGACCTTCTTGTGAAGTATCTTACCAGGGTTTTCTTCATTTCCTGAATTTAAATGTTGGCCTCTATAACTAGGTTAGGGAAGTTCTCATGGATAACACCCTCAAATATGTTTTACAAGTTGGCTTTATTCTCCTCATGTATTTCAGGGATACCAATGAGTCGTAGATTCAGTTTCTTTACATAATCTCGTATTTCTCAGTTTTGTTCATTCCTTTTCATTCTGTTTTCTCTATTCTTGTCTGGCTGTCTTATTTTAGAGAGCCAGTCTTCAAACTCCAAGATTTCTGAGATTTTTTCCTCTACTTGGGCTATTCTATTATTAGTACTTATAATTGCTTTATGAAATTCTAATGTTTTCAGCTCTATAAGGTTGGTGACATTCTTGTCTATGCTGGCTGTTTGTCTGTCAGTTCCTGCATTGTTTTATCATGATTTTTAGCTTGCTTCCATTGGGTTTCAACGTACTTCTGTACTTCAGTGATCTTCATTCCAGTCCATATTTTGATTTCTATTTCTGTCATTTCAGCCATCTCAACCTGGTTCAGAGCCTTGCTTTAGAAGGGATGCAGTTGTTTGGAGGAAGAAAAGGCACTCTGGCCTTTTTTGTTTTCAGGGTTCTTGTGCTGATTCTTTCCCATCTTTGTACAGTTTTCTACCTTTAATTTTTGAGGTTGCTGACATTTGAATTTTTTTTCCTTTTATCCTATTTGATGACCTTGAGGGTTTGATTGTGGTATAAGGTGGATTCAGCTGACTGGCTTCATTTCTGGAACATTTTAGGGGTCCAACGCTCAGCTCCCAACTTCTGGACTGTGTGCACTAACTCTGGGGTACTTGTATGAGGCCCCAACTTTGTTCTCTCGCTCTTCAAGGTTTGGAATCCACTCAGCTGGTGGGTGCTGAGATGAGACAGCTGCAGTGAAGTGCTAGTGGGTGCAGGGGTGCCTGCCTCCCTGCAGATGTTCACCAGAGTGGCAGAGGCAATGCAGCTTAGAGAGGTGGGCAGGAGGCACTTGCTGGAGCCTGTGTGCACAGTCACACTGGAGGTGGTGTTGGCTGGGGGTGGGGTGGTGGCAGGCACAGGTCTGAAGGCCTTCTCTGTGCCCCACAAGCAGGAGTAATAGCTCAGGATCCACTGTTCTCTGTGGAGCCACATGTTTACTTTTCAAATAATTTGATGAACTGAGTGAAAATATTGAGTTGAGAGTAGATGATTTCATTCAACTATGCTTAGAACTTTAACTTCTACTTATACAATTTTTTCTTCATTTTAAAACTTTGAACCAAATTGGCTTGTAACATAAACTAATAGATTCAATTAGTTATTGGGAATTATTTTCAAAGATGTGTCCAACATTCTAGAATTTAAAGTTTATATCCTCAAATCGTAATTGCTTGTAAAGTTTACTGGTTTATTTCCTCAAATGATCATTGTTTGTAAAGTTTACTGGTTTATTTCCTCAAATGATCATTGCTGGTTTATGTGTATGAAATATTCTCAAACATATCAAGGTACAGATAAAGCTATGAGACATGTAACCTTCTTCTATTGTCCATTGGGTAGGTAGAGAAATGGATGACATGGTTTATTTAAGCTAATTACTAAAGGAAATAGAGAAGCCTTGAGTCCTTTCTGGAACAAAACAGAATTAAACATTCATTACATGAGGGAAGGCAGAATTTCAAACAAAATAATGAAATTTCCCTGGAGTCTATCTTCTAATAAGTTTGATGGATTCATTTAACATACATTTATTTCACTCCTACTGTGCTGGGCAGTCCCAGGGTTATACAGCCCCAGGAGGTTCAGAGTCTAGTAGAACATGAGCATATTCCACTCTTTTTCTTTACAACACTCCTTTAGAGAAAAGAAGACTGCAGTTTGCATTTTGCTCTGGGTAGAAAACAAATTAGAGATGTAAAGAAACTTTGCTGAGCACTACAGATGCATTTGACGTGTTTATTCCTGTTGACTCATACCTATATCTCACCAGATAACCTATAGCATATTCATGCCCAAATTTATCTTTTTCTAATACTTTAGTTATAAAGTTGTCAGATAACCTGAAGAAGAATGGATATGAGCTTTTCACATCTATAGTAGGTTCACTTTCAATTCCAGAGAAATCATGGGCAGACCTTTTTTTCAGCTAAACAAGGTATGGTAGTTTAACATCCGCAGTAAGATCAAAAACCACCTTAACTGAGTATGAAAAATATTTGATGACACAGTAGTCTTCCAACTAAGTTGAAAAGATGCAAATAGTACATATATGCCAGAACATATGCCAGTGTCTTGAATATTGGGAAAAAGGAGGATTCAAGGTGGGAAAAGTTTATGACATTGTTTCTCTAACTCCAATCTTTCCTGCTCAAGTCCTTGCAAGTAGAATCAAAATATCAATTGTTCTGAAATGAATTCTGCTTTTATTATTTCACTCCCTTGTTCAGAAACACTTGGTAACTTTTCACTTCTAAATGTAACAAAAGTCCCACTCCTAACATATCATTCAAGTTCCTTCACAGTCCAGTCTCAACCTTTCTTTCATTTCTGTTCCTAACTACCATTGCTCATAATAGAGTGATCTACCCTCCCAGGGATGTTCGATCTTTTGGCTTCCCTGGGCCACATTGGAAGAATTGTCTTGGGCCACACATAAAATACACTAACACACAGCTGATGAGCAAAAAAAATAAAATAAAAACAAAAAACAAAAAATCTCATATAATGTTTTAAGATAGTTTATGAATTTGTGTTGGGCCACATTCAAAGCCATCCTGGGCCATGTAGCCCACAAGCCGTGGGTTGGACAAGCTTGCAGGTCCTAAACTCTGGTAATTTCACTACACCCTGGATATTCATACTTCTGGAGAGCAGAGGCTGTTTACACTTTTTATACAGTAATATCAATCATAACGTTGAAGTGTTTAATAAGTATCAATATTTATCTCATCTGGCTCTCAGAACAGTGAATTAATTCACTTAGCAAATAATATCAAACCGTTACCACTATCCAGCCCTATTCTAGTTGTTGGCCAAACAGCAGTGAATCAACATGTCTCTCCTCTGAAAGAATTTAATTTTTTTGTGGGGAAGATAGTACAAAATATATGAAATGCATAAACACATTCAAAATGTGTGTCATGATGGTTAGTTCTATGAAAAAAAGTTAATGCAGAGTAAAGAAATAGTAATGGAAGTGTGATTTTAGATTAAAAAGTCAGAATGGGTATCCCTGTCTGTTAAACTGACATTTAAATCTTAACAAAAAGTGAATTATGCAGATTCCCAAAGGAAGAGTGTTTCAGGAAAAAGAAATAGCAAATACAAAGTTCCTTAGGAGGAGACACATTGTGTTTAAGGAACAGGAAGAAGATGAGTATTGTGGGAACCAAGTAAGCAAGAGAAAGAATAGAAAAGGAGTCCAGAAAGAGAGGAGAGGTCTTTTGAAAACCAAGGTACAGAGTTTGGATTTTATCCCAAATGGAGTGGGAAACCAGTAAAGGGTTTTGAGCAGAGAAATGGCATACATTTTCAAAGGATCACTGTGGGTGCTCTGTGAAGAATAGAGTTGCAGCAAGAGTAGAAGCAGGGAAAATGGTTATGAGGCCACTGCAATAGCCTTGGAAGGAGACAATAGTGATGGCAGTGAAGATGGCGAGAAGTGATCAGATTTTGGCAATGTTTTGAAACCAGAGCTAACTGTGTTTGATGATGGATTTTTACATAGAGAGAGAGAAAAAGAGATGAGTCAAAGATGATTCAAGGGTTTTTGGCCTGAGCACATTGGAAATGTGTGTTTTTATTTATTGAGCTTGGGGAGTTCAAGGCAGGAGTAGGTTTAGTGGTGGGGTGGTTCTGTTTGAGCATCTTGAGTTTGATAGTCCTGTTTGTGGAAAATGCTTGGAGCACTACCCCATTTACATCCACCCACTCTAGAGTTCTCCTGAGGCTATGGCAGACTCAGTCACTTTCCCAGTCTCAGGCACCTGGGGGCTTTCTGCAGTACAAAGAAGCCTGCTGAGACCATTTACAGGAGTTTTTAACATTCCCAGTGGCAACACTCTAACATTGAGGGTCCAGAGTTGGTGCTCATATACCCCGGGTTCCACATTCTCCAGTGGGACAGTCCTGAGGCATGTGTATATATGGTCCCTCAAAAGGTCCCTGGGGAGATTGGGCCCCATCTGCCCCTGCTTATTAATATGCATTCTATTAACTTTTCTTCCTTGGCTATCCCACTTCCCCGTCACCTAACTTTTGCTTCCTAGAATCGCCTTCCTGCCTCTTCTCCAAATAAACCGTCCACTCCAAAATTTTGCACAATCTCCCTGGAAAGAATTCAACCTGAGACTATTGAATATCCATATGTCAGTGTCCAAGAAGGAGATTGATATACTATTCTGAAAACCAGGCAAAATGTCAGGGATGGAGATACAGTTGGGAGGCGTTAGTCTTTTTCACAAACCTATTCAAAAGTCCATTGCACAAGAACTAGATATGTGTAGTTTTCTACACAGACTTGTTCTCATCCTTGTCTGCCTCATGTCATCTCCTCCACATGAATACAATGATACTCATCAATGAATGCTCTGAACTTTCAGCAAAGGCCACAGTAGAATTTCTAGATAGTAGTAGATTGAGAAGTGATGATAATTGATTGGAAGCCAAGGGATCTTGGGGACTTGTCTTGAATTTGCATTTACATAGAAAGCACATCGTTTTTATTTTTGATATGTTTATTTGTGGTGGGTTTGGAAAACCTTGTAGTGGTTATGGAGGGACACCCCAACCCATCCTTTGGTGTTGCCATTGCTTTTTAATTATGATATGTGCTAAGCCACACATTCTCATTTACCTAGCTCAGAGTTCTAAGCATGTTTTTCATGATGGTTTGAGTAGGAAAGTGAGTAGCAATGAATGAGCTCCTCAATAAATACATAGCACAGACACTGACTGTACTCACTTCCCAATCAATTGTTCAACTGAATGTAAGAAGTCATTTTCTCTCCTGTTTTGAGTCAGCATATCACATACAGCACAACTCTTCCTGCATACATTGTACCATATTCCACAGTAATTTATTTTTTTGCGAGAAGTATCTAAAATTTGGTTTTTCCTGCTGAGCAGTTATCCAGATAATTGCAAATCAGTGGAATCATTTACATGAATAAAGATTTTTCTTCTAATTAACATGCTAAATCAAGCACACCAAATGTCTCTAATTCTCATATTACTCAAATGGTAATATTTTTGTCAGTGAGTATCATATGAAATTTCAGGTGCCTAATGCATTTTCAAATGGCACTCATAAGCATACTAATGTTTTATAAATAAATGTCTCCGTATTTTTAAGATGAATGGACAATTTTTGATTTTTAATATAGTCCCCAATTTTCAATTTTTCAATTTTCTTTTACCAATTGGAAAAACAGCATTCATCAGAGCAAAAGAGCAAGTTTCACAAGTCATGGGAACAAACATAGATGCTAATTTCCTATTTTAGGAAGTTCTTTTTAAAGCATTATCATTAAGAAGCACAACTCTGTGGAATATTTATGTGCACATTTAATAATAGAGAATTCGGATGTCAAGGCTGTGTGTTACTCATACCCATACATGCATCCTCAAAAAGCCTTGGAAGTTAATCCTCAGCTGATGAAAGCTAAGCAGTTGCTCTGGAAGGATACTTGAAGCTCTTGGCTCTTGGGGTGAAGGTACAGTCACGAAAACCTCTCTTCACAAGAGGGCGCTGTGCAAACATCTAGCTCCTCATAAAGGAAAATATCCTTGCAGACTGGCACGAAGTGGATTTCTTTACATCTATTAAGAGCTCTGTTTCTTTCTCTCTCTTGCTTTTTCCTCGCCATACCTCTTCTTAGGCTCTGTAAGGCAGACTTCTTGTCTTCTCTAGTTGTGCTTCTGCAAACTGCATCATGCTGCTTCTATTAATGATTTGATTTTAAATAATACCATCATAGGTGTTAAATGATGTGTATGCCTATCTGGCTTCTCAGGACTTCTCTCTCTGACCACTTAACATCTCACCAATGTGTAAAATATCTGTGAGACATGTTTAATTTAATATGATTCAAAAGTCTTACTCTTGACCTTTGTTTGAAGTCTAATAAACTAAAAACCTAAAATTCCTGGTGGGAAAAAAAGAAACTTGACTACTCCAGTTTTTTAATAACATGTATTTCATTTATTCTGATTATAAAAGTCATCTTTTTTATTGTAGAAAATATAAACCTTATGGAAAATAAAATTTTAAAATGTCTATCATTCTATTACCCAGAAATAACTTGATCAACATTTTGGTGCATATTTTAATTAATAGATTTTAAATGAGAAATGCTTTTCAGGAGTAATTAGATTCTACTTAGTATTGACAATTGTATAATATGCTTTTAAACAAAGTATTAACATTAACTTTTTTGGAAAATGCTACTTTCTGCTATTTATAGCTGTATTAGCTATTTTCTCTGAACTTCTGCTTTAATGAGTTTATATTAGAGTTGCAAATACACATTCTTTGAATGTACTTGAGAAGTCAATAGTCTGAATCTGAGATTTCCCACGGCTCTTGGAGCACCTGAGAGCACACTAGCGTCCTGCACGACTCTCTGCAGTACTTGCTCCTTCCTGATGCTTTTGCAAGTGTACAGCTCCAAACGTGGGCTGAGTGTTCAGTAGTCATTTGTGTTGAGTTCTTCAGTTTCACGGAGACTAAAATTAGGTTTTCTCTGTCACTCTTGTGATGTCGTCTGACCTTGACCTGCATTTCAAATTGCTGAGAAGTTAGCAAGCTGACTTTTACACTAGCCGCATCAGAAATAATTGAATAAAAATAGAGTTATTGAGGTTGAGATTTTTTTCGTTTATTAGAAAAGTACTATGTCTTGTTCATAACAAGGCCAAACGTTTATATAATGTTCATTTAAAATATATCAAAAGGAAACAAAATAATAAAACCCACAGAAAACCCAAAAACATCTTGCTTACTAAAACATCTCTTGATTTATAAATATCATAGTTTAGTTTGTACAATATCAGTAACTGTGGAAAGTTCCCAATCATCTCATTCCCAAGTGCTTGACTGACTTATAACTTACCAACAATTTTCTTATTTCAGAGAATTCCAAAAACATTTTACCTAGGACTAAACTGGAATAAAACTTCATGGTTGATAGCTTTTATCACTTAAATGGGTATTGATTTGGATAACTCATAATCTTGAGCGTATCTTTAGATTTACTTTTTATCCTGAATTTATTTTTGTTAGTAAGATTTAGAAATTCCGATTTATTTTGTGCTTTATATGACATAGAAAAAAACACATTGTCTTTCCTGTACAAAGTCCACTCTTCAAAATAGACTCCAGAAGAAAACATAGAGGCTTATAACTTAGGTTCAACATAGGCACAATCCTAAATATTATTCAGATGAGTCTCATCTAAATAATTGCTCACCTAATATGATAATCACCTGTTAAGAAGCAGTCTCTTAAATGTCACTGTTGGAATCTAAACAATAGATACACAGGTGTTCACTGTAAACTTGTTTCAATTTTTCTGTATTTTTGAAAATGTTCATAATACCATCTTGGGGTGAGGGGAACTCTTTTTGACATGGCAAGTATCCTAAATATTTACTCTGAAAGAGGTCTTATATGCTCTATCAAGTTTATATTTTACACATCCCTAATTCGGCTCATTCTGGACTATTCCAGGACTGATTGCCCTACTAAGGCATGCTTATTTTTTTCTTTATGTGTATAAGAAGGATTCAAAGGGACCATTTGTCCGTTTTAATATTGTGAGCAGTACTGATATGTTTTATTGAGAAAAAGCTTACTACCATAGGTTACAGAGATGTTTTTTCTGAGGTAAGATTCTTTCTGGTTTGCAAGCTTTTGTAAGGAGGCACCAGGACCCATCTCTGTACCCCTGGTCATGAAGCCCTTATTTAGACCCACACTGGGCTGAAATAGGAACTTCCGTACAAATGTATCTCTCCTGTGCTCTTTCCGCTTTAACAGAAGGGTGAGAATTGACTGGTTGAGGCCAAATATTTCCCCCAGGCCAGAGTTACAAACTAGCATTTCACCAAAAATATCTCACTGGATTTGTTTTTAATGTTGATGATCTGAAAAATCATCTTCTTGGATTGTTTGTTTGTTTGTTTGTTTTTTAGAGATAAGGTCTCACTCTGTCAGCCAGGCTCGAGTGCTGGAGTTCAGTGGCACAATCACAACTCGCTACAGCCTCGATTTCCCAGGTACAAGTGTTCCTCCCACTCCGGCTTCCCAAGTAGCTAGGACCCCAGGCATGCACCACCATGCCTGGCTAACTTGTCTCTTTTTTGTAGAGATGGGATCTAGCCATGTTTCCCAGGCTGGTCTCCAACTCCTGGGCTCAAGATACCTGTCCGCCTTCGCTTCCCAAAGTGCTGGGATTATAGGCATGAGCTTCATACCTGATCACCTTCTTCTTAATTATATACATTTTTTTCTTAAATGTATATAATTAAAATGTTATTTTTTATTTCTATAAATATTTTCTATTCCTCCTTTTCTTGTTGCCCTGATACTTTAAATAAATGTAAGCCCAGTCAAATTTTTTTATTACCCTTGAGTTTCAGTTTTTGGTTCATTCAGCTCTAAGTTCTCTTTGGGCATGAATCGTGTTCACCAATGACTACTAGCAGGCAGCTGGCATAGCCTGGGGGCACGTAGGAGATGCTAAACATGCATTTGTGGGTAGAAGGAAGGAGGGAAGGAAGGGAAGGAAGAGGGAAGGAGGGAAGGAAGGAAGGAGGAGGTGATGGAAGGAAGGAGGGAGGGAGGAGGGAAGAGAAGGGAAGGAGGGAGGGAGGAGTGATGGAGTGGAATGTGAATGATGGATGGATGGTAATGGAATGGAATGATGATGGATGGATGTGGGAATGAATGGAATGGAATGGAATGGAATGGAATGGAATGGAATGGAATGGAATGGAATGGAACGGAATGGAATGGAAATGGAATGGAATGGAATGGAATGGAATGGAATGGAATGGAGAATGGAATGGAATGGAATGGAATGGAATGGAATAATGGAATGGAATGGAATGGAATGGAATGGAAGGAATAATGGAATGGAATGGAATGGAATGGAATGGAATGGAATGGAATGGAATGGAATGGAATGGAATGGAATGGATGGAATGGAATGGAATGGAATGGAATGGAATGGAATGGAGAATGGAATGGAATGGAATGGAATGGAATGGAATGGAATGGAATGGAATGGAATGGAATGGAATGAGGGAGGAAGGAAGGAAGGAAGGAAGGAAGGAGGGAAGGAGGGAGGGAAGGAAGGGAAGGGAAGGGAAGAAGGAGGGAAGGAGGGAGGGAAGGAAGGGAAGGGAAGGAAGGAAGGAGGGAAGGTGAGTGATAGGGAGGAAGTAAAGAAGGAAGGGAGGCTGGTTGGTTTGATTAGCTGTTGAACAAAATTCCATGTAGAAAGTAGCTTCCTAGTCTGTATCTTTTAGCTGTGTTTATTTCGAAGCATTGTGTGTTTTTGTTAGGGTCACTTATAGAATATTTAGAAGAATAATTGCTGCCTCATGCATTTCACCATCCAGTTCCTGGTGAGACTTAAAAACCCATAGTTATAATTTTGTTTCTTTGACCAAAGTTTGTTTTATTTTCAAATATAAGTTCAATCCCTTAAGACTCATTTATAGCGTATATATCAAACAAAAACAAGTCAAATTTGACTCAGAATTTTGCTATAAATTATTTTACTGAATATCATCTGACCAATGAAATAACAATTATGTGTTCTGAAATTACTTCTACATTTTTAAAGTGGTAAGTTTAACAACAAAAAAAAAATCTCTAATATAAAAATGGCTTATTCTCTAAAATTTAGAGGTAAGCTAAAGTTTTCACCAAGAGTCCATTATTTATCACTTTCCAAACTTGGAAAAGTCACTTAACTCCACTGAATCAGTAGAAATAAAATTAGTGGTAACATTGAAAGCAAAAACCAGAACCAGTCCTATTGCCTTATTAATAATAGCCTAATTGTGTAAATGACTGTTACAAATTTCTTACCTGGTCCTGAGAGATAGCTAGTATGTGACACCTTAAGTTTTATATATTCTGTTACAAAACAAAAACAACAACAATAAGCTGTTTTCTTTTGCTGTTACTGAAACATCCGGATTTCTATTGTAGCCCCTAGCACATTGTTACCTTTGGTTGGATGGACTGAAAAGTGTTGTGATTTTTCTCCTATGTAGAATATTCAGAGGAAAAGTGCAGGGCAGTGCACAATGCATACAAACACTGACAGGATCACTTTTCCTTAAGCCGAACTATACTCTAGGCCTTCTCTCTCTCTAGTTACCACAGTTGAACCCACTCAGCCCCTACTTACAGCCTCAGTCCCACCCCAGGCTCACAGGCCAATTTTGTCCCTAGAATTAGGAATTGAAAGATCTAGGGTAAGCCAGGCACAATGGAGACAAGATTTAGAGATAAGCAAAACTGACTTGGACTCACATGTCTGTCATATATTACCTCTGTGGTTTTAGCCAAGTTCCTTAACCTCTCTGAGTCTCAGATTTCTCATCTATAAAGTGGTGATAATAATGTCTGCTCGTGAGTTGGAAGATTAAGTGACATTATGTAGATCTTATACCTGACACCAATTGCTTTTCCTGTGAAAGTTCAAAACTTCCCTTATGATTTAATTCTTCAAGGAAGGGGACCTGACCTTTTCCATTCCTGTATTTACTTATATTCTAGGCATGTACTGGTTGACCTATAGATTTTGCAATTAAGAGGGACCTCAATTTTGACCTCAGATCTGCTACTCATTGGCTGTATGATCATAGGGGCAAGTTACTTCAACTTCGTAAACCTTCATTTCCTCAGTGGTGATACAGAATAAAAATAACATAAAGCACATAGATAAATTATTATGAGGATAATATAATATATATTATAGCCTAAAATTCTGTGCAGAGTCTTCAGAATGCTTTCATGTAAGTTACCCTATTCAGTCCTCTCAAAAGCTCTTTGCAATGGCTCTCTCTCAAATGAGAACCAAATGGATAAGACATTATAACTCAGCAAGGTCAATAAACACCACAGAATAAACACCAAATAAGTGGATGATATCATCATAGTAAAATGAGGAATTAGAAAAGTTACCCTGACATTATGGTGATGTTTGGTTCACAAACTCATTCAGTGCACAGCAAGTGTCCAAGTAAGGAAGGGGTCTGAGGATGACAGGTACTCAGGAATGGGAAAGTTTATGACTGTTGGCTCCAACAAATGGATAACCAGATTTAACAAGATATTGAACAGTCATAGAAAAAAATCCACAGCACCAAAATTTAGCACGTGAGATTTTTATTTAGGGATTCTTGGTATTGGGGGTCTTTTTTTTTTTCTCTCAAGGGAGTGATTTTGTTTCTCGGCCTAGCAATTTCATCACTGCTTTTGCTTATTTGTAAGCATAATTCTAAAAAGTCAGAAGAAGCCATTTCTTTCCTTATTTGGTGCGTGGTCAACAATAAGGGTAGCATGAATTGGAGTCAGTGTTGCAAATGGTTTCCCAATTAAACAACCTGTCTCTAGGATCCCATAAGTTTTCAAAAAACAAATAGAAATATTTCTGTATTTAGGAGAAGCTTACGGTTTTGAACAATCGAGAAATTCCATCACCTAGTTTTAGTAAAATTTCTTGCCACCTAATTTTTTTAGATCTTGTAAACAAAGTTCATAGAGTGTTTTAATGCTGCAAATAAAACATTAACATTTCTTCATATGATTAACCTTCAAAATATAACAGCTAATATTTTATTCTTACACACATGCGATATATAGATTTCAAATAGAGAAAAGTGTTATCTATCAAAACTGAAGACTGATATTGTTTTTGAAACTGATAAAATGGTATGTCTACTTACCATGCTCATGAAGTAACCAACTGGCAATTTTTAGAACTTGAAAATGTTTCTAACAGTATAAAAATAGTTTTCCTACCTCTCCCAAAAGCTTACAAACATCAGTATGTGCCTAAAATTTTGTGCAGTTTTCAGAATGTTTTTATATAAATTACTTTATTCAGCCCTCTCAAAAACTCTTTGCAGTGGCTCTCAAATGAGAACCAAATGGGTAAGACACTGAAACTCAGCAAGGTCAGGCAACGATTTTCAAGGTCACATGGCAAGTTCGTGGCATAACTGTAACTCTAATCTCTAATCCCCTATGCAAGTGCTGCCCTGAAGATTTGCCCAATGGTGTTTTGATTAAAAAGTTAATCAATTGATCAAATAGGAAAAAGAAACTAAATAAGCCCTACCTGAATCACCTGTTGTGAATTTTCTGCCCCTATTTAGGCACATATAAGAATATAATGTAAGTGGTCCATCTTGTTTTTAAGATGCCCTGAAAGTATTGGTTTGTCGATTTATTAAACCAACATAATTGTGGTGTTTATGTCTCTAGACTGTTTGCTAAGCACTGAGCACTCAGATGAAAAGCAGACGTAATCCATGTTCTTACAGTGTTTAGATCTATCAGGGGAGCCAGACACTGAATAAGTCTTTACTAATGTGATGACACTGACAAAGAGGAAGTGCAGAGTGCAGTGGAGACATCACCTGGTGTGAGGAGGCAGGGAAGACTTCCGGAGGAAGTGAATTTCAAGATGTAATCCTATATCCACCACTCTTTCACTCACCAGTCAATAGCTAAGTAGGATTTTTATTTAAGACTGTATTCATGAATAGAATATTAAATAGAAAGAATTTTTATGACCTTTAAAATTTTCATATGCAGAGAATTGAACAAGACAATTAGAGACACCAGAAGACTTTTACACACTTGTTAGAAAATTGTGTTAAATTCTTTATTTCAAGTGATTAGTCTACATTGATTTCAAGATTTTTAAAGAATTTGAGTCTAGAAATATTTTTTGAATAGTTAGAAAAATATCTTAGGAACTTGTCAATCATTTAGTAGATACTCAATAAACATAAAATTTATTTTCTTTTCCTTCTATTTCTTCCTCCGTGATATCTTTCCTTCAACCCCATTTATCCAAGTATTCAGAAGGAGCTTTGTTAGTTTAGTGAATAGAAAAGCTTGATTTAGTTATTTTCCAAATTGCTAAAAAAATTCCTTAACATAATGTAGATGGAAACCTTAAGTGTCTAGTAAAACATTTTCATTCACAATCCGTAGTTGTATTGATTTTTTATCATTATATTTAAGCATGCCTCTTATTGATTGTTTTAGTCTATATCCTGATTTTAGCTCTTTAATTATAATTTGTGTCTGTTTGTGTCTTGGGTCATATATGAGTAATGAATGCAATTGTAGACGCTTAAAGCACAGAGCATGCTTTCCCAGTGTTCTTCAGACCAGGAGGTTCCTTCAATTATGTTAATGTTTTACTGTTGCCAAATCTTAAAATAATTGTCTCCCATTTCAGAACATGGATTAATTGACTTTTCATTCAAGTAGGCTCATATAAGGTTCAGAATGAATATTTGAAAGCAATTCAAAGAAAATTCTAGTATTATTTTGCAACACTTCATTTGGAGAAATAACTTACAGTTGATTATGATAAGTAATGTAATAAAAAATGTGTTTTACATTTACTTGTACTGAATGGACTTTAGTTTTAAGGAGTACACAAGTCCCGTTGTCAAACTGCCTTTTGTCACACTCTTTTGCAATCTATCACTCTGAAGATAGAATTACGACGACACCCTCATCAGAAGTAGATGGTAAATAACAGTCTGTTATTTGCTTCCACGTTAACTTCTGCTGGCTTTGAGTCTGTAACCAGAGACTATTTCAAAATACAGCACTATCCTGAAACCCACTATCTGCCTGCTCTGGTTTCCTGAAGCAATGTCTTTCAACCTAACGCAACCCCACTGATATAACTGTTTATTTCTCTGAAGTTCAGTTCAACCCTCTTCCCTCCGTATGCCTGTTAACTAGAGACTTGATGTGCAAGTAATTGAATGCCTGTGTGGATTATGTTTAAATTATCCCACTCTCAAATTTGAGAGTTTCATTTTTATTCATAGTAGCTGTCTCCTATAAAGGAAATTCTGAGTTTCTGTGTCAGACACCGAAACCCAAATTTGCCATTTGTAACATCTGGAATCTTGGAACCAAAATCCCAGAAATATTCAAGAGACAAAAGAGATGCCTTATTTAGAGCTCTGCAGAACATAAGAGCTAAGTTATTGGCAAGAGATGGGCACTTTGCTGATACTTTAGGGGGGTTAGGACTTACATGGATAACAATTGGATGGGAGCAATGTTTAGATTTCCTAATCCGGTTTCCCTGGGACATATAAAATTAGTTTGCACAACTTGTAAACAATAAATTGTCCCAGGGATGGAACATCTCTCCTTGCTCTTCAATCGTGCTTTTACTAAAATTCATCTGGAAAAATAAACACTTAATAAATGACAGTAATTAGAATGTTCAAAAGATGTCTTCTTTGTTCTTTTCTACTCTTTGATACCCATGAAGTAAAAATTATAAACAGCTTATTGTAATATAAATGCTAGTAAAGATTCATCCTAAAAAATCATTGTATTTAATTTCTTATTTTTTCCAAATGTCTAAATTCTCATGTCTGTGAAATATTAGCCAGTTCTTAAAAACAATATGGATACTTATATTTGAAATCAAGGCTTAATTTTGCTCACAATTAATCTCAGAAATAAGTAGCTTATTTCTATGACCTTACTGAGGCCTGGTAACCTAAGCGGGATTATGTGTAACTGTGTGGAAGAAATGAAAAGGAGGCGGTAAGTAATTATTTAAGAAAAAGTAACATTAATGTTGGCAGACACTTCTTGTGTCTGTAACTGATTTCGCACTGGGAAAATGAAGCAGAGTTTCGATTTTCCTTTTCATAATTTCGCATTTACAGTTCCATTGTTTTTATCTTGCTTAACTGTTCTAGGTGTCTGCCTTTACGAAGCAGGGGGGAAAGAAGGAAATGTTTTTGACAATAATGAAAACGACAAGATTGGTTCTCCTTCCTTGTACATTTTTAGAAATAGTTGAACATTCCCTAGCAGATTCATTCTAGATTATTCGTATGTCCTTATAGTTTATCAATTAGATATCTATTAATTGAATATCCTTTAAAAATGTAAATTGGTAAGCAAAGGCAGTTAATTATTTGTGAAAATGTGTGCTGCTGGCTGTAGCCTCAATAGAAAGATGACGTTTTTCTTGCTATCAGTAAAATTGGGATAACAATGAAAATATTTTTCTGCTTCCAAAGTCATATACATAGACTGTAGCTTTTATTACAAATCAGTGACACTGTTTCACCTACAAAATTTTAAACACCACTGGACAAAATGAGAGCTTTGTGTTGCCTGGAGGGTAAAAAAAGTCCATCTTTGCCAGCAACATCCCTTCCACTCTTAGGCTTGTCTTCGTGGCCTCCCTCCCCCTCCCTTTCAAGCCACCCCACCCCACCAGCTCTTTACACAGATTCCTCCCCTCTTCACACAGATCGCCAGTTATCTTACACTGTCTGGCTTTAGTCTCAGATGAAGACATTCTACTAAGCAGCAAGTCGTTCAGCTCAGTGCTAACTCTGCCAGGAATGTGTGCATTTCCTAAGAGCTGCCCAAAATGGAAATTAAATAGTTTGAAAGAATTAAATGATAATGGTAGCATTTCAGGCACCAGAAGGGCAGATTGGCATCAGTATAAGCACCTTTTCAGTCCTTCTTTGAGAACACCAGGAAAGTGGCTACGTGTTTTGCCCATGCGAAATTTGAATCGCTATACAAAAGCAAAAAGACAGTTTGTGAAGTATTACAGTATTGCAAGTTGATTCAGAGAGAATGTGTTGTGTTTATTTTTGAACTCTGTGCTCCTCCAAGGTTGCTGCCGTTCAGGGCAGTTCTCACTCACCCACTTTCTTTGAGTTCATGTGTCTGATAAGGAAGAGGTGAAACTGTAAAAATGTTTCCTATTACTCATCTCCAAAGCTGATATGAAACCTGTAGCATTCTTAAGAACCCCTGGTGTGCTGGATGCTGTTGTGAAAATAAGCATAATGTTTAATGTCTTGAGCTTTTACTGAAATTATATGAATATGCAAGACTCCCTTGGTGTACAAGAGACAGATAGAGCTTTAGAGGTCTCAAAATTTGCAGATATGGTGATGTTCACTGAGCTCAACTATTGGTCAATTTTCTCCGGTTCAGAGAGGGTTAAATTCTCTCTTGGACACTTGAAGCCTCTCTAATCTTATCCTGGAGAAGTGGTGCTCTCCCTTGGTTTACAGTTGAGGTTACCCGCGGGGCAGTGTTTGGACACGGACTGATGAAATTATGCTGCATTGTTAACATTGAATACCACTCAGTGGTGAGGACCGATGACGGCACTAGGGTCCTTTGACTCCATGGGTACAATATCTTGAAATAGATGCTTTCCCAAAATGTCCTGGACTCATAAAACATGTGAAGGATTCTATTTGGCTTTTCATCATTTATTTAATTTGAAAGAAAGTTGTTTTAACGGATTTATCAGAGTTAAGAAATGTTTCTAGGGAATAGAAAATGGACAAGATAATTGATCTTTGTTGTCAAAGTCATGCATTGTAATTCACTCTCTAAGGTGACGCAGCAACTCCTTGAGGGAAAAGCTGCCAAAAGCTCTGAAAGTGATCTGCCTGTTTTTCTCACACTGACTTGTAGAGAGGCACTGGTATTTTCAAGACGACTAAATCCTGTTTACATCCTGTGGAAGGTTGACTAAGAATGATATCCATCTCTTTTTAAGAGAAGTTGAAATAAGGAAAATTATAGTTGGCAGTTAGCTGTGTGAAATTTAGTAATCTTTTTCAGACGACCCAGTCATAGGCATGTATTTACTTTTTAAAAAGTTTTAATAAAGCCCTCTGGGTTTACAGTTTTTAAAGTTCACACTGATACAAAGGTTTACCCACTTCTATTACACCTTTCATTGTGTGTGCATGCATGTGTGCATGCATGTGTGTGTGTGTTGTGCTTTTCAGGAGTGGCATGTGACTATGCTCTTTAATCAGGGCTATATTTAAAAACAAATTTTCTAGGGAGTGTTTCTCACATTAATTATGAGATAAGGCCTGAGTGAAGCAAGCTCTGTTGCAAAGGCCAAGTGTCATGCAGAAGGAAGTCCTGGCCATCCCTTCCAGCCCTGCCTCAGCCAGCCTGCCACCTCTCTGTCAGCGCATACTACTGCACAAAGGAAATGTCCTCACTCAGCTACAAGTGCCTCCTGCTCCTGCTCCCTGCGGGGCCTCAGGGCCCCAGGGCCCAGCACCAGCTCTGACTTCTCGTGGTTCCTGTGGATCTTGGCATCGTCCTTACAAATGGCTTTTGTTTGGGATCCTCTGGGAGCCACGGTGCCAGGACCGTCTACAGGAGCCAAATCAAGATTGCGTTTCTCAAAGTCCTACAGGTATTGCTCTTTTCCTTTTGTAGCTAGGAAGAACTGCTTAACTGCCTTAGGCCCCTTGCAAATAAGCCTTTGCCCTATGTTGACCTTCTAACTCCTAATGCTGGTTAATTTGACAATATATGAAATAAGAGCCAAGAAGATGATGCAGAAGTTGAAGAAAGTTGACTAACTTTAAAAGCTAATTCTGAGAGTTAAATGGCAAACTTAACAAAGCATTCATATTACTGCCACCTGAAAAACAGTGTATTAACTTGTCTAATGGCTTAATATAGTCAACCTAAATGTTAGGGAAGGGTTCTTGTTTGACTAACCAACAACAAGAACACTACAGTATTCTTTATAAGTGTTTCAGGGCACATCCACATGAAAAAATTGAAACTAATGCTGTTTCAGGTAGTAATTCAGTGTTAATCTTGCCCAGCAGAATTAAATGCCATGAATTCAAACTAAATATTTTAATAATCTTTTGTTTCTGGAAATAATATTAAAAATCTTGACCTCATGACTTCACTAAACTGTCAATGACTGTTTTACAAGAAAATCAGCTTATTTTAACCAAATAACTGGAAAAAAAGAAGACACTTTAAAAAATCTTGGATTTCCTTCTCATTTGAGTATTCTAGGTATTAATAAAGAGAAGATTGATTATTCTTTATTATTGTTCATAAATAAAAGCTTTTTTTGTTTTTTATTGTTTAAAATTTATAGCACTGAAAGGTATCTATTTAATCAATAGTAAATAGAAGTGACATTGTTTGCAAAAAAGATATAAGGTCTTTCTTATTTAGACCAAATGTAGCACATCTGGAAGCTGCCAGGCCTATGTAGAAATGTACATTAACACAGGATTAAAATGTGTTCTGATTTTCCTGCATAGAAAATATTCAAAATTTGAATTAAAATGGTTTATAAGGATTATTTGCTTTAGACAGTAAAGAAGACAATGTCCTTGGAACTTTTAGGGAACTATAAAATCAGAGAAATCAAATTAAAAAATTTGTTATAACAATGCAAAAGCAAACTTTGGCAAGAGATAAATATAATTTTTATTTGAAAAGAAATTAACGATTTATTACGTTAGTTTGTAACAGCTATAAAATTTGGTTGAAAATTTGAATTATATGCCTACTATGTGCTTTGCATTCTGTCGAATGTGATTCTCATGTTTATTATATGCTAAATTGTACATTCAGAACTTAACATCAATTATTTGCTAACTTTACTGTGCATATTTCCAATATATGGTGGCTTCTAGGCTCTCTTCATCACTGAGATCTGATCACAAGCTCTTTAATATCATAAATCTCCAACTGCTGAATAAAGTAAAAGCAGTAGCTTGATGGACTAAAGAATTTGAGAAATCTCACGAAATGCAAAGTTTAAGCTCTACTCTCAGTTTGGCAAAGATATTTTTATCTGAGGTGTTATGGTATGATAAAAATTTAAAGCTATATGATAAATATATGTTTTCAAGGTTCCTTTGGTCAAGTTCTGGCCCTTTCCAAAATATAAGCATTAGCAGCTAAGGATAACTTTTTCATGTATTTGAATACCTCACATCTGTAATTTTAACAAACTTAATTTGTAACAAGTTTAAGAGGTAAGGATGACATCTCAAATATCCATCATGAGCCCGTTTCCTTTGGAAGCTTCAGAGACTTAGTCCTTCCTTTATTTCCTCTTAATTTGAATATATAATTTCCCACATAATAATTAATTTTTTATATGTGCTGTTTTCACTGTTTGGAGGTTCTAGTTTATCTTTCCAGTTGCACTGCAAACTCTTTGAGGTTTGAAGCTTCTTTATATACAGCAAGAATGCCAGTAATGTCTATTTGATAAAGTATCCTGTTACCCTTTCTTATTTGGCATCACCCCATAATGCTTTATTGGCATAACCAACTTGATATGATCATATCTATCATAAGTTGAATTGAGTGGAAGGGTTAGGGAGGTAGGAAGGCAGTTGGCCACTGGCTCTCGCATTTCTGCAGGTCCCTCACTCATCCAAAGGAGATTATGCATTCAGCCACAACAATCTACTGACAATAATGCAAAAAGGTACTTACTATATAACTTAAAATTTTTATCATACCATAATACCTCAGATGCACCATGTGTCGCTATATATATATATACAGACACATATACACACCACACACAGGCACATGCACGCACAGTTAAATGCTATAATTATCTTCTGAAGAACATAGTTTTATTGCATAGCATTCTTGGAATTAAAGGTGTTAAACTATTTGATGTAAACATGTAAAATATCTCATAATGTCACAGCCTTGTTTTTGCATTTCTTAATTAAAAAAAAATATACAAAATCCTTAAATGGCGAAAGTAACTTAAGCTTATCTTGACCTTTAAGAAGCTTTGGATATGATTCCATTGTTGAAGCAACTGAAAGAACTGGACATTAGACAACATTTCTTCACTGAATTTCTCCCATAATTTTTATGAGCAATATTTTATATCTTGTAAAATCTTCAAATGTGCCTATTGTAGTGTCATTTTTCTTTGACTATCAAATGGATAATAATGCATGATACTGGGGGTACACTTAGCTTTAAGCTGGAATATTTTTATTTGGCATGGCTTTCGCTCCCTGGTAACATTCAGGCTAATGGAAAGCCAAGTCTGTAAGATATGAAATTCAATTAGTGTCTGATTTGTTAAAGTAATAGCAAATCATATACATTTAATGAGTGTTGACTCTTGAGAAATACAATCTTAAACAGTTTACAATGCTCAAAATAGATTTGAAAGTTTTTCAGCTGTGACAGTTTTTTGTCTTATGTGGTTGAAATAGATTTTTATAAAAAAACAAAAATGATTAATATGTAGCTTATTAAGTTTGGTTTGAGGCAGAAAGAGGGATTGAAAGAGAAAAGAAGAGGGAGAGGGAAGGAAAGGCAGGAGAGGGGAGTGGAGCAGGGCCGTGGGGAGAGGAGTGAGGAACAGAAAAAGAGAGAAAGCAGAGGATTACATAATAAGGAAGCTACTTTTTCTCTGTGAACCCAGAAGAGAGTGCCAACCGTGTTTTCAGTAATGGGATCGGTGTTATCATTAGGGCACTGCTTACAAAGATGAGTGCTATTTTTGAGGGCAAGGTGCTGATTTATCTGCCTAGGTTCTGGCACATGTATTTAAAGATTCACCTAATTACGTTAGAGCAACGCGCCCCCAAGTATTATAGAGAAGAAAGAGGAGAGTGATGTGCTCATGTTAAATTTGAGAAAACAATGTGGATAAGTTTATAGTGGTTGTTTAAATATAGTACCTAAAAAAAGATGGGGAAAAACTATCTGGGAAGTAAGGAAAGAATCAAGGAGCAAACATTTGGCAAGCGTGTGGACCCTGACAACTCCAATAAGAGAACACTAGGGAATTTTGTATTTTAAAATACATTGTTGTTTGAAACTACAGTAGTGTTCAAGGAAACTTTAAATAGAAAATTACTCTTCTTGAGATGATTCTGTCTTCCAAAGAGAACAAATCACAAAACATTTCCTGCTTTCTGTCTTCTTAAAAAGGGATGTTAAAAGGAACATTTTACATGATGAGTATAGGGTAGGTACTACGTAAATAGAAGAGAAAGTCACTCAGAGTACATTTGAATGTAGGGCAGAGATTATTCCATAGCATTCCACAGATCAGAAACAGAAAGTGTCTTCTAGTTTTCTTGCCCTTTATAGTAATAGGGGTCAGGGGATAGAAATTCTCAGAAAATCTCCAAATCTCATTTTTGCCAATTGTTTCAACATCTTTTCCTTCCCAGCATTTTAGCAGAGCTACCAAACAGGTGATTAATTAAGTACATATGTGCATGCTTATACCTGATGTAGAAGGTCTAATGAGTAAATTTGTTTGATATGACATAGACAGAACAGTAGAAGGAAGGAGGAATGACAATCACATCAATAAACAAAAGCACAAATGATATCTGGGCTATGAAAAGCTAAAGCAATATTTGCCCAAATAAGAAGATCTAGATATCCCTAAATTATCCCTATATTCTTAGGAAGTAAAGATCAAATATGCAACTTTGATCTGGAAATTGTATAGTAGCAGATATGAGCAGGGATCATAGGAGAGTGTGGTCTCATAGCTACTCTTGACCACTTCCAAAACCTAAGTGGTAGCACATCAGTGATTTCCCAACCAAACTGCACAATTCCCATGAGAAAAAGCTGTCTGGAACCCACATCTTAAAAAGGGAGTGAGCGCCACCTGAATCAATACACTAGGACGTAACTTTCTGCATACCCCAAGAATACCTCCTGTTGTATAGCACTTTTTAGTTTTCAAAGCTTTTCAGATGTAACAGATCTGACAACTGTTGTTTTTAGTGTGCCACAGCTCATCTCACTTAATGCTTTAGGGTAAGTGAAAAGGATGGATGTAATTATTATCAAATAGGAGAAGAACAATTGGAGGTTCAGGGACTAGAGACCACACACATATGTGGTTAGAAAGTCCAAAGTAGGCCCGCGGGGCCGGGTGCGATGGCGGCGGTGGCCGCACGGCAGCTGGGGCTGCGGGCGGCGGGGCTGGGACGGGCCCCTGCCAGCGCCGCTTGGAAGAGCGTCCTCCGGGTCTCCCCGCTCCCAAATGTGACAGTTCTGCAGCAGAAGCATCTGCCACAAAAGCGGAAGATGACTCCTTTCTTCAGTGGGTCCTGCTCCTCATCCCTGTGACTGCCTTTGGCTTGGGGACATGGCAGGTCCAACGTCGGAAGTGGAAGCTGAACCTGATTGCAGAGTGGGAGTCTAGAGTTCTGGCTGAGTCTGTCCCTCTACCAGCAGACCCAATGGAACTGAAAAATATGGAGTATAGGCCAGTGAAAGTCAAGTGGTGCTTTGACCACTCCAAGGAGCTGTATATGATGCCCCGGACCATGGTGGACCCTGCCCGGGAGGCCTGGGAGGCTGGCCGCATCTCCTCCTCAACTCAGAGTGGGGCCTATGTGGTCACTCCCTTCCACTGCACCGACCTGGGAGAGCACAGTCCCTGGAGGACCCATTGGAGGGCAAACCAGAGTTACTCTGAGGAACAAGCATCTGCAGTACATCGTCACCTGGTGTGAACTCTCTGCAGCTACATCATACCTGTGGTTTAAGAAATTCCTACGTGGGACACCTGGTGTGTAACAGATCAGCTGCTAAAGCCCTGTCCCTGAATAATGAAGTAAAAAGACTGCCTTTATGCTGGATCATGTGGTATAAAGTTCTGGCCTTCTACCTTAAAAAAAAGAAAGTCCAAAGTAAGAACAATAGAGCTAGTCTGTATTGGACACTTACTCTGCACCAGGAAGCATTCCCAATCCCATACATGCATTAACTCAAGCATGTCATCCTCCAAAACAGCCTTGGGAAGTGCATCTAGCATTACCTTTATCTTACAAATGAGGAAACCAGGCAGAGCAAGTTTAAGAAACCTGCACTGGTATGAATTCTGGAAGTCTGTGTTAGAACCGGGACTGCTGGTCACTGTCCCACCTCCAGCTTCCTGACCAGATCCTATTAGCACACAAGGAAAAAATTCCGTAATGACAGGTATTATTCTAACAGATGTACTATCTTCTCTACTTAGCTCTGAATCTTTCTCTGAAGACAGAACACCATGTGATTTGTTATAGAATAGGGCTTAGTAATCAGTTAAAATATAAACTTATTAAATAATATCTAAACTGTCCTCTAACCTAATTGATGTTGATTTAAAAGAATGCTAAGCAAAAGCATCAAAATAAAAATATTTTTATATTAAAAAAAAGAAAAAGGAAAATGAATCAGTGATTTTATATTGTCTGCTTCTGCCCCCTCCTGGGTTTTGCTTCATGGGCTTCCATCTGGCTCATTTCATCTGGCCAAAAACATTGGTCATGTGGTTGTATTTTACTGCCAAAATATTACTCCTTGGCCAGCTGTTCAGAGGAGCCAGAAGATTCTCTGAGCTAGAGAGGTCAACTTCATCCTGTGTCATGTCTATTTATTCTACTGGCATAGTCTTGACTATTAAACTAGGCTTCTTAATGATATTTCAAATTGTGAGTAATGTTGGCTAAATTGACAATGAAAAAATAATTAGTGTATAGGCAACATTTATACCTAAGAATAACAATACTGCTAACAACCATTGCATATTGTCGGAAGAGGTAGCATGGTGTAGGAGGAGAACTTTGGCTCTACAGCCAAACAGACCAAGCTCCAGTGCCAACTCTGCTGCTTTCTTGATTGGGCAGTTTTTCCTAACGTCTCTGAGCCATTTCCATATACATAAATAGAAAATAAAAGTATCTACTTCATAAGGCCATTGTGCAGATTAGATGAAAGCATGTACATGAGTGCAGGACTACCTACCACCCCTTTCATAGCATTTTCCAAGTCTTCACTAACATTTCACAAATTTTATAAAGCTGCTTCTGTGAAATACATTTTCAGATAAACTGTCATCATTGGTACCTCTGTTGGTCACAGAATAGTACAGTAGAGCTGCGTTATAAATGGTTACCTTATAAGCAACTTGCACATACAACCCAGACTCTCCTTAGAAAGGTAGTGTGCAGGAATGATTGACTGTTGGCTAGCTCTACAGTCACACTGCTGCTGAGGTTCACATTTTCACATTATCGCTTGTAGCTATGAGACTTTGGAAAAGTTACTTCATGTGCCTCAGTTTCCTTATTTGTAAAATGGGGTGTTATGAGGATTAGCTGTGTTAGCCATATAAAGTGTCTGGCGCATAGACAACACTAAAATAAATTTCAGCTATTATTAATAATAGAATGTAAGCTCCACATGGCAGCAATTTTTTTGTCCTTTTTTCCACCTTTGTATAGCCAATGCCTGGAAGAGTGTCTGGTACATAGTAGGTGCTTGGCGTATATGTATTAAATGAATGAACCTATTAGCAAATGTGTTCCAATTCATGGCAAGTGTAAGGACACTGTGCTTCCTTTTGCCACATTCATGGGAACAGGGGGTTAGAGATGAAGGAACCTGATGGTTCATTTGTTCAAACTCATTTGTCTTACATTGAAGAGCTTGAAGATCCTGAAAGGCCCCAGGGTCATGCAGCTTGATAGTGGCCTGGCCAAAGCTAGAACCCTAGCTCTGTGTGCTTCTGTGAAAATCTTTGTTCCATTGTCCCACCCCCTGACTTCAGTACATATGCCATCTAATTCAATGCCTTCAGTAAGGCAGCAAAAAGAATGAATGATTTGGAGCACACTTCTGGCAGACAGGAGAGAATATAAGAGTCATAATTGGGCAATGACCATGGAAGGACAGGTTTCTGAATAATAGACTTATCCAAGTAAAATTATGCTCAGACATTTTACTAACAAGTCTAAAAATCACTTGCTACAACAGCTACAATAGGATTCTTGTAGGGAAGTACCACTTTGTAAACAACATTTTTGTAGAATGCGTTTTATGCATTTTTTTCAAAATTGAAGGAAAGCCCCATCTCTAACATTCAAAAGAATCTGTTCAATTATCAATGTAGACTAGAAACAGGTAGAGACGGGAAATACAGTTTGAGTGTTTTCTGTCTTATCATGACAGCGCATGGAACAACCACAGGCAGAAAGATTACAAACTCTGCAATAAATATAAAGGTATTGATTTTATAAGGTAGCCTGCAGGCTATGGACCAGCACAGAGCTCTGTCAAATGTGCTGCCAGGAGATGTACAAAAAAATCAAGGTGACTAAAGAAGAAGAGACACTCCCCACTGCCAAGGGTTTAGAATCATGCTGTGGGTATTTCTGATCATCAGTGTGAGAATGGTTTTCACTGTTGTTAAAACCATACCATTTCTGAATGTGTAATAGGTATGAGTGTTTATGCTTAAATAGTAGTTTGTAAAATTTATACTGTTTATTTTCATAATGTTGATTTTATGATTTTCAACAAGTGCATTTTTGTCTTTAAGTCATGAAGTGGTTGAGCCCCCATCAAGTGATTTTAAGAGACGGTACCTTGACTGAGCAGCTGAATCAAGGCCTGTCTGATCTAGGCAGAGCAAATAAGGAATACTTCTCACGAAAGAGGAAGCATTCAATTCCATACACTTTACCTTGGTACTCCTTGTTCTGGAGCCCTCAGCATCTATCATGTTCTTTGCCACAGTCATATACCCACCTTCTATCTTGGCTCTCCCTCCTCCTAACTTCCATTACTTTTTCTACCTTTGAACTATAATTGACAAGCCTTTTTGACTTTGACAAGGGGCTGAAGAGAGGTGTCTGATTTTCCATAAGGCTGGGTTATATAAGTACACAGAGTTGAATCAGAGCAAAAGAAAATTCCATTGGCAAAGGAAGAGTACTATATGGTACTTTAAAACTTGTCCGATTGTATTATTTTATTTATTTATTCTAGAGGCAGGATCTCGCTCTGTCATTAGGGTGGAGTATGGTGGCATCATTATCACTCATTGCAGCCTCAAACTCCTAGGCTCAAGGGATTCTCCAGTCACAGCCTCCTGGGTAGCTAGGACTACAGGCGCACCCTACCATTCCTGGCTTAAAAACAAATTTTTTTTTAGGGTCTGTTTTGCCCAGGTTTGTCTCAAACTCTTGGCCTCAAGTTATCCTCCCACCTCAGCCTCCTAAAGTGCTGGGATTATAGGCATGAGCCATGTTACACGGCTCAAATTATATAATTCATTAGCTGGTAATAGTGTAAATTTGGAAGAAAAAAACTAAAATGATAAAGAGGAAAGATGGATTTGTGAATAGAGTAAATATATATTACTGTAATTATGTTAAGCCAATCAAATGCAAAAGACAGTTCAAAGATAACAAGTATGTGAGTCACATTCCAAAAAAAAAAAAAAAGAAAAGAAAAGAAAGAGAAAGCTTTGAAGTGAAACTTTGAAAAGATAAGTTTTGTGGTGAGCTAAAGAAATAAACTCTATAAAAACAAAACCCTAAAATTATTATAACAATGAATTAAACATTCAAATATGAACAGAACAGAATGTAAAAGATCATTCAGGCGGTAAATGTTCACAACCAGCTCTCCATGGGGGAGGGGGAGGGCACTGTTTGTAGTAACTGCTTATTTCTGTGCAAAAAAATTCTCTCACCCGCCCATTTCAAACTGCAGAGGTCACTAAATGTGGAGTTGGCAAGAGATACATAGTACTATATATGGTGTTTCTATCATATAGATACAATAGACATAAATTGCCCCCAAAACGTAATAATAGTAAAATGTAACCAAATCATTCAGAGGTTATGAGTTTTGAATACTTATTTCCATTGTTTTTAATGTAATTTAATTATAATTAACAACTTTTATGTAATTTAATTTTTAATAACTGTTGGGTGTTAACAACTGACTTATAAATACTCCTAAAAATGTAACAGGATGTAGTGAGGGACAAAATGGATGTGGTCTCTGCTTTCATCAAGTTTACATTCTGGTAGAGGAAGAGAGAAAATTAGTTAACAATAAATAAAATAAATAGAGACTGAGATGAGAAGTTCTGCTTGGGGAAGCCAGGGAAGCCTTTTTAAAGAAACTGATAATTTATTTGCATATAAGTTCAAACATATCCATTCCATACATCTGTGAGTACATTTGTAGTTCTAGCCATGAAACTCAGAATTGCACAACGTCAATGGAACCATATAAATATTGACCTCATTACTGACTTGTTTTCAGTCTCTAGTCTCTTGAGTGAATTTGCCTTTGCTTCTCTGTTATTATAAAAATACAATGAGGGAAAGTAAAACAAGGAGGAAGATGAAAAGATGTAGGGGAAGGAGGAGCAGTTTACAATATACTTTCTATTACATTGTTTCACACTATCTCAAAAATTTTTATACATAGAAAATACTAAAGCAAAGAAAATTGGAATTTAAAAATCAATAGCAGTAGTAATAGCCCTATAGTAGGAACCTTGTTTTGTTTGAAATATCTGTCCGTGACTGCCTACAAAACATAACCATCATAAGCTAAGAGTTATTATGAGATTACTTTTTTATTTTCAAAGAAATAATACAAATTTTAAGTCGAATTAAAAGGAAAGCTAGCCAGATGAAACTTTTCCAACACACGAAGTTTTAGGATAGTGCCCATAAATATTATGCTTCTAATGCTTGTCACTTGATCCATTTTTGGCAATTAACTTGCCTTTAATTGATTTGTGGATTACCCACTGGAAGTTGCTATGGATAAAGGAATGTAGTGGCAGAGTTTGTTTGTATAGGGTAACAAAATAGACTGGCTGGGAGGAGGGGTTTAACTGCAAAATATCTTTGATTTTCAGGAATTTTTCTTTTCACATAATGGCAGTGTTTAGACAAAGAATGGAAAATTAGATGAATCTGATTAATGTTCTCATCCAAATGGAAGATTTATGTCCTGTTTAAGAATCACATTAATTTGATGACGTAAGTACATTCTCTAGTGAAAGAGTGGCCACTTGAGTAGAGGAAAAAAACAAGCAAAAAAACTCCTTCTGCCATCTTCAGGTTGTACCTGATGAAAAGCTTTTATTTGTGGGTTCTATGAAGTATCACTGCCCTGATCTCAGATGAACTAAAAGATGAAAACATTTCATTACTCAAATAATTGTTTATCTCACATCTTAACTGGTTCTAGAAAAGGACTATATATTTTCCATCCTAACTTTCCTCAGTTTCTTTTTATAAAGTTCAAAATGCCCTGAGTAGAGGTGTTCAGGAGGTTCTCAGTGGCACTGCCACGCACTGGTGGGGACGTTTTTGTTCTCTGTCCTCCCGTGTAGAAGATGACAAGGATGGCTTTGTACAACTTCTGTTGTATGCGCTGCTTTTCAACCCGTTGGATGAGATACTCAGGGACAAGGAATATCAGGTTTTTTCCTGAAAGCAAATCCATATAAACTGAAACAACATAAACCTTAGGGAGGTCTGACACACCAAAATGCCAAGAAAGGAAAGAAGAAATTATTATCAGTAGGGGAAACAAATTATCCTGTATTTTGGAGTGAATTTAAAAGGCTTATTGTTTGTTTTAACACTATACGACTTAAAAAAAAAAAAAAAGTCTTGCAGTCTTGCCTTCCTCATGTTGGTTGGAATGGAAAGGATTCTCTTTCTTTGCTGTTTATATATAACCCTTAGCACTCTACAAGGATCTAATTGGTATAAAATAATGGGTGTGAATGTGCCACTAAGTGAGAAAAAATGCTTAGCCATTTTTACTCATGTAACCAACATCTAGATCAAAATCAAAATATTACCAGCTCCCAAGGGCACCCATTTATGCTTCTTTCCAGTCACTATACACCCAAAGATAACCACTAACTGACTTCCAATAGCATAGATTTGACTACTTTTAAATTTTATATGAATGAAATTGTACAATGTAAACTCTTATTTTATTTCAGTCAATATTGTGTTTATGGGATTCATTCATATTGTTTTGTGCATTCTTCATTCTCATTGTGTTAATATTGCACCAAGTGGATATGCTACAATTTATTTACTCATTCTATTGTTGATGGATAGTTATGTATTCCAGTTTTAGGCCATTATGAATTAGAGCTGTAATGAACATTACTGGATATATCACTTGGTAAACAAATGTACATGTAGTGTTGCAGGGTTTTGTGCATACATGTGGGTTTGGGTATATCCCAAGGGGTAGGATTTCTGGGTCGAAGGTTGTGCCTTTAACTTTAGATATTGCCAAATGTGTTTCCAAACTGCTTGCCACATTTATGTCGCCACCAAAGTGATGTTTCAGTTCTCTACATTTTTACCAAAGTATAGGTCATCCATTTTCAATGATGGCATCTTAATAAATGTTTGCCTAGTAATAGCGATGTCATCATGCCTTTTATGTATGCGGTTGGGTCTTTTAATCTTTAGGACCTGTTTTTCCAGGAATAGTGTGGGTAACAGTGAGCCATTCACACTCTGTCTGTTTCTCCTCTTGATGAATACTATGTAACTGTGAAATAAGTGACTAAAATAAGAAACAATCTGATATGCAGAAATAGAGTTTTCCCTGTTTGGTCCATATGCAGCTTAAATATGTGATGTTATTCTACATTTTATCCAGATTCATTTTTCAAACGAATAGTAATCATTGTTAGCAAAAACCAATAAATAATCTTTTATTCTGTTTGAAAATTTCCATCTCCTACTTTGAGTTCTTGCTATATATCCTGTGCTCACTTTAAATCAGGTTTTCCTTCCCATATATTATTTCTTGGAAAATATGTTTTGGACTTTTCCTAAACCACCTTAACCTGTTGAAAAAACATTAGTAAATGCATAGCCAATGTAAGGCATGCTAAAATAAATGTGTATTGCTTTTTCAAGATTTTATTTACCCGTGCATTTAAAGAAGTTTTTTTTCCTTCATTTTCTTTCTTTTTTGTCATTATAGTCATTATGTCTTTTTAATGTTAAGATTCTGGCGATGTATGTATTCCTAATTTTTTATGTCACCTCCTCCGAAGCTCACCGTAACAGATTGATGATATCAATCCGGCTTCTGGCATGTCAAGTTAGTTGACCTGGTTCAGTTTGCACCATGTCAAAATGTGATCATTCATTATTAGATGATGTCCAGAAAAAATAGTGTGTGCGATAACTGTGGGTCCCATTTCTTAAAGCTTTCAAAATCCAATCTTAAGGCTCTCTGCTTTGTGGCATATTAGGGAACATAAATAAACATTAGGGCAATATCAAATGTATTCTAAGGGTTTCATGATGTAAAACATCACTTTATTACCAGACAGATACTTCACATCGTGAAATTTGAGAAAGTATACGAGGTGGGACACAGTGGTTTACCATGTAATCCTAGCACTTCGGGAGACTGAGGTGGGAGGATCGCCTGAGTCCAAGAGTTTGAGACCAGCCTGTGCTACAGAGTGAGACCCCCATTTCTACAAAATTTAAACAATTAGTAGGGTATGTTGGTACTTTCCTGTAGTCTCAGCTACTCTGGAGGCTGAGGAAGGATTGCTTGAGCCTGGGAGGTCAAGGCTGCAGTGAATGTGATCACAGGGCTGCACTCCAACCTGGGCAACACAGTGAGACCTCATCTCTGAAAAAAAGAAAAAGTATGTAATTTTTACATAAGAGTCACTTGATTCAGAAACTGGGAAAGGTGTTAAGGATGTATTATATTGTCTTTCAAAGTTTAGTATCTATCTTAGTGGCCTCTGAAAGTTGTTACTATATTTGAGTTTTGCCTTTAGATTTTTTCAGAAATAAGGATTTCTAAAAAATATAATCCTCAAACCCAGTGTTCTTCAGTACCCAAATAATTTCTCACTAAATGGAATTATATAGTAATTCCTGCTAAATGTCATGTTAATTCTCTCAGATTACTAAAATGTTGTTTTTCAATACATACCAAATAGCAGCTTAGAACAGCTAACTTTTTTGTCAGTGATAAATGTGACATGGTAAATTAAAATCCAGAGCATTTATTTTAACCAGTATTTTTAACCTATCAAATATTTTAGCAAAACTACTAAAGAAAAACAGAATGGTTCATCTTTCCTTCAACTGCCTATTGTTCTGTCCACTACAAGGCACAATAGCAAGATACGAAAGCAAAAGGGGTACCCCTTTATAAAATCATCAGATCTTGTGAGACTTATTTACTATCATGAGAACAGTACGGGGGACACCACCCCCATGATTAACTTCTCTCCCAGCGGGTCCCTCCCACAACATGAGGAACTGGGGGAGCTACAGTTCAAGATGAGATTTGGGTGAGGACACAGCCAAACCATATCACTAATGCACTAACAGAAGACCTACACACAAATAATTTTTATAAGTGTTCAACATAAATATCTATAGTTTTTGATTGTTTATCTTAAGGAGACAGTATTGAGAGAAAAGATGGGCACGAAAGAAACAGAATGTAAGCTATTTTTTTTCCCCGAGAAACTCCTAATGAACACCTGCTTTTGCATTAAAAGGTTAATGACTCTTAGTTTTTCAAAAATAATTTAAACCACTGAATAAGTGCTCTGAGGCAACTAAGTAAGAATTTTATTTTATTTTATTTTATTTATTTAGAGACAGAGTCTCACTCTGTTGCAATGGCACATCCTCAGCTCAAGGCAACCTTTGCCTCCCAGTTCAAGCGGTTCTCCCACCTCAGCCTCGCGAGTAGCTGGGATTACAGGCACCCACCATCATGCCTGGCTAATTTTTGTATTTTTAGTAGAGACGGGGTTTCCCTATGTTGGCCAGACTGGTCTTGAACTCCTGTCCTCAGGTGATCAGCCCACCTCACCCTCCCTAAGTGCTAGATTTACAGGCGTGAGCTACTGTGCTGGCCTTAAAGTAAGAATTTAAAAGACTGAATTTGAAACCTGGCGCCATCCACCAAGATTACTTTCATTCTCAGAGAAGAATTTGTTACACTTCTAAGAAAGCTGACTATCATCCTATCCCACCTGAGATATCATGAAGCTTGTTCTAAAAATGGAATCATTCAGTGATCATGGGCTGCTTTTCAAGCATTTTTCACTCACCCTTTACCATTATGATGGTAAACTTTGGGGAAAGGGGAAGGCATGAGCCAATACATCTTTTAGTATTTCTTGGTTATACTAAGAACAACTGAGGAACTACTAAGAAATGACTAAATAGATAAAAGTATTTTTATTATAACCCTTATAAAAAACCTCTTCCCCCATAAAACATTTAGTATCTTGTATGAAGGCATAATGTATTTTTAAACATTCAAATCCAATTCCAGATTTCATTTGTGTACTGTGTACTGTGTAATCCACCATGCAAAATGTAATTTCTTGCTTTTAATATAAATTTTCATTATTATCATAAATGAAGTCTCAGGCCACAACATTTTGTTAGGTTGCATTCAAATGGTAATCATAATATGACCTATACCAGTTTTTGCATGGAAGGGCAGCAGCCAGCTGAACTAGATTTCCACTTTTCTCTTGGCTCATTGAACAATATTAGACAAGTTACCTTAACTTCATGGGTCCTCAACCTTCTCATTTGAAATTGAGTGTACGGACTGTATAATTACTCTTTCCTTTTAAGTTTACAGAAATAACATTATAGAGGTATAAGAAAACTATAAATGATCTAAGACATGTGCCTAAATATTTCTTCATACATCAAGTATGCATTCATGAAATCAACACCAAGCTCAGGAAATATCAAAGAATAGCTCAATGTCCCTGTGAACTTATATCCAATTCAGTAATTCATCCAACAAATGTATATTGAATCTGCTAGACTTATGAAGCCTTAAACTTTATACTGTACATTCTGATAGATGTTGTTTAAACCAGCGGTTGGTCAACTTTCAAAAGCAACCCTTTTGCTAACATTGTTCTTCTGGCTGAAAGCTAGTAAGTATAAGCAAGAGGAGAGATGTGTGTATGATCTCACTTCTATTTGGAATCTAAAAAGGTCAAACTCATAGAGGCAGATAATAGAAGAGGGTTACCAGGGGGTGATGGGAACAGGAGGGACTGGGGAAATGGTGGTCAGAGGATATAAAGTTTCAGTTAGACAAGAGGAATAAGTTCAAGAGATCTGTTGTACAACATAGTGACTATCATTAAGAACAATGTATTGTAAACCAAATATCATATGTGGTTACTTATAAGTGGGACCTAAATAATGAGACCACATGGATACATAGAGGGAGGAACAACAGACATAGGAGGCTACCAGAGAGTGGAAGGTGGGAGAAGGGACAGAACCAGGAAAAATAATTAATGGATACTAGGCTTAATACCCCCATGACACAAGTTTACCTATGTAGCAAACCTGTACATATACCCCTAAACTTAAAATAAATAATAACAAAACCAAAAAGAAAAAAAAAGAAAATTTCTAAGAGAGTAGATTTTAAATGTTCTCACCACAAAAAACTATGTCAGTTAATGCATATGTCAATTAGCTTGATTTAGCTCTTCTATAATGTGTACATATTTCAGAACATCGTCTTGCGCACTATAAATATATGCAATGTTTGTCAGTTAAATATTTTTAAATGAATTTTTTGAAAAGAGGAGGGGTGTGAAAGTGAAGACTAGTTTGGACTTTATATTTTACATTCTGGGGTTGCAAGAATGAGACCTCCCTGATGCCTACACGCAAATGGATTAATGTGAAACTGAAGGGCTGTTTTCTTGCCCAGTTGATTCAGCTGGTTTATGTATAATTGTTAGCAATTTAAACTCTGTCACATTCCCCCCAAAAATATGCATATGCTTTAAAAATAGATCTCATCATTTCAACATTTCAATTTATATATGAGAGAAATAAAAAGGACTAGTAAAAATTATATGAAGAAGTAAGTCCAAATATGGTAATTTATGGTTCAAAGGAGAGCCACTAGACCACAAAATATCAACATCAAAGATGAATGCAAGTACTAGGGGAAATGATACAGATCAGAGGCACCATGTGTTGTGCATTCTGGTATTTGTCAGAGATAAGGAATGAAGCTAAAGATTTTTCTTGGATTGGTCTTGGAGTAAAATAAAATGAGAGGTTATGCTAAGTATAAAACTATGTTTACAAAGTTCCTTTCCATTAAGACCTTCAAAGATATGTGAAATCATAGGAAATATGAGAGTTGCTTTTAAGGACCTAATTCAGGTTAGCTAACAAATCATTATCTAAAAAGAGAGTACTTAGAATGCTATGCATTTAAAATGAGTAGTTCATTTCATGATTGAGCAGAAATTCCTGAGTTCAAATCATGGCTCTTCCAATTGCAGCTTGTATGACGTTTATGAAATTCCTTAAATGTGCTCTGTTTCAGGTGCCTGTGCACCTACATCATTAGAGTTATTTGAGTATTAAATGAGATAATACATATATAACCATTAAACTAGCACCTGGCATAGAGTAAGCACTCAGCTTATATTAGCTAGCATTATTCACAAGAATAGGCTATACATTTCTTTCCATCAAAGATAAGTGCAAGTTTGAATAGAAAAACTAATTTATGAAACAAGACTGATTTTATGCTTTTCTATAGTGCCCACGATTCAAAGGAAAAGAAGGAAATAATCACCAACGAACTGACCCTGTAAAATAGATAAGCATTATGCCATGCACGCATACATGCATATATATGTATTTTGGATATATATGGATATAGTATATGTGTGTTTGAATACACATTATATATACATACATACCTTTGCCAAGAAAATCGAATGTCTCATATCTAAAAATCAGTGTTAAGAACTAGCCAAGTGTCATGTACACGATTTGTATTCAACATATATTTACAAAATTTAACTTTGTAAAAATTTCAAATCACTGTTATTGCTTTTCCTACTTGTAAAACAATTACAAAAATCCCTTGGCTTTTGTGGTGTAGACTACTGAGGGACTCTGATGCTTCATGACGGGAAGTAATTTGATCCAAAGTACAACAGAGCTCTCGTGTGGGTTTAAGTTACAGAACTATTGAATGCACACATGCACCACCAAGTATTCAAATCACAATATAGTTGTATTATTCTCTACTCTCCCTTGCAAATGCCATAGCTCTGAACTGATAAACACATTGTACTTGTGTAGAAAATTGCCACCCAGAAGGAAGCTGACTGCTAATCTAGGCCTGTGTTGTCCAACAAGAGAGCTATTAGCCACAGAGCACTCGAACTGTGGCTAATTCAAATCAGATGTGCTGGAAATATAACATGCACAAAGGTTTTCAAATAATAGTGTGAAAAAAAGTGAAAACTTTCTCATTTGTAATTTTCATAATGATTACATGTTTAAATACTAATACTGTGTATAGGGTTAAATAAAACATATTTAAATTAATTTTGGCCCAGCACGGTGGTTCACGCCTGTAATCCCAGCACTTTGGGAGGCTGAGGCAGGCAGATCACAAGGTCAGGAGATCGAGACCATCCTGGCTAACATGGTGAAATCCCGTCTCTACTAAAAATAGAAAAAATTAGCCAGGTGTGGTGGTGGGCACCTATAGTCCCAGCTACTCAGGAGGCTGAGGCAGGAGAATGGCATGAACCTGGGAGGCGGAGCTTGCAGTGAGCTGAGAATGTGCCACTGCACTCCAGCCTGGGAGACAGAGTGAGACTCTGTCTCAAAAATAAATAAATAAATAAAATTAATTTCACTTGGTTATATCTAAGTGTCCATCAACCAATGACTAAATAAAGAAAATATGGTACATACATACAATGGAGTACTATTCAGCCATAAAAAGGAATGAGATCCTGTCATCTGCAACAATTTGGATAGAACTGGAGGTCATTATGTTAAGTGAAATAAGCCACACACAGAAAGACAAACTTTGCGTGTTCTCACTCATTTGTGGGAGGTAAAAATGAAAACAATTGAACTCATGGAGATAGATAGTAGAAAGATGGTTATCAGAACCTGGGAAGGGTAGTGAGTGGCAGGGGTGTGGGAGTGGAGATGGTTAATGGGTACAAAAATATAGTTAGATAGAATAATTAGATCTAGTATTTGATAGCACAAAAGAGTGATTGCAGTCGCAATAATTTATTGCACGTTTTTAAATTACAGAGTATAATTGGATTGTTTGTAACACAAAGGATAAATTCTTGAGGTGATAGATACCTCATTTACCCTGATGCGATTATTATGCATTGTATGCCTTATACCAAAATATCTCATGTACCCCATAAATATACCTACAATGTACCCACAAAAGTAAAAATAAATACATTAATTTCACCTGCTTGTAAAAATAACTTTTCGTAATATGGCTTTTAAAAAATTTAAAATACATGTTGTGGCCATCATTCATGGTTCACATTATATTTCTCCTGAACAGCGTTGATCTAGACAGTAGACGTAACACGAAAACAGCTAAGAAAATTATTAATTCTTGAAAAGTATAAAATTTAAAGTGATAAATGAGATCAAATTTTATAAACAAGTCCACCATAGTTCACTCTGTGCTTGTTTCTAGAAAAAAAAATTGGAATTTTTTGTAGAGTGTGCCAGTCAGTGCAAAAGTACCCATCAAGGGAGAATTAAAACATTAGCAAACAGGTGCTGTTGATGAAAATGAGATTCCAGAGAGGGCGAGAAAACTGCACACATTCCTGTAAAGCAACAGGGATTTAACACATCAATGAGAGTTGCTTTTTAAAAATAGTAATGATAATAAATAAATAAATAAATTTTCTAGGGGAAAAGTAAATGCTAGAGTGATATTAGTGAATTAGGGGATTTGTGAAGATGCATTTGAATGTCAAGAATATAATGTAGTTTTCTTAGTGTTTTTGAATTTACTGACCTTTTGTCAACCTCAAGAGACTGAGGCTAAGACACCAAGGTTTACCATGTGCTTCTATCATTCTCTCAAGGATGCATAGCTCCTCTGAGCTGTAACAGGAATTCAGGTCTGTGTGACTCCTGAGCCCACATGACTGAAAGTGTGCCCATGGAACACTGGTCCCCGCGACTGCTCTGCAAATGATGGTTCTATGCTTAAATCATTTTAAGAAACGTTGCATGTATCATTACCGTCTTGAACATGATTCATTCATTTGCATATTAAAGGTACTGAGAATTGCTAAAAAACTGTTTAACTTTTAAAGATCTTTTTCTCAAACTTCTTTTGCCACAGAACACCTCCTCCCCTGTACATGCATCTATATGTCATTTACCACCTTTTTCATGTTGAAACTAACCTTAGACAGAATGCTATTTGGAAATGCTGAGATGCCTTAAACTGCCTTCTATCATCTCTCATTATTGGTTATGAAGGAAAATGGCTTTGAGAAAATATAAAATATTTCAGGAAAATACATAATTTGATGCTCAGATAACTCACTTTGTGCTAGATCAGAAAAAGCAAAACTAGAATTTAAAAATATACTTGGATGCATGTCTTGGTTATTCTTATATTCGTAGTGTGTGATCCAAAGGGAGTCAAAGAAATCTGTAGCGAGGCTGCTCACAGTCTAGGTCTCTTTTTGCGTAGGACGAAGGTAGGGCTTGGCTTCTAGTTGAAGCTACAGTTCTGTAGGACTTGGGATTTGGAAAAGTAATGACAAGATAAATAAGTTATCACCATCAGAGACCTAAATGGTTGCAAAGTTGGCACTGGTTACATAATGAACAAAAGTTTCATAACATATTTCATAAGATATTTTCATAACATATGTCTTACATTTACTTTTTTTATTTTCTGAGGTTTTTTCTCTAAATTATGCCAAAAATGTCATCAAGGAGCATAAAAACAGACTTTCATTAATAGTTGCTATAGTAGTGGGAAATTTTTGTAGGACTTTAAGTAAAAAAACAAGTTATTTAGCAGTTTTGTTCAAATCAGACATTTCTGCCATCAGCCTGTTCCCTGGGAACTTGGAAAGTGCATACTTGCTCTGGAGTTCTGCTAGTGTCCTAACCACATGCCTTTCATGTCTACCATACTTCGATGATCTTGAATTCAAATATGATCCTCTGCCTTTCCTCACAGAAAGACACAATTTAGGGACATGAACTCAGTGGTAATGACTTTCAAGAGCTAATGACGTGCAGTCTCTCAGCACTGCCTAGCCAAACACTCTTTAGACAACCTGCTGCTTTAGACTGGACATGCACGTGGTTCCTAAGATACAGTAAAAAAGAATATGAGATGCCGAGTCCCTGGTTTCCTTTGCAAAATTCAGTTCTCCAAGAATACTATTTTCACCAAGAAAGCCATAGACTGTGTATAGGTGAAGAACTTTTGCACTAATGAAACTTGGTATTGGCTGGGACTAGGGGCCTAAATACTAGTTTGAGATTCTGTTTCTGCTATGCCATGTAGCATGGGATCCCACTTTTGCCTCTATAAAGCAGTGCTGTGGTTATTTTCCCTTGTTACCTCAGTTGATTGTTGGCTGTGAGAACCAAATAAGATATGTTTCATGGAATAATAGAAGAATGCAAGATATTATCACAGGAGGCAACATTTTTTTTGGGGTATCACATATTAGTGGAAACTTAAAGATTATTTGAGAGATTATCTTTGACATTTACATAAAACCATGTATGAAACAAGTAGTTCTTGTGTTTTTTAACCTATGAACTTTTTCAAGTGTTTTCTCCACAACATTCCTCTCTACTACCAAAGAAAATCAGTTTACAGTCATGTGTTTTGTAAAAGCCTAAATGGGAATGAAGATGGTAAGAGGGTTCACAAGATGGAGAGGCTCCCATGACACTAGTAGGTTTAAGCTCATACCCCTATGACCTCTTAAAATGTCCCCAGGCCCACTCAGAATTCCCCAATTCACTTTAAAGGCAAAAACATAGTGACATTGTGAAATCATACCAGATGTTTTAGTAGAACTGTGTTCTGGTCCTATTGAATTCACCCAGGAGAGGCATCAAACTGCAATCAGAACAAATGAACGCATGGCCTGTTAGCTGATTCTACCACTTGGTAGCTGTATATTCTCTCTCTGTTTAGTGTCCTCATCTGTAAATTGAAACAATAATAATAATAGCTCATGAGGCTTTGTGGGGATTAAGTGAGATAATCATGTACAGTGCCCAGCACAGTATCTGGTGCATGGTAAATACTGCAAAAATGTTAGCTGTTGACTGTTCCAATTTGTGACCATCATTATTAAAGAGGGGAACTTATGAATGCCTTTCACTTATACTAGCATCATTAAAAATTTACGGTTTTTAAGAATCATGAAAAGCTAACTATTGACAATTTAAGATGCATGCAAGTTTGATTTACGAAAGAATTGGACAAGCTCAGAATGGGCTAATTCGGTAGAATGACTGATGCAGGAGCTCAGGTTTTGAGACCTTCCTGTCTTTTTCCTTCATCCTTCTCTTTCTGTGTTCTCTCCACACACTTTTCCTCATCAAAACCAAAACCTTTGTTCTTTCTATGTTCTCTTTTTAGAACCTGCTCACAGTAAATTGTAAAACATGAAGAAGTGCTGAAAGTATAGATAAGCAATTAGACATGAGTTAATGCTTTTTATTTTCAAGAGCATTTGCTTTCTAATATGAACTGAGCATTGAGTAAACAGACAGACTCCTGACTCCCTAGCAGGGCTATGTCTTGTGTCAGGAAGCCAGCACACTGGGCTTCTTGGTGGGCAGGAGACCCAAGTCATCATCTACTACTTAGGCTGGTTCTTGGAAGATGGAGAAGGCGGTGGAAGAAAGGAAAGCCAAAAAAAAAAAAAAAAAAAAAAAAAAGCAAGAAAGGAATGAGATTTCGATGTATTAATTAGCTCATACCATAAGCCTGAGCTTTTGCTAGGCATTTTCCATGATAACGTGGTTATACATGAAAACAATTCTCAACACTATTATCACTGCCACCACTTTTGTTAACAGCTGTGAGAACAGAGTTCATGTGGGTAAGCAGTTTGCTAAGGGTTGTATAGCTAAAATGTAGTCAATAAGCTGAGGTGTGAACCCTGGGGTGCCTAGCCTTCACAGCTAAACTTTTATTAATTACACCTGCTTCTAATAACAGCAACCATAGCTAAACTTTCCTTAACCTACCAGTTTCTAACAACATTAACAAAAATATTTTCAAAAATATAATAATGGTCAGCAATAGGAATAAAGGGAAACAATCCAAAAATAGCTCTGTTGAGGTTACTGATGGATAGGGACAGGGAAGTGCAAAATTGTTTCTACAAAATTTCCCTTTGAGGATCACTTTCCTTGGCTGTCTGGCCTTGTGAAACTATACCTTCCCTAATGGCTTGGAGCTGATTGTACCCTTCTTTCTGTCAAGGACAGCTTAAACTTCATGGAATAGTTTATTTGAAGCTCGTGGGTACAAATTCCAGGCAGCAAGATACTACTTTCAGACATTCAGTTAACTTCCTTCAGAGTCACAGCAAAAAGTGATAGAGCTAAATTGATTACCTTGAAGTGCCTTAACCGTTTTGCTGCTGCTGTTGTTACTTCTTGAGCCAATTTATTCTCCCAGCATTGTCACTGTTACTGAAGTTGGTCTGTTCTTTATTCTCAGTTTATGAATAGGAATCATCTGAATATAGTTATAGACATCTAGTTTAGATCATTTTTCTCAGAATTACAAAGATGGGGAAATTTCCAAGCCATAGTTATTCCAAATGGCTGGGAGTGCCTTAGAAACTTATTTCTGGAGTCTTTTGAACTATTTATATTATTGATATGAACAATGCCCCTGATTGTTAGTTAGCAATCTATTCATTGATAGGGACATGAAAGGCAGTCTGTTGCCATCTAGCTTTTTTGTTTCTATCTTTAGGAATTTTCCGGTCATTTTACAGAAAGATATTTTTTAAAGGAGCAATTCTTACTTCATCCCTGAGAGGGAGACACTTATGAAGGTACTGCAGAATCTTAAAAAAAGTCTTCATCATTCTTTTACTTGTTTTTGTCTTTGAGTTGGTCTTAAATGGATAAAAGTGATAAATATAGGTTGTATAGTTCAAATCCATTGCAGTGACTAAGCAGTGACCACTCATAGGGGCAAAAACTATGTATTTTTAGAGGCAAAGATTGATAACCACAGCCATGACCCTGAGCAAGACTATGAAATAGATGCAGTTCTTTGCCATCCTCCCTTTTCCTGGGTTATGGTCACTTTCTGCCTTCACAGCTGTTTTCTCGGCAAAATGGGGATTTTACTGTCAGAAGGCTCCTATTGCTATTGCTTCTTTGAGTTGATTCTCATGCTCTGAGCACAGGAAAGCAATCTGAGATCTTCACTACTAATATTTATTGAGCACGTATACTATGCCGGGACTGGACTGCGCTCTGAGGTCAGAGTGGTAAACATATCGACATGGTTCCTGCTCTCGTGAGCCTTACAAAGGAGTAGGGAAGAAAAACATTAAGCGTATCAGCCTATGATTAAATGCATAATTAGCTAAAATACGTTGAAGAAGTAAAGATCCCAGGAAAGGAGAGAACCAATTAATATGATGGATGGGAAATCAAGGCTGCTGGAAGGAAGTAATGTATAAGCTGAAAAATGAAGAGTGAATAGGAATTAGCCAAGTGAAAAGCAGAGGCAAATGGGTTTCAGGAAAAGGAAAAATATATGTACCACTAACATTTCAAGAAGAAATGGGAAGGATTAGATGATGTCTCTTATTCTTACTAGGTTGATCTCTTCCATGGAAGAGACACACAGAATGTAATTAATTAACAGAATATAAAAATAATTTTTTGGGGGGAATGAGGAAGTGAGGAGAAGGCCCACTTAAAGTTCTGTTCCCATATTAATATGGTTTTGCTTTCTCTACAAACCTAAGTAAAACAATGGTGGTACCAAGGGGTGGTTGGGAGGCAATAGTTTTCCCAATGTACATACTCAAAACTAACGTAAAAGCTAAATACAGTGTAATCAACATGCTTACACTACAAACACAGCTTCAGATAAAATCCACTAGATCGGCCAGGCACAGTGCCTCACACCTGTAATCCCAGCACTTTGGGAGGCCGAGGCGGGCGGATCACCTGAGAGGTCAGGAGCTCGAGACCAGTCTGGCCAATGTGGTCAAAACCCCATCTCTACAAAAATACAAAAATTAGCTGGGCATGATGGCAGGTGCCTGTAATCCCAGCTACTAGGGAGGCTGAGGCGGGAGAATCGCTTGAACCCAGGAGGCAGAGGGTGCAGTGAGCCAAGATCACGCCATTGCACTCCAGCCTGGGTGACAGAGTGAGACTCCATCTCAAAAAAAAAAAAAAAAAAAAAATCCACTAGATCCTCTCTTCCAACTTTTTCCCATAATTTCTTCCCTTAGCACTGATATTATCAAACAAGTTGCCAATCCTATAAAGGCTATCAGATTCCAATTTTTAAAAACTCTATTAAATTTAAAAACACTCAGAGATGTAATGATTGTATGCATTTTATGAGTAAACTTAGTACCTAAAAGAAAGCCTTATAACTTAACATTAAGCATATGAAGGTAGCTATTATTCAAATAAGCAGCTGTAAAGACTTTTCAGCTTTGGATCCTTATAAACAAGACCTGCAGGTTTAAAGATTTGCATACATCTTTTAATAATGCATCATTTTTATTATAGAATATTATATACTATTTTATATTTACTTAATGAGATTACTGACCTGGAGTTTCAAGATATGTATGGAATATAATTAGGATATTAAAATTAAAGATAAATTATCCCCACCAGAAATAATCTTAGCAGGTATTTACTAAAGAATCTTAAATCTAGCAGATCAAGAAAAACTCCCCAAGGAGTCTTTAATTAGAACTCTTTAGGACTTGGCAGGACCGGAATCAAAATCTCTCCATAAAAAATGAATCTTGCCTTATGCTACATAAATTACAAAATCTGAAGCCCTTTAAGCAGCATTAAAACAGCTGATTTTAATTGCTCTGATAATGAGCTGGAGAGAGACACACGAAGCTTCCTGGATTTCTGTTGGAAATGAATGGGATTCTTGCCAACTATGGATCACAGTTATGAGGTATTCTGCACAGGGAATGTTAAAAAGAAAGCAGATAGACCTTGACATGCTATGCTATACTATGCCTTCTTCCTTCCCAAGAAGCATATTACAATAACTTTAAGAGAAGGTTGTCACAAATTTAAGGGAAAAGTCCCCCCTTTCTGTCTAATTTTTAATGTAACTTTCCCCCTTCTTGATATATCTAGAAAATAGTTAATAACAATCCCTGAGGGAAAAGAAAAATACTGCCCTTCGTATAAAAAAAAAGGATAGCAGAGATCCCCTTAGTGGTATGTGATTTATGTGAAAACAGTCAACTCATTCTCTTTTGCCTCCTTTTGACCTAGAAAACTGGATTCATGGATTTGGAACTGGATTTTGATTACAGAGTATGTTCTATGGCTACAAAATAATTTTTCTTTGTGGAAAACTCAAACTGCCAACAGATAATGCTTGGTATATCAGTTTTCAATGCTTTCAACTGTAAATAACAGAAACCTGGACTTACAATAGCTTGAACAAATAGGAATTACTTTTAAGTAGGTAGCCACTAGAGGTGTTTCGGTTGTTGCATGTTATCGCCATTTGCAAAGAGGCAGCATCTCCACCATTTTCTTGGCCTGTTCCTCTGATGGCAAAATGGCTACTGCAGCTCCAGACGATCATGTCTGTGTCACAGATGGTGAGAGGGAAGGAAGAAGGATGAGAAAGGATGGCCAGCTGAAGTTGTATCTACCCCACTTATAAGAAACACAAAAGCCTTTCCCAGAGCCACCAGAAGACTTCAGCTTACAGCCCTTTAGCCAGAATTATGCCACATGGTCATTTCCAGAACACAGAATATGGAAAGTTAGCATTTGGTTTTCTGCTCTTTATAATAAAGATAGCAAGGATGAAGAAGTTTGGAAAAGGCTGTGGGCTAGCCAATCAAATTGTCAACCACATTTGGCCTCTATATCTCTTTTAAAATGTATGGTTTTTAAAGCCTAACGTCAATTTGTTAAGGTGTCTTAAGGACAGGGAAATAGAGAAGAACTAAGATTTTTATATCAAATACAGAGTAAATCTTGGAGAGGGTGAATTAGAGTGGAAAATAAACTAATCATTATCTAACAGTGCCTTGAAGTCAGATCTTGCAAAACATTAGGCAAGCATGTCACTCATAAAGGACCCCAGGGCTTTCCATCCCATAATGTGGATAAAAGTAACAGTGTTCCTCTCAGTTTTTAAAAATGTCACCAAAAATTCGATAAAGTATATACATACGTATTGTAATTGTTTAAAGTAAAAATTTTATGCTATTTTGGGAAGAAAAATAATCAGCTGAAAAAACCGTTACTGACCACTGGTCATCAAAACCTCATTTATGCCATGTTTACAAGATTAAAAACAAGAATAAATAATAATTGTTTGGAATATTTTCATCATATTGCCTCTGAAATCATTGATATCATACTGCCTGGATTTAGTCAACTCAGTGAATGATTTATCAGTAGCCATGCTGTAAGGAGCTCTCTATTCAGAGATACTTACGATTTGGTGAACTGGGAAACCCACAGAGAAAGATTAATGAAATAGGAGAGCCAGGTAAATGGGCCATGGCTCTAGGAACCAGGAATCATGATTGTTTGGAAGAACATATCTCAGACTGAGGAAAGGTGGCGCTAAAGTAAGCTAGCATTTGATTAGAATGTTGAAGGATAATTTCATTCTTGGAGACAGAAAACCTATGTAGAAGCAAAATAAGTAGGAAATAGAAGCCTGCGTTTGAGAGATTCAGAGTGACTGTGTTTTATTAGAATTGTAAGAAAGGGAACTTGAAAACATAAATTTAACATGGGGCAACAGGCCTTTGGATTCTGAACAGAGGGACTTTGTTTAAGGATGGCTCTGTGGCTGTGGGACAATTTTTCTATAGATTATCAAAATGATTCTGGAAAAGAAATGTCATCCTGGGCTGAGAGCTGATACCATAGGGGAAAACATGAGGCTTATGGGCTGAACTGTGTCCCACCCAAAGTCATATGTGAAGTCCTAACCTAGGACCTCAGAATGTGACTGTATTTGAAGATGGAGCCTTTAAAGAGGTGATTTTGATAAAATGAGATCATTAGGGTAGACCCTAATCCAACACAGCTGGTGTCTTTATAAGAAAAGGAGATTAAGATGCACGTGCACACGTGGAGAAGCCTAGGTGGAGACGAGGAGCAGATGGCCATCTACAAGCCAAGAAGAGAGGCCTCCCACAGAAACCAACCCCACCGACATCTTGACCTCGGTCCTCTGGCCTCCGGAACTGTTTTAAAACATAAGTTTCTATGGGTAAAGCCACCCAAGTCTGTGATATTTTGTAATGGCAGCCCTAGGGAAAAAATACAATAAGCAAGTATTATTTGTATTTTAAGAAGTAATGATATTATAAACTAAATTTATGGAGGTGAAAATAGAAAAAAATGTCATTTCTGAAAACATTGTATAGGTATAACATAGTTGACACTAGCCACTACTACAATGGGGTGAGGAGAGAGAGGGTCAGTGATAACGGAGCTCTCAAGACTGGAAACTGGGCAATCTGGAAGGACAGGAAATGATGGGCATCTGGAAGGAAAGAAAATGATGAGTGTGGTTGAGACTGTGTTCTCCTTGAGGAGGTGCTGGTGCTCAGGGTACAGGCATCCATCATGATGTCAGAAATGTATGTCAGACATGAAGGCAGGAATGAGGTGGTCGAGGAAGCCATGGCAACATGAACAGAGAAGTGCCACAGCCAGACAACCAGCCAATGAGTTGTGTCGTTTCTTGTAAGTGACTGAAACAACATAACTAAATTGTTCAATTTAGTCTGCATATGAAATTTCAATGTCAGAGAAGGGCCTTTAATCTCAAAACAAAATAAACAGACTAGAAGACATTATTTTCCTGATAACTAACTCTTGAAATTTCTTTTGAGAAAGAAAAAGAATAGTTTTTTGGGTTTTTTTGTTTTGTTTTTGTTTTTAACATAGAGGTAAATCAGTAAGTCAAACACCTCAGGGGAAGGTAACATAGTGATTTGAATGTATATGAGTGTGAATACCTGAGATTAGAATCTTTCCTGAGAATAAATTTTCACGAGCATCATTGGAGAATGGGAGAGCATGAAGACTTTCACCCTTCTCTCTGCAGGAGACAATTGTGCAGGAGGAGGTGGGGAGAATGCCACCAAGAGCAGGTTGCCTGGGGCCAATTTAGTGATGGGATCCACACGATCTCACTAACGTGAAAGGATCATAGTTACCTTACCGAGGAAAAGTAGGCTTCAATTATATATTTCACTTCTGTGCCGGATTTTGCTTAAATGCTACTCTTTGGAGAATGTCAAGAAATTTAGATGAGTTTACCAAATCCAAGATTGTGTTCCCTGCTTTTAACTCTTGTTACTGAAATAGCCCACTGATCCCCAAGAGTAATGCTTGGCTGAGGTGCTTACATGAATTGTTTATATCATTCATTAATTAACGTGATGACATATTAAAAATAGGACTCCCAGTTTTCGTCCCAAGGGCTTACACGTAATAGCAACAACCTTTAGAAAAGTACTGCATTATTTATTTATAGAATTGCTTTGACTCAATAATGGTCCGTAATTAATTTGTAAATTACTTTTTGACTTTGCACAATTATAGTTTAACATTATATTTCTGCAGAAGAAAACATTTTTGTGTTGCTAATGTTAATTTCCCTTCATATATTTGAGACTGTTTTGTCTATAGATAAATTTAAAAATGTCAATGTGGTGAGAATGACCCAGCTTCTCAGATATTCATTTATTCTATAAATATTTTTGAATACCTACTATGTTTCAGGCACCGATCTAAGTGTTGAATAAGTAGACAAGGAGAGCCTGCCTTCAGGTTTTTTATATTCAAATAACACAAGATGATGAAGTAATTTTTAAAATAATCTTGTTTCATCTGGCAGGTAATATAGATATGCTCCATTTTATACATTTTGATACTCAAAATGTTGTGATAATCCAAATCATGACCTTTAGACATTACACTATGCTTATTGATTGAAGGTTGACATATTTTAGTATATTCTCTTACAATGTATTTAAGGACGTCAATGAGTAGACAAAAGAGTTAAACTTGATCAGACAGTATAATTTCTGAGAATAGACTCCTTCTGGAGCGAGCATTCTGATTAGATTTAACAGGGCTTCATAAAAAGGTATATGTTTATGTTTTTTGCTAATTGGGGGTTTCCTAGCAAATGATTCCATGAAAACATCTGCAGGGAATTCCCATCTGTGCTATATTTCACTGATATGGGGGCTCTGAATCAATAATGCTGATGTAACAGTTGGCAAATTAGATAAGAACAGCCCGAGACTTCCTTTTCCATTAGGTGTAGTCTCATGGAAAATCACCCTTGAATCCATCAATGGAATGAAGCAACTACGTGGAGCCTATGGGAAAATCCTGGAGGAAGTCCCCAACTAGTCAGCCTCCCCTCTCTGCCTTGCACTCTTGGATTCCTTAGTGAAACATCCAAAATGGCCTTCTTGCAAGGAGGATGCAGTCAGTGATCCACGTACTGACCAACAACTGTGTGTGGAAGGCACCGTGCCCACCACAACAAAAGGCCAGTGAGGTCTGCTGAGCAGATGAGTCGCTTTTCTGGACCCTTCCAGGCTTGCAGTTGGCTCAGATGAAAAGCTCAGGCTTATGAGCTGCCAGAAAGTATTTGGCAAAAAGCCCACCTTTTTTCTCAAGTACAAGCATTCAATTGACTTGATTCCTCGGAGAGATTTTTGAAGGTGAAAGCAAGTTCATTGTCCACTCTTAATGACCCTCAACTTCTAATGACATAATAGATGTGAAAGTGATTTTTTAAAATGCAATGCAAATGCAAGGTGTTTTAGTCATTATTTCAGTACCTGAGGAAAATGTAAGAACACAAAGCCATACATGTACCAAGGCACCACCTGAGTGTACTTGGTTTCACGATCTACTTTAGCCCTCTGAAGTGTAGACTCCATCGAGGCTATCCTTTTGTGGATTGTGTACTGAAGTTGCTTTTCTTTGTTTTCCCAGCATACACTTGTGACACTTCCAATCTCTTATATGTATATGGTAAATACAGGCTGTTTTTCAAACAAGATAAATCAAATGCTAGCTAGAAAGTGTGCCTAGAGTTTAAAGCATTCTAGAATGTACTCCCATATAACAGCTATACTTATATAATACCTACATTGTGCCAGTGTTTTATATATGTGAAGTGCTTTAACCCTCACAACAAACATAGGAGGGATGTAGTATTATTACCTCCTTTTTACAGATGTGAAAACTGCAGTACACAAGGTGAAGTGAGAGGCCCCAAATCACACAACTAGTAAATGGCAGCGTCAGACCTCAAATCCCACTAGTCTGTCTTCAGAGTCTATATAATTAACCACTGCTCCCTGTGCTTTTAAAGATTAGTTTTATGGATATTGTGCTATTTCTAATAAAAGGATATAATTTTTGTTATGTATGTTTCTTCTTAGTCTTCACTTTTGAATCTTGGACCACATGTGCTATTATCATATTTTAGCTCATAAGAGACTTCTCTGATAATTTTGTGTAAAATACATTTATAGAACATTTGTATCTTATAAATGTAATTTTTCTTACCATTATCTCATTTGATCCTCCTTATCAACCACTAGAATACACAGAGCTTTATCCTCATTTTTCAGATGAAGAAACAGACCAAAAAAGACTAAATAATTTGTTCAACTCCGTATCACCAGTTTGTAGCAGTTCTGTGACTAGAAACCAAATTTCCTGGCTCTTAGTCCTGTATTCTTTCTAGTATTTCAGATCATCTCTTCACTTCTCTCCCTTGTGCTTTTGGAAAGAAAATTGAGAAGAACATTAAGAACCCCAGCAAAATTGGAGAGGCATTTCTTGAGAAGCATTTAAAATAATTTAAGAAGTCTTCACAAAAGTAGTAGGCAAAAGTGTGTTACATTAACGACGACTCTCATTAAGTCAGTGCGTGCAGCTAGGTTCTGGTTTATTAATTTTCAATTTTTTCATTTTTGGGCCTGTCTAATCTGAACACTTTGCAGTACAACTCTGAGTGCTCTCATGCTTTGTGCTATTGCTTTTTTAAGGTAGCTCATTTGCACTTGTTCATCATCCTGATCCTTCCCCCAGTCCTCTGGGCTCTGTTGCTAATTATTGACCCAGGAAAGCCTCAGAAGGGGCAAAGGCAGCTAAAATTGGAGTGCTCTTTACTTAGACTTATAATGCATTTTCCATTTTTCAGAAAGACTAAAGCATTTTTAGCTGCCAGATTCAGAAACCATTCAGTTATATGGGCACTTGAGTTTCTGCTAAAGAATCACTACTCAAATTATTATTATTATTATTATTATTTAGTATTTCATTCACAGCCAGTCTAGGGAGTGTGTGTGTGTGTGTGTGTGTGTGTGTGTGTGTGTGTTTGTGTGTGTGTGTATTTCTCTTTCTGTATTAACATATAAGACACAGCAGAATAATAATGTGTCCATTCATTCCATAGATATTTCTCAAAAAGTTGCCAAGAATAAAGAATAGTACTAAAAAAAGGTGGAGGATGGTTAGGTGTAAAATTACCTCCTCCCAGGACCTGGCAAATGATAAGTGCTTCAGAGATATTTATCAAACTGAAATGAGCTATTACATGGACTGTATTCTCTGGCTTTGGAATCTATTGGGGAAATGATGAAGTCATTAAATATATGAGAATTGGAAAGGAATTTAGGAATCATCTCATGCAGCCCTTTTATTTTAAAGATGAAGCAATGGAAATGCAAGAAAGTTATGCGTCTTTTCCAAGCAGGATCACACATCTGTTTAGAAATAGTATGCTTTTTTCATCATGACATGTGCTTTAGAGATTACACATATGTCAGTGTCTGCAGTGCAGGGCATAATGTGAGGAGAGCCAATGAATGCTTTAGAACAGTGCTACCCAGTGGAAATATAATGCACACTCCATATACAATTTTAAATTTTTATCAGTAACCACATTTTAAAACATTTAAAAATCAGTGGAATTATTTTTTTTTCATACTAAGTCTTCAAAATCCAGAGTATATATTATATTTTTGACACATCTCAATTTGGACTAGCCATATTTTAAGTATTTAATAGTTACATGTGTCTTGGGGGGCTACTCTATAAACTATATGACTCCAGAATCACAGAGATGGGAAAATAATAATGTATATTTAAAGCTGCAGTATTTTTACCATTGGTTTTTTTTTCAAGTTTGATTTTAACACAAAGTACAAAAATGAAACTTAAACAGACTCAACAAATTAAAATTTAAAAAAACTAGAGTAGACCTATACCATTTGACAGATTGCATCAACAGTTACAATTTTAGACACCCCTACCCCTCCACACAGAAATTAGTGAATAAGCAGATTGTCAATAGTACTGGCTCAAATGGTTCTACATATAACTTCTACCAAACTTTCAGTGGAGGGGTAACTTCTGCCTTATACAAATTACTTCATTTTACAAGTAACTATAAGTATATAATAAGTTCCATTTGCAACACTATAGGAGCTTGAACTGTCTGCCAATTTTTAAAGAATATGCTCAAGCAATAATCTTGGTTATCCATATTATCTTACATTTCCTTATGAATATTGAGAGTTTGTTCTATTATTGATAAATACAAGGGTACTGCTGTTTAATAGACTGCTGCATAGGTCCTTTTGCTTTGCATTTACTGTTTAAAGCATAAAAATGAAGGTAGCAAGAGGATTTATCTTTCTGGCTATTCTTGAAATTCCTGTTTCTAACAAGATATTCTGCAAAAGCAAAGATACTACTGCATTGTTCAATGTTTCCACAAAAGGTTAATATAATTGTGGGTTCAGCTATCACCTTGACCTTTTCTTGGATCTTTGATCAGAGTTTAGGTAAATATGTTGGTAGGTTTCCCCCTTTTAAGTTCCTGAGCTTTTGAAGTAAAACCAGAGCTGAGATAGGAAAGTGAACAGCAAGGGGCAGAGCACAGCAGAAACTGAATTAGGTCACTTTTCTAGAGGCTTCTGAATTTGGTACAGTAGGATTTCTGTTATCATGTTAAACCTAGCTTTTCAAAGAGCTACTACTGTTCCATTTTATTCTCTGGCCCAGAAAATAAATCAGAAGACTTCTACATCGTTTTCCTCAAAAGCTGATTCTGATTCTCTGTATGATACCACATTAATAAAGTTTTCCCTATTAATCACCATAATGCCATGCAGCCTTCTAAGATGTTTTCTTTAGTTCTTAGTTCCTTTGCAGTTCCATCTCCAAGCATAAATTCTCATTAATATCAGTACAGTGAGGAAGGTAGACATGTGTCAGTCAGTGAGAATGCTTGCAGCTGTAACTGCCAGAAAGTCGTAACTTAATTGGCTTTAGCCATAAGCCATCCTGAGGTGGGAGGCTCTAAGTCACTCAGTAACTCAGTGATATTATCAAAGGCATCCTGAGTCTTTTTCTTCTTTCTCTTCTGCCATCCTCAAGTGTTGGTGAGTTTTCTGGTTTGTTCCGGTAATCTTGAGATGTCAGTCACAGGTCCAACTATTACATGCAGATAACTATGGCCAGTCGGAAAAGAGGATCTTCTTTTTAAGTCTTCTTTTAAGAAAGAAAAAAATTATTTCCAGATGGTCTTCCCTTTTCCCACTTCCCTTCAATGTCTCGTTGGCCAAAATTGTTTCACATGCTTATGTCTTAACCAATCACTGCCTTGGAAATGCTACTTTCATGATTATCTGAGACAATCAGGTTTCCCTCATGGTGGCTGGGGCTGAGGCCCACCTCCCTGTAAGTATGTGGCTGCAAGGGTAGGCGGATATTTGAATTTCACTGGGGGCCTATTAGGAAGGAATGGTTCTTGGGTAGGCTAGCCATAGAGTCAACTACAAGTAAATCAGAAACCATAGTATCATAAGTGCTACAGGTAAATGCAGGATGCTGTAGTGACACGCAAGAAGAGCCCCTGGCCATGCTTGCCTGAGCAAGAGGAGAGAGGAATGTCAGAGTGGGCTTTTAAAGAAAATGTTATCTGATCTGAGATATAAAGTTCAAGAGGAGATAGCCAAGGAAAGGGTGGTGGAAGGAGAGAGAGGGTATCAGGTAGACACAGTATCATGTGCAAATGACTGGGAATAAGATAAATTGTGGTGGTTTGGGGAGATGCAAAAAAAAATTAGTTTGCCTAAGGTGTAGAGCATAAGTTGGAAAGTCAGTCAGAAATAGGGCCAGAGAGTTAAACTGTAGATCATAAAAGATCTGGTAAGTCACATAGAAATTTCTACTTAATTCTGCTGCAGTGGGGAGCCAGTAAAAGATTTTTAACCAGCAAATGACATAATCAAATATGCACTTCAAAAAGAATGACTTTGGCTGCTGTGGGAAATTGAATTGCATATCTTCAAGACCAAAAGTAGGTAGAACATGTGAGAATCAATTACAATATTCCAGGAAAAAGTGGTGAAGGGCTTTAAGATAATGTCAGTGGGGCTGGAGAGAGGTGAATAGGTTTGATTGCTATGTAGGGGTTTTAGCTAAATGGGACTTGGTTAATAGGTAAGAGAAATAGGGATTAATAATCACTTAGATTTCTGGCTTGGAGAACTAGGAGGATGAGAATGACATTTACTGAGTTAGGATATCCAAAGGAGAAGCAGATTGGGGGCATGAGGAGTAAATTAATTTAAATTATAACTAATGAAGGGCTTATTCTGTATGAAATTCAAGAGACGTATTCCAGTCCTTAAAGCATTTTCAGATCCAAGGGATGTATTAACCAATAAGTGGTATAGAACAGTACTAGGGGTACTATAATTTATTACAGATGGTGATCAGTAAGGCAAGAGAGAGATAAAAGAGCTTAAAGAAGAAATTGCCTCTCAGAAAGAATTAATGGGAGAATCTGATGTTCTTCATGAAAGATAAAAAATTTTAGTTGAATCTTGCGTATAAAGATGAGACAGATGGGAATTATCGAGGGGTGGAGGCACTGTGCACTACATGAAGCATATTTAAGGAATGATAAGAGTCTAGATTGCTAGCAAACTTGAAAAGGCAAAATAAAATAGAAAGTTTAGGGACTAGTTGAATTAGTCAGAACTGTTGAGATCCCAAGAGAAAAACAAGATTCACATTTTCTATGTTGATCTATTATTGCAAGGTACGTTAGTCAGCTATTGCTACAGTAATGCTACCAAACAATCAACCACAAAATACCAGTAACATTTGCTTCTTGCTCATAGGCCTGCTAATGGGTCAAAATAGTGCTCTTCAGGCTGCAGGTTGCCTTCACGCTTGTTCTTCATGTTTCTCCTTCTTGGGCAAATGATCTCCCAGGGCATGTCCTTGTGGCACAGTTTACAACTCCCAATGTGGCAAGTAGAAACATTCAATACCTTGTAAGTCCTCAGCTTAGAAAGCAGTATCATTTGTGCCCAAATTCTGTTGGCCACAGCACGTAATATGACTAAACCCAGTATCACTGAGGGAGGGGAGCATGAGGAAGAAAAGGATGGTAAATATTTGCTGCAATGCCTAATGCATAATGTAAATATAGACAGCATTGGACTTGACCCATAAACCATAAAGGTTCTAGAAAACCAGTGTTCCCAACTGTGGAGTGCCCAGTGAACTTCTTGACAAACTCAGGAGAGTAACCTCCATTTGTGTGACCTCCTTTCTTTGCTCTTTATTTGTGCTTTTCAAAGGGATGACATGAGCCCATAAACTACTCATTGGGTTGCTTGGTCAGAATCAGAACCAGCTACTTCAGGACTGTCTCATTTCATGATTAGTTGCCTTTGGTCTCATGCAATGGTATCAGTTCATTCCTCCAGAGGTTTATGTTCCCTCCCTCACCAGCAATACTGAGTGAGTGATAAGAACTAAAGCAATAAAAAATGATTGAACTATTTTCCTTAGTATGTAGTTATTGGACTTATTCCAAAAATCCAGCACACTTATAAAAACCAAACTAAGGCATTTTGCTGGCTATTGTGCCAATAGTGTGTCTGAATTAGTCCTGAGAATTTATGCAGCCCATGAAAGAGGCATAACTTTCCTAAGATTGCACAGCTAAGTTGCATATCTGTGACTTGAAGACATCCTCAGATTATGTTATCTCTAAATCTCTAATTGCTACGTAAACAAAAGATTTTAGCCATTTTTTAAATTCCTGAATCAAGGATACATAACTAAAGTTGTATTCAATCAATCCAAAAATTCTCAAGCCCAAATAATCCTAGGACTTGAGCAGAGCTTATGGTGTGTGTGCACACATGTGCATGCATGTACTGTATTTTTAGATTATTTTTTAAGAGGGACCAGTGACATGGTCATACAATACAACAGAAGAACTCTCTCCCTGTTTCTCTTTAATTCTCAAATTATACTCAGCATTTGTTCTTTCATTCTGTGGCTTCTGTGCTGCTAACAGTGACCAGTGACTCAGGAAGGCTGCATATAGTGAAGAAAAAGGTACCTTTCCAGGCACAGTTCAGTCCTGAGGTTCCTTTTCACACCATCTCGTAGACATTTCAGAGCAAAACTCTAGCTTTTTTTTATGACTACTTTTCCATTCCACATTTTTCTTAATGTTGCAGAAGATATTTGAGAGAAAGGAAAAAAGAACAGGGAGAACACAAAGGCAAGAAGACGAGCAAGACGCCAGATTTCAGAAGTATATTTATATTTAGTTCTTTACAAATTAAATTCTGCTGAGACCCTTAAATATTAGCTGTCACAGGGGTTGTGCTTGAAAAACTTGATTCCAACCCTGAGCATGAGAATCTTGTCTAGGCAGGGCAGTAGATTGGAGGGTTATCATTAGACATTATAGGAGGAAGGCCCTGTTCAATGCCAGGTTCCAGGAGTGCCCTCTCAGGGAGCCAGGGAAAGACATAGGCCAGATAACACGTCTGATGTATGGAGAAAAGACCTGCGGGTTCCATGTTGGAGGAACAGGAGCAAAAGGAAAATCAGACTGAGAGAATGAAAGCTCAATAGATGCACAATAAACAGACTGAAAAAGTACAGATGGAGTCAGGTCAAGTTTAATATGAGTGTCCCTGGGCCCTATGTTTCATCCCAGTGTTAAGTGCAGGAAATGATTGGATTTCTCCAAGGATGGGTCTTTAGAGCAACAGACTTTAGAAATTGAATACTTTAAAATTATTTTCTGTAAACAAATTTATCAATAGAAAAAAATAGATTACTTAATTGGTTTATCTTAATGAAAAAACAACAAAAAGCTTCAACAAATAATTGTTGCTGATTGGTTGGTGGGTTGGTTGGTGAATAATAAAAAGGAAAGAAGGAAGAAAAGAAAGGAAGGAGTAGGGGAGGAAAGGAGGTGAGAGAGGGAGATTTGAAAGGGAAATAGGTGTGCTCTAAATTCACTATTTTTAAAAGCCTATAGTTATTAGCAAATTATACCCTCAATCAGATTTTATATAACTTTTTTCAATCTTTACAACTTAGATTTGTCATATATTAATGTGCTATATTCATAAAATGATTTTGAGATTTTAAAGCAATGGTTAACAATATAGTAGCTCATTTAACATATTTACAAGTTGCTGGAGACAAAATATGGATAATGAATTATATCAAATAAGTAAAAATATAAGTAAATGCTTTTAAGTTAAAACTCAGTAAGTTATTATGGTTAAAATTGTTCACCTTATTTCCTCCTGTGTATGGGTTTCTCATAAATAGTAACTTATACCTATGAAAATATAGGGTTCTATAAAGTCTGGAAATATATGTATTTTATATCTTAACAGACTGAAGATGCCTTTCCTGATATTATGTATAGTCTATGTTTCCAGACTAAGTGCCAGGCGCTATTCTAAGTGTTAGGCACCATTCTAAGTGTTTTACTGTTCATTTAGATTGTCTAGCTAGTGTTTTTCTCACCTTATCAGCACCCCACTCTTATTAAGTGAATTTGCCTAAACACACGTGCACACGCACACATACACACTTTTGCATTTCAAAGCCTGGCTATTATGGAACTCTAAAACATGAGAGATCAGGGTCAAACACCAAGATTCAATAAGGTATGGCTGGGGATGTGACCAGGACTATCCTAGCATTTATGGCTGTGTACTGAGTGGCTTCTCCACTGACCTTTGGAGGTAGTTTTGCTTCACTGCTTTAGAAATGGTGTGGAGACTTAACTTATTTCACTTTTTGGTGTTTGTCTGGGTTGCTGTAGAACTGGCTTGAGGTTGAGAAGATATCCTCCCACCTGCATTTGGAAAAATACATTTCTAACACTTCTCCTGATATGGAAATTTTTAAGTCATTGAAAAACTCATACTGCAGCATTTGTAGAAACAATTTCAGAACAGAGTACTTTATGGCTTTTCCTAAAAGAATTTTAACTGTGCATGTATAAGTATTACCAATGCATAAAATATATAGTTGGTTAATCCAAAAGACATAACTATATCATACATAGTAGTTACAGGTCACCTCAAAGATATTAGTTACATCTTTTTGTAGAGACTCTGTTGTTATTTCACTCACACAAAAGAATAAACACAGAATTAAGGTTGAAATTTATATAAGACCAGTCTAAAGCCAGCCATAGCTATGTAATTTCCATGATTTTCTCCCAATCAATGGAAAATTACTGTCAGCTGAGCCAGAGTCTGCAGACTGTGAGCAAATGTCTGTTTCCTTCCCACAACTGAGTGTTTGAAACTTTTTTCAATCAGTAAAATTACCATTAAAGGTCAGAGATTAGTTTTTCATGCATGATGGATTCCATTTGCTTTAAAAGTATTATACCAGGAGAGTAGACTTTTTTTCTGACTTTAGAATCAAATTAGAATTCAAATATTCAGAGTTTTGAGTCAACCTCAAACCATTTTATTTTGTTTATTTTCCCTTGACAAACTATTATTGTTTTAAATAGGGTAGGAGAAAGGGTCTTGGGAAAATACACACACACACACACACACACACACACACACACACATATATGTACTCTCTCATATTTGAAATTAGCATGTAGTTTAAGGATACTGCATGCAGCTCTGTGACTTGAATTTCCTTAGATTATGAGCATTTTGAAAGCAGGGACTTGATTTTTTTAACTATAAATACCTTTCATATTTGATAACATGTTCCTTTTCCTGTGCATATTGTCTTAACTAATGACTGCCCACAATGAACGTTAAGGGCTATGGTCTTCCTTTTTATAAAGATAAAAGAATTTCCCAAATCATTGTTTATAAAATAAAAGATTAGAAAAATTCACCTGTGTGAAAATTGAGCTAGACTTCTATAACATAGCAGCCATCTTGTGCGGAAAGAGGCTGCTTACATGGTTTATTTCTTTAACGCACGGCAGCTAATTACAAAAACAGCATACATCCAGAGATTGTGAAAAAAGAAGTGAAAAAAATCTTGCCTAGTATTCTACTACCATAACACAATTATGTTTAACGTTTTTCGTATTTTTAATTTATTTTCTCTTTCCAGAAGTTCTAATCTGTCTGTAAATGTACTATTGGGGTCTGCTTCATTGACGAACAGAATATTTTTCCCTCTTTCAGAACTTTTTTTTTAATGGCTTCTTTTGTGTATTTGAAACAATTTCAACTTAATCCTATTGCATATATTCTATAAGTAGCTGTCCTTCATGAAACAGACACCTTTTTCTTTTAAAAATCAAGGAGATTATACAGAACTTTGTGCTTTTAATTACTGCATGGCAGTAATTCAGTCTCATATCCTTTCCAGTTAATAGGGATTTGTCCCTAGTTATATAACCTAAGCAAGCTCTTTAACTGTGCTCCACCTCAAATTTGCTTATCTGTAAAACATGGATAATGTTATTTTTTAGTCTAAAACTTCCTCTAATATGACAGAAAAGACCAATGTGAAACAATTCCCTAAATTTGTCAATAAACCATGTTACATTTATAAAAATGTCCCCAGTGTACCCAGACCAGAGGAATCTGTGGCTTATCCTAAAATTTGTATTATGTATTCATTCTCAAGGTATATGCCAACAGTTAAGTTAGAAATCCATCCCTTTCTCTGTCATTTGTCCAAAGTCAATTAGTCCATGCTTCTTTTACATAAGGAAAACTGTCTTAAAAGGAGGAAGTAAGATCAGGGACAAACAAAAGTTAGTCAGATCTTTCATTTTACTGCCTTTCAAGATGTTAAGATCAGAGAACTTAGACATGCATAAGCTTTGGTTTGAGGAATAATTGAGTCAACCATCATAACAGAGGGCCTGAAAGTATCTGAAGACAGAATGAATAGTTTCTAGTAAGCCAGTCCACTCTCAGCTCTGAGAACATCCAGCTGCATAACCTCAAGGGAACTGCGTGGAAAAAATTAAGGGAAATGCTTTGGGCTTTAGAGCTTTTCATTTCCTATGAGCAAGGCATCTCCTGCCTTTGTCTCACCCATGTCTCCATTGTCCTCGTGCAGTCTTCCTGCTGGTTCACTGTGTGCCTGGCAAGTCAGGTTCTTCTGCGAGGGAAAGACTGTTTTAAGTTGTTTATGAATAGAGAAAGCAGATTCAGTCAGACGTAATCTGACTCTGTATGCCTGCAGGGGTTGTGGCCTTTGTTAGATTATTATGCCTGTAATTTGGGATGTCATGCTGCAGAGATGTAAAGTGGGATGGGCCTGAAATAGGTCTTGTAATAAAAAGGCAGTTAGGAAAGCCCGCTGGTCTCCCGCCTGGTTACTGCTATCTAAGTGCAGCAATGTGTTAACTGATTTTAATAAAGAGTTGAAGTCATTGTTAACTGGCCTCCCTCCCACTGAGCGAAGAAGGCAGATTACACACGCACACATTTGCCTCCCCTAGTGAGTGGTGTGAATGCAGCTGCTTCTGAAGGGCCAGCACGTGGCCTTCTTAAAACTTTCCTTGGCTGGGGTTTTCCCTTTGTGCCAATTGGTGCCCACCAAGCCAGTGGATGCTCTCAACATCCAGGCAAATGCCAAAAACATCATCTTTGGCTCAGGTGTGCACTGGCCTGTTAGAGGCAACTGCCATGCAGAGAAGGAATGTCATCAGCTGCTAGAATTATCAACCTGGATTGACAGCTGCAGGAGGTAGTGCCTGCCTATAGTACTGAGGCCATGACCCACCTCTGGAGGGACCACAGCCTCATCCCTAGAGTAGAACTGGAAATTCTCTATTGAGACAGGAAGGCAGCACTTGAAACTGGCAGGTTTTGGAGTGAAGTGTCTGAGGACAGAATTTCTCATTTCTGCACCTCTGCCCATGTATAAGGCGGCAATGTTTTCATAGAGGTGAAGAAGGCAGGTGTCCAGTGGTTATTATGACATCTGTTTACCACATTCCAGTCACCGTGCCATGTTTCACAGCCATTGTCAACTACATTTGGTGAAGACTGTTTCCTCCTTCCACAACTGGAACATTGACACTAACCACATTCTAGAGTTCATTACATAGAGCTGTGTCTGTGGATAAGTTAATAGGTAGTTTTAAATAACTAGAAATAGTCTTTTCCTCTTCCATGTAAGCCAAGATAATATTTCCACTTCTCCTTCTGCCCATCTGAGTACAGTTTATATATAAACCAACAGCAAGATGGAAATTTACTCTGAGTTTTGTGATGTTTTCACTTTAAGATGCTGCAGTTCTAATCCTTTATACATTTATTTCCTTTTTCACATTTCAGCCCCAGTATATAGCATCACTCACCTGCTCTCGAACATGATTATCAACTGTTTCAGCTATTGCTGTAACATTTAACAAAATGTCCTATGTTCAAAGACTAAAGGAGCCCAGGTAGTTTCTTTTAAACAGGAGGACTAGTTTTCATGATCATAAACATGTAAAGAAAAATGTCACTTTTGAAATTTCATGAATCTTGTGGCTATACCGATTCCAAATCCAAACTCAGACTGGCAATCTGCCTTTATGATTGCAAAGCCCTGTAGCTTGTTATCTTTATGTACCTCTTGACTAAGTATTTAAGTGAAATAAAGAGTCTAAATGTTACGGGAGTTGAGTCCAGGCAGGTTCTACGGCCCTCAGTTTTTGTCTTCTTGGAAGAAAAAAATTCAGCCAAGAGACAGATGTAGATTTAAGGCAGAAGCAAAAGTTTATTGAAGCAAAGTGCATTTGGAAGGGACCAAGTTTGCAACTGGAAAGATTGAGTGTCCCGCCTGATTGTTGGCTCAGGACTCTTATAAAGTTACTATTTCCTGATTCTTCCTGATCTCCTCCCTTCATACTTCCTTTTGGGCCGGCTGTTGGCTAATCACCACATGCTCAGTGACTTGCCAGTATCTGGGAGGGGTTGCATGCACCATTTGGTGGTTGTAGTTACGCACATGTACTCTTCAGTCAATTTTCCTTTACTTGTATAATGCCCCCAGAGGAAGGTCATATACCAGTCAAACTCTGCCATTTTGCCCCTTACTGTGCATGCCTGCTCAATTCCTAGGATTTTATCACAAAGTTGTTGCCTACAAGCTTAAGATGTTTCCTGTTTGTTAGGAAACTTTCCCCTCCCTGGTGCCAGCCATGACCGTCTATCATTCCTGAAGAGGCCACCTGATAATCACATGACAGTCATTTGACTGTCTCCTGACATTCCTCGGGGCACTATCCTGCCCTGCTCATATCCGCCTATCTACCTACCCTAACATATCACCCCCTCAAGAGTTTGAGACTCAATTATTTGGGGCTAGTGAATGAAGGTCAGTCTTCTGTGGCTGCTTCCTGCTGAAATAAGGGCAGTATTTGTCCTCTGGGTCTCAATCTGTTGCTAATTGTCAGAATAGGATGGTCCTATGCGTAGGTAGAATTGGTTTCCAGAAAGGTCCAGGGGAAACAGGTGTATGTTTTGATCACATTTGGGTAGGGAAGTAGATAGTCCTGTATTGCAGAATTTCTGCTCCTCAGTTCAGCTAAATCCAGGTTCCATGTCACGACCAGGAAAAGTGAGGCAAGCAGACACGTGGAAGGGTGAGGAGAATGGAATGTATTATTTATTGGGTGAAAAGGAAAAAAAGAAAAGAAAACTTTCAGCAAAGTGAGAGGGGTTTCTGCCAGCAGGATCCCATCTCACAGAATGGATTCCAGGCCCCCACACACAAGCTAAAGATCCCAGGCTCCTTCCCCCGCACAAGGCATGAACTTCCTGGTGGCTTTACCCCATCCTCCCAGTGCACAGACTGGCAGGAGATTCTCCAGGGATCCTCCCTCTTATCTGCCTCCTGCATCTATCACCTGCATTATTGGGAACTTGGTTTGAAATTATATCCTGGAGAAGGCAAATGTATCTACTAGGTTAAAAGGCAGTGGCGAAAAAGAAGAAGTAGACATATGAAGACAGCTGATTGCAGCAGAGGAGGAACCATGTGAGCAATGGGAGAGCAGATTTTACAGAGTTCCAGATGGAATCTACTGAGGGATTTTCTTTCCCAGAGTCATGAAGCCACTTAGCATGGTCACAGATTCTCTTTATATGTTCCTCTACTTGCCCACTATTGTTGACATACGTGCAATAAGGTTTATTGATGACAGCACAGACTCCGCCCTGTTCTGCAAGGAGGTAATCTGAAGCTAATCTATTGTCCATGACTACATTAGCTACTGAATTTAGTGAAGCCTTGAGTTTAGAGATTCCATTGCCAGTTCTCTGACCTAGGTCTCCAATTTGTGTAGAGAGGTTTTGGAGGGTGACTTTATGGTAATTTAATCCTCGGTATGGGGCAGATAATCCTATGGCAGCCCCTAGCCCTACCATTATAAGGCTGAGAGCTCTCCTTTGTTAAGAATTTGTTATGTTATAGATGGTTATACCTGTTCCTTGTGGCCCCAGGAGTCCTAGGGCACATCCCCTGTATATTGGGTGTTATCTACGCAGATTAAAAGGTTTGCAAGTGAGGGGGTTGCATAAGTTCTTTTAGAACTTCCCTCATAGGGCAGTTTATTTTGTTTAGGTCCATATAAAAATACATAGCCTGGAGGGTGTAGGCCCATTGGGAAATGTTGGTTTTGAACCAAGTGTAAGCATAAGCAATCCCACCATGAATAAGATCCAGAGTACTGGGGCTACCTTATGTTGAGGTAGCATTTATTTGAAAGAAAAGAAGGCATTACTTATAATTTCATTGAAAGAGATATTATAGATCTTCCAGTGACTCACAGGAATACTCAGATGCTGGTCCTATTGTTGATTCTTCAGAAACCTCCCAAGGTTTTATTTAGGAATGATGTATCCAACTAGAGATGCCAGGAACTTTGATAGCTGTTGCAGTAGAAAGTAAAACAGTAAAAGGGCCTTTCCATAAGGGGGTTAGTTGAGATTTTGTAGATCCATCACTTTAGGTTTTAATAAGGACCTGGGTGGGTACACAACTTGGTTGTTAGAAGGGTCTGGAGCCAGCAATACTCTCGGTATATATATTTGGTTCTATGTATGAAATTCTCTGTCTTGGATTTGGATACTTTGTACCCTACATTTTGCTAAGAAGTTTAAGGTTTGTACTGCATATTGTTGTGCAAGCTTTATGGAGGGGGAGCAGATGAGTAAGTCATCTACATAGAGTAGAAGTTGTCCCCACTCGAGATATAGCTTGGTTAAATTTCTTTGCTGGGTCTTGTCCAAATAGGTGTGGGATATCTCTAAAACCCTGAGGTAGGACTTCTGGCTTTCCTGGGAGACACTGGGATATTAGGGGGAAATATCAAGTCAGATGTTGTGTAAATATTAAGTGGATACCCATTTTGGAAAGTATATTCCTACTGAAGAGCAGTGTGAGGCATTTAGACATTGCCAGGGACTGGTGGGAGAATAGTAATTAGTCCCATAAGCAATATAAATAAAGGGGATGTGAATCTTTAGAGGGAGGGGTTGCTACTTGCTCCTATTACCCAACAGAATTTGGAAGAAAGTTGCCTAGAGAAAAAGGTTAGCACAAAGTAGGCAGCTCTTGTATTTGAAAGGATATGTATAGCCCTACCTGTCATTTCCAGAGTTTCCCTTGGCTCTGTTTCTTTAATGATGATGTCTGATTTAGAAGCTGACCAGAGTGGAGGGCCCCTTCAGTTCAAGGCCATTATTGGATGAGGGTTTAACTGGGGGACCTTTTGGATCCCAGGGCAGCCCCTCTTCCAGTGGGTGAGCTTATCACAAAGGAGGCAGGCTGTGTGGGGCTTCTTCCCATTTGGCCCATTTGGAAAATTCCTTCTCCAGTAGCCTGGTCTTTCGCATCAGTGGCAGTTACCTGGACAAGGGTCCTTACGGGACCCTGGAGGGGGCTGGTGGGCTTGTAAAGCAGCCAGTGGTTGAGTCTGCATCTTGTCCCTGCATTTCTCCTTTTCCTTAGCCCTGTCCTCTTTGTCCAGATCTTGGTTATAAAAGACTGAGAAAGCTAATTTGAGGATTTCTGGCATAGGGGCACTGGGTTCTAAGGCTCTTTTGTAAATTTTCCTAATGTAGCAGCTTGGGTAAATTTTCCTTTAGGACTAGTCCCTCAGGAGATTCTGGGTTTAAGTTTGGTGTGCTTATAAGAGTTTCCTGTAGCCTTTTCAGAAAGGCTATAGGATTTCCATTTGGCCCCTGGTTTATGGTGGCTAATTATTGTAGTTTAGTGGCTTGACCTTCCTTCATTTTATTACCTCTATTAGACACAGGAGCATATGGTTCCTGGCCCATATTCCCACTTTGGCATTGTAGTCCTGATTGGGGGGTCCTGCTGGGGAACAGCTGTAGCCCCTCCAGGGTAGTTGACATTTTCCAGGTGTAAGTCATTCCCACAGTGGATTGCTACTTCACAGATGGTCTGTCTTTCCTCTTGTAAAAGGGCTTGTCCCAGGAGTACATTTATGTCCTTCCAAGTTAATCTAAATGTAAGAACCAATTTGGGGAAGCCCTCTATGAGCCTCTTGGAGTCATCTGAGAACATTTTTATGTTTTTTCTAAGTTGTCAAAAGTCCTGCATGGAAAAGGGGATCTGGACCTGGACGAGTTCAGTTGGCTCACTCACCTCCTGTAAGCCTGGAGAAGAGAACTTAGGGGCCCAGTGTAAAGTGGGGTCAATTCCAAAGGTCTGGGAGTGGGATAAATAGGGGGAGCATCCAGGGGTGGCTGGTTTCCCCTCTTTCGCCTCCAAAGGAGGAGGTAGTTTTTCCTTTTGGCTTCTGGAGGAAGAAATGTTGTAGGGGAGTCAGCAGAGGAGTCTCCAGGGCCAATGCAGGGCCCTGGAGGAGGTGGCTAAGCATAGCTAGGATGTGAGGTTTTCCTTACAAGCTTTACAAGGATTAGGGTCTTCCCTTTAGGCCATGAAGGTTTGTAAACAGGGGACCTCTAGCTTTTTGCCCTGATAATGGCAGAAAAGGTCTAGATGGAGAATGGTATTAAAATTTGTACTTCCATTCTCTGGCCAGACTTCCTCTGCAATGAAAAATTAGTTTTTCCATTTTAGGATTTGGGGGTTGGGTTTATCCCAGTTTTTAAGGATGCATCCAAGGGGTGAGTCCCAGGGTATGGAGGCACAGTTATCTGTCTGTAAGACAGAACAGAGGAGAGTAGGGAAGAGGAAAGAATCTCTTCTTCATCTTTTTTTTTTTTTTTTTTTTTTTGAGACAGAACCTCTCTCTGTCGCTCAACTGGAATGCAGTGGTACAATCTCAGCTCATTGCAACCTCCACCTCCTGGGTTCAAGTGATGCTTGTGCCTTAGCCTCCCAAGGAGCTGGGACTACAGACACATACCAACAAGCCCAGCTAATTTTTGTATTTTTAGTGGAGACGGGGTTTTGTCATGTGGGCCAGGCTGGTCTGGAACTCCAGACCTCAGGTGATCCACCCACCTTGGCATCCCAAAGTGCTAGAATTATAGGCATGCGCCACCACACTCAGCTGAAAGCCTCCCTTCTTCATCCCCTTATACCTTGGATCGGAGTAGTGAGTAGGGCATCCCCCATTCATCCTGGAGTTCTGGAATAAACCAGTGATTACCAGGTACCACTAACCCTGGTCCCACATTTTCCTTCCAGGACGAGCCTTCATCTCTGTCCTAATGGTAATCTGCCCTGCACCTGTGGCCTCTGGCTGACCTGTAGCTTTGACACTGTGATCTTACAGTGACCTTTGTTCGGAGCATTCCAGCAATGAAATGATCTTCCATTCTCTCAAATTCCCATTCTCCATATCCCTTTAGGTAGGTGGGGATCTTATCCCTAGCCAGCAGCTGTAAGGGAATTGGGCCTTCCGTTCTCTGGATACAGCACTGGAGGTCCCAGTATATGTTAAGAATATAGATGGCCAGAGGAGTGGAGGAAAACCTGCATCTGAGTCCTCTTGTCATTCCTTCTGTGGATTCCTGGGGAAGCATGGAAAACAAGTATTTAAAATGACAGGACAATCCATCTGCCACCCGTGGGAATGGTAGAAATAAGGGATATTCATGGAAGGCTGCTTTTGTGCAGTCTCACAAACAGCAGCCCTTAGACCTGAGAGGACATTGCTTATCAGCCTTCTCACTATAGAGGAGGAATCGTCAGAGGGTCAGAGAGTTTGGGATGAAAGACCGCAAAAGGCAGAGAAAGAATTGTCCTCTCCCCAAAATGCAGATAGTTCTAGAAAGGAAGTAGGAGTTGCTCTTAATGGACCACATACAGATGCCCTATAGAGGCAAACAAATGACCTCAAGAGCCACTGGAAAACCTGGTCTCAGTGTGTAGCAGGATTTAACAATTCATAATAGGAAATAAAGAATTGGTAGAGACAGAGTCTTCCCAGTATTAAGCAGAGAAAGAAGTTGCACGATATGCAGAGTGGAAGCAGGGAAGAGGTTGACTTGCCTCCAAGACAGACAGTGTGGCCAGTATGCAAGGCTATCTCAAAGTCCACAGAAAAAAAGGAGGCATAATAGGGTGTGGACTTATTGAAGAAAAGCCTGTTTTGGTTAAGGAAATGAAGGTCTCTAGTCTTTGCATGTCCTAGGCTCAAGTCCTATCACCCTTGTGCGCCACCTGTCCAAAAGGACCACAGTGACTTAGGTCCTTAGGTCTACTCAGTACAGACTCTGAAGTCCTCCACTTCTGCCGTCGCCCAACAGGATGAACTGAGGAATCAGCTAGGGGGAACAGTGACCAAAGGGAATTTTTCTGGAGATGGGCTGGTGAGTGAGACAGCAAGAGAAAGAAGACCTCACGTAAGCAGAACTGGGTGCCTCCAGCCAAAGATGGCAAGGCACAGAGGGTCTTACTGAGAAGCTGCAATATGAGTCATGACACCAAAATGTTACTGGCCGCGAGTTTGGGCAGGATACATAGTCCTTGGTTCTTACTGTCTGAGAAGAAAAAATCCATCCAAGAGACAGTAGATTTAAGATGGCAGAAAGGAGGCAGGACTAGATTGCAGCTCTGAACAGAGCAGCATATGCAGTCTCACTTTGTGAATTTTAGCACCAGATTGACTGCGAGAACAAACCAGTAATCTTGAGAGGACCCACACACCCTCTGAAGGAAACAGACTGCTCCTGCAGGACCTAGAAGACACCCCAATACTGTGAGTGCCCCAACTGTGAAAGTGGGAAAGGGAGACCCTCCTCTTCTGAACACACACCCCCACTGGAGAAGCTGAAGGTCTGTTTGCAGGAGAAGTTTCCGACTTTACCTGAAGCTGAGTCAATTTGGAGAACTGAGCAAAGCACAGGGGGTAAGGAAAGTAGCAGAAAGGCCCTGGAAGCTCTCTGAGTCCCCTAGCAAGCCATCCCTGCCTGGCATCACAGGGATCCATCCAGAGGGCAGCCAGAGGAGCAAGGGGTAAAACTCCACAGGAGAAGGAAATCTCTAGCTGAGCTTTGTAACAGTTTGAATGGGGTGAGAAGCCTCCTGGTCAGAACTCAGGGGAGGTCTCACATCTGGTGTGCAGACTCCACAGGTGGAGTAGAATCAAGCCCTTTCATTCACAGCTGGGAGGTGGGTAGCCTGGGGCAGATTTTCAAGCTCTTCTCGCCCCAACTGAAGATGGACTCGGGCCTGTTAGCAGGTGGGAGACACAGTGAGAGTGAGACCAGCCATTTGGTTTGGGTTTGCGTGGGAGCAGGGTGAGGCCTGTGACTACTGGCTTTCCCCCACTTCCCCGACAACCTGCATGATTCAACAGAGGAAGCCATAATCCTCCTAGGTTCACAACTCCAATGACCTGGGACTCTCACCCCCATCCCCCAGAGCAGGCCTAGCAAGACCAAGGAGAGTGTGAGCTCAGACACACCTAGCCCTACCCCCACCTGATGGTCCTTCCCTATCTACCCTGGTAGCAGAAGACAAAGGGCATATAATCTTGGGGTTCTAGGGTTCCTCCCCATACTACCACACCTGATGCTCTTTGGAAGGCACCACCTCCTGTCAGGAGACCAACCAGCACAAAAATAGAGCATTAAACCACCAAAGCTAAGAACCTTCACAGAGTCCATTGCACACCCCACCCCACCCCCACCCCCTCCACCAGAACAGGCACTAGTAACCGACAAAGGAAAATCTGTGAGATTAACAGCAGACTTCTCAGCAGAAAGCCTACAAGCTAGAAGGGATTGGGGCCCTATCTTCAGCCTCCTCAAACAAAACAATTATCAGTCAAGAATTTTGTATCCAGTGAAACTAAACATCATATGTGAAGGAAAGATACAGTCTTTTACAGAAAAACAAATGCTGAGAGAATTTGCCATTACCAAGCCGCCACTACAAGAACTGCTAAAAGGAGCTGTAAATCTTGAAACAAATCCTAGAAACACAAGAAAGCAGAACCTCTTTAAAGCATAAATCACAAAGGACTTATAAAACAAAAATACAAGCTAAAAAAGCAAAAACAAAACAAAACAAAAAACAAAGTATACAGGCAACAAAGAGCATGATGAATGCAGTGGTACCTCACATTTCAATACTGACATTTGAATGTAAATGGCCTAAATGCTCCACTTAAAAGATGCAGAACTGCAGAATAGATAAGTACTCCCCAAGCGGCTATCTGCAGCCTTCTGGAGACTCACCTAACAGGTAAGGACTCACATAAAGTAAAGGGGTGGAAAAGACGTTCCTTGCAAATAGACACCAAAAGCCAGCAGAGGTAGCTATTCTTACATCAGACAAAACAAACTTCAAAGCAATAGCAGTTAAAAGAGACAAAGAGGGATATTATATAATGGTAAAAGGCCTTCTCCAACAGAAATATGTCACAATGCTAAACATATATTCACCTAACAATGGAGCCCTCAAATTTATAAAACAATTACTGATAGACCTAAGAAACGAGATAGACAGCAACACAACAATAGTGGGGGACTTCAACACTTCACTGACAGCACTAGACAGGTCATCAAGGCAAAAAGTCAAGAAAGAAACAATGAATTTAAACTATACCTTGGAACAAATGGACTTAACAGATACATACAGAACATTTCATCTAACAACTGCGAAATACACATTCTGTTCAACTTTCTCCAAGTTAGACCATATGATAGGCCATAAAATGAGCCTTAGTAAATTTAAGAGAATTGAATTATATCAAGCACTCTGTCAGACCACAGTGGACTAAAACTGGAAATCAACTCCAAATGGAGCCTTCAAAACAATGAAAATACATGGAAATTAAATAACCAGCTCCTGAGTGAGCATTGTGTCAAAAATGAAATCAAGATGGAAATTAAAAAATTATTTGAACTGAACAACAATAATGATACAACCTATCCAAACCTCTGTGATACAGCAAAGGCGGTGCTAAGAGGAAAGTTCATATTCCTAAATGCCTATATCAAAGAGACTGAAAGAGCACAAAAAGACAATCTACAGTCACACCTCAAGGACCTAGAAACAAGAACAAACCAAAGCCAAACCCAGCAGAAGAAAGGGAGTAACCAAGATCAGAGCAGAACTAAATGAAATTGAAACAGCAAAAACCATGCCAAAAAAAATGAAACAAAAAGCTGGTTCTTTGAGAATATAAATAAAATTGATAGACCATTAGCAAGATTAACCAAGAAAAGAAGAGAGACAATCCAAATAACCTCACTAAGAAATGAAACAGGAGCTATTACAACTGACACCACTGAAATACAAAAGATCATTCAAGGCTACTATGAACACCTTTATGCACATAAACTAGAAAACCTGGAAGAGATGGATAAATTCCTGGAAAAATACAACCCTCCTAGCTTAAATCAGGAAGAATTAGACACACTGAACAGATCAATAACAAGAAGAGGATTGAAATGGTACTTAAAAAATTATCAACAAAAAGAAGTCCAGGACCAGACAGATTCACAGCAGCATTCTACCAGACATTCAAATAATTGGTACCAATCCTTTTGACACTATTCCACAAAGTAAAGAAGGAACCTTCCCTAATTCATTCTATGAAGCCAGCATCACCCTAATACCAAAACCAGGAAAGGACATAACCAAAAAAGAAAACTACAGACCAATATCCTTGATGAACATAGATGCTGAAATCCTTAACAAAATACTAGCTAACTGAATCCAACAATATATCAAAAAGATAATCCGCCATGATCAAGCAGGTTTCATACCAGGGGTGCAGAGACGGTTTAACATACACAAGTCAATAAATGTGATACACCACATAAACAGAATTAAAAACAAAAATCACATGATCATCTCAATAGATGCAGAAAAAGCATTCGACAAAATCCATCATCGTTTATGATTAAAGCTCTCAGCAAAATCAACATACAAGGGACATACATTAATGTAATAAAAGCTGTCTATGACAAACCCACAGTCAACATAATACTAAATGGGGAAAAGTTGAAAGAATTCCCTCTGAGAACTGGAACAAGACATTGGTACCCACTCTCACCACTCTTCTTCAACAGAGTAATGGAAGTCCTAGCAAGAGCAACAGACAAGATAAAGAAATAAAGGGCATCCAAATCGGTAAAGAGGAAGTCAAATTGTCACTGTTTGCTGATGATATGATCATTTACCTTGAAAACTCTAAGAACTCCTCCAGCAAGCTTCTAGAACTGATAAATGAATTCAAGAAAGTTTCTGGATACAAGGTGATGTACAAAAATCAGTAGCTCTTCTATACACCAACAGTGACCAAGCAGAGGATCAAATCAAGAACTCAACCCATTTTACAATAGCTGTAAAAAAAAAATAAAATACTTAAGAATATACCTAACAAAAGAGTCGAAAGACCTCTAAAAGGAAAACTACAGAACACTGCTGAAAGGAATCATAGATAACACAAACAAATGGGAAAACATCCCATGATCATGGGTGAGTAGAATCAATATTGTGAAAATGCCCATACTGCCAAAAGCAGTCTACAAATTTAACACAATCCCCATCAAAATAACACCATCATTCTTTACAGAATTAGAAAAAACAATTCTAAAAGTCAGATGGAACCAAAAAAGGGCCTGCATAGCCAAAGCAAGACCAAGCAAAAAGTACAAATCTGGAGGCATCACACTACCTGATTTCAAACTATACTATAAGGCCATAGTCACCAAAACAGCATGGTACTGGTATAAAAATAGACACATAGACCAATGGAACAGAATAGAGAACCCAGAAATAAAGCCCAAATACTTAGAGCCAGTGCTGATCTTCAGCAAAGCAAACAAAAACATAAATTTGGAAAAAGGATACCCTTTTCAACAAATAGTGCTGGGATAACTGGGTAGCCACATGTAGGAGAATGAAACTGGATCCTAATCGTATACAAAAATCAACTCAAGGTGGATTAAGGACTTAAACCTAAGACCTGAAACTATGAAAATTTACAAAATAACATTGGAAAAACCCTTCTAGACATTGGCTTAGGCACGGATTTCATGACCAAGAACCCAAAAGCAAATGCAATAAAAACAAAGATAAATAGCTGAGACCTAGTTAAACTTTAAGAGCTTTTGCAGGGCAAAGGGAACAGTCAGCAGAGTAAACAGACAACCTGCAGAGTCGGAGAAAAATCTTCACAATCTATTCCTCTGACAAAGGAGTAGTATCCAGAATCTACAATGAACCAAAACAAATTGGTAAGAAAAAAACAAACAATCCCATCAAAAAGTGGGCTAAGGGCATGAATAGACAATTCACAAAAGAAGATATGCAAATGACCAACAAACATATGAAAAAATGCTCATCATCACTAATGATCAAGGAAATGCAAATCAAAAACACAAAATGTGATACCACCTTACTCCTGCAAGAATGACCATAATAAAAAATTTTAAAAAACAATAGGTATTGGCATGGATGTGGTGATCAGGAAACACTTCTACACTGCTGGTGGGAGTGCAAACTAATACAGCCATTATGGGAAACAGTGTGGAGATTCCTTAATGAACTAAAAGTAGAGCTACCGTTTGATCCAGCAATCCCACTACTGGGTATCTACCCAGAGGAAAAGAAGTCATTATTCAAAAAAGACACTTGCACACGTATGTTTATAGCAGCACAATTCACAATTGCAAAATCGTGGAACTAACCCAAATGTCCATCAATCAATAAGTGGATAAAGAAACTGTGGTGTATATATATACAATGGAATACTACACAGCCATAAAAAGAAATGAATTAACAGCATTTGCAGTGACCTGGATGTGATTGGAGACTATTATTCTAAGTGAAGTAACTCAGGAATAGAAAACCAAACATCCTATGTTCTCACTGATATGTGGGATCTAAGCTATGAAGACACAAAGGTATAAAAATGATACAATGGACTTTGGGGACTTGGGGAGAAGAATGGGAGGGGGGTGAGGGATAAAGGACTACAAATATGGTGGAATGTATACTGCTTGGGTGATGGGTGCACCAAAATCTCACAAATCACCACTAAAGAACTTACTCATGTAACAGTATACCACCTGTACCCTAATAACTTATGGAAAAAACAATTTACAAAAAGAAATAGATTTAAGGCAAAAGTTTATTGAAGCAAAGTAAAGTACATTTGGAAGGTATCAAGCAGAAAACTTGAAAGATTGAGTGCCCCGCCTGATCATTGGTTCAAGGCTCTTATAGAGTTTCCTGATTCTTCCTGATCTCCTCCCCTCATGCTTCTTGGGGGAACTGTTGGCTAATCACTGCATGTGCAGTGACTTGCTAGTATCTGTCAGGTGCTGCATATGTCGTTTGGTGGTTGAAATTATGCATATGCTCTCCATGACAATTTTTCCTTACTGGTCTCGTGTCCCCAAAGGAAGGTCATATACCAGGCAAACACTGATGTTTTGCCCCTACTTGAGCATGCCTGAACATATCCCCAAAGGAAGGTCAATCTCTGCCATTTTGCCCCTTACTGCACATGCCTGGTCATGTTTGCTTAGTTCCTAGGATCTTATGAGGAAGTTGTTGCTCATAAGCTCAAGATGTTTCCTGTTTGGGAGGAAATTTTCCCCTCCTTGGTACTAGCCATGACCATCTATCATTCCCGAGGAGGCCCCTGACAATTGCATGATAGTCACCTGACTGTTGCCTGACATTCCTTGGGACACTCCCTTACCCTGCTCATATCTGCCAATCTGCCTACGTAACATGAAGACGTTTTAAACCTTCTCAGTGGTTCTCCCATTTCTTCTCTCTCTCTCTCCCCGCTTTCCCTTCAAACCATCTCAAAACTCCTTTTTATTTCTACTCAGCAAAATGGAGATTAAAACCTCACTAAAATGTATCTTTGCCCACCCCTGCCTTCCCATTTCACAGTGCACTTCTTTCTTCAACAGATTTAGATTTACAGAGGAAAAAAGGCAGAAAGTCTCTTTACTGGCTTCAGACACTTAAAGAAAATCTGCCCTTTTCATCACTGTAAGTTAAAATATTTGCTATAATAAGTGTAGATTCAAGAGCCATTTGGACATGCCTGGCTTTTAGATAGTGTTGACTGATGACCAACCTAACTTAGATCTTTGAATCTATGTGTGGTGTTATGATATATATTAGTTTTCATCTGAGGTCTAGCTCATAACTCCCACAGCCTTTGTTACAGTCTTTTGTTATAATGTTGGGTGTGTTAGGCCTCAGGGGCAGGCCCCTGACCTTCTCCTTCTCTCCTTTCACCTGTTCCTGCCTTTCTGATTGTGACTGTTAAGACCTTCCCCAGAGAGAGTACTGCCCTATTCCCTGGGGGAAGGAATGCTGATGTCATGAAGCCTCCATAAAATCCCAGAAGGACAGGGTTCAGTGAGCTTCCACATAGCTGAACACTTGGACATTCATGGAGGTTGGCACAGCCAGGTAAGACATGGAAGCTCCATACCCCTACCCCCATACCTCACCCTGTATGCATCTCTTCATCGGTAACTTTGCAATATCCTTTAAAATAAACCAGCAAACATAAGTAAGTGTTCCCCTGGGTTCTGTGAGCCACTCCAGCAAATTAATTGAACCCAAAGAGAGGATTATGAGTATCCCAACTTAGAGATGGCTGGTTAGAAGCTCCAGAGGCCCAGACTTGTGACTGGTGTGGTGGGGGGCAGTCGGGAACTGAACCTTCAACCGGTGGGATCTGACATTATCTCCAGTTAGACAGCGTTGGAACTGAATTAGAGGACACCCAGCTAGTGTCTGCTGCTTGGTATGGGAGGGAAGAAACCTCACATGTTTGTTCATAGAAGGCTTCATCTGTGTTGCTGATTGCTGTGGTGTGAGAATAGAGGAAAAATACCATTAGGGAGAGTTTTCTCTACACACTACAGTAGCCCCTAGATGCTTTTTATTTAAGACATTCAAACCTTGTTAAAAACAAACAAACAAACAAAAAAACCTTTTTATTTAAGACAGTCAAACCTTGTTAAAACAGCACAGATATTAACTCAGAATTTAGGATTTATTATTGATTAATTGACATTATCTTCAATCTGTTCATATTATTAAGTGATATAAGTCAGGTACACACACATATGTATGGGGAGTGTGTGTGAGTGTCTGCATGAAATACACTGTCAGAAACTCATTTCAAAGAAACACTGATTTAGACCCTGGCAAATAAGGAAACATTTCCATTTCTTCTAGAAATAACAAATCATTTGCCAACATATGATCTATCCATATGACCTCTTAACACACACATTAAATAATAACATATATTTTTCACTCATGTAACAAGCATGTGATTCATGTGACGCTGTAAGCCTTTTTTTTTTAGACGGATCCTTTTTCTGTCATCCAGGCTGGAGTGCAGTGGTGTGATCTCTGCTTACTGCAACCTCCACCTCCTGAGTTCAAGCGATTCTCCTGCCTCAGCCTCCCAAGTAGCTGGGACTACAGGCTCGGGACACCATGCCTGGCTAATTTTTTGTATTTTTTGTAGAGACAGGGTTTTGCCATGTTGGCGAGGCTGGTCTGAAACTCCTGACCTCAGGTGATCGGCCCGCCTCGGCTTCCCAAAGTGTTGGGTTACAGGCGTGAGTCACTGCGACCGGGCAAGCATTTTTTTTTTATTCCAATGTTTCTCATTAAGCTACCCCATGGCATTTTATTTCAGGTTGTGTGTGTGCCAGAGAAGAAAAAAGGCAAATGACAGAAGAGCAAGTAAATGGAGAAAGATAGGAGGGACTTGAGAAAACTTGGCAATTTACTAAAATGAAACGGCATTATTTCCATATTTACCAAAAGCAGACAAACCTAATCACTCCTCTCATTTTGATCAGCTTTCATGAATATTGTCCAGTCCTAACCAAAATCTTCTTTGGTGTCACAAAATAATGGAAGAGACATGTATTGGTTTAGGTTCCTGCAGCAGTAGACTGCAAGATAAGGAATATAAGTTGTTTATTTAGGAAATTCAAGAAACATAAGTAAAGGAGTAGGGAAGTGAGATGAAATGGAAGGATCTCTGAAAAAAAAAATACATCATCAAGTCAGTTTCCACAGAGGGAAACCGGAGCTCAGTCCCTGTTGCTGGGCTTTGGAAGACAGTGTGGAACAGACCTCAGAGTTATCCCAATTGTGAGATGAGGAAGCTGGGGTGCTTTTCACCAGCTCTCCATCCATCACCTACTCCTGGGGGTCATAAACAATCCACCACTCCCAGTTTATTTATGCTCAGGCCAGACATGTAACTGTAGCCAGAAAATAGCCCTTGCCAAGACTCACAGGAATTAAAAAGCTTCAGGCAGGGAGATACTGGTGTTTGTAGTAATAATCTTTGAGAGGTGGGTATTCAGAGGCTATGGGCACCAATAACTTCCCTTATGTGAGTCATAAACACTAAGTTAATTTTGTTTGCATGTGTATACAAATATTTTCAATGAATGTTTCTCTTTGTTTTGTATGTTTGGAAAATTTAAACAAAACTATTATTGTTTTTGTATTGGTATTTAAACATCTGAATATATAACATCAAAGATGATATTAAAAAGTATAAAGCAAATTATCCCAAAATCAGATGTGCAGTTACATGTTTACTTGAAATTCTCTCTAGACTACATTTGAAATAGGATCTTCCATAGGGGGAAATTTAAAGATTTTTTTTTACAAGCCATTTAATTGTAATGTGCTTTAAAAACACTTTAGCATATCATAGACCTTCAAAACAAAATGACTAATCATCTTCTGAGATCTATAGAAAATGGTTCTTTTTTTTTTTTCAATTGGGACGGAGTCTCCCTCTGTCACCCAGGCTGGAGTGCAGTGGTACGATCTCGGCTCACTGCAAGCTCCGCCTCCCAGGTTCACGCCATTCTCCTGCCTCAGCCTCCCAAGTAGCTGGGACAGCAGGCACCCGCCACCACGCTCGGCTAATTTTTTTTTTTTTTTTTTTTTTTTTTTTTTCAGTAGAGACAGGGTTTCACCATGTTAGCCAGGATGATCTCGATCTCCTGACCTCGTGATCCGCCTGCCTCGGCTTCCCAAAGTGCTGGGATTACAAGCGTGAGCCACTGTGCCTGGCCGAAAATGTTTCTTAAATGTCACTTTCAATTACCACTTCTAGAGCTAACTTGCAAAACAATTGTTTCTCCACCAACTGAAATAATGATTTCACCAAATATAAGATAACCTGTGGTCAATGTGAACTTTGTCTTGATTTAGGAGGAGGAAAGCGAAGTTCCATTTATGAATACTTCAAAAATTTTAAAAAATTCTCCTAAATTGTTTCAGCAACCAGACTGAAAGAGACGCCTGGAATCCCAGGGTGAGAGGAAACTTTAAAAGTCCCACTTATGGCCGGGTATGTGGCTCATGCCTATAATCCCAGCACTTTGGGAGGCTGAAACAGGTGGATCACTTGAGGCCAGAAATTCAAGACCAGCCTGGCCAACATGGTGAAACCCCATCTCTACTAAAAATACAAAATTAGCCTGGTGTGGTGGTGCATACCTATAATCCCAGTCATTCGGGAAGCTGAGACGTGAGGATCAGTTGCACCACGGAGACAGAGGCTGCAGTGAGCAAGATCGTCCCACTGCACTCCAGCCTGGACAACAGAGTGAGACTGTGTCTCAAAAAAAAGTTTCACTTGTGCCTTGGGGTTGACTGCCTGCTATCATATTTTTGTTATGTGTTCTACTCGAAGCTCCAGTACCTTTCCTCACAGAAATCACCTCTCCTACCAACCCCAAGGGAACCCGTTCCATTTTTATTAGAGTTCTTCTTTACATGACCTCAAGTCTTTTCGTCAAGATTTACTGATAGAATAGTAGTAAATCCGCATTACTCCAGGTGTCTCTTTGCCCTTACCTAGCCTTTGTGTCTATGTCATTCTTCTCAAATAAACTGCCTTCCTTTATCAGCTATCAAAGTCCATATTTAGGATCCCCTCTCCTGGAAACATTCTCTGACTATCCAGCCCAGATAATTTTTTTTCTCTGCTTTTTCATTATAACATTCATGATCTATGTCATTCATTCATTCATTTGTCCAATATTTCTTGAGTGCTTCCTAAGTTCAGGCACTGTTCTAGGTACTAGGGACATAGGAGGATAGAAGCCAGGCAAATTTTACGCTCATTGAAACTCTACTAGGTAAGAATCTATAGTTAAAACAAAAAAGAAAAAAAAATTCACATATGAGGCCTATGAAGCAAATAAAGCAATAATGTGGTGGTTTTCATGGACATTATGTCTTTCACTACCCATCCCTCTTTTTATTGTAAACTCCCTTAGGCAAGTATAACCTCATCTATTCATTAGTATTTATTTACCACAAGGACCCATAAGTATTTATTGATCTATCTTCATAAGTATGTGATAATATTCTAAATAGATAGTAGATTTAATCATTGGGATTTATGTGAAGTTGGATTAAATTGATTACATGATCATTACATTTAGTATTGCATGGAAGGACACATTTTCTCACTTATAGAAGCCTAAACAAATGTCACAATGTTGATAGATTCCTTTATAGGATGTTAACTCTGAAGCTGTTATGAAAATGCATGAAGTAGTTTCACTTTCAACTCGATCCTTTTGGAATCATGACAGATTTTGCTAGTCCTTAATTCTTCTCCAGTCTTTGTTGATCCTTCCTATTTCAATCCCATAAGACACTTACCTCTCCTCCAGAAAGATCTGAAGGGTTAAGTCACCTATTTACACCTAATTACATTGAGCCCTGTGTTGGTTTTTTAGGGATAAGAGGAAGTATCAGATCTCAGTTAATGTATTCACTGTCTACAGTGTCTAACAATGACACAGGATGACTCAATTAAGGGGAAAAAGACTCCATTTATCAGCACAGAATTCTTCCCTTTTAACTATCATATGGCAGCTAACCTTGCCTAACCTAGTGAGTTTAACCTTGTTTTTTACCCGCGCGCATGTGTGTGTTACTAATTTCTAACTGTACCAGCTCCTGAATTAATATTTGGCAACATCAACATTCCTCGTATAATGAAAAAGCATGGTCCAAGAGAGTTGGACGTGACCTCTCTAAACATCCACTTACAGCTGCAAAATAAGGAATAAGTTGTAATTATTCCTTATTTGTAACAACTACCTTACAGGGTTGTTTTGAAGATTAGAAGAGAAAATATAGATAAAGCACCCAGTAGATAGTAGGTATTGAATAAATGTTAGTTTCCTTCCACCTTCTCTGGCTGATGTAACAAAATTACTCATTCTACTAGTCACTCAGACTTTGGTTAATCATTAGCTAAAGAGTAACAATGCAGGATTTTTTTCTTTTAAATAAATTAGGATTGGTTTTATGCCTGGATGGAATAGGCACTTGCCATTTCATCACAATTCAGAATTCCTCCTGAAGGCCTGAAGGCCTGAAGTGTTTACCATTGGAAACTAATCCCATGGTACGGTTACTATTATTTATTATATCTACTATTAACATATAACATATTAAAATATGAAGTAAATATTACCCTACTGATGCATTAGCCACTCAACATAAATGAGTTTCTTGGAGATTAATAAAACAGTACATCAGTATGTCCTAAACAATGGCTAAAAGGAAACCTGGTAACCACCCCCACCCCAAACTTGTTTTGTTAGGCCAGGCAGATTTTTTTTTTTTCATTTTGAATTAGCATCACGATTGAAAGTGGAAAGATCTCACATATAATTTCACATTAGAAATGTTGGCTATGTTGGCTCTCTGAGTAGCAGCTACCTCCTTTCTTTTTCTTTTTCTTTTTTTTTTTTTTTTTTTTGAGACGGAGTCTCGCTCTGTCGCCCAGGCTGGAGTGCGGTGGCGCGATCTGGGCTCACTGCAAGCTCCGCCTCCCGGGTTTACGCCATTCTCCTGCCTCAGCCTCCCGAGTAGCTGGGACTACAGGTGCCCGTCACCGCGCCCGGCTAATTTTTTGTATTTGTAGTAGAGACGGGGTTTCACCGTGGTCTAGATCTCCTGACCTTGTGATCCGCCCGCCTCGGCCTCCCAAAGTGCTAGGATTACAGGCGTGAGCCACCGCGCCCGGCCCGCTGCCTCCTTTGAAGGTTTGTATTTGCAATATTTCCCACCCCTATGAGTCCCTATTATCCTGACACTGAGGACAAATATGAGTTGTTGTCCATCATCATTCCAAAGCTGTCTTTTATTTCTTAAATTCAGCCTGCTTCACTCCCTCATCTCTGCCTGATGTTACGAACTAGGCAGGCTAGCAGAGGCAACAGGCACCCTGCACACCTGAAGAGCTACCTGGATACCCTAGAAGAAGAGTGGGAGGTTAAGGATGAGGACACGTCTATCAGAACAAAAGCCTGTCAAGACCAGAAAGAGAAAGTCACACTTTTGACTTTACAGTTCGTGTTGGGCTGACACAAAGGCCTCAGTTAACACCAAATACAACTTCCATAGACTTCAAGTTTCCCTCATATTTTTCCTGGGTCGCTATTCCAGAGTTGAAAAACTGAACTACATCTAATATTTTATTAAAATAAAATAGAAGATTATTAGAAAGTTTATTAGTCAATAGTAAAATGTTATTTGTTAGCTTTCATAAATAATGCCTTTTTATAGATATCTGATTACCCCAACAAAAATCTTCAAATGGTTCATAGACCCTTTGTCAAGCTTTTGTGCCACCTGAGAGATAAAAAGATAAACGGGGAGGTATAATGTTAATTTTGTAGCCTTTGCTTAATGTTTATTTTTGGAATGCTTATCATTTTCTATCAGTATCTGAAACTGCATGGATTTCTATTAGCCTTCACCAATAATTACATTTGAAAATATCCAGAAGAGACAATCCCTACCACAATCTCTTTTAAACTCTTAACGGCTGTCATAAAATTCTGTTTTTCATTTTCTCTAAGAGCATTGTATTAAACTGTTCCTAGTTATTAGCCTTCATAAAGGCACACAGAAAATGTTTCCTCTACAGCCGTAAATATTCTTAAAGCAGAATCATAATAAAACAGCTGTGATAATGTTTTATTCATTCTAGCATCCTAATGATTGAACAAAAGCGAGACACCGTCTTTAGAGTTAACCTTTATTGAGTCTGTGACTGCGTGCATTGTTCTTTGAATTATTTTACCTGCACTATTTAATGTAATTCTCCCAGCCACTCTGATTTCACTCATTTTACAATTGAGGAGACTGAGGCATAGAGAAGTAAGGCAGTTTGGCTGGAGTAAGGGCCAGGTTAGGACTTAAACCTTGGCAGTCTGCCTACAAGGTGTTCTTAATCACCATCTGACACTGCTTTCTCTGTATAGTCCAGAGTGTCAACCTCAGTGCTTCAGCTTCAGCTTTCAGGATCTATTTAAAGATGGAAAGTATAGTTACATTATGTCACCATTGGAGATGCAGAAAGACAGGGCCATCATTTTGCACAGTTCTGAAAGCACAATTCACACTGTGGTTTGTATAAATGGTACTCCCTAGAGTTGTGCAATGGACAGCTCACACAGAGATGCAGTGGCCCTGCTAAAATAATGCCTTATATAAAAGAGTTTTACTCTTCATTCCCTTAAATGATTCTTGGTAAGACTGGCTGATACACACACAAAAAAACAGCTTCTAAGTAGGTCTGTCCTCATACTATGATCAAAGGTCAACATTAAGTTTCCACAATTAATTTTACATAATCCAAAGACTGCCAAGCAGTTTCTCTGGGTAAATTAAACATTCTATAGCCATTTATTCTGCTTCCAGTCATGTCCAGCAACAGGTTGAGAAGACAAATGTTCTCAGAAATGATCTCCAAGGAGTTGGTAGCAGGCTACTTATACGTTTAATTCACCAGAATAGGTGAGCATGGTCGTGGTGACCTTTTCATGCTGTTGCAGAGCTAAGTATGAAGAGACGACTCACAGTCTTCCAATGGAACACAGGTGACCCTGCAGCCAGATTTTGCCTTCAGTGGTATGTGACTCCCATGGGGTCAGGAGAGTAGCTCAGACATTGAAGTTTGACCTAATGGCCTACCTACCTGCACATGTACCCCGCCCACTTACAGAAGGGCAAGAACTCCTCTGCTTTACTGAGGCCTTGTTATTATTATAGTTCCCATCTAAGTAAGAACACAATGGAGAAAAAATGCATTTGGTTATTTGGCCTCTGTCTGAATATTCTGTGTTTTTTTCCAAACAATACATTCTGCATAATCTTCAAAAACAAAGTCCATTTCAAAGAAAAAATATACTGACCACATCTGCTGAGCAATAGAGCAGAATGGGAAAAAGAATTTTAAACTCTGATGTGTCTGTTTTCCTTAGGGCCGAAATTTCTTTTCATGGTTCTAGTTTCTCTAGTTGAAATAAGAACCTAACCCTGTTCAAAACCTCATCCCTGGGAGTGAGTGAAAAATGAATGATTCTCCTATTTTGTTGGATCATAGTAATGACTGTCATCCCAGTGGGGCCACCAGCAATGCCACGCTTCTCAGACTCTAGCTTAGTTCCTAATCCACTCACCAGGTATTTAAAAGAATGGTTTAACACAACTAGAATCATTTAAATAACTGTATTATTTAAGAAAGCCATATTATTGCTTTAGTTTGGTGATTCAAATATCCAAACCTTGGACTTATCACCTTGCAATCTCATGCGTTCAGTTATTCCAGAGAAAACCTTAAGGAGAATCATATTCTTCGCAGCTAAACTTTAGGTCCTCAAAGCTGGTAATCACAATTTATGGTTTCTAAAAATCATCTGTGATACTAAGTGTGAGCTGGATCATGAATAAAACCCTTGTAACAATAAATGTTTGATGACTTACTTCATCTCATTAGCAAGGGAAGGTAACTCATAATTATCAAGGTAGTACAGGAAATAATGCACTATCTGGAAATGCTAAATACATCTCCTTGCATGAATCACTTCTTTTTTTTTTTTTTTTTTTTGAGACGGAGTCTCGCTCTGTCACCCGGGCTGGAGTACAGTGGCCGGATCTCAGCTCACTGCAAGCTCTGTCTCCCAGGTTTATGCCATTCTCCTGCCTCAGCCTCCCGAGTAGCTGGGACTACAGGCGCCCGCCACCTCGCCCGGCTAGTTTTTTGTATTTTTAGTAGAGACGGGGTTTCACCGTGTTAGCCAGGATGGTCTCGATCTCCTGACCTCGTGATCCGCCCGTCTCGGCCTCCCAAAGTGCTGGGATTACAGGCTTGAGCCACCGCGCCCGGCCTATGAATCACTTCTTACCAGAATTCCCTTTCTTTCCAGATCACACCTCCAGGGTTCTGTGGTCCCTACCAGGCACTATAGTCCTCACAGAGGCTACAGCCCATGGCTTTTCATGGGGCTATAAAACCATTTGAGAACTGGAAAATGAAGTAATTGAATACAAAAAGAAAACTGCAAAATGAGGACTAACATTTAATTAAGTGTTCAAAGCATAAGATTATCTCAACTTCAATAATTGTCAAATGAGTATTCATGACATTTTATTAAATTAAAAAAATGCATATATGCTGAGTTTTTTATTTTACAAGTATCTCCAAGTGTGCTGGATGATTGCAAAGAAATCAAGGCAGTCATTGGTTAAATGAGTTTAATAGTAGCCACATAATTTCAAAAGCAAAATTATAAAGACCCTTCGGAGACTGTTGATAGCAAAAATAATCTACATTGTGGAAAGTGGGTCCATTTTAATATGTTAGATTTAAGTAGTGAGGCTTAAAAAGGTATTAAAACATCTTTACCCAAGGTACTTCCCATTTGCAAGATTGTTGCTTTAAAAATAGCTTATGTTTTAGATTGTTATTGCTTTTTATCAGTCTAATTTAATAAGAATTTGTAGTTACTATAAGGTAACAAGAAAAAGGTTAACTATCTGCAGAGATGCCTGAGAGTCAGCCAGGGAGTAACTTAAATCCTGCAGGAATCTGACTCACTGAAGACTGTCAGCTGAATGAAGCCTTAAATTTCATGGTCTTGGGTGGGAGAACTTTTTCATATTCTTTCCCCATATGGAATAACAATCTGCCCTGAAAACAGGGAGTATTTTGGCATGATCTCTTCTTGCTTATTTGCCTTCCATTTTCCATAAAACAACTTCTGCCAAGCACCATACTTAAGACTCAACTTTTCTGCAAAAATATCAGACAAAGCACTGTCTTTAAGAACATAGGGAACACACTAGATCCCTTCTTCTGAAAATCACTGTTCTATGTTGTTTGTGGGTATTTTTTTAGAGTTCACTGCATGCCTGGAATGAACAGACTGTGTTTCTCCCCCCAAAAACACAGATTCATATACAAGGTCAGGTAAAATAGTGTCTAAGTCTGCTTTCCTATCCCTTATACAGAAGCTATCCATTCAAAAAAACAACTTTTTTTTAACTTTGTTACTTTTTAATTTTTGTACATGCATAGTAGGTGTATATATTTGTGGAATACATACAAACATACAATGCGTGATAATCACATCATGGTAAAAGGATATGCATCACCTCAAGCATTTATCCTTTTTTTATGTTACAAACAATCCAATTTTACCCTACATACAATACAATAAATTTACCCAACATACAATAAATTGTTAACTGTAGTCACCCTGTTGTGCTATCATATATTAGCTCTTATTGATTCTATCTAATTACATTTTTTTAATACCCACTAAGTATCCCATCTTTCCTTCCACGCTACCCTACCTAACCTCTGAAACTGTCTTCTGCTCTCCTTAGTTTGTTTTAATTTATAGCACCAACAAAAAGTGAGAACGTGTGAAGTTTGTCTTTCTATGAGTGACTTATTTCACTTAACATAATTATATCCACTTCCATCCTTATTGTTGCAGATGACAGGACCTCATTCTTTTTTATGGCTAAATAGTACCACATTGTATATATGTACCATATTTTCTTTATCTATTCATCTGCTGATGGAAATTTAGATTGCTTCCAAATCCTGGCTATTGTTAATAGTGCTGCAGTAAACATGGGAGTGTAGATAACTCTTTGATATTCTGACTTTCTTTCTTTTGGGTATGTACTTTGCAGTGGGATTGCTAGATCATATGGTAGCTCTGTTTTTAATCTTTTGAGGAGCCTTCGAACTGTTCTCCATAGTGGTTGTACTAATTTACATTTCTACCAAAAGTGTACCAGGGTTCCCTTTTCTTTACAACCTCACCAGCACTTGTTATTGTTTGTCTTTTGGATAAAAGCCATTTTAGCTGGGGTGAGATGATATCTCACAATAGTTTTGATTTGCATTTCTCTGACAATCAATGATGTTGAGCACCTTTTCATATACTTGTCTACCATTTGTATGTCTTCTTTTGAGAAATGCATATTCAGATGTTTTGTCTATTTTTAAATCAGATTTTTTTTAATTTAATAATTTGCCTATTTTTAAATCAGATTATTAGTGTTTTCCTATAGGGTTGTGTGAGCTTCTTATATATTCTGGTTATTAACCCCTTGTCAGATGGATAGTTTGCAAATATTTCCTCCCACTATGTGGGTTGTCTCTTCACTTTGTTGATTGTTCCTTTGCTGTGCAGAAGCTTTTTAATTTGATGTGATCCCATTTGTCCCATTTGTCCATTTTTGCTTTGGTTGCCTATGCATGTAGGGTATTGCTTAAGAAATTGTTACCCAGTCCAGTGTTCTAGAGACTTTCTTCAATGTTTTCTTTTAGTAGTTTCATAGCTCAGAGTCTTAGACTTAAGTCTTTAATCCATTTTGACTTGATTTTTGTATATGGCAAAAGATAGGAGTCTACTTTCATTCTTCTGCATATGGATGTCCAGTTTTCCCAGCACCATTTATTAAGGAGACTGTCTTTTCCCAATGTATATACTTGGCGCCTTTGTTGAAAATGAGTTCACTGTAGATGTGTGGGTTTATTTCTGGGTTCAAAACTGGTATTCCAGTTTTGTTCTTTTTGCTCAGGATACCTTTGGCTATTTTGAGTCTTTTGTAATTTCATATAAATTTTAGGATTTTTTTCTATTTCTGTGAAGAATGTCATTGGTGTTTTTATAGGGATTACATTGAATCTGTAGATTACTTTGGGTAGTATGAACGTTTTAACAGTATTGATCCTTCCAATTCATGAACATGGAATATCTTTCCATTTTTTTGTGCTCACTTTAATGTTTTTCATCAATAGTTTATAGTTGATAGATAATTGTAGAGATCATTGTAGACTTTTTTGGTTTAGTTAATCCTGGGTACTTAATTTTATTTGTACCTATTTTAAATGAAATTACTTTCTTGATTTCTTTTTCAGATTGTTCACTGTTGGCATGTAGAAATGCTACTAATTTTTGTATGTTAATTTTGTATCCTGCAACTTCACTGAATTTTTTTTTTTATCAGTTCTAATAGTGTTTTGGTGGAGTCTTTAGGTTTTTCCAAATGTAAGATCATATTTTCTGCATATGGGATAATTTGCCTTCTTCCTTTCAAATTTCTTTTTTTGTCTGATTGCTCTAGCAAGGACTTCCAGTATTATTAATATGTGGAATACCAGTGGTGAAAGTGGGCATCCTTATCTTGTCCCACATCTTGGAAGAAGAGCCTTCAGTTGTACCCCATTCAGTATGATGTCAGCTGTGAGTCTGTTATATATGACTTTTATTGTTTTGAGGTATTTCCTTTTATACTCAATTTTTTGAGGATTTTTATCATGAAGGGATGTTCAATTTTAGCAAATGCTTATTCAGCATCTGTTGAAATGGTCATATGGTTTTTGTCCTTCCTATCTTCCTTTTAGTAAAGGTGATTTTCTCTGGTGGTATGTTTTAATTTTTTGCTTTTTATTTTCTGAGTACCTGATGTATGTTTTTTGATATGCAATTACCAGGAGGCTTGTAAAGAATATCTTATAACTCATTATTTTAAACTGATAACAACTTAACACTGATTGCATAAACAAACAAGCAAAGGGAAAAACCAATAAAAACTCTACACTTTAGCTTTGTCCCCCCTCCCTTTAAAACTTTCTCTTGTCTTTGTATCTTATTGTACTGTCTATATTTCAAAACATAGTTGTAGTTATTATTTCTGATCAGTTTATCTTTTAGTCTTTCTATTTAAGATATGAGTCATTTACATACTAAAATAACAGAGTTATAATATTCGGTGTTTTTCTGTGTATTTACTAATACTAGTGAGCTTTGTTCCTCTAGATGATTTTTTATTGCTCGTTAATATGCTTTTCTTTCAGATTGAAGAGAATTCTGTAGCATTTCTTGCAGGATAGGTCTGGTGTTGATGAAATCCCTCACCTTTTGTTTGTTTGGGAAAGTCTTGATTTCTCCATGTTTGGAGAATATTTTTACAGAATATACTAGTCTGAATTAAAAGTTTTTTCCCTTTAGCACTGTAAATAAGTCTCCTGGCCTATAAGGTTTCCACTGAGAAGTCTGCAGCCAGACATATTTAAACTCCAAAGTATGTTATTTTTTTTATTTTTTCTTGCTGCTTTTCGGATTCTTTCTTATCTTCGACCTTTGTGAGTTTGAGTATTAAATGCCTTGAGCTAGTCTTCTTTGGGTTATGTCTGCTTGGTGTTCTATAACCTTCTTATAGTTGAATATTGTTATATTTCTCTAGGTTTGGGAAGGTCTCTGTTATTTTCCCTTTGAATAAACTTTCTACCCCCATCTCTCTTTCTAACTTTTTTAAAGACCAATAACTCTTAGATTTGCCCTTTTGAGACTATTTTCTAAGTCTTCTAGGAGTGCCTCATTCTTTTTTATTGTTTTTCCTTTTGTCTTCTCTGTGTATTTTCAAGTAGGCTGTCTTCAAACCCACAGTTCTTTCTTCTGCTTGATCAATTGTGCTTATATTAAGAGACTCTGATACATTTTTCAGTATGTCAGTTGCATGTTTTAACTCCAGAATTTCTGCTTGATTCTTTTAAATTATTTTAATCTCTTTGTTAAATTTATCTGATAGGATTCTGAATTCCTTCTGTGTGTTATCTTGAATTCCACTGAATTTCCTCTGTCTAAAAGGTCACATATCTCTGTCTCTCCAGGATTGGCAGGATTGGTCACTGATGCCTTATTTAGTTCGTTTGGTGATGTCATGTTTTCCTGGATAGGCTTTATGCTTGTGGATGTTCGTTGTTGTCTGGGCATTGAAGAGTTAGGTATTTATTGTAGCCTTGCAGTCTGGGCTTGTTTGTACCTGTCCTTCTTGGGAAGGCTTTCCAGATGTTTGAAGAAACTTAGGTGTTGTGGTCTAAGTTTTTGGTCACTGCAGGAATATGTGCATTAGGGAGCACTCCAAGCCCAGTAACATTGTGGCTCTTGCCAAGGTACCACCTTAGTAGCCTTGGATAATATCCAAAATCATTCTCTGGATTACCAGGCAGAGACCGTTTTTCTCTTCTCTTACTTTCTCCCAAACAAACAGATTCAGTCTCTCTCTCTCTCTCTCTCTCTTTCCTGGATCTGGGGGAGGGGTAACACAAGTATCCCTGTGGCCACCACCACTGAGACTGCATAGGGTCAGACCTGAAGCCAGCACAGCACTGAGTCTTGCACAAAGCCTGCAGTAACCACTGCTTGGCTCCTGCCTATGTTTACTCAAGGCACTAGGGCTCTATAATGAGCAGGTGGTAAAGCCAGCCAGGCTTGTATCCTTCCCTTCAGGACAACTAGTTCCTCCTAGTCCTGGGCAGGTCTAGAGATGACGTCCAGGAACCAGGGCCTGGAGTCAGAAATCTTAGGAATCTACCGGTACTCTATTCTACTGTGGGTGAGCTGGCACCCAAGGCACAAGACAAAGTCCTTCCCACTCTTCCTTCTCCTTTCCACAAGCAGAGGAGTCTCTCCCTGTGGCCACCACTGCCCCAGGCCTGCAACAAGTACTGTCTGGCTCCTGCTGATGTTCATTCAAGACCCAGGGGCTCTTCAATCAGTTTGTGGTGAATGCTGCCAGGCCTAGGAGTCTATTTTGGGGCAGTGGGCCCACCTCTAACCCAGGGAAGGTCCAGAAATGCCATCTAGGAGCCAAGCCCTGGAATCAGGAACCCCGAGAGCCCCCTTGGTGGTTTACCCCACTGTGGCTAAGCTGGTACCTAAGCTGATTTTAGGTTCTTATGAAAGTGCTTTTTTGTGTGGAGAGTTGTTCAATTTGTTGTTCCTTTGGGAGGGCAAGCGGTACAGGCTGCTATTTAGCCATATGGCTCCATCTCCCTCTTAATCCAAAAAGAAAATTTTAATTGCAAATATGATACATCCAAAGAAAGTATTTTTGAAATAAAAAATAAGTGGTCTTAATTCCAAGGAAAGAACCAACATAGTAAAGTGAAAATGCATTTTTTCCAAAAGTTACTTGTTTGGTCACATATTGTATTTTATTTAAATGATATATCTAGAATAGGTAAGTCCATAGATATTACAAAACAGGTTAGTAGTTGCCAGGGAATGTGAGTGTGCAGAATGGGGAGTCATTGCTTAATGGCAGTGTTTTCAAGAGTTACTTTTGTGTACACTTGCAGTCTGGTATCTAAATAATTGAAATATTTGAAAGTCGTGATTCCTAGAATAAAAACAGTGGCTAACTTTTAATGATTTCAATGTCATGTGCACAAAAAAACCATGACCAGAGTAATAAGTTTACCCATTCTACCATTCTTATCAAATAATTGCTTAAATAAGCTTTTAAAAATTTCCTATTGAGATGTTACTTAAAATGATATTTGTTTAGTTCTAGAGGTTATGCTTTCCCCAGGTTATGCTTGATTTGGGTAATCTAAGTTTAAGTCCCAATGTAAGACCTAGGGCATGGTACTTAACTTCCTGTAGACCTCAGTTTTATTGACTGTGTGGTAGAAGAAATAATAGTACCTAGCCTGTGAGTTTGTTTTAAATGTTAAATGAGAGAACATGTGGAACATCTTACCCAGTGCCTGGCACATGGTGAGCAATCAATAAATAGGAACTCATCCTGTCATCTTCAGATTTCCACTTCTGGAGCCAGCAGGCTTTCCCTGGTTCATCCACTGAACTTGCAGGGAAAGCACTTAGTGCCCTTCGGTCCTCTCATCCAGTACATGGATATACAGTCTTCATGTGGTTGATACAAATGCGAATGTGCTAATGCATCTTTACCAAAAAGGGAGGTAAAAGAAGGATAATCCTGCCAGAGATGCATATGCAAAGATCCGAAAGTGATCGAGAGTGAGGGATTGCAAATTGGACAACACTTAGTAGTGGCTCCAGAAAAGGTTCTTAGAGACTGGCCAGGATGCAGCCTTTTCATCCAGAGAAACAGCCATCTCATTCGTAGACTGATTGGTGACTGATTGGCAGATTTTATGAGATGACACAAACACCCTCCCCATTGTCCTGCCAAAATGTGGGGAAACTCTTTCTGGAAAAGTTATTTCTTTGAATTGAGCTTCCAAAAGGTCCTTATTAGAATTCAAATACTCTACCTGGGTTGAATATCACGTTGCATAATAGTTTCTCCAGATTAAGGCCATTTTTCCTAAATATTTAGAAAAGAATTTTTCGCTTCTTATCAATGATGCTGGTGTTGACTCAGTGCCTGCCTAAGACTTCTTCCAGTGTATTTCTTTACCCCAACCAGTATCTTTTTCTTTGGAAGAATTTTTTTTTATTATTATTATAACACTATTGTAGGAACTCCTTTTTGGCAAAGAAGGCATCTAAAGTAACTTTTAGGGATGGAGGCTTATGAAAAACAAGACAGAGGCAAGACTCAATTTTTGAAATCGAATTCCAGCCATGAAGCAAATGCCACAAAAGGGCACAGGAAGAAAATTTGTAAAGGGCTTATCTACCATTGTTGACCAAAGATTTATTCTGTTGTTAAGCAGACACCTTGTGAGCCAGATATTGTGCTAGGTATTCTGAATACAAAGATGAAGAAGCCTCATTCCCTGTTTTCAAAGAAACTCACAGCATTATGGAGGCCCAAGTTTCTATTTGGGCCTCCACAATGCCTTGTGCTCTACCAAGAATGTTAAAACAATCCTTTCCGGTATGAGTTTCTAGTTAGTGGCTTATAGTTAGCCAAATGAAGACAGGATGACCATATGGTGCTGATAAATTGAAAGGAATTAGGATGAGCATCTAGAGGTTTGCATGGCCAGACACCTAATTCAGATTGCAGAACAGCAGGATGGGAGGCGTAGTCCCAATTTAACTCTTGATCAAAAAGAGAGGTAAAAGAAACGAAATATAATCCTGCCAGAAATGTGTATGCAAAGATCTGTAAGTGATCGAGAGCAAGGGATTGCAGATTGGACAGCAGGCTTTCTCATTTAATCCCGAGGAACCCTGGGAGGATTCTAGGTGTGCATATTGTCCTTATTTTGTAGAAGAAGATATTGAATCCTAAAGAGACAATGCATTTTCAAAGCTTACACAGTCCAAATCAATAGCTGAACAGTGGCTGTAGGATTTGAATGCCCCTGTGATGTTCACTGTGTGTTGCCACCATACCCTGCAAATGTGTTATAAAATAATAATAATAAACAAAATTAACCCGAGATATTCCCAGACTCAATCAATCCAAGGAGACTGAACTTCTGAGTTTGTCTTGGAGTTAGTTGGCCTTTACTGCTACTTATGCTAGATCTCGAAGGTAGAGTAGGCAGTATACTTAGCGGGGAAGTGGGAGAAAGGTGAGAGTTTCCCCAGGCAGGGGAAACAAAGTGAGCAGATCTGGGGCAAGGTGTGTGAGATTGTGTGGCTGAAAATATAGGGTGGGAAAGATTAGTTATCAAGGGCTAAGCTGAATAGTAGATTGAATCCAAATGGTAGAAGTTTTTATTTAACACACAAAAAAGGCTAGAATTGATCCTGTAAGGAATATGAAGCTATGGAAGGTTTTTCATCAGAGGCTTTGACATTTTAAGATTTATGTCTTTGAAAGATAATCCAAAGATAAGAGAATAAAACCTTAGATGTGTAAAATAGGAGTCAGGAAAACTACACAAGCTATGTGTAAAGGGAGTCAAGGAGCCAGGATCGAAAGGAAGACAAAAACACAAACCAATTATTTTAAATCAAATACTAGTACAATAACATATTTTTAAGTTTTAAAGCTGCTTTTTTCCATAGCTCATTGATTACTCTTTTTAAACTTAATAGCAGATATTGTTTATTGATTCCTTACCATAGTCCAGATACTTTGCTAAGGTTTTACATGTCTTTTTTAGTCCTCAAGAAAATTCTCTTTTCTCTTCATTTTATAACTGAGGAAACTGAGGCCAGGGAAGGTTAAATAATTTGTTTGCAATCAAACAACTAGTGGTTGGTGGAATTTGGATTTGCAACCAGGCAGTCTGGCTCCAATGGCCTCTTCTTAACTTGATCCTACAAACACTTCCTAAATAGTAGGCATTTTCTCAGAGCAGATCTTTCATGTTAGAGAAAACTTATTTGTAATCTGTGATCAAGGAGAAATTGCCTGAGTTGCCTGGATTATTTTGGCATTTTTAATATATGCAAGAAAAATGTTATCAAATAAATGTAAATTAAATGGTCCTGAGTTTACTTTCTAATAAATCAATTTTCAGTATTTCCCATTATATCAGAAACTAAATTATTATTAAAACACATCTTGTGTGCATTTGTTTTTGACAGGTTGCTTTTCACATCTTTTTTTTTTTTTTTTTGAGATGGAGTTTTGCTCTTGTTGCCCAGGCTGGAGTCCAATGACACAATCTCAGCTCACTGAAACCTCCTCCTGCCAGGCTGAAGCAATTCTCCTGCCTCAGCCTCCCAAGTAGCTGGGATTACAGGTGCCCACCACCACGTCCAGCTAATTTTTGTATTTTTTTTTTTTTTTAGTACAGACGGGGTTTCACCATATTTGCCAGGCTGTTCTCAAACTCCTGACCTTAGGTGATCCACCTGTCTTGGCCTCCCAAAGTGCTGGGATTATAGGTGTGAGCCACTGCGCCCAGCCTCAAATCTTATTTTAATAAAAACCTCAATTTATCTCGCTGTTAGAAACTAGGGCTTCATTTGGCAATGTGGTCTTTCCAGTTTTTTTCTCTCTTTCAAAAATCTTTTAAGAATTATTTTTATTAAAGTAAGTTAATTTTAAAATTTTGCTTTATCTCTTGAGATTGGTATATAGAGTTAGGAACTACTTGATGACATATAGGAAGCTACTATAAATTTGAAATAAGAACTAAAGTTATAATGTGACCAAACTGAATAAGCACTGATAGCATTTGTATATATTTAAACAGAAAAAAATAGTTAGAAGAATAATTTTTAAAAACACACACCAGATGTTGGTAAAGGCAAAGATGTTTTTGCTCTTGACTTTGTCTATGAAAGTCAAGTGAATACTTTGTAAAGAATTGATGATGGATAAGACAAGTACATTGATTTGTCAAGGTGTGAATTGTTGTCTTCAAACCTTCTGCTTCCATGATTGTTTTTTCTTTAATAATGAGACACCTGGACCATAACTAGCTATGCAATTCTGAATCTACCTTTACAACTTAATCTTTATGATTCCGTTATATGAGATATGTAGAGTAGTCAAATTCACATGGACAGAAAGCTAAATGGTGCTTGTCAGGGGCTGGGAGAAGAGGAGAATAGGAAGTTACTATTTAATGAGTACAGGGTTTTCAATTTGGAAGGATGAAACACTTCTGGAGATGGATGGAGATAATCATTGTGCAACAGGGGGAATGTACATTGTACCACTGAACAGTACACTTACAAAGGGTTAAAATGTCAATTTTATGTGATGTGTATTTTACCATAAATAAAAAATACTTAATGTTTACCTATACTTAGAGAGAGTTTACATATAGTCATTTGTTGAATAAAATTTGTAAATGCATATGCTTAGATAAATATAAAAAATTGTTTTAAACTAAAACTTACAGATTTCTAGCTTTAAAACTGTGGAGAAACAATCTTCCTATGCCATTTTTTTCTTTAAAAAATCACTCAAACCAATAATTAGTACAAAAACCAGAAAGGTACATTTCATTTTTGAGGAAACTGGGAGATGTCTGTAACTCTAAGCCACGATGCATAAAGATAGAAGTAGATGGAGAAAAGGTCAATGACTTAACCAAATAAGAGAACCATACTAAAGTGAAGCAAACGGAGCTGCCCCACTCCCCCAAAACATACTTTGGAAGATGGAAGAGTTCTAAAAATAGCAGGTGTATGAACATGTATATTATATACACTTCTCCATACGCCCTCACTCTTTCTCAGTGTAGTCAACATACTTTGCATCCCTCTCCATGGAAGACAGAGACTTTGGGATACTAGGCAGAGAGTAGAGGAAGGATAGCTGTATGTTTAATTCTATTTAGGACAAATAAATGAATGTCTGCAATGTGTCAGTAAGACCTTCAGCGTCCTTCTCCTACCCATACCAGAACGCTAGCAAGCGTGTTTATATCCTTCTCTAGAAAAATAGAGATACCCCAGAGGAAAAAAAACAAAACAAACAAACAAACAAACAAAAAACTCTTACAAATAGTAACATTTGGAAGAGGCAAAGAAAGTGCCCACTGGGGACTTGATGATGCTGCAGTAAAAATCCCAGTGCACAAGCCTCACCCATGCACTTAGAGCTTACTGTCACCTTTCTATGGTTTCATTCTTGCGTATGAATTGGAACCAGGAATCAGTGCTGGAGTTTGAGAATACTACACTCATCACTCTTTGATTATATTATTTACATGTATTTCTTTAATAAAATTTAAATATTTAATTCAAAATAAGGTTAAATTTGCTGAGATGCATTTAAGTTTAGAATAAAGAAGAACAAGAAACGTGAAAGAGGCACAAGAGAAGAGGCAGAATGCAAAGGAAATACAGCAGCACTTAGAAAATTTTAAATTAGATAGTTTAAGTTTTCTTCTGAAATCCAGTATTGAATTAGCGCAAAATTCTGAAAGTCAATTACAAAATTCATTTTATGTCAGCATTACTGACTCCATGCAGAAATGTTTATTCTAGTTTTAAAAACTAGTATTCTGTACCTTTTAATAGCCAATGTAATTTGTTGACAAATATTGAAATTTATACATTACCAGAGATTTCACGTACTGTTACCTTTTAAAACGATCATTTGTTAACCAGTATTACCTAATACAGCAATCAAAATGTCATCTGTTGCATAGGTAACAGGAAACTACCATTACTCATGTTGTGAGATGGTCAAAGACCTTATCATACTTTATGGTTAACAAACTCATGATGTTGTCATATATGCCCTCATCACAGCGTTTATGATACCTAAAAGTTAGTGCCTAAAAATTAGAAACAAGGACAGTGAAGTTAGATTGTTTAATCCTGCATATCTTAAAGATCTAAAATTTTCTGTCTGTTAAATATGTTTATCATTATACTAGTAATGTACATGCACCATTTTTATTATATTAATTCATTGCCACTGTTCAACTAAAGAGGATGGGTGAATTTTAAAAACTTCCAAAAACTTGGTAGCATTTTTTAATCTCTCTTCCTCTTTTCTTTCTGTCTTAAACACACACACACATCATGAAGAGCAAGCTTTGGAATGAAATATACCTGGATCCAAAAATTTTGAACAAATTATTGGCTTTCTTTATGTATGAAATTATTATTATCACATCTACTTTGGAGGGATGTTGTGATGTATAAGTAAGAAAGTATTGTCTACTTAGCACGTAGGTAATTAATAAATAGTAGGGATTTATTATTATCCTAACCTGACAGTTTATGAAAGAGGTAGGAAATCTGGAGATAGGAAAGCCCTCAAAATATAATACTCTGGACTTCTCCTCTGGGAATTAAGGAATGTAGCTCCAAGCAAGGTTCGTGCCAGTACAAAAGTCCTTGAATCCAATTGTATTCCTAGTAAGTGTAATAAAATAAAAGAAACCTCTAGGAATTGCCTCAAAATTCCCCTCCAGATAAGGAAAATAACACAATATTTCTCAATAATGAGGAACTGCTACAGGAGTTCAAAGTATTTCGTTCTCATTAGCATTCGAGTACAATAGAGAATAGCAGGAAACTATAAAAACTGCACTCCCCTGATCTTTTTTTCTAAAAAGTTAGTTTGACTTCTCTGGAGTACTGAATTTCAGCATATTTGAGAGGCCTGAATATTTAGTTGGTATATGATATGGCTGTAAGAAATATGCTCATGATAGATTGGAAAGTATAGAGTATCTATTGTAATCTGAAAATAGGAATTTAGAGAACAGAAGATTTGACAGTAGGCAGAGTATTTGAAAGTATTAATACTTGAGAAAACCTGGGTTGTATAGTAAAATTACTCTGTAACACCTCATTCAATTGGCTTCAGTTAATGTTTAATGTTTAATTCATGGATAAATGTCATGTCTCACAAGTCATGCTCACCATTGAATGATAAGAGAAAGGGAGATCACATTTTAGGTGCACACAATCTACCTGTATGCAATTGACGCTTTCCATGTAAGTGTTGCCAAGTCGTATCAGGGGCACCATTAGTGGTATGAGATAGACTTTAGGCATTATTTTGGACTCTTTTTTTTCCTATTAATATACACTTATATTTTGGGGGCAAATTATACCAGTATATTAAACCTATTTACAGAATCAATGTAAAGTTACTTTTTATATTCAGTTTAGGTTTTGTTTGTTTTTTTTTTTAAGTGAGCCAATTAAGAAAAATATCAAATCATGGTATAGATGGAATGCTAATATGGAAAGAATTATGAAGGTGGTGTTACGACTGAAGTTTCAGAAACATCAAATGACATAGTCATTTGATTCAACAAAACATCTACAGATGGATGACCCAATGGATGTATACATCTGTGGTACAGTCTATTGAAATGTGGTAACAACCAGAAAGTAAAAGGTCTATACATTATACAATTCAGTATAATCGCAGCTTCTGGATCAAAAGCATGGGCCACATCGTTCCTAAATCCAGTCTCACCATATTCAGGTCTCCTCATCAGCCTGCATGCCATCATATGCTTGCATGCTAACAGGAATTTGGAGGGAAATGCCATATCTTTTCCATTTTGGGAAGCTTTTCAGAGGGAAAACTACAAGATGCTTAGATTACAAAACATTCTTTCAGAAAAGTTCATGTGAAAAACGGCCTTACAAGTGGAGAAATCTATATGAACAGACATTTCTCAAAAGAAGACATTCATACAGCCAACAGACACATGAAAAAATGCTCATCATCACTGGCCAGCAGAGAAATGCAAATCAAAACCACAATGAGATACCATCTCACACCAGTTGGAATGGCGATCATTAAAAAGTCAGGAAACAACAGGTGCTGGAGAGGATGTGGAGAAATAGGAACACTTTTACACTGTTGGTGGGATTGTAAACTAGTTCAACCATTATGGAAAACAGTATGGCGATTCCTCAAAGATCTAGAACTAGATGTACCATATGACCCAGCCATCCCATTACTGGGTATATACCCAAAGGATTATAAATCATGCTGCTATAAAGACACACGCACACGTATGTTTATTGCGGCACTGTTCACAATAGCAAAGACTTGGAATCAACCCAAATGTCCATCAGTGACAGACTGGATTAAGAAAATGTGGCACATATACACCATGGAATACTATGCAGCCATAAAAAAGGATGAGTTTGTGTCCTTTGTAGGGACATGGATGCAGCTGGAAACCATCATTCTTAGCAAACTATCACAAGAACAGAAAACCAAACACCGCATGCTCTCACTCATAGGTGGGAACTGAACAATGAGATCACTTGGACTCGGGAAGGGGAACATCACACACCGGGGCCTATCATGGGGAGGGGGGAAGGGGGAGGGATTGCACTGGGAGTTATACCTGATGTAAATGTTATGCACATGTACCCTAGAACTTAAAGTATAATAATAATAATAAAACAAGTGGAGAAAACTGTAACATCGAATACATACTATTTGGTTTTTTTTTATTCTGTCATTGCCTTAAATATTAGGAGTAGAAACAAAATTTAAATTTAAATCTCAGTGGTCTTACAACATAGTGCATTTTTCTTTCTCTGTAATGGCAACCTTGATGTAACAATCCAAAAGCTTTGAATATTCTGGTTAGTTCCATACGTTGTCAGATTCCCCACTTTAGTTTGTTTTTGTAGGGGGAGAGGGGTGATTTATTAGTCATTATGCGACTATTATACAGTATCTAGTAGATGCCCAATAAGTGTGTTAGGGTTTCAGAGAAAGATTCCTGGAAGATATAGAATGTTGGGCAAGTAAACAAGGAATAGCACATGGGGCTGCGTTGAACTCGTGTGTGTGTGACAGAGAAGGGAGTGGCATCAGGCTAAATAATCTCACTAGGACATGGATCTGGGGGACAGTAGAACACAGGCTAATTATTTCTGGACAGTTGAAAACTCAACATTCAGACATTACATTCTCTGATCATTGTCATTTTCTTTCTGAAATGGCAACTGGAAGCTATTTGGTAGACCTTACATGGAGAGAACAGTGTTTCAAATGAATAGTAGTTGCTTAATTTTACTTGATTTGCTTTTGTTCTTTCTTTTCCCACATTTAAATTCCAATGAGAAAAAAATTAAACTTCTTCCTCTAAGTCCCCTCTCCCCTAAAAATTATTAGTCTCACAGACCATTTAAGTTTCTAAAAAAATACGTGATTAATTAACCTGCTTTAAAATGCCAGCAATATACTAGACATGGGACAGTGCTAAGAAAGTGTGAATGTCCCCTGGCAGTCATAAGGAAACTGAAAAGCTTAAGGGGATAACTATGTGGAAAGCAATTTATTGGCATTTACCATAAGAGGCCTGAGAGTCATTCAAAGAAGACTAAGTCACAAATGCACCTTGAAGGGTGACCAGGGGAGCAGATGAAGGGTTTGTTGTAAGAAGCAGCCAGAGCCTCTGGCGGATGCCTTACTACATTTTCCAAGTTGTTTGGGTGGGTCACAACTGCACTCCAACATCCTGTCTGCAAATGCTAAATAAACACCAAGTTCACGTCAGACTAGAGAACCAACGTACTAATGCCATTTAAGCAATCAGAATGCTTACATTATTTTCACTTGGTAATTCACATCCAAAATAACTGAAGTTGGCACACCCAGAGAAGTATATATCCTCTGTGTAGAGATGTTCAGAGAGATAGGCAGGGTGGTGAACCATTCCTTCTGTTAGGAGCAATTGGAATCAGCTTAGATTATAGCTACTGTAATACAAAATATTTTATATTTAGGAAGTGGGAAAGGTTTTGGCCTTCAAAATAATAAGAGATATTGACAAGACATAAAGCTTCATTCCTTACTGAAGAGCTGTTAAGGATTAGCAAACCCAGAGTCTTTATGTGTAGAGATGAATGAAATTTGCATTTTTTTTTTAAAGGTTTAGAAAACATTGTGCAAGTGAACAGCCTTAATACATGCAGCCACTTGTCCAGGAATAATACATTCGATTTTTCAGTTTAAAATTCCAGTACATTCTGATCCAAGGGTGCCTGTTACACTCTGCTGAATTTTTCAGAGGTAATTTACATCTCTACAACCAACTCCAAAGCATGACATTTCATTACATCCGCTCAAAATGAACAGCTGCTAAGTCATCAAGTTCTCTCAACTTTGCTTCTAAAAAGAAATTTTAGTTTTAGTACTTTAGTGAAGTACTTTTTTGAAAGAATGCCTTTTATAAAATTCATTTGTTTATTACAGTAAATAAACAACTTAATGGCAAGGGGTGTGTTCCTTATAAAGGTGCTCACAGAATGTTACCCAGAATAACACAGACATCTCATTTCCCAGAGAAGGAAATGGTTTTATAAGTTTTGTGAGGTCTCTTGTCTGCTTGGCCGGTTTACAGTGCTGGTCTCTGGAGCTGATCCGCCCCTTTGCTTTGTAAGTCTCAGCAATTGACGAGGCTAGGCTGGGCGCTGGGCTTTTCTTTTTTTTTTTTTTTTTTTTTTTTTTTCCTTGCTCACTGCCCTGCGGTGTTTTGAACTGCCTTCTTACAGACGTCATACAGCCCTTGAGGAATAGTTTCTGCCTGGTGAGATTGAATGATAGTTCTCATTCACAAAGCCTGGATTCTAAGCTGGGACACACAGAAATTACTTGCCCAGGTAAATCAGCCCACCCAGCCAAAGTGTGGAGAGCTTTGATCCTTGGCTGACTTCTTCGCTCCACGGAGAGGAGTGTTTTCCTGTGCTTGCCCTGAAATGGAACTTCCTTGACAGCTCTCCCGTGTTGCAGTACCTCCCGGTCATTTTCTTTTCCTTTCTCTCTACCTGCGCGCTTCCAGTGTTAGAAACCTTTAAATCTGTTATTATGGAATTGCAAGAAAGAGATCAAGTGACTCTTTCACTATGCTGGTTTCCCTTGTGACCCAGATGAAGAATCAATTCAGAATTCAGTTCCTCCCTTGGCATTGCAAGACACAAAAGAAACTGTCACTTCCTAACAGCCTTGTACTGGAGTAAATTCAGTATGAAGGAAGAAAGCACTCCTGCGTGTTAGAACCTTGCCCAAGAGCTGGACCGAGGACAGGAGGTGGACTCCGGGAAAATTGGATTTCTTCAAGCAGCCTCCCTGGGAAATGGAATATATTTAAAATCTTCTTTGCAGAAAGACAGTTAGAATGTATTAATAAGAATAGTTGAAGACTTATTTTCCTTTTTATTTTTTTTCAAAATGAGCATTATTATGAAGCCAAGATCCCGATCTACAAGTTCGCTAAGGACTGCAGAGGCAGTTTGGTAACGTGCTTTTCTCTCATACTTCTCCCCTTTTCTCTTTTAAGATTGATGTACTCTGAGTATTTAGTAAGTTGTGTGATGTTGAGGCTTTGTGAAAGAAGGCAGTATTGGCGACTCTTTTATTCTTTATTTTGTTCCCAAACTCATGTGCTTTAACCAAACGGGTGCTGACTTTTTTTTTTTTTAACTCCCCGTGAACTGTAACAATTTATCTGATGATAATGTTTAAAAGAGGAAAGAAACTTGCAAATATGTTGGGAGTTTTGAAAATGAAAACTTGTCATTTTTCAGTGTCTGATTCAGTTGCTTGTTTTCTTATCTTCTTTGCTTGCTGCAAGCAGGCTGTTGGTTGACAGGCTTTGCCCTTGTCTTTAGAAGCAATACTCTCACTTTTAGCACAGATGTGTTAGAAATTAATAATATTATTTATATTTAATCATATACATGAAACAAACTTGAATTTATGTGGCTAAATGTATATCAAGTTACTTATCATTCAATCATCTCTTATGTTTTATTGGAAATGATTCCTAGTAATTATATTTTTGGTCATTTTAATGCCTTTACCCTGATGAAAAAAATGTCAGTTTCATTGTATTCTAATGTTTATTCTATTATTTCCCCAATGCTGATTTGATATATGCTCATAAGCATATGGCATGGTCCTTAAGGAGTATTTTTCCGACAAAGTAACTTCTTTTCTACAATAGATATTTACAAAATACTTTTATGGCTATTTTAGGGGTTAGTCTTATTTTGTTTTTCCTAGTGATTGATCATAAATAACTAAGCTCACCTCTTGGAAATGGAAATAATCATACTTCAGACTGGAGAAGTAAAAGCAATGGTTGAAGTGAAGTGGTTGAGAATAGGAAAACAGGCCAGCAAAATATGCATTATCATGTGAGCAGGCAAACACACATGTAAATAGTCGAATTATTTGCGTCAGGAATTGAGCTTGTGTTTTTGTGGATGGGTTAGCCTCTGCTGTTATTGTAGTGTTTTACAGTCGACCAGAAGCAAGAATTGCCCCATCCGCAGTATTTCTGTGAGTTTTAATAAATTATAGATGAAGATTTTGTCTCTTACGTCACTTGCCGTTTCTTACAAAATAACACATGCAATAAATTATTCCTTGAGTTTATTTAAAGAAAAGTTTGCATCTACAAATACATTTGGAGAGTTCTTTTTTATCCTCAAACAATAAATACTGGAAAATCTTTAAAATCTTTTTATGAATTACCATAGCTAATATAAGTCACCAACATGAGTAATCAGAATTTATAATATACATGAATTTTACTCATTTATAATTTATACCTTCCTCTGTGCAAAGATAATATTACTTAACAAATAGTGTTTAACCAAACTATTTCTCTTTTTATCTAAACTGCCAGGAGACATATTTTCAAATTCAGGTTTCAATTGGAAATAATTTGTTCATTTCAGGAGATGAGTAACATTGACACCCTTTACCCCTGTGAGATTATCATAGTCTATTTTTATCCACAATTATTCTATTTTTTGTTTTAAATTGTACGAGATATTTTCATAAGTCAGGTCACAATTTAAAATGCATTTTTAAGTATATAGATTTGTGAATGTGTATATTGTTCCATTTAACTTTAAATATCCTCCATAGAGTTGGGGACAGAATGATTTTTGTGTAAAAAATAAATCTCTGTATACATATGAATGATTCTTAGATTTAACTACACGCTATAGAAACCTCTCCAGTTATTAATCTTACATCTGACTTAATAATATACCTGCTTGGGTGTATCACTGCAGCTTCCAAATAATTTGGCCTGAGGGTATAATCAGCTGTAATAACAGTTTTGCCATTTTATTATCCTTCTATCAGTCAAATATTATACATACCTATTATATTTATTTATTTAATGACATATGTAAAATCAATATAGATTATAGATTTGGTATATAGAGAAAATATATGTTTGTGTGTATATATATGTATACACACACACATACACACACTTGAGCATTAAAAAAACCCAAGCGACCTCTCTTCTTGTGCCTCTGCACATAAAGGCCATAGGCCTCAAATTGCTCAGATGGACAGTGTTTTCTCACCAGTGTTCCTGTCCATATTTCTCCACCACCACCCATTCCTTTTCAAACAGCTGACTTCCCAGGAGATTTACCTACAACTTTGCCATTTATCTCTTTTTCAGATGTTTGTTTTCAGGTTGATCTCCAAAATACTTTGTTCTTGGGACCCATCTTTCTGGCTTTACCACCTTCACTCTGATTACATAAATCTACTTTGTGTTCCATTGGTCTACTTTCTCCAAATCTGTCTCCTTTCCTCCAGGATTCCCCAAAGCCAAACATTACGTTTGGAAGTTTGTTGTATTGTGCAAGAATCCAATGTTTTGGATTACTTCTTTACCTTTTCCTATTTGTTTTTCTCCAAGTATCATAAAAAGCAGTCCACACTAACTTGTCCTTACAGCCTTAATTAAATTGCTTTGACATATTTACATTTTAAATGGGATTTCATAGCACACTTGTATTTTATACCCTTCCTCTTATTAAAGGTCAGCCTACTGTAATTAAAATTTTATTAATTTCAAGACAAAATAAAAATAACCTTAAAATTAATCTATTTGTCTCTTTGTAACATACGTGTCACAAATTTAGAGTTTATATAATAAAGGTGTATACTAGGTTGCTTTTATTTAATGAACATTTATTTATATGCCAGGTTTTAGCAGAAAGTGATTATAGTATTTATTCTTAAGCATTCTTTAAAAAAAAATGTGCCTGCTTGAAATTGAGAAAAACTTTATATATTTTCTTATGCTCATAAAGTTAATAAAATTAGCAGATTCGCTAATTGCGGAATGGTTTGCCTTTCTATTTTAGTTGTTTCAGTAACAGTATTCCACCTCCAAATTCTGCATAACAAAACAATCAGATAGTTACCTCTCCTTAAATATTCGAATGTCACATGTCTTAAATTCCAATTTAGTCAGTGGTTATACACTATAAAAATATTACCTTACGTATTCCTTGATATCTCTTTAACACTTTATCATTTATAAACATTTCCCAGGGATATTTCTCATTAATGTAATTAAGACTTGTGGTTTAGTTTAAGTAAAACATTATTAGTCTTCCAAATATAAATATAAAGAGAAGTTTAGTCAATGAAAGTGGACTTTGTTCTTTCCTGCTGTCAAAACAGTGTTTAGGATTTATGTGTTACATGTAAGATCATTCATTATGTAATCTGAAAAAAAAGAGATGCTACTCTTTAAAACATGACTATGATTGTTTATAAAGCAAATTTTAAAATTGGTTATTGAATATGTAATAATACTTAAACTTTTCATTTTAAGTATTATTATGTAATAAGTATACATGTAATACTTAGGTTTATAGATGTAGAAAAAATTCTGGAAGACTCTGTCCAAGCTTTTGGTAGTGGTTATTTTTTAGGGATTAAAAAAATGGTAGGAGTGAAGGTAGGGGGGACTGCCTCTCTTTTCTTCACTGTATTTGCATATTATATGTGGTTTTTATCAATAAAGTATTATATATGAAAGTTTAAAATATTAAAAATATACCTACTATATGTATTAGCAAACTCATCTTTATATATGCTGATATCTACATATCCATTAAACCACAATTTGCTCAGGGTATAAAATATGCAAATAAGCATTTCAGTACTGGGTGGATACAATTTTCTGAATTATGTTGCAACTGTGACCAATGGAGGATTATAATTTTTTTATTAGCTCTTTTCTCTTAAGGTTGTAAAAATCTAGGCTGGCTTAGCATTCTTATTTTGGCCTCATGATCACAGTGGAAAGCATTCGTATAAGCTAAAATGTCCAGTTTTATAATTGAGAATCAAAAAGATGGAATAACATTGATTAATATGTTGGAAGGAAAATAACCCATTAACCCCATTATTCCATCCTCAGTTATTCTCATTTTCAACTTACCTTACATATCTTAAATAGCTGTAAATACTATTTCTGTACTCTGCTTCTTCATTTAACATATCAATATTTTTCTATTTTTGGCCAGGCGCCGTAGCTTGTGTCTATAATACCTGTAATTTAGGAGGTCGAGGCAGGCAGATCGCTTGGGGTCAGGAGTTCAAGACCAGCCTAGCCAAAATGGCGCAATTCTGTCTCTACTAAAAATACAAAAATTAGCCGGGAGAGGTGGTACATATCTGTAATCTCAGCGTCTTGGGAGGCTGAGGCATGAGAATTGCTTGAGCCCAGGAGGTAGAGGTTACAGTGAGCTAAGATCGTGCCACTGCACTCCAGCCTGGGTGACAGAGCAAGACTCTGTCTCAATTTTTTTAAAAATCTGTTTTTCTAATAATACTTATAGCTTTCATTTTATTGTGTCTTTTATGAATGAGAACTCTGTCAAGAATTTTACATATATTATTTAGTTATTATTATAATATTGAAAAGAAGGAGTTGTTAATCCTAATTTTACAGGTGAGAAAATGATTCTGTGAGATGAAATAACTTGAGCAAGGTCATAGGCTGGGGTAACCCAAGTCTGTCTACCTCAAAGAACATGCTCTGTTACTTCCGCTTGTTGCCTTCCTCTGTGGTCTATATAATTATCTTTTTTAATGGCTATAAAATTGTTCATGTTGGGAATATTCTTAGATGCATTACAGTATTTGGCAGTTTTCTTTTCAGAAGTATGGTAGTCTATGATATTTAGGGTTGACGTTGGTTGTTGAAAAATAGCTTTGTGAAAGACTGTTGGTTGTTGGAAAAGAGCTTTGTGAAAGACTCTTGTGCTTGTAGCTTGTAGGCCATTATATTCTCTACTGGTAGCAGATAAGGTCCTCTGGTCTTTATAAGAGGGAATAAAGAGCAAAAGGCCAATGTCTCACAATTTTGAATAGATTATCTTTCCAATTATATTAGCAAGTTTTTCTGTTCTCTGCAAGCTCTGTAAGGCTTCAGGTCGGAAACAAGTAGTACATATCAGATTTTGTATGACGTTTTAGATCAGCTTTGAAAAAAGTACACAATCTTCCTTCCTATTTCTTTTATCTTAGAAACTTTGGTAAATAGGCAGACAAATAGAATTCTCATATTTTCTGCCTGTGCAATATATATTATGATTTGGTTTAGGTATGTGACTACTGTCGAAGTTGGTTCAGAGTTTTGAGCATGAGGTAAACTTTTTTTGGTCCTATTACCCAAGTTAGTGGTGCATCTGTTATGAAATATACTTAAGGATATACAGCTTTTAGAAATGGTTAAGATATCTTGAAATATTTGATGTATTTAAAACATAACTAGAAAAACACAGAGTGGATCACAGATAGGTTTACTCTTTAAAGTTATGAAGTATGAGATTCCCTGGAAAAAGCCATGTGTCCACTCTACTTCTGACATGCTCTGAGTCCCTGGAGGAGTCACCTAGTCCCTCTGAAGCCAAGTCTACTGTCCTGTAAAATAAAAGGGGCAAGGCAGGTCAATGGATTTTAAACATGTTTATTTCAATGGAACATTTTTTATGAATGAAATGTGAGTTGAAGTCAATATAAATGTATAATTATACTGTAAATTTTAGATATAAAATCATATAAATTTGATATATAGATATAATTTTTAAAAACAGATACGTGTGAAATCGGTAAGTAAAAAGTATAAGCACACATAAAACAATAAAACAGCCACTGAGTTTGTACATTTGCCCCTACCCCAAATTCAAACCCTCTCCTTAAAATACCTCTAAAGACTTTATGATTCCAAGGAATATTGTTTGAAAACCACTAAGCTAATGTCTGTTAATATCACTTATAGTTTTACTCTCTGCAGTGCTTCCTTACCACAGGGGAGTCATTTGTGTATTCTGTATCTCTATTATGGATTGGGATAAACTTGTAGGTAATGTCTCAGTTCAAATACCTCTGCCTTATAAGACCATGAAGTTATGGAACATTTCCCACTTCTGAGATATCACAGAAGAGTTATCACTATAATAGTTAAGATCTATTCAATTTATTTAGCATCTTATTTTTTACAAGTTTATTTTAGGCTTATCTGGAATGAGAAAATCATGCATTAAACACCGTATAATGCATAGCTGATATTTCTGGAAGTGAGTATGGTTGTTTGTAAAGAAATGCTGAATTAGTATTAAATTCTTCAGAAGAAAGATGCTTCTTTTGGTATTTCAAAGTGGGGTTCTCCACCCTCTTTTTCTATCATGTCAACTGGCTGTGGTTATGTGTACAATAATACTTAGTCCTGACTGCATCTCTGTTTTTTCCTTCCCCACAGATCTGGGGCATACCATGGTTTTGACCTTATCATTAAAACTTTCCTTTCAGCAGAGGTAAAGGAATAGCCCACTTACTAGTTCCTCTGTCAATCATTCCAATCATGTAGTGAATTCTATTGAATCAGAAGAGATGATGACATGAAGGTAACCACGAGTACAGAAATGGTTAGTCATGGATCCACCCAACCATTACTAGCAAGTTTCAGAAAAGTAGATTCTAAGATGAAATTGAAAAGGAAGAATATTAATGAGGCCTTTAAGGAGTTTTTAACTTTTTTTGTAGGGAAAGATGCTGAGCGATATGTATAAATATTCTCAATAATACTAATACTAAACATATAGAATTTTCAAAGCCTAGATAAAGGTAAAGAGAATAGGGCCCGAGGGATATTAGCTAGGTTGGTGAGGAAGATAGTCATAAAGAAAGCACAGTCTTAATAACAAATCAATATAGATTTTCTTAGAAAATCTTTCCAGAGGTGATCCAATACCTCAAAAGATAATACAGGGATTGAAGGTATATTAGAAAATGGACAGAAGTAAGGTATACTTCAGCCACAAGCACCAAATCTCTCCAGGGATTGGTGCCTATGGGAAGGGCTGGGGTACCACGTGGGGCACGATGACAGCAAGCCTGAGTAAGACAGTGTTAAATATAACTGTGTACAGGTAACTAACTAATGAGAGCCTGTGCCAGTGGTATGTCTCAGCTCTCAAATTGCCTAGTTCTTTGTCAAGTTTGACCTAAATAAGAAAGCATTTCAAAAGTATGGAAAGTAGGAAGAATGCCAGAACCTATGGATACAGTTTCTTAGCATGACAAGGGCAACATTATAAGTATTTATTACCTGTCCTAAGCCTTCTAAGGAGGTTGGCTCCCTAAGGAGCATCGTGGGTGATGGCTGAGGATGCGAATTAGAGAAGCTAACAAAGGGTGAACTGCTCTTCAGAATAAGAGTTAGAAAAACACAGGGAATATTTCAAGGGAAGAGCTGGGGAAGTGTGGCAAGAAAAAAGAGATTATAGAGAGACCAATATGAAAGAACTCCAACCCACTTTGAAGTAAGTATCCACCATCTAGCACCCTACCCTGTTTAGTAACACTGAAAACCTCTGGGCAAAAGCTGCCATTAATGAAACTCAGTGTAGAGGACATTTGCCCCCCATGTCAGCCCTAAGAATTTCTGCCATAGGATAAAGGGGGTCACCTGCAAGCCCTTCCATTTCTCTACTACACATGAGGAAGAATAAGAAATTAGAAAACTAGAAACTAGGTATAGAATGTATGCACACCAAGAATTGCAACTTCCAAAGTCCCTTATAGGAAGCAGTCCTGATGTTTTAAACCCACATAGTTAGGAAGTTTTCTTTATATCTAAAACAAATCTTCTTTCCTTAAATTCTAACCCATTTCCTCTTAGTTAGTAGATATAATGAGAGTGAATCAACAGATAAACCAATTCTTCTTTGTGGCCTTTGAAAACTGCTAGTGAGTGACTTCTTGGTCTTTTTTCATTTCATATTGCAAAATATTCATTCTAAATTGTGAAATAGATGGCACCAGTGTGACTTGTTAAAAGAAATGTTTCATTAAACATAATTTCAGTATGTAATTGTTTTCAGACTTTCTAGAGAAAAATGCTCCCATTGTACCTAATTCTCTTTCTTGTTTAAAATACGTCAAAGATGAGAAATTGAGCTCCTTTTAATGAACTTGCTTGAGACATTCATATGGAATACAGAAAATAATAATTCCTAACATTCATGATGTCATTCCATTGCAATGTGGCACAGTTTTTTCTTTGCATCAAGGAATTTATATGACTGATACCATTTTAGTCAGGATAAATTACCGTAAAATGTGCCCACTTTTAACCAATGGCATTCTAACATGGGATAGGCAACTGCTGGCTGTGATTTTTGCTCTGATAACTGCAACTTTGTTATAGAATAGCAAGTAACTGATTGGCAGCTGGATCACTAGCTAGCTGGAGACAGCAGCTCTTAGGTCTATAGTCATAGTTGGAGTCATAACCTTAGTATTGATGATAGCTACACTGTATTGGGCATCTACTCTTTGACAGACAATGAACTTAGTACTATATTCAGTTGAGCTCATCTTATCCTCAAAGCAACTGTACAAATAAAAATTGAAGTCGCACAGCTTATAAAATTACAGTACTGCAGAAAAATCCTTGTCTGTTGAATCTACATCCCGTATTTGTTGTTGCCATTGTTGTTGTTCTTATTGTTTTGTTTGCTTTTCCTCACTATCCAAACTGCTTTGGCCACACATAGCTCTGTTTCATGGTATTAGAAAAGTAGTCAACAAGCTGCTACTTATACCTTTCCTTCCTGTCCTAGATTGTTCAAGTTTCTTCTTTTAGTCTTATGTATATCAAGAACGTGTTTGCCTATGGTATTTGTCTGCCCTTTCCCCCAAGATTTGTATATAAGCCTCCAACCCTGAGCCCTAGATATATATCAAGAAATAGAACATGGACTTTGACACGGCTCCATTCCTTGGAGATCTAGCTAGTTTCTGACTCGTTCAGCTTGCTGAGTCTCTTCCTCTGGTCAGACTATAAATTGCACTGTTTTCCTTCTCTCTGTCATTTGACCAGTTAGTAGCACCATAAAACCTTTGAAGTAAAAGAGACCGCAGAGAATAACCTATAATCTGATTTTCCCCATCCCTAACCCCAATGTGGAGCTGGAAACATTTTACTAGTCTTTAACATTTCCAGTCAAGTAGGGTCCAGAAAAACTGTTAAAAACAATGTCAGTGCTTAGGTGGTAAAAAGATTTGTTGAATTTTATATATATATATAATTTAGAATATATATATATGTGTGTGTGTGTGTGTATATATATATTTGGAGACAGAGTCTCACTGTGTTTCCCAGGCTGAAGTACAGTGGCTATTTACAGGTGTGATCATATGCACTACAGCCTTGAACTCCTAGTCTCAAGAAATCCTCTTGCCTTAGCCTTCCCAATAACTGGGCCTGCAGGCATACACCACCATGCCTGGCTGGAGAAATATTTTTTTAACTTCAAAAATGAAGTTTGAACTGAAAAAGAGAGCTAAAAATTAGTCTGTCAGGCAAATGTGTGAAAGCAGTTCTATTATAATTTTTATTGAGCTATAATGTAATTCCTAAACTTATGTCATATAGCTAAGTAAGTAGCTGTAATTCGCATCTTGAAATTTTAAATTCACTTCTTTCCTTTCAATATAGTCTGTAACCGAATTAAAAATGGTGGTGATTTGTATTTATTGTGTACTTAACTATGTGCCAGCACTATGCTGTTCACTTGACCAAATTATCTCATTAGATGCTCATGATGAATCCTAGACAGTACTCATTAGTCTTATTCTTCATTTTACAAATGAGGAAACTGAGGCCTAATGTAGTAAAGTAGCTTGCCTAAATTTGGGTAGCAAATAAGATAATTTCATGATTCGCATATTTTCTTAATTATAAAATGTTGCCTTTAGCAATGATGTATATGTTAATATGTTCAATGAGTTGATCTACCTAAAGTGCTTAGCACATGGCTGGCTCCTTGTGAGTGATCAGGAAATGTTAGCTTATATTGTGCATTTTTGAAGTTTGCATATTGGTATGACTTTCTAAATAATCAAGAACTCTAAATGTGAAAGCTGATTCATTTTGCAAGAGCTTCTTTTCCATAAGGCAGTCTTTTTTAACACAGTCAGAATTAAGCATTTATATAGAGCTACATATTCCAGATAAATCACATTAACAGTGTGATTCAAAGAAGACACACTGCTATCTAGGTGGGTCAAAGAAGTAAACTACTTAGTGGAGGTGGCAAAATAAGAAGTGGTCAATTGGACCACCTCTGATTTAGTTATTTAAAACTCAGTGAAAACCCTCTAGGGAAGCACCAGTACGCAGGGGTCTCATCTGAAAGGAATGGCCAGGTGCCTGAGCATTATCTCTGGGAGCACCCTTGTAAAGACTTTCTCCATGTATCTTTCCTACTGGGTGCCACCCTGTGGCTCGGTCCTATGGTAATCACACTGCCAGGCATTCCCTGCCTCTCCAAATCCCTTACTCCTCTAGTCCTAAGGTGCATTCTTGGTTGTGTAATTCACAGATTGTTATTTCCCTGGAGCTGAGCCTCATCCTCTCTACTAGACCAGACTGAGAAGGACTCCTTTTTCTTTTTTCCTGCCATCCCAGCTCAGCACAGAAGGCTTAACATGGTTTCTCTATGATTTCTAAAGGACAACAGACAAAAACAGAGATCTGGTGAGGTCTGTTCTTGCAGCGTGAAGTGTTAGGATGAGCTGAACAGCCATAGGCGCTAGAAAGGTCAAGAATGCAATACGTTAGAGCAGGCATTTAGCTTTCCTGTCTCTGATATCTACTATTTTATTATGAGTAGTTACCAAAACAAAACAAAATAAACTGTAAATGCATTATTTTGTTATAATTAACAACCGCACATTGGTCTAAGTGTGATTGAGGGTGGAGTTCACCAGCTTGGGAAAAAAAAATTAACCATTAAAGATTCCCTGAGTCTTTTGCTTTGAAGAGAAATAGCCCAATTACTTTTCTGTGTTTTGTTAAGAGTCTACTAGTATATGAATCAATAAGAGCTTCTAGGGTAATATAAAACACACACACAAAAGCAAACTTGATGTTAGCAGACAACTTTTTAAAGGTGTTCTTGTAATTTAAAAAAATTATTTTACGTACATAGGAATGAAATTTTACGCTTACCTAGAAATATATGTGAAATTCCTCCATTATTACAAGATCTTTTTCATGTAAATATCAAAATAACTAGACAGTCTGCATTGTTTAAAACCAAGATAGCTAATCTTTTTAATCTATGGGCAACTTGTAATTACTAATAACAGTAGCCGCTTGGAATAATGTACTGAGAGCTGTGCTGGTCTCAGAGAGAAAATGTGCTGTGATCAATTGGTGATCTCTGCCAGACAGAAGAGGGATATAATGTGGCTGCTTGCCATTTAAATGGCCTTGGTAATCTCATTGTAACTCTATATATCTATTCCCACCGTTAAATTTACATGCAAATGAAGTTGTAGCAGATACAGGTTTTATGCATACATACAAATATGTGTGTATTTTTTGACATGTTTTGGCTATTTGTCACCTATGAAGAACATATAAATGTTGTAAACAGAAAAACTCTTTTTTGATGTTGCAAATGCAAAAAATAAAATAAAATAAGTAATTCTACTTTTCAAAGGTCACCCCTGTAATCACCACCCAGATTAAAAATAGTAGTACCAGCAGCCAAAAGTCACCTTTGTGCCCCTTTAGCCCCTTCCCCAACCTACTAACCTACTAAAAGTAACAGTGATCCTGATTTTGAAAATCACAAACTTTTTTAATTTTCTGCTTTTGAATTTTATATGAAAGGAATAATATAGCATGTACTCTTTTGTGTTTGACTGTTTCCCTCACCCCCTTGCAAAATTATGTTTGAAAGATGATCCCTTGTTGATGTGGATATGGTTCATTCATTCTCACTTAAGTATAGGTAATTAAGCAAACTTTTGTTTGAGATACAAATACAGGTAAAAATCAGATTTGCCATTTAAATAATAATTTGGTATATATGACTATTTGAGCATTTTAAACTGTTGTCATTTTATAATAATTATTTTAGTATGATTTAATGTCCAAATTCTGTTGCTTAGATTGACCCTCAATGGACATTTCTTCTGAAGGGCCTTCCTAGACTTCCCCAATTAGAATTAAAACTCTCTTCTCTGTGCTCTCATGAAACCTTGTACACTTCTCTAACCCTTGAAAGATTACAGTTATTGTCTTCTGTCTCACGTGCCTCTCCTGTGAGCATGTTTTGAGGTAGACTGGGTTTTCTTATGTTTTTAGAGCAACAAACCCCTGTTCCCAGCACCATGCCTGCTCCATCATGGGCATTCACCACCTGTCCTTTGCATTGAGAGTAGAACAGTGAGTTCTTCCATATTACAAAGAATATTGCCATCAATTTTTATTTTTAATTTTATTTTAGTAGATGGTACTTTTCAGGAGATTGTAATGGGTGAGTTGTAGACACAGTAGTTACTCTTTATGGCAAGAGTTGTGTAGTATCTGGGAGGATTTTTGCCTCTTCCCTGTAGCTTTCTTTCACCCTTAGTTTACCACCAGCGCTGGCAATTCTGATCTAGGCACACCTTCCATTGCCTCCTGTGTTTTCCATTCTAAAATATAAACTTCCAAGTTTTCCTCCATATTTGCTGACTGCTCGAATGACTCTTCTCGTGTCATAAACTAGTAATGAATAGTGCATATAGAAATGCTGATAAGTGTGTTGTACATGGTGATCACCCGACTGACATGGTGACCTTCTGACTCTATCAATGGGTGATTTTTATGTGAAGCCAAGAAATCTGTTGGTGGTAAGTACTAAGACCACCACTTCAGACTCACTCTAACCTCACTGTGTGCATCTTGAAACCCCACACAGTTGTCACATATGAGCAGATTCCACAGCAGGGATGCTGAACCAAACTGACAAGCTTGTCCTAGAGCCCTAACACAGGTATTGACCCCCGACCTTCAAAATCAGGGAACAACTTAGGGTTAGCTTACCTGCTTGTATTGTGAACTTTTCCCATTGTGAAGCTAGCTTTTAGCTTTACCACACTCCCAGTCTTAAATATTTGGAATGGCAAGAAATTAAGGCTTAAAAAAAAAAAGAAATTAAAGCTTAATCCTTAATAATAGAGGAAGCAATTTGTTTTAGTATTATACAGAAACATTTTGTAGCTACCTGATCATTTAGTCTAGTTCTATAGCTTAAAATATATAGTCCTTCAAGACAAGTTTTATTTCTGTGGGTCTACTAGTTGCAAAAGTAAAGGTGCATTTTTTATTGCTTTATTTGTTTATTAAGCTTGTTCTACCCCAGGCACCCTGCTAACTGTTAGAGAGACAATGATGAAATATACAGCCCTCACCTTCATAAAATTTATGACCTAGTGACTTTCTAAAGTATTCCTATAGGGCAGGGGACTTCTAGTTTCACCTACTACTATATCCTTGGAATATTTTTTACTTTCATGGTAGGAGTGTGCATTTATAGTTAAGTGTTTCAGTTGCTTCCAGAAATCCAGTGGTAAACAACATAATTTTAAAACCTCCCTACTTGAATTTGGGGTGGAGTAATGTAAAATAAATCTGGAATATTTGATTTTTTAGACCAAAATACTTTCCCTGGGTTAGAGAGATATTTTCTTTTCTTACTGGCCTGGAAATCCATGCCATTTTAATAAGAGATATTTTTATTCTAGGTAAATTGTTTACTTAATCACCTCCTACCAAGGCTGTGTCAGCCAAGTTAAATATTTAAATTTATTTTTATTTAAATAAATTTTAAAACCAACAGATTTCTTTCTTATTTTGATGAATTTAACCTTTGATTTTTCAAAGACAAAATATATGGAGTAGAACATTTTAATGTATCTATAGAGAGGGAACACAAAAAGGGCACATCAGGAAAAAATAGTTGGGAAAAAGCGATTTTTATACAAAATTAACTCATAAAATGAATATAAGGCATTATTTCACTTGTTGCCAAAATCTGTTTTTACAAATAATCTTCAGGAGACCTTCATTTTTATAGGCCCTAGTTAAAATATTTTTTAAATGCTTGAGGCTCTATTTCACTAATAGGAGAAATAAACATTTTCTTTCTACAAATAACTGCTACTAGCTTGTTTGTTAGCTCTCTAAATAAACTCATTTTACTGTCACTATGGTCGAGTGCTATTGTATTCCTTTGTTACTGTGCATAATCCCTAGCTATAACTGCATTAATCTAAGTGAGGCCATTACACCAAATAGGGATCTAACAGAAACTTTTGAATGGACTGTCAAAGACCAGATTCAATGCAGGAAATCAGAAGGAAATGGCATTTATGTCAAACTGTAGTTCAGTTAAAGGGCTTGCCCTTAAGGATTACAACTGCCATACAAGGGCACCATGCAACAATGGAAAACCTGTTTACAACAAAATATCAAATTATTATCAGACTTTCACAATGAACCACATTATTCTATGACTGCCAGTCGTACATCTGGACTACTATAGCGTTTGTGTGCAGTTACAACAGCTCCAGTTCTATACGGCTAATTTTGAACTTAGTCTGACTTTAAAACCCATCCCATTTTACTATCCTCTACTTTTTTTTTTTTTTTGGTGCATATTGTGGGAAATTCCATAAATGATTTTTATTAACTTTAGCCAGTAATCAGGAAAACCTATAAGATTTTGTTTATAAGCTTTATAAACCTGACTTACAAGATTTTAATTGAATTCTAAATTAATTTCTAACTTGAACCTCTTCCTTCTCTTAGCTTTATATGCTTGATCATCCTTTCTTAAGTAATTCGCTTTTTGGAAGCTTTGTTTGGTTTGGTTTTTCACTGTTTCTGTTATGTTGACTATTTGACTTTCTTTTAAATTATTAGTAATTTCCTGAATAAAGCAGAGAAGTTTATCTTTCAAATTTCCCATGGGTCATTTCTTAATAGCCAAAAAATTGTCTAAATTTCCAATACACAAAGAAGAGTTTTAGCTAATTTACTTCAATAAGATGGATAGTTTGTTCAAAGTACCAAACACATTTGCTTTCGTAATTCATGCCATTTGTGTGTTACGTGTGTAAAAGAGATAGAGAAAGAATATAGAAAATGTAACTACACATGCAACCTTGGGCTTTCCAAAATGTTTAAAGTACCAAATTTCCTTGGTGCCGATTGCTTTAGGTGTTTCATCTTCACTCAGTTGCTTCCTAAATATAGCATAGGTGTGACATACCCTGTAAATTTCAAATTCACATAAAGAAGTCCCAGCCTCCGAGGGAAGTCTTAACTGAATACCGAATAAAAACCTTAGTAGTCTTCTGAAATGTTTCTGAATAAATAGTTGCTTTAAAGTCTTCTTCTATTTCTATGTTCATGAGTGTCCAAATTCAGAATGGGAACCAACTTGGGGAGAAAAAGAAAAAAAATACTCTCAGGACAGTCTTTTTAAAGGAGAAACAGATAATCTATTTGGCTAAGACAGGATAGATTCAGGTAGTCAGATAACAGAAAAGGGAGACCCTTGTGTATCAACTCATGCTGGAATTTGTGAAATCCTATAAAGTTTGGTAGAAAAAAATGTTAAATTCTTGGAAACTTGTTTGGTCATAATCCTCACAATTTCTGATTTAAGTATAACATCCTGGATAAATTCATTCAGACCAATGGAGAGAAGAAGTTATTATTTGCAATATGTGAATTTCTGACTAATGGGAGTAATAGAAGATACTTGGTCCCTTAGGATATTTCTGATTATTTATGAGAGGCTTGGGGAGGGACTCTGTGTAACCATTGCTTTTAACCCTTGTTTTTGGTGGGTAAATAGAACATTAATGCTACATGAAAGATACTTGCTCTGGAATCCTCAAGAGAAAGTAGGTTCTTTTTTTTCTCAGTTTTCCAAGAAACTTTTAACAATTCTAAAGAAAGAAATAAAAAGCACTTAGTTTTCAGAAGCATGTTTCAGCTTCTTGCATCAGGAGTAGGCCAGATGGCCATGTTCTGTATGGCTTTATAAATATTCCTTTTTGTTCCATGTAAAAGTTAATGGCTAGTTTTAAACTATGGTATCATTTTGAAGTCAGACCTTATGTGCTTAACTTCATTCAAAGTATTTCTATTTTGTTAGGCTGTAGGAAAACATAGAACTGAGCTATTAAAATTCCAGGGCAGTTTGGAATTACCAACAATATGTACTGGAGAGAAGGGGGTGGACTCTGAAGTCAAACGAATTTGAAACTAATCTTTTACGTGCTGGATGATTTTGGACAAGGGGGAAAAGCTACCCATGGGGTTTCTGTGAATGTTAAGTGAAATAATACATAGAAAGTGCTTCTAGTAATGCTAGGGACACAGCAAACGAAAAAAATGCTAGCCAGTTTATTCTTAGAAGGGAAAAACTCCTGTTAATATTTTCTTGTTTATGTTTGTGTTTTCATGTTAGTTTTAAAACAAGTTACTGTTTGAGAATGTAAGAATTTTACCCATTTACAAAATGGTATATGGTATGACATGTATATGATCTTTCACAAGTGAAATGATAATGGAAGGTTTACTGAAAATGTCTTAACAGTTCTAGGTAAAACTTAATTTTTGCTAGATTTGAAAATAAAAGTATGAATCTAGGTTTAATCTAAATGTATTATTCTGTTAAAGTCACATGAATATGGAAAAAAATCAGTATCCCTTCTAACTAAATCTGGCTTTGAAACTTCTTTGACATAGTCTTCTTAAAATATATATACCTTATATTCTAAATTGTATATTATTTAGAAAAATACTATTTGTAAACTGAAATACCTAACTGATATTTCTAATATATATATCTATGTATAACATATATGATTATATATGATATGTTATCTATATGATATATGACATATATTTCTAACTGATATAACTAGAAGTATATCAGTTCTTAAATATATATAAATTATATTTTAATAGTAGCCTACAGTGATGATACAAGAAGATAAAAGATAAATATACTTTTATATAAAATGTTCAACAACAAGATTTTTATTTAGAATAATTTTCTACAGTTTTATTTAGGGTAGTTTCTATACAGAAAAAATATATATTTTATCTCTTTTCTGTGCTCAGCTCTGGAGATGGAATGGGGCCTTCCTCCCTTCCTGGAACTTACCAAGCAAAACAAATTCACTCAGTAAAATTATTCCTAATTGTCTTTTAAGTGCATGAAGAGAACACAGGAGGGACCGAGTTAAACAGTGTGTTTGTATGTATCTGTGTATGGGTGTGTGTCTGTGTCTGTGTGTCTCTTTGTGGCTGTGTATCCTAGAGATACATTGTATTTGGAGTGGTCAGGGAAGTTAAGAACTGAACGAACCAAACAAACATTGGGAAGAAGAGGATTATAGGGGTACAAAGGCCTTGAATATCCAGCAGATATGAGGAGTAGAAAGGCTATCTTTTTCAATCACTTGAAAAGGAAAAGAAGTGAAAGATTGCTGTCTTAAGAACTTACATTTACATGGCACTCATGTATAGATTTCTAGTGAAAAGTTGGACAACCTGAAATGATGGGTTTCCTACCTACAAGTCCCCAGTGTTTGTCTTTGACTGGGGTGTTTTCTGTAGATACCTGACCTGATTTCTATTGCTAGCCTGTCTTCCCAGGGGCCTTGGTGAGCCGAGGTCAGAGAGAGTGGACTTCACCTAGGAAAGAAGGAAAGCCTTCTGAAATAAAAGTGCCCTTGAAAATGTTCTGCTGCTGTAAATCCCTCCTCTTTACACAAAGTTTAAGACCCTCTCAAGAGTTTGACTTGCTAAACTACAAGAGCATTTTTATTGGGTGTAAGATCTCACTTTGACTTTAAGTAGCAAGTCACACACCAGGCAACCCACACTGAATTCTCTCTTGCCATAAGTGCACAGATTTCAGTGTTCTAATGCCTCTATGAGCTAAATTTACTTATGATTTGAGTTCTAAATGTAATTGAATAGTAGATATATATGTGTAAAAAACAAAAACAAAACAAAACAAAATTCTACCAAATGGTTGGAAAAGTTTTCCCAAAGAACGTAATGTTGGCCTTCAGCTGATAATAGGATGTGCCTGCTGGATGAATGACATGGTTTGTGCAAAAGGCAGATGTAAGCCATGGCTCCCCAAACTGCAGTAGGGATGAGCATGACAGCCACGCATAGCACAGGCCAGGTACTGATATTCTTGCTGGAAAGACTGCCCAGGATGTATGTGGTGTTCTTTTTCCTGGCCACCCTTAAGGAGTTTATAAATGGGTTCCATCAGCTTCAAAAAGCAAACACAGTTTGGCCTGTATAAACTGAAATCCATCACACATCATTGCCACAATCATTTTCCTCATGTATTCAAGTTCTCAAGTATATTTGGGGTCACAAAACAGCAAAATAATGACAAAAGCAACAATAACAACCAAAAGTAACTAAAATAAGATTTTTATTTAGTATGAAATGTGTTGCACTGTAATTATTTCAACATCATAACATTTATTAAAGATGTATCTATCACTCTATTATTCTATGCCCATCCCCGCTCTTTACACAAAACAAAGCACATTCATTGTTCTGCAGTTTGTATTTTGCACTTGACAGTATGTTGATACATAGAGAAGCCTCTTGTGTTGTTCTGGAAGAACTTTATTGAGATATAACTCACATGCCACACTTTTCATCTATAGAGGGTATATAATGTATTGATTTTTACTATATTCACACAGTTGTTAGTCAATTATCTACCATTATTTGACCATAATGAATAACACAATTTTCTCTGCACAGATATGTCCATTTAAGTAAAGATGCCAATGCAGCTAAATAGAATCACTCAAAAACAACTCCAAAATGAGCCAGGGAGAGTGGAGGGAAGGAAAGGGAGGAATGCATCCAAACATAGCCCTGTGTTCCATGAACACTCAGTAACATCATCAAAACGGGATGCAATTAAATTTTGCCAAGTTTACTGCTGTCCTGATGCTTTCCAATTTTTTTTGACAACAGTTTTGCCTTCTTCAAATTCAAGTGGTGTAATTGGGTCTTGGTAGTTGATGTTTATCTTAATTGAAACAGATTCTCTTCATCCTTTTGCTCTGAGACTCCCACTTTGAGGCTGAAAGGTCATTTTAAATCTGCACAGCATTTGAGAAGCCACATAATGAATTCAAATAAATTCATGCCTATTAAAAGGAGGCTTCTCTTTCTCAACTTCCAGAGCTTACATAGAATAAACCATTTGGTTTTTGTCTGACTTTCTTTTAAAAGGAACTTATTGTGCTTCCTTTTTAATGCTCTAACTACAGAGAATGGGGAAATCCTAAGTTTTCATTTATTCTTATGAGAAAAAAAGTATATTTTGCTCAGTAATTGCATTAAAATCCTACTGAGGTTACAGCTACTATACTTGTCAACAAATTTAAGGGATATTTTTTAGTTGTGTTACTTTAAGGATTTCTCATCTATCTTTTATCTAGCAACTTCACTTTTTAATATTTACTCTATGTACTTTGTAAAGGTGCAAAAGTATATATACAGAAATGTTCTGCTGGAGATTTTGTAACAGAACACTGGAGAAAGCCTAAATGTCAATCAGTATACAGCTAATTGAACAACTGATGCACAACTGTAAGACAGTACTGTGAATCTATGAGGAAGATCTCTCTGGTATGACAGTATCTCCAGATGACATTTACTATTGTTATTATTTTATACTTTGAAAAGAAGATATGCACACTTCCATGTATCCATTTTCATTGGTTTTCTCTGTATATACCCTTAGAATTTATGTAAGTGCAATGAAAACATAAATTCTATTCTCTTCCTCCCCTTTTAAACAAAAAGAAGTCTAATCTCACATTCATTGTTCTTCTGTTTGTATTTTGCACTTGACCATGTGTCAATACATAGAGAAGCTTCTTGTGTTGTTTTGGAAGAATTTTATTGAGATATAACTCACATACCCTACTCTTCATCAATACAAGGTATATAATTTAGTGATTTTTAGTATATTCACACAGTTTTGCAACCGTCACCAAAATCAATTTAGAATATTTTACTACCACTATAAGAAACCCCTTACCTTATAGTTATCACCCTCTAACTCCCCCATTATCTGCTCCATACTACCTGCCTCTCCTCTACCCCACAGCCCTAGGCAACGGCTAATCTACCTTTTTTTCCTCTGTAATTTGCCTATTCTGGATGTTTCATATAAATTGAATTATATGTGGTCTTTTGTGGCTTGCTTCTTTCACTTAGCATAATATTTTCAAGACACATTCATGTTGTAGCATAGATCAGATTTCATTTTTTAGGACCAAGTAATACTCCATTGTATGAATATACCACATTTTGCTTATTTATTCATCAGTTAATAAGACACTTGCATTGTTTCACTTTGTGGCTATTTCGAAATGTGCTGCAATGAACATTGAGGCAAAAGATTTTGTGTGTGCATATATTTTCCTTTCTTCTGGGTATATTCCTAGTAATGGAATCGTTGGAACAAACGGTAGCTCTAAGTTTAACCTTTTGGTTATTTTCCAAAGTATCTGCATTCTCATCTTTCTTACAGCAGAAAGTGATTCTCTTGAATGTCTGCATCATTATTGTTGTAGTCAAGGTGTATTTTTAAGTGGAAAAGTTAAGGCACAATGTTCCCAGTTATGGAAAAATATGCAAAGACTGTACATACATAAATATGTTTCACCCAAAAGCATCTTTCTGCATGTGCACTCAAGGTGATGGTAAAAGTTGCTAGCTTTGAGGAAGAGGTGGCTACAAGTTTGGAATGTGAGGTAGAAGGGGACTGAGTACTCACCATTTTAAATTTGGGGGAATTTTACTATGAGTGCTAATTAATTTTTTCAATTGAAAATATGATTCATTAATGTAAAGAAGAAGAAATGTTTAAAAAAAAAAAAAGAAGAAGAAGAAATGTATTTTCTTGGAACTCCTCTGACCAATGTTGGTCAAGCCAGGGACTTCTTGACCTGTGCTTTGTTTGAGTCATCCTGCACCGTGAGGTGCTTAGTGCTGTACAAGCACTCTTCTTGCCATCTGCTCTGCTTGACATCATTTTTAGTTATTAGGGCAAAAAAATTAATGACTGCTTTTCTATCTTTAAGCCAAGATATCATTTAAAAAATGGACATTTAGCTCTTACTCTAAATGAGTGTTTCTTAAATGTTTTATTCAAATCAATCCACATCAAAAGCAAAATAGGAAGGAAAACTAGGGCAAACATCTGGGTGAACCTTCAGATTGAGAAATAGGAGGGCGGTATGTGAACTAATCATGAATGGTATTAGCAAATAGAGCTGGGCAGTCTGTCTGAAGTGCTTCACAGTTTCTTGTACATTCTTCCCCAAGTATCATATGTTGGTGACTGGAAGAGGGAGTCATTACTTTCTGCATAATTTCCATCATGTAGCTCTGAAAGGACTTTGTGTTTGCTCTCATCTTTCCTTGAAAATCAGCTGTCTTATTTTAGGCTTTTCTATTTTTTAAGACAAAACCTACCTATAGTGGTTATACTTGAAATACACTGGTAGATTTGATTTCTGCCTTTGGTTAAATTAGCTTGCCTTATTAAATGATAGGAAAGAATCAAAATTCATTTGCCTTATGGGTTTATTCATTCTTGTATTCACTCATGTATTCATTAAGCATTTATTAATTCAACACTCCTATGACATCACTCCTCACTGAGTGATGATTCCTTCTGGGGTGCCATGGAGGGCTTGATTTTCAGCTGGAGGAAGAATAATTTAGTATCCTTTTTAATGATCAAATTTTGAAACAAACCCAATTTTGAAAAATAACATGACTTTGCCTAAAAATACATTAAGAAAGATATGGAAAAGAGATTCCATGAAAATGAAATTTTAATAATAATGTAAAATAAGTTGGGTTTTATCAGAAATTCATAAACAGACTTTACTTAGAGCTAAAAAGTCCCTTTGAGAGAAGTAAAATCATGAATGAAAAAATGCATACATTTTCTTCAATCATCGTCTATATCCCATCGTGATAATGAGGAGTATGCTGTGTATAGTGACTGTGTTTGCAGATGGAGGGAGTTTGAGTAATGGAAGTAACAGAGATGCTCCCAGAACAAGTACCACATCCAGTTAGCTTGCCAATTAACAATCTATTCCTGAAGTATTTGTTTATAAAGATGATTGTAACTGGAGAGAAGTCATATAATATTTTATTTTGTTTATATATAAAGATATGTTAAACATAAAATGTATTCCTTTAAAACAGTTATACATTTTTCCTTTGGCAGCACTATTGTTTATTTTAAAGGAAAAGATTAATCACAGCATTTTTAAAGAAACAAATAGAGATTTTGCTGCTATAAAGCCAGCATAAAGCCATTTTGCCAAATGTCAACAGAGTTAACAAACAATTTTATGGTGTAAAAACCTCACAGTTGCCTAGTTTACTCCCTCATCCAAAAAAAGGGGTGGGGCAAGATTCTTTGACATTTTTTGTATAATGTGACTAGAGAATGTGACTTCAGTGATGATGATCTAACTGCAATGCTAAGAACCATGGCTGGGCTAGGACTGTGTGTACATGTTGTTATGCTGGGAAGCAAAGGCACCTAGTAAAGAAAGCAGTAATGAGAGTATCACTTGGGTATTTGTTTATTTCTGGATCTTATTCTATCTGCTCCATATTATCACTTTGGCATTTAAAATCTAGATGATGGCCGGGTGGGTGCAGTAACTCACACCTATAATCTTAACACTCTGGGAGGCCAAGGTGGGAGGATCACTTGAGTCCAGGAGTGTAAGACCAGCCTGGGCAACATAGGAAGACCCTGTCTCTACAAAAAAAAAAAAAAATTTAATTCGCCAGGCGTGGTAGCACATACCTGTAGTCCCAGCTACTCGAGAGGCTGAGGTGGGAGGATTGCTTGATCCTGGGAGGTCAAGGCTGCAGTGATCTGTGATTGTGCCACTGCACACCAGCCTGGGTGACAGCAAGACCCCATCTCGGGGGGGAAATATCTAGAATATATGATTATCCATATTCAGTCATTATTCTGATATTAGAAAATGAGATTTACAAGATGTCCATGGAGGGGAAAACAATGACACACCTGGTCAGTTGGGCTGAGGCTTGCGCAGATAGAGCCAGTGCTCCAACCTAGGTTTCCGGACACCAAAGCCTATGGCCATTGAGCAATCTGCTGGACTGTCTCTTGGACAGCTTCCTTTATGGGGAACTTAATACAACTTTACAAATAAAGTAGAGCAGAGTCGTGGTTTGTCCACAGTCAAATATGATATATATAAGCATTTCACAGTTCTTTATTTAGTTTTTATTTTAGGTTCGGGAGTACATGTGAAGGTTTGTTATATGGGTAGACTCATGTCACAGGTTGATTGTACATCTTATTTCATCATCCAGGTATTAAGCCCAAAGCCCAGTAGTTACCTTTTCTGCTCCTCTCCTTCCTCCCACCCTCCCTGCTCAAGTAGACCCCAGTGTCTGTTGTTTCCTTCTTTGTGTGCATGAGTTCTCATCATTTAGCTCCCACTTACAAGTGGGAACATGCAGTATTTGGTTTTCTGTTTTTGTGTTAATTTGCTAAGGATAATAGCCTCCAGATCTATCCATGTTAAAAGACATGATCTCATTCTTTTTTATGGCTGCACAGTATTCCTTGGTGTAAATGTACCTCATTCTCTTTATCCAGTCTGTCATTGATGGGCATCTAGGTTGATTCCATGTCTTTGCTATTGTTAATAGTGCTGGAATGAACATTTGTGTGCCGGTATCTTTATGGTAGAATGATTTATATTCCTCTGGGAATATGCCCAGTAGCAGGATTGCGTGGTCAAATGGTAGTTCTGCTTTTAGCTATTTGAGGAATTGCCACACTGCTTTCCACAATGGTTGAACTAATTTACACTCTCACCAAAAGTGTATAAGTGTTCCCTTTTTTCTAAAACCTTGCCAGCATCTGTCATTTTTTGACTTTAATAATAGCCATTATGATTGGTATGAGATGGTGTCTTGTGGTTTCGATTTGTATTTCTCTAATAATCAGTGATATTGAGGGTTTTTTCATATGCTTGTTGGCCACATGTATGTCTTCTTTTGAAAAGTGTCTGTTCATGTCTTTTGCCCACCTTTTAATGGGGTTGTTTGTTTCCCTCTTCTAAATTTGTTTGAGTTCCTTATAGATGCTGGATGTTTGACCTTTGCCAGATATATAGTTTGCAAATATTTTCTCCCATTCTGTAGGTTGTCTATTTAACTCTGTTGATAGTTTCTTTTGCTGTGCAGAAGCTTTTAAGTTTATTTAGATTCCACTTGTCAATTTTTGCTTTTATTGTGATTGCTTTTGGTGTCTTTGTCATGAATCCTTGCCTGTTCGTATGTTCAGGATGGTATTGCCTAGGTTGTCTTCCAGGGTTTCTATAGCTTTGGATTTTATATTTAAGTCTTTAATCCATCTTGAATTGATTTTTGTGTATGGTGAAAGGAAGGGGTCCAGCTTCGATCTTCTGATTATGGGTAGCCAGTTATCCCAGCACCATTTATTGAATAGGGAGCATTTTCTCCATTGCTTGTTTTTCTTTAGTTTTGTTGAAGATCAGATGGTCCTAGGTGTGTGGTTTTATTTCTGAGCTCTCTACTCTGTTCCATTGGTCTATCTGGCTGTTCTTGTAGCAGTACTATTCTGTTATGGTTACTGTATCCTTGTATTATAGTTTGAAGTTGAGTAAGGTGATGCCTCCAGCTTTGTTATTTTTGATTAGGATTGCCTTTGCTATTTGGGCTCTTTTTGGTTCCATATGAATTTTAAAATAGTTTTTTCTGGTTCTGTATTTCACAGCTTCTAACTACATTCTATTGTTGGATACTTTATATTTTATTCAAATAGGAAAACATTAATTTAAAATTCTTGTCATATAATCTACAAAATATTTATATTCAAGACACAATGGCCCCTATGTATTCTTTTTTTTTTTTTTTTTTTTTTTTTTTTTTTTAGAGACAAGGTCTCCCTATGTTACCCAAGCTGGATTCAAACAATCTGCCTGTCTCAGCCTCCCAAAGTGCTAGGATTACAGGCATGAACCACCATGCCCAGCGCTTAAAATAGTTTTTATTATAAAGACAATTTATGTGCACTCTAGGTTTCTTTAAAAACCTGGCCAGAGGCCAGGCATGGTGGAATGCCTGAAATCCCAGCACTTTGGGAGGCCAAAGTGAGAGGACTGCTTGAAGCCTAGAGTTAGAGACCAGCCTGGCAACAAAGCAAGGTCCTGTCTCTACAAAAAATAAAAATAAAAATAAAAAATAAAAATTAGCCAGACAGAATGGTGTGTCCCTGTAGTACCAGCTCTCAAGAGGCTGAGGTGGAAGGATTGTGTGAGCCTAAGAGTTCAGGGTGCAGTGAGCCATGATTGCACCACTGCACTCCAGCCTGGGTGAGGGAGCAAGACTCTTAAACACTACACAGACACACACACACACACACACACACACACACAACACACGTATAGAAAAAAAATACAAATATAAATTTTTCATAATCTCAACACACTCCCAAATAATCACTGCTAATTCTTAGTTATTTTCTTCGATTCTTTTTCCAAACAAGTATGATACTAATAGCAATTACATGGATAGCACAGTTTTAATTTCTTTTTTTAAATTTAGCATTTTATCATGAGCATTTTTCCATATCACTTAGCATTATTTCAAACATTACTTCTAGGTATACAAAATGTTTCACCCTAAAAAGGTTTCATCAGTTATATAATTGCCAGTTGTTGGAGATTCAGGCTTTTGCTAGCTTTTCCCAGTTATTAAAATTATCAGCAAGGAACATCTTTGGACTAAAACCTTGGCTTATCTCTGACTATTTCCTTAGTAAAATAACTATGTCAAAGAATATGACTGTTTTAAGAATATTAATATATGTTGCAAAAAATACTTCCGTAAAGGTTATACCAGGTTACACTCCAAGCCACACTGCTTGAGAGTTCTCATCTTACTGTGCTGCCACAGGAATTTTTATCATTAAAAAAAAAAAATACTTCATCCACATATTAGGTTACAATGGTATTTCAATGTTGTTTTACTTAACATTTTTGGACTTCTAGTGTGAATAAATATGGTTTTAATATGTTTATTAGCCATTTGCCTTCTGTTAATTTTCTGTTTGTCTCTTCACTTATTTTCTATTGGGGTTGTATAGGTTTTTTTACTTTTTGCAAAATTTCTTTATGTGTTAGATAGATGAGCCTTCTCCAGCTCACATTTATTGTAATTATATATTCCAATTTTTAGTTCCCTTTTTACTTTTGTTCGTGGTGTTTTATACGGTCAAATTCATTGACTTTTTTTTTTTCTTTTGTAACTTCTTTCTTTGCTTTAACAATTTGAGGGCTTTTATCTTAAGAGTAGATACATATTTAGCTATATTTGCTGTATTTGTGATATTTTTTTACCCAGTTCTTAAGCTGTTTGGAATTTATTTTAATATAAGGTAGGGATACAAGTTTATTTTTTCCCGATAAATGCCTCAGGACCATTTGTTACATGTGCACTACTTTGCTTATTGCTTTGTGTGACATATAAACTTTTATATATCATCTATCATGTGTAGACACCTCAGGTATAAATTACATTTTACAAATAACATCTCAATAGAAACAAGTAGGAAAAAAAGGACTCTGGTGCAGCCCATTGAGAGAAACATACTATATTACAACTATAACAATTATGTAACTAAATTTCTATTTGCCTTCTGAACCTGTTTATTGCTTGTAGCCATTTGCTAACTCCTGAAGAAACTTTTACCTTTTCTTGTCCCAGGGAGTTGATTAGTTAATTACGTTAGTATAAGACAAAATGATCAAGATTGGAACCTGGAATGAGACCTTTCACTGGGATGAAGCAGAGGCTGATGGGACTGGGTGGTAGGTGGGTAAGGTGGTAGATAGATGCAAGAGCAGGAACCACTCACCAGGCACTAGGAAAAGTTCCATCTGGCCAGGCATACTGGCAATAGCATGCCCTGACTGGTATTTGGAGGCAAAACGTAATAGTATCCTAAAAAGTGGCTCAGAACAGGTAATTCCTAGACATATTCCCAGGCATGAACAAGACAACTTATTGAGATATGGAAATAAAATCTTATATTTTTTTCTTATCTGCTCACAAATGTTCTTTTTCATGTATTTTGTAAAACAGATAACATTTTGACATAATGGTGCAAGAATATAACTTATTAAAAATAAATATACGTAATGGAGGTGCTTGTACTTTTTTTTTACTAATAGATATAGTATCCAATAAAACTGGTAATCACTGGTCTAGATCATGTGGCTTCAGGAAGATCTATACACCAGCTTGCAGTTCATGAGTGGGACAGGAAGAGAGTAACTTAAGCCTATGTTGGAAGGCCAGGTGGACTGGAATCTCAGGGAAGGAAGATAAGCACAGGAAATCAAAGCAGAAACCAGTAATAATCAGAGATAAGACATATGTTCAAGTTAACTGCAGCAGGGTGGTGTGGTGCTGGTTTCCTGAATTTGTTTCTGCTTAAAGTCATATTTCTAGAGATCAGGGAGGAGGAGCCAGAGCAGCAAGTGAGGCTGAAGTGATTGATAACAGTGGAAAGGAGAACAAGTTGCAGAAACTATGGCTCAGGCTACCTGTTGAGCCATTTTCATTTTTCTTTATGCACATGCCTATTACATAATCGAGGATATCCTTAATCAATAACATATGAAGCCTACATTCTATTTCCATTTTTTAAAAGTTTATCAATAAACAATTGTACAGCAAATTTTATCAATGTAAAAAGTTATTGTATTCTATCCAGTCAAACCATCCTCACCTTTCCTGAAGTGCCCATTGCAGAGGCTCTGGGAAATTGAAGTTGCCTTTAGTCTTGAGTTAAAATGGGCAGGGCCTCTTTTATTCTCTAAATTTTACTCAATAAATGCAGGCTTCCTATGCATTAAATGGTGCCCACAAACATTGAAACTACTAGCTCACCTCCTGAAATTCAGCACTTTCCAATGTGTCTTTCAATGTAAGAGCATTCACTAATTTCACAAGCATTACATAACATGTGTCATTAATTAGTTCAGTCAGCAAGGCCATGGAATAGATATTCCTATAAATCAACTACCTTTACAGTTACTAACTGACTTAGTTTCATGGCAGAGGCATTTATTTCAATTAGACTGTGGTTCCTGTTGTGATCAAATGAGATCAACTATGTGACATGATTTTGAAAACCATGTTATGCTGGTGTGTGAATGTATATGTGTGTGGGTGTAGGTAGTTTACAGACAGAATGTGTAACACAGGCATGTGGCTTGGAATTGAAACTTTTGCAAAAGGTAATTCATTCTCATTCTATAAAAGTGTGTATGCACATGTGCATATACACACACACTGTGATAATGTATCTGTGTATTTGAGGGTTATAAATATTTAGTTGTAGAGTCCTGACAAAGAAGTAAATTAGTCTCACTTCATCTGGATAAAGATCAGCATCTGAAACTATAAAAATGGCCATGATCCCAAATTGTTGAATAACTGGATTGCATATTTACTTTTTAGTAGTATGTTGGCATGCATGTAGATCCAGCCTTCCTTTCAACAAAGAACAGCGATGTAGAAGATTTCCTTAAATGGTTACTCTTTCCTCAATAAGAGCAACCATATAAAAATTATAGAACTATTAGTCATCATAGTTGAAAGTATCACATAAGATTAACAGAGTCCCCATCTGGTGATATGTTTTTACATCAGATTTATTAAGATCAGAGCAGGTTTTAACTAGAGCAATGATACCGCTATTATTAAATAAGAGATGGAAGGCCTAATAGATAATTCTCTATTTCTTTCTAGACATTTATGTGTTTCTTTTAGGATAATGAATACAGAATTATCAACATCATGCTCATAGGTCTTTTTTTGTTTTGTTTTTAAGTAATATCTGTAATGGCAAGCTCATTTTTATTTTATAACCTACCCACACACAGACCTACAGTGAAGCAAACCAGATGCTGAAATATATCTGTTGCCATTGGCTTCAAAGAAACCTCAGAGAGGTTTGCCTCAGTATTTTAAAAGCAAAAAGATTGGTACCTTTCTGAACAGATGTCATTGTGTCCTTCAAACAAAGCTGACACTGTAGAAAAGAAATGGATTGCCTTGTCTCTTACCAGTGAACATCTTCACCTGAACAAAACTCATCAGGAAAAATAAAGGATTTTCGGAAGTGTAGTTGTTGTTGTTTATGCAAATACTAGTTATTCCATCCTTACAAAGATTTTATATATAATATATATGTTTATATATAATATTTATGTATATTTCATCACACACCAACATCCACAGACACACACAAACTTGTTTGACTACTTCCTTTATTCCTTGAAACACTTTTGAGAGACCTGAAATCATCCTACTAATATGGCAAGAGGGGAATGGAATCAAGCTGACTTTTCCATTTTTACAATGTGCCTGGTGGGATTGTGCTCTGCATTTTAGTGGCATTTTCTGATTCAACCTCCCAGGGCCCTGCATGGCATAATACTGTCTGCATTTATAGATAAGAAAAGCAAGATGTAGAGAGTCTAGGAAATCTGCCCAAAGGCACGAAGCTCCTGGCAGAACCAGGATTGCAGGCCAAGTATCAAGGTTACAGTACAGATAGACATACATACACTCAATTATAAGTAAAGTTTTTATGAGGCTAGGTTTGACAACTACATGAGAAGTAGAAGTTTTTGATTTGGTAAGATTTTTCAAAAAGAGTTTATTACCAAATTAATTTTTCTCCTAGAAACATTTTTGTTGTTGCTGCTGGCATGGACTGTTATAAAAATAAATTAGAAGTAAACAGATAACAGTTTCTTGGCTGCCTTCATGTCTGTGAGCCTAACACGGCTCCCAGAAGGAAAAATATGCCACAAGGAGGCTTACATGATATTGCTTATTTAGAGATCCTTTGACCACTTATTTACAATGTCCAGTTACAGCCATGCTACTTTCCTTTTTGGGCAAAAGCACATATTCGCTTGACCATTATTTTGGAGGAAGCTGACATTGCCTGTCACTTCCAACATGTCCTTATGTACCCTAGCTCATAATTGCAGCATTTGAGCTTGGAGCTCCCCTAACAACACAGTTATCGCCAAATTTACCATCATTGGGAACACTGGTGAGGCCTGCTTCAGAGGCCTCTTTGTCAACAAGAAGCATATTGCAGATATGCTTCACCTTGCGTCATAAATGCATTTCTAAAAGTAGTTTCCTATTGAATTATTTTGTAATAACATATTTTTCTAACTACAAAATAAACACATGTTCATTGTGGACAAATTGGGAACTTCAGAAAATTCCCAATAAATATTCCAATATTTATTTATATTTTATAAAATACATGTAACCTGTCATTGCAGCATCCAGGGCTAGATGTTATTAAAAGGTGTTGGTTTATTTCCTGCATAAACTTTTAAAGCATATACACACATACCCCACAAACTTGCCTATACACACACACATATATACATTTTTATGGTCATATATATCCTATTATGTGCCATAATATATCCTATTTTGATCCTATTATATTAGGATCCATATATATCCTATTATGGTCATATATATCCTATTATGTGCTCTCTCTCCTCTCTCTCTCTCTCTCTCTATATATATATATATATATTCTCTTTTTGAAAAATCTTACTGAATCAAAAACTTCTACTTATGATGTAGTCAAACCTAGCATCATAAAAACTTATAATTGAGTGTATATATATATAAACAATTATATATAATTAATATATATTATATATAATTAATATATATATAATATAAATTATATAATTTAAAAATGTTTTATTATTATTTTTTGAGACAAAGTCGCTTTGTCACCCTGGCTGGAGTGCAGTGGCACAATCTTGGCTCACTGCAACCTATGTCTCCTGAGTTCGAGCGATTCTTGTACCTCAGCCTCCTGCGTAGCTGGGATTACAGTTTTGCCCCACCACACCCAACTAATTTTTGTATTTTTAGTGGAGACAGGGTTTCACCATGTTGCCCAGGGTGGTCTTGAACTCCTGAAGTGCTGGGATTACAGGCATGAGCCAACACGCCCAGCCTGTATATATATAATTTTTTATTCTGCATTGTTCACTTGACATGTTTAAGAAGCATTTTCTCATATCATTTAGGATTCTAGAAAAATCTGATATTCTAATGGTGGCATAGGAATACATTTTACATGTAATAAAATGATTTATTTAATATTTAGCCATTCTTTCGTTATTAGGCATTTTAACTTTTCCTCTTTTTATTATAGTGGTTCACTAAACATCTTTGTAGAAGAAATATTAATCTGTATCTCTGGTTAATTACTTTGGCAAAATTTTTGGAAATGCTGTTACTGGGTCAGAGTTTAAATGGTGTCTAAACTTGTCAAGGCATACTGAATATACTTCCATATAGTTTTTAAAACAAATTTTAACACTGTATATAAAAAAAAAAAACAGTTTCAGTGGCTCACACCTGTAATCCCAGCACTTTGGGAGGCTGGGGCAGGCAGATCACCTGAGGTCAGGAGTTTGAGACCAGCCCGGCCAACATGGAGAAACCCCATCTCTACTAAAAATACAAAAATTAGCTGGGCATGGTGGCAGGCACCTGTAATCCCAGCTACTCAGGAGACTGAGGCAGGAGAATCACTTAAACCTGGGAGGCAGAGGTTGCAGTGAACCAAGACATTATACTCCAGCCTGGGTAACAAGAGCGAAACTCTGTCTCAAAAAAAAAAAAAAAAGTTATTTTAAGAAATTGTGTAGTGAATTCTCTTTTTTAAAAAGAGCAAACATTTATATATTTATTCATATTTAAATCTGCAGTTTTATAAAATTTTGTCTAGTCAGATACTCTTGTTTTACAAATGGGAAATTGAGGCCCCAGTTCCATATGAGACAAACACAAAAATCTCTCTTCTAAAGCAGCCCAAAAGCAGTTACATCTCTATGATCAATTCAGAAGAGAAACAGTTGAGTCCTCTGTTGAAATGATTTTGATAGCTGATTTTCGATGGGGGAATAGTTTATTATTTCTCTTTAAAGTTGTGTTATATTTCCACAACTGTTGTTATATAGATCGTGATATATGTTGTGATATATTATATGGCTGTTGCAGGAAGTCAGGGACCCCGAACAGAGGGACCTGCTGAAGCTGTGACAGAAGAACATAAATTGTGAAGATTTCATGGACATTTATTAGTTCCCTAAATGAATACTTTTATAATTTCTTACACTTGTCTTTACTACAGTCTCTGAACATAAATTGTGAAAATTTCATGGACATTTATCACTTCCCCGGTCAATACTCTCGTGATTTCCTATGCTTGTCTTTAATCTCTTAATCCCGTCATCTTTGTAAGCTGAGGATGTATGTCGCCTCAGGACCCTGTGATAATTGTGTTAACTGCACAAATTGTTCATAAAGCATGTGTGTTTAAACAATATGAAATCTGGGCACCTTGAAAAAAGAACAGGATAACAGCGATGTTCAGGGAACAAGGGAGATAACCATTAGGTCTGACTGCCTGGGAGCCAGGCGGAACAGAGTCGTATTTTTCTTCTTACAAAAGTGAATAGGAGAAATGAGAATGCATTCCTAGGTGGAGGTCTCTAAAATGGCTGCTCTGGGAATGTCTGTCTTATACGGTTGTAGATAAGGGATGAAATAAGCCCCAGTCTCCTCTAGCGTCCCCAGGCCTATTAGGATGAGGAAATTCCTGCCTAGTAAATTTTAGACCAGTCATCTGCTCTCAAACCCTGTCTCCTGATAAGGTGTTATCAATGACAATGCATGCACAGTGGAACATGAGACTTTATTAGCAATTTTAATTTCATCCTGGTCCTGTGATCTCGCTCTACCGCCATTTGCCTTGTGATGCTTTGTTGCCTTGTGAAGCATGTGATCTCTATGACCCACATCCTATTCGTACACTCCCTCCCTTTTGAAATCCATAATAAAAACTTGCTAGTTTTGTGGGGCATCACGGAACCTGCTGACATGTGATGTCACCCCCAAACACCCAGCTTTAAAATGTCTCTCTTTTGTACTGTTTCCCTTTACTGCTCAGTCCAGTTGACACTTAGGGAAAATAGAAAAGAACCTACATTGAAATATTGGGGGCTGGTTCCCCTAATATATGAGTCTACAGTAAAAACAAGAATCATTTTACTCAATCTGGTTCATGTAGCAGTATCAGGCTGTGAAATTCATACTGCTCAGACACTGGTTCTCCAACTATGATGTACATAAGACATACTGTGCCTGCTCTCTCTTAAATGTAGAGTCCTGATCTTCATCCCTAAGACCCTGATTCATTTGCTTTAGATAACACCAAGAGCTATTCATTTTTTGCAAGCATCCCAGTTAATTCTAAGGCCATATTGTGAGAAAAGCCAATATTAACAAGGGAGAATTCTGACTTTGATGCTTTGACACTGGTTCTACATCTATCCATAATTTATTTAACTTCTCTCTGCCTCAGTTTCCTTATCTATAAAGGAGGAAAGGAAATGCCAGTCTCCTCCACCTGGGATTCTTGTGAGGATTAAATGAAATAAGCTATGCAAATGGATTTAACATAGTCTACAGCACACAGTAAATACTCAATAAATGCTAACTAATTATTATTACTGTTGTCATTGGTATTCATATTGATATCATTATTCCTGCATGGAAAATGTAAATGTACAATTTTAAATGATTAGCATTGTTGATGGATTATTGATTACAATTTGTCCTGCTGTCTCTTCTAACATTGCCAAATTTCATTTACTTAAATATTTCCCTTATTTTTCTCTTGTTCCCACCCATGCACCCCAGTGGAGTTGAACTTGAGTTGAGATCAAATGTAGCAGGTGTTACTCAGAGAATTTGGTAAGACTAGTTGAAAAAGAATCAGTGAAATTTTATCAAAAATAAAATAGTGATTCTCCTGGTCACTTGCTTAGAGAACCCATTAAGAAGTGTGAGGTTCTCCAGGCCACCGTAAAGCTATAATCTGCACCTTATATCAGCGATAGCAGGTATTTGCACAGTAAATTTCCCCTCACCTAGTTTATTTATAGGTCTGATCATAGCACACTACACACTCAAACTCCTGGGCTTAAGTGATCCTCTGATGTCAGCTTCTTGAGTAGCTGGGACTACATGTGTGGGCCACCATGCGTGACCATGGGGTTCTTAAAAATGGATATTGACATACATATATAGAAAATTCGTTCAATAAATACTTATCACATTCCTAAACCTGGTGTGAGAATTATGCTAGATATTTGAAATACAAAAATGAATATATTAATATTAAAGTCACTTAACTAAGCTGTTCCCTGTGATAATCTTTCTGAAACAAAGCAAAACAATACAGAATTCTTTAAGTACTATTCAATTTGTGGCTACTTCCTCCTAAAGATCAATGTGTCTGAACTTTCTGGCTGCTAGATATTTTAGCCATTTCAAAATGTACTGATTTGGCTAAAGAATCTACTTTGACCAAAATAGGATACCTTAAAATACAGCATCAGCAAAATATGTGTAAAATCCCCAGAGAAAAGCCCTCTCAAAGGCCTACTTATTTCAAGTCAAATTTAGTTAAACTACATAACTTAATCCCCTGAGTGTCAGTGGAATTTCTCCCAGAGCTGTGACTTTGTCAAGTTAAGTTACCCTCTCTCTTGACCTTTGGAAAGAGACAGCATTTGTTGATAGTTTTGTATGTGTCTTTAAGCTGGGCGCTTAACAAATATTCTCTCTAACAAATATTCTCTCATGAAAACCTAAAACAGCCTTTTCTTACACCTAGAACCTTGTAAAGAATATGTCAGGAATAGGACAATCACCTTATAAGGCTCAGGCAGCCAAGAAGCTGTTTTCTTTTTCAGTCAAGTGTAGAGAGCATCCGTGACTGCCAAGTTCTCAGCCATGGCTGGTACAGGCGGGTGCAGCAGGAGGCACAGTCGCCACTCCTCAGAAAGAACAGAGACATGGCTGGACCCATTGTCCTACTGCTCAGGGCCAGGCAGGGTAGCAGACCTAGTTGTTGAGTGCCCCTTTATTGATAGTTATTTAACTTCAATAGGATCTTGTTTTTATGACAGGCAGATTGTCCTTAATTGGTTTGAACTTTGTCCTCTTTTCATAGCAGAAATTCTTAACCCGCTGTCCGCAAATAAGCTTTGGAAATCTGTAACTCCCTTAAAATAACAAAAATGTACAGAGTATTCAGTAAGTGTCGCACAGTGTGCTGAACACTTCACATGCTTTATCTCCTTTAAACCTCCTAATGACTCATCACATAGGTACTGTTTTTATTCCCATTTTTAAAATGAAATTTAAAGAGATTAAATGGCCTGAAGAAGGTCACAAAACTAAATAGCAGTAGGGTCATTATTTTAGGCCAGGCTATCTAACTCCAAATCCCTTAGCTTAACCACTAGGCTATACTGAACTTTATGGAATTACATCCAAAAGCAGAATGTGTGTGTGTGTGTGTGCATGTGCGCGTGCATGTGTGTGTGTGTTTAGGAATTTTTCTGAAGACTCACATTTCCAAAGATTTATAAGTCATGCCATTCTCAAAGGAGTCTCTGATCGCCATAATTTGAAACCCTTTGCAACAGGGTGGCTATGTTTATGGACTTCTATTAGAATGACCTAAACAGATACAATGTTCTCCAGAGTCCAGTGCAGGGTCTAAACCTATTGGGGTACTATACTTGTGTTATCAACTGAACCACTTGGTTAGTTCACTCGGAAGATCTGCAGGTCTTGAACTGAGCTTAGTGTTTTACAGACATGTGGCATTCATTCATCACCTACACTACTCATCAAATATCCGAAGAACTATGAAGGCTGAAGGAAAAATAAGTGGGTGAGCACAGGTGCAAAGAAATAATAAATTTGGAGCATTCTGTTTGGTGTTATTTCTTGCTAAAACTGGCATGTTACCCCAAACATCAATTGCAATATGCTATTCAATAAGAGTTTTCAACTAGTTTATAATAGGTAAATTGCTCTTTTTTAAAAAACCAGGATTAAAGTCACATCTTTCTCTCCTCTGACAAAGTCACTGTCACATAAAATAATGGTCCTAGAGTCAAAATCATAACAGAATTTTGTTCTGATGGAGACTGTAAATATACTAATACCCCCATTAAAAATGTAGGTGGGCTGCCTGAACTGAGAAGGTTGTGTCATGGCTAGTTTTAATAACTGGAGGGCTTGACAGAGATAATTGCGTTAGTGCTTCACTGGCCTCAAGATGCATGCAATGAGTAAAATTAAGACTATCTTATTAAAATACCAAAGTAGTGTATAGGAAACTCCCATGTATTTAAAGGGGAAAGAAGATAAAAGGAATTTCACATTTACTGAGCATATACTATTTTCAAAATTCTGTTCTAGGTGCTTTCATATTCATTAACTCATTTTAATATGTGAGTGCTTTATAATCCTTTTTGAACAAATATGGAGTGTTTCAGGCTCAGAGAGGGTAAGAAGCTTTGCTTAAGGTCCCCTAGCTAGCAAGTAACAGAACCTGTTCAAATTCAGATCTGATTTCAAAGTGCACGTAGTTTTTGCCACGATGTGATGCTTGGGGAGCTAAATGGCATTTAGGAACCTAGAGTTAAAGCGTGAGTATTTTACTAAGGGGTCATTGCATCCTAGAGAGGCAATGAATTATAATGAATAAAAATACAAATTTCAGGCAAGTTACTTCTCTTAGCACCATTGCTTTTTCCGGCGTAGTAATAAAAATCAAATGAGACAATGGATATGAAATGCTAAAAATAGTACATTCTCTGTTGTTATTATCTATTGTGATTATTGTGTTACCCTTGGAAAAAGGCCCGTAGAATAGTGTCATCTGGGTCCCCTGGACAGTGAACCACCAACCTAAAGACTGTCTGGGCAGGCTTGCCTTTGGGAGTTCTTATATATCAGCTCCAATTCTGTCCAGGAATTCAGAGGCAGAGAGTAGAGTTGAGGAGAATTTCACAGGTGGTAAGGTCTCTGGTGAGAAGGCATTTCAGCAACCTGATCAATGTTGCCAAAGCTGTGAAAGATGCTGAAGAACACCCTTTCTACATGAGATATCAACTAAAATTTTAAGCTTCAGAAGAAGGCATAGTTCTATCAACAGACAGCAGTGCACCACCAATACTTAAACCCTATATGGTAAATTTAAATGCTGAGCCCTCAAAATTGTTTGCCTGTTTTACGTTAGCTCCAGCTGTCATCCCTCTCCCATGTTTGCTGTTGCTTAAGCAGTATTTATTTTGGTAACAGGAATACCTGGCCTTGCCACTTAATCTCCACCATTCCAAAGAAAACCTTTCTGGGATCATCTTAACATTGTGTCCAGGCAATAAATATCTCAGGTTTCTAGTTGTTCCCAAGGACATTGACGTCACATTTCTTATTGTCTTAAAGTCAAAAGTATGTTTGTCCTTAACTCGCACCATATATGTATGAGACTAGGATATGAGAGAAATTGTTGCATCTTGCTTGACATTTTTTGGCATTACAGGTAGTGTAGGTTTTGTTATTACAGTTTAACTTTTGAAATGTGTATGAGATTTCTCAGGTGAAATAGAGCCTTTGATGTGGTACTCAAAAGGAATAACTATGATTCAGAGGAACCATTTCTAAAAGATGGCACTGTTTCTCCTTCCAGTTCTTTCTGTTCAATAGTAGGGCTGAGGAAAGGTAGAGGCAGTTTTCGTTATTTCAAATGAGAGCATCAAAGATAGTAATCCATGGTGCTCAACAAAAGTCAAATGACCTTTTACCTTCTCCATTCATAAATACATAAGAGCTGATGCTTCATTATTTTTAAATACAAAATGCACACTCCTACTTTGTTTTCCTATATGTGAGTTCTCATGTATTCTTCAAATGCTCATCTAATTACTGTTACCTACTATTCCAAATGCAAATGATAAGGTCCCAGTTTACTGTTGATCCTATATGACAAAAGTTATCAATTTTGGTTGAGAAATACAAAGGACGAATATTTCATTATTGTGCTAACCATGCCTATTATTAGTTTTGTGCCCCCATAACATAATAGCCCCAAATACATGGCACTTATCTCACACCAGGCATGATTCTAAATGGCATGTTCTCCATGTTATGGAAGAAGAGACTGAGGCATGGAGAGAGTGAGTAACTTGGCCAAACTCACAAAGCTAAAAAGGCAGAGAATCAGGTTTTGAACTCAGAGCTGCCTAGACCCTGTGTTCCTACTGTCATCATACAGTGTCTCTCTTACTGTTTCTCACTGAAGATGAGAGAGGATTAAAATCTCAGAAATAAATGTAACCTCCACAGGTAGGCATATGCATACAATTCAGATGCAACGAATAAAAAAATGACTGCCTCCCACACAAAGTTAAGAAGCAAACATATAATGAGTACTTACTCTGTGCACACACTGGTGAGGATACATTACACATTTCCTATCATTGAGTTCACACACACACACACACAGACACACACCCCTATATGAGGGCAGTATGATTTCTCCATGTGATAAAGAAGGAAAGGGAAGCTTAGACACATTAGGTATATTGTCTGACATTGTTCAGATAGCAAGAAGCAGATTCAAGATGCAAACATAGACCAGAGACCATTATTTTAGACCATGAGGCCTTTTCTCACCAGTTATTCATTCACTTAATCACTTAATATATGTTTACTGAGCACCTGCTATCTGTCAATGTCTCGTAAATCAGTGTAGGAAAATCATAAGATTTGAAATCATAGCATCTAGGTTCATATCTCAGCTCCATCATTAACCAGCAAACCAGTAAATCTCTCTGTTTGCAGTTTCATTATCAATAAAATGAGTTGACAAAAAATTTATTTAACAGAAATGTTGTGAAGTGCAAATAAAATAATGGATATAAAGAAATTGGCAAATGGTCAAGCAAAACATGAATGTTAATTTTATTATGATGAGTAAAGTAAATGGTATGGAGACCCCCAACCTCAAATAGCTGGGGAAGGGTAGTTGATACGGGGAGAAATGTGTCTAAAGACAGTTGCTTTATTATTTTGACCCTGAGATAATGCTTTACTGAGAGTGTGAATAAGATGTTTGGAATTGTGGAAGGAAGAACTGGAGGTCATATTACACATTTCTTACTACATGTTGAGTTTTTGAAAAGTAAGAATGATTTCATGAGGCAGAAATTGATTGGGTCTAAAACTTCATTATCTATAACATATACTCCAGAGAGTGAGAAGAGTATGACCAGAAGTATCTTTGGAGGGGCCAGAGACAAGATTTGAAGGGAATTAGGACAAGATTTTAAGGTAACCTAAGTGCCATGATGAAGAATCCACTTTTATAGGCAAAAGTGGTTATTCAAGGAAGTAAAATAATCACAGTTTCCAGCCACCTCAGGCTCTCTGTTTTTCCTTCCTTCTTTTCTTCCTTCATTCCTTCTTCCTTTCTTCCTGCCTTTCTTTCCTTCTTTCTTTCCTTCTCTCCCTCCCTCCTATTTTCCCTTCTTTCTCCTTCCCATTTAACCACATACAAAATCCCAATAGCAGCATAGAAAGTGGTGTTGAAGAGCTGGGCATGTGGACAGGGACACCACCGACGAAGGTAGTGAAATATAGCCTGGTGATGACAGCTTTGGCTCTTCTCACCACTCCCCCTCCCAAATAAGCACACCATAGAGGAATGTGAGCTGAGTTCAGTGCCGTCCAGTTGGAATTAGGAATGCTGAAGCTAGAAGGGAGGTCAGCAAGTCTGGTGTTCTCAACCTGAGAACACATCAAATAGCTATGACAACCTTTTCAAAATAGAGATTTCTGGATCCAGCCTCAGCTTTACTGACTCAGAGTATCCAAAAGGAGGCCTAAGAATCTGTGCTTTTAAAAGCCTCTCCAAAGTGATGTGTAGACCAGTAATTGAAAAGGACAATCTCTTTATTTTATTGATGAAACAGCTAAGTCCCAGAGAAATCAAGAGGCTTGCCAAAATCACAGCAAGGTAGTAGCGGGGTCAGAACTCAAACTCAAGGCTCCCAATTCCCAACCCAGAAAGATAGCCCAGCATCAGTTCTTATCTTTGCATTATAAATACATTCCTGCCCATCAACAGTGGAATGCAAAAGCAGGGAGGAAGAGAGGGTGGCAAGAGTCAAAAAATACCTATCAGGTCCTATATTCACTACTTGAGTGGATAATTAGAAGCCTAAACCTCAGCTTCATGCAATATAGCCATGTAACAAAACTGCACACCCCTGTATCTAAAATTTAAAAATCAATAACACAAAAGAAATACATTTTTATTTTTCTGAAATATTCTTCAGAATATGAAGTGGGCATTTATTTGTTTTGCAAAGCTGGTCTGATATGTTTAAGTAAATTTAACCAGATAGTTGTTTTCTATATCTCCCTCTAAGTGTTAACAAACATTTACCATATACTATAAAGCATTACAATATTGTTAGGATGATTAACAAGATTACCAAAGTGAAGGACTCTTGCTATAATCCTTTTCCAGCTTTTTCATTCTACTATTTAGAGACACGTAAACACATCCATTCATTTCAGCAAGATGTAATGTTCCACACAAACATTTGAACATTGTGCTCAGCTAGAGAATATTTCTAGTGAGTGCTCATAGAGAACATTAAAATAAGGATTTGTCTTGTTTCAAGCTTTATGAAATTAAAAGTAATCCAGTTGTTCAATCCTTCATTTAAATCTTTAGTCCAAAGAACAGAAGATTTGGAATTGAGTCATAATTTCCAGTCATTTAAATATAGGTGCATCACTGCCCTCCTTCCTGAGCCTCAGATTTTTCTTCAGCAAATGAGGGTAAAAATCTACACTTGCAGACGCATCCCTATTGCCCAGGGTCACTGTGTGAATTCCATTGAACAATGGCTGTAAAGGTGCTCAGAAACAACCTGCTTGTGAGGACATAAGAAACATGGGAGGAAAAGGCCTTTGGGAATACTTCTTTTGTCTCACCCAGGAGGTTATCTGACCATCAGGGGCACAGATGGAACTCTTTTTGGACATGGCAAGTGGGTAAAGCACCCAAGGTGCCCTGAGAGACTTTTTCATGTGGTCTGAGGGCCACATACTTTCGTGGGATTAGTGGCATATGTGGTATGGAAACTCATAATTACATTGCAAATTTAAAGGATAGCTCTGTAGGAAGAAGCCAAGAGCAGAATAAGCTTAGATGTGGTTTGGATTTTATTTTTCCTCTTGTCAAATTTAACTGAAGTTCTGAATTTTATAAAAAAGGAAAAAGAGTGGTGAACCAGTCATATTTTAAGATTTTTAAAAGTCTTAAAGACATGAAAAAAGCAAAGACAATACCTACACTGAATGCTTATTTTAAAAAACTCGATTTGGGTTTCATGAAGTACAGGCATCTGCTCACTCTGTAATTCTCAAAGACTATTTTCAAAATTTGGTCAAATTAAATTTCAAAGGTCAGCAAAGTATATAATCATGTTTGGGTTATTTTTTCCCCTAAGTTTAAAAAGCTGACATCTATCTTTTTTTAAGGCTGTCTGAATGTATGAAAAAAGAGTAAAAATTATTTTACAGCATATATTTTTCTGTAAAAGTAACTACATTTAAAATTACATTATTTACCAGTGGTATCCATTTTATATAAGCAGGCTGGAGATGGAGGTTCTGTTTACATATTTACACTGTCATGGTACAGTATAGTACTAAATAGTTTACAGGCCAGCAATCGAAAGAATTACAATTGCTACTAGGAAACACTAAATCTGAGGATTCTGTCATGACTATATATAGCTGGTTAGAAAAATCTTTGCTGAATTGAATGGCTTTCTCATTACAGATGGCCTTGTTTACACTGTACTTAGAGCTCTGTGTGCCATTTTGGACTTCTCATTAAAAAAGCATAAGTCATTTTTTAAAGGAGGATAAGTGGGAAATAAAATGGGAGCCAAGATTATATCGAATAAATTCTACAAAGAAAGAAAAAAGAAAGACAAAATACACATAATCGAATATCATAATCTCTCTAGAAAATAGATGAAGTGGCACAAAAATGGATGAATATATTCAAATATTTGAGAAACATTATTTCATAAAAAAGAGAGAAATTTTAATGGCTGAAGAAGTAAAACTTGATTTTTTATTTGAGAACATAGTTAATGTCAAAACAAAGAGAGTCAGCAATGAACATTGCTTCTCAACTTGAGATGATTAGAGAAGAGGTCAAATGTCTTTAGAAAACAGCTGGGCATTTATCTTGGCTGTGGACCTGGCAAGTCAATAGGATGTATGAACAACTTCACGATAAATTTGATCATCCTGAGGGGAAAGAAAATCCAAACTTAATTTTGGAGCGGAAGATCAATGTGACTACTACCGTCCTTATGTCTTCTCAATGAGCTTCATTATTCCTCCCAAGCTGGCGAGAGTAGGTAGTTGGTGAACATTTGTGGAATGGATAGGTATCTTTTCTATTACCTACTCTATCACTCTCAGGATCTATTAATCCTTTGAGTTTGATCTCTAAAGTGACAATGAAATATTTCTTATACCAGAAAGACACTGAAGCTCAGAGAAAGAGGGCTCAAATTTGAGGTGAGGAGAGTGCTACATTGGCAAGAGGATGCCCCAGGTAATATCCTTTCCTTCTTCTAGAGAGGAACATTTGGCTCTAGAAAGTCATTTAGGCTATGAGTTCAGAACAGGAATGGTCTTAGGCATCTGATTCAACCTACAACATTCCCAGTCTGAACCACCTCATCCTGATTCCACTGCAAATGAGCTAGGCAACAGTGAAGAGTGGTTCTAGTCTGGGTTTGGATAAACTGTGACACATTTCTGGAATTTTTCTATAGACTCTCAACCATTTACCTAGAAGTGTGCACATTCAAAATGTCATTTTGTTTCGAAATAACATTTTGAATAAGGCAAGCCTAGTTTTTGTTTTTTAACAGAATTTTAAAATAATTGATTCACAATATTTGTACATAGGATAATGTGATATTTTGTTACATGAATAGGATGTATAATGACCAAGGCAAATTATTTAGGGTATCCAACACCTTAGGCATTTATCATTTCTATGTAGTGGAATAATTTCAACTTCTTTCTTCTGGCTATCTTGAAATATATGATACATTATTCTTAACTATAATCTCCCTACTCTGCTGTCACACATTGTAACTTATTTCTTCCATCTAACTCTATGTTTGTATACATTAGCCAACCTTCTCTTCATTCCCCTCCTCCTGTGAGACTCTGGTAACTATCATTTCTATTACCTTCATGAGATCAACCTTTTTTAGCACCCACTTATGAGTGAGAACATGCCATATTTGTATTTCTATGCCTGGCTTATTTCAGTTAACGTTCAGTTCAATCCATGTTGCTGCAAATGGCAGGATTTTGTTCTTTTTATGGCTGAATAGTATTCCATTGTGTGTGTGTGTGTGTGTGTGTGTGTGTGTGTGTGTGTGTGTGTGTATTTAGGATTATTAACAAGATTACGAAAGTGCAGGACTCTTGCTATAATCCTTTTCCAGCTTTTTCATTCTACTATTTAGAGACATGTAAACACATCCATTCATTAGTCCAAAGAACAGAAGATTTGGGATTGAGTCATAATCCAGCCATTTAAATCTATGAGACTCTAGGCATATCATTGCCCACCTTCCTGAGCCTCAGATTTTTATATATATATTATATATATATATATATATTATATATATACACACACACATATACATACATACACACACACACATATATATACATATATATGTGTATATATTTTTTTTTCTTTATTGGTTTGTTAGTTGATGGATACTTTGGTTGTAGGGGGATTGCTGGATTGTATAATAATTCTACTTTTAGTTTTTTGAGACATTTCCATACTGTTTTCCATAATGGCCATATTAATTTATATTCCCACCAACTAAGAATTCCCTTCTCTCCACTTTCTCACCAGCATCTAATTTTTTTTTTTTTTGTCTTTTAATAATAGCCATTCTAAGGTAGGATACCTCACTGTGGTTTCAATTTATAGTTCCCTGATGATTAGTAATGTTGAGTACTTTTTATATACCTGTTGGTCATTTTATGTCTTCTTTTGAGAAATGTCTATTCATGTCCTTTTTCCACTTTTTGATGGGATTATTTAGGTTTGGTTTTGTTTTGTTTTTGCTGTTAACGTGAGTTCCTAGCATATTCTGGATATTAGTCCGTTGTCAGATGAATAGCTTGCAAATATTTTCTCCCATTTAACATGTTGTCTTTTCACTCTGTTGATTGTTTCCTTTGCTGTGTAGAGATTTTTAGTTTTAATATAGTCCCATTTGCCTGTTTTTGTTGCGATGCTTTGAGGTCTTAAGACAAGCCTACTTTGATCTGGTACTTCTGAAATCTCGTTGGCTCAAGTGAAGCATGGGTGTAAATCCTGAGTGTTTGCTACTCTCGGTCCTGGGTGTCTTCTGTAATCCAGAGACAAATTCATGTGTCACGTTCACGCTTGAGCTGATCCTCTGTAACTTTATTGATTGTCTTTAAGGCAGAACAGAACCAGACTGGCTTTCACTTTACACAACAATCACAACTGTCTGTAATGATTATAGACTTATTCTCTAACATCTCTTAAGCACTTGGGTAATGAGAAATGTCATAATGAAAATATCTGTAACCAAAGAAGATCAAGGGAATAAAACAAAAAAAACCTAAATGAAGTGTGAAGGCGGTAGAAGACACAGATGGTTTCACTTGGGCCAGAGATTGATTGAATGTGAGACATTTGAGAGTTTAACGTACTTTCGGTACGTACTTTCCTGTTTACTTTGGAAACTGGAAAGTAATGTACTTTCCAGTTTACTTTGATGGAACACAGTGTGTTGAATGTTATTGTGCTAACAAATAAACCCCGAAAATTAAATGACCTAAGAAATAAGCTCATTGTTCATCAAGTAGCTTTCTAAGATGGTGTTTAGGAGGATGTGGCAGCTCTCCTTGCTCTCAGTCATGGACCAGGGTTCTCCTACCTTCTGTTTCTACCATCCTTCACGCATCAGCATCTTTAGCATCCAGCTGGCAGAAAAAGAACATCAAGATGGGCATATGGGAGGAGCTATGAGCCAGTCCTGAAAGTGGTGTGCAGTATTTCTCCTCACATCTAGTCACTTGGCCAAATCTAATTGCAAGGGAACGAGAACTTCTTATATGCCCAGGAACAGGCAGAGAATGGAATATGGCAGACAACAAGCAAAATTTCCTGTATTCACAGTCCTGCTTATTGAATTCTATGCTTTCCCAGGGTCATTTTGTCTTCAACCAGGATTCCATTTCAAGGAAACATGAAAATATTTCTTCACTCTATAAAATCATTGTTGGAGTAGATCCTGCTGCCTCTGCGGTAGCCCATCCAATGTCTTAATATCTTTAAAAGATAATTTGTAACCATATATAATTCATCCAATATAAGAAATCATGAGAGAAAGCTAATCTCAGTGTACTTATTATGCAATGAGACACATAATGAGACGTATCTTTTTTTTTATTCTCCGCTATATATTTTAAAAGAATTGCAGAGGATAGTGATTATTTATGGCCATCATAAGATAATATCTTATCATTGCCCAGCAAGATTGAAAAAATTGTCTGTAATTCAGGCCACACAATCCTCTGAAGCCCTTCTGCATTCATTCAAGCTCCATTAAGACAGAAAACCCATCTGTTTGGATTGTTGAGGTTGGAAACTGAATAGTATCACTTCTTCAAAATAGATTTAATAGTAGGACTGGTGAATGGTTTCCTGACCTGTTTGATGGAGAGTGCAAACCCGAAGGAAAAACATGGTATATGAGTTTTCATATCCATTAGTCTGAAAGAATCAGAATTCGGTTATATTTTAAAGGCAATTATAGAACTATTACTTTTTTATTTTCTGTTATAATCTTACCTACACTTATTTAACATACTTAACATATAATATTTTAAGGCTAAGTATTTCTAGAAAGGATTTATCATTCAATCATTCTTATTTATTCAATAAAATCTTTTGGAGGTTAAGTTTTAGTAAGTCTAAATACCCAAATAGCCAGGAATATGACTGAGGATCACATTCTTAAAACCCACCCCTCAAAAAGAAAATTTTAATATCTTGGGAGACAGGTATGGTTTGAAGATCACCCCTCTTCAAAGTGGGTTCAGTATCTGACCTAGTGGAGTCACTCCCCATTCCCCAGGACTAGGTGATACTCACTGATCTGGGGAAAAGAAACATGTGCAAATAACAAGAGAAATTTTGAGAATTCTGAGTAAGCTTTGAAAATTTGGGTACTGAAAATAGAAGGACAGGGAGGGAGAAAGGGAGATGATAGGGAGGGAAGGAAAGAGTAAAAAGGAATGAAGAAAAAACTATTAACAATTTACCTCTTAAGGTAATATAAGGTACACCTGGGGGCAGTGGCTCAGGCCTGTAATCCCAGCACTTTGGGAGGCGTGCGGATCACCTGAGGTCAGGAGTTCGAGACCAGCCTGACCAACATGGAGAAACCCCAAATACAAAATTAACTAGGCGTGGTGGCCCATGCCCATAATCTCAGCTACTTGGGAGACCGAGGCAGGAGAATCGCTTGAATCCAGAAGGCAGAGGTTGCAGTGAGCCAAGATTGTGCCATTGTACTCCAGCCTGGGCAACAAGAGCAAAACTCCATCTCAAAAAATGCATTAATTAAGTAAGTAATAATATAAGGTGCTACATTTTTATTTTCACCCATCCAATTGCTTTTCTTATCCTTTCCTGATATATAATTGCCTCAGATGCAGATCTATGTGAAACTAATGAAGATCAAGCTAAGAGCTTCTCACTGGCCTGGTTCCCTTTCAAGTTGTAAGAAAGAAGGGGTGCTAGCAGCTGCACGTAGTTTTAGGTTTTGTAAAATTCAAAAAACTAAGATTCTTTTTGTATTATTTTTCTGAAAGCAGACTCATAATTGTATAACCTTCATGAACCACAAAACCTAGATCTCACCCCTGATTGCATGGCTGACTGCTGTTCAAACAGGAGGATTTCAAATAATCCCCATTAAAATGCCTTCTTAATGATGTTCCAGATTATTTCTTCAAATGTACTAATCAATCTCATTAATCGATAGGCCTATTTCTTTAAGTAAGTGACCAATTCCTAGCAAATTAAAAAATAGTTATGAAGTTTATTTAAAGTAGAGCTACACAGACAACCATGGTAAATGATAACCAATATAGAAAAAGTAGTGCTGCATCTAAAAATATCCGTGTATTCACAATACAAATATTTATTGAGCACCTCGTATGTGTGAGGCACTGTTGTACCTACTGGGGACACATTAATGAACAAAGTAGATTTTTAAAAAAATCTCTTCACTGGTGGATCTTATATTCTAATGGGGTAAGATGATAAAATAGTAAAAAATAAAGTTCATCAGAAGCTGTTGAATGCTATGGAGAAAAATTAAGAGTGAGGAAGGTTTTTTGTTTGTTTATTTATTTTATTTTTTTTAAAAGGTTAGGGGTTAGGGGTGGCAGTTTTAAATAGGCCAGTATGGGAATATCTGATTAAAGGTAACATTGAGCTGATATCTGAAGAAAGAACATGCCAGGCAAAGAGAACTGCAAACCCAAAGGCCCTGGGAGGGAGTATGCATGGTGCTTCAAGGACAGCTAGGAACCAAGAGGCTGAGCAGAGTGAACAAGAGGGAGAGATGTAGGTAAAGATGAGATTAGAGAGGCACCAAGGGCCAGGTCACTGAGGGCCTTAAATGATTGAGAGGATGTAATATTTACTCTGAATAAAACAGGATACCATTATGGGATAGTGAGCAGGAACTTGCAGGGAATGGGCTTACATTTTAGGAGGATCCCTCTGTCTGCAATATAAAGAATAAATGTGGGTGGGTGGCTGGAGAAGTAGTGGGACACACCATTAAAATATCAATGTTTCAAAGTGGGCTTGTTAAAGCAATTTTACTTGCTCTATATCATAGAAACAATAAATAAATACAGAAACACCCCCCAACACTACCTTGGGTGTTTTTCTTTGCTTGCTTGTCTTTTTTTTTCTTCTTAATATTTTAACTTTTATTTTAGGTTTAGTGGTACATGTGCAGATTTGTTATATAGGTAAACTTGTGACTCTGGGGTTTGGTGTACATATTATTTTGTCACCCAGGTACTAAGCATAGTACCTGACAGTTGTTATTTTTTTCTGATCCTCTCCCTCCTCCCACCCTCCACCCTCAAGTTGGCCCCAGTGTCTATTGTTCCTCTCTTTCTGTCTATGTGTTCTCATTATTTGGTTACCACTTATAAGTGAAAACATGCAGTATTTGGTTTTCTTTTCCTGTGTTAGTTTGCTAAAAATAATGGCCTGCAGCTCCATGCATGTTCCTACAAAGAACATGATCTCATTCCTTTTTATGGCTGCATAGTACTCCATGGTGTTTATGTACCACATTTTCTTTATCCAGTCTATCACTGATGGACATTCAGTTTGATTCCATGTCTTTGTGATTGTGAGTAGTGCTGTAATTAACACATGCATGCACGTATCTTTATGGTAGAATGATTTATATTCCTTTTGGTATATACCCTGTAGTGTGATTGCTGAGTTGAATGGGAGTTCTGTTTTTAGTTCTTTGAGGAATCACCACACTGCTTTCCACAATGGTTGAACTATTAATAATTTACATTCTAACCAGCAGTATGTAAGTGTTTCCTATTCTCTGCAACCTTGCCAGCATCTGTTATTTTTTGACTTTTTAGTAATAACCATTCTGACTAGTATGAAATGGTATCTCACTGTGGTTTTGATTTGTATTTCTCTAATGATTAGTGATATTGAGTATTTTTTCATACACTTATTGGCCATATGTATGCCTGCTTTTTTTTATTATTATTGTACTTTAAGTTCTAGCGTACATGTGCATAACGTGCAGGTTTGTTACATACGTATACTTGTGCCATGTTGGCGTGCTGCACCCATCAACTCGTCAGCATCCATCAACTCGTCATTTACATCAGGTATAACTCCCAATGCAATCCCTCCCCTCTCCCCATGATAGGCCCCGGTGTATGATGTTCCCCTTCCCGAGTCCAAGTGATCTCATTGTTCAGTTCCCACCTATGAGTGAGAACATGCGGTGTTTGGTTTTCTGTTCTTGCGATAGTTTGCTAAGAATGATGGTTTCCAGCTGCATCCATGTCCCTACAAAGGACACAAACTCATCCTTTTTTATGGCTGCATAGTATTCCATGGTGTATATGTGCCACATTTTCTTAATCCAGTCTGTCACTGATGGACATTTGGGTTGATTCCAAGTCTTTGCTATTGTGAATAGTGCCTCAATAAACATACGTGTGTGTGTGTCTTTATAGCAGCATGATTTATAATCCTTTGGGTATATACCCAGTAATGGGATGGCTGGGTCATATGGTACTTCTAGTTCTAGATCCTTGAGGAATCACCATACTGTTTTCCATAATGGTTGAACTAGTTTACAATCCCACCAACAGTGTAAAAGTGTTCCTACATCCTCTCCACATCCTCTCCAGCACCCGTTGTTTCCTATTTAATGATTGCCATTCTAACTGGTGTGAGATGGTATCCCATTGTGGTTTTGATTTGCATTTCTCTGATGGCCAGTGATGATGAGCATTTTTTCATGTGTCTGTTGGCTGTTTATGAATGTCTTCTTTTGAGAAGTGTCTGTTCATATCCTTTGCCCACTTTTTGATGGGGTTGTTCGTTTTTTTCTTGTAAATTTGTTTGAGTTCTTGTAAATTTGTTTGGTTATTAGCCCTTTGTCAGATGAGTAGATTGCAAAAATTTTCTCCCATTCTGTAGGTTGCCTGTTCACTCTGATGGTAGTTTCTTTTGCTGTGCAGAAGCTCTTTAGTTTAATTAGATCCCGTTTGTCTTTGTTCTCACTGGTTTCAAAGAACATCTTTATTTCTGCCTTCATTTCGTTATGTACCCAGTAGTCATTCAGGAGCAGGTTATTCAGTTTCCATGTAGTTGAGCGGTTTTGATTGAGTTTCTTAGTCTTGAGTTCTAGTTTGATTGCACTGTGGTCTGAGAGACAGTTTGTTATAATTTCTGTTCTTGTACATTTGCTGAGGAGTGCTTTACTTCCAATTATGTGGTCAATTTTGGAATAAGTGTGATGTGGTGCTGAGTAGAATGTATATTCTGTTGATTTGGGGTGGAGAGTTCTGTAGATGTCTATTAGGTCTGCTTGCTGCAGAGATGAGTTCAATTCCTGTATATCCTTGTTAACTTTCTATCTCGTTGATCTAATGTTGACAGTGGGGTGTTGAAGTCTCCCATTATTATTGTATGGGAGTCTAAGTCTCTTTGTAAGTCTCTAAGGACTTGCTTTATGAATCTGGGTGCTCCTGTATTGGGTGCATATATATTTAGGATAGTTAGCTCTTCCTGTTGAATTGATCCCTTTACCATTATGTAATGACCTTCTTTGTCTCTTTTGATCTTTGATGGTTTAAAGTCTGTTTTATCAGAGACTAGTATTGCAACCCCTGCTTTTTTTTGTTCTCCATTTGCTTGGTAGATCTTCCTCCATCCCTTTATTTTGAGTCTATGTATGTCTCTGCATGTGAGATGGGTCTCCTGAATACAGCAGACTGATGGGTCTTGACTCTTTATCCAGTTTGCTGGTCTGTGTCTTTTAATTGGAGCATTTAGTCCATTTACATTTAAGGTTAATATTGTTATGTGTGAACTTGATCCTGCCATTATGATATTAACTGGTTATTTTGCTCGTTAGTTGATGCAGTTTCTTCCTAGCCTCGATGGTCTTTACATTTTGGCATGTTTCTGCAATGGCTGGTACCAGTTGTTCCTTTCCATGTTTAGTGCTTCCTTCAGGGTCTCTTGTAAGGCAGGCCTGGTGGTGACAAAATCTCTAAGCATTTGCTTATCTGTAAAGGATTTTATTTCTCCTTCACTTATGAAACTTAGTTTGGCTGGATATGAAATTCTGGGTTGAAAATTCTTTTCTTTAAGAATGTTGAATATTGGCCCCCACTCTCTTCTGGCTTGGAGAGTTTCTGCCGAGAGATCTGCTGTTAGTCTGATGTGCTTCCCTTTGTGGGTAACCTGACTTTCTCTCTGCCTGCCCTTAAGATTTTTTCCTTCATTTCAACTTTGATGAATATGGCAATTATGTGTCTTGGAGTTGCTCTTCTCGAGGAGTATCTTTGTGGCATTCTCTGTATTTCCTGAATTTGAATGTTGGCCTGCCCTACTAGGTTGGGGAAGTTCTCCTGGATGATATCCTGAAGAGTGTTTTCCAATTTGGTTCCATTTTCCCCCTCACTTTCAGGCACCCCAATCAAACGTAGATTTGGTCTTTTTACATAATCCCATGCTTCTTGCAGGCTTTGTTCATTTCTTTTTCTTCTTTTTTCTTTAGGTTTCTCTTCTCACTTCATTTCATTCATTTGATCCTCAATCGCTGATACTCTTTCTTCCAGTTGATCGAGGCGATTACTGAAGCTTGTGCATTTGTCACGTATTTCTCGTGTCATGGTTTTCATCTCTGTCAATTCATTTATGGCCTTCTCTACATTAATTATTCTAGTTATCAATTCTTCCACTCTTTTTTCAATATTTTTAGTTTCTTTGCGCTGGTTACGTAATTCGTTCTTTAGCTCTGAGAAGTTTGATGGACTGAAGCCTTCTTCTCTCATCTCGTCAAAGTCATTCTCAGTCCAGCTTTGATCCGTTGCTGGCGATGAGCTGTGTTCCTTTGCAGGGGACAATGTGCTCCTATTTTTTGAATTTCCAGCTTTTCTGCCCTGCTTTTTCCCCATCTTTGTGGTTTTATCTGCCTCTGGTCTTTGATGATGGTGATGTACTGATGGGGTTTTGGTGTGGGTGTCCTTCCTGTTTGTTAGTTTTCCTTCTAACAGTCAGGACCCTCAGCTGTAGGTCTGTTGGAGATTGCTTGAGGTCCACTCCAGACCCTGTTTGCCTGGGTATCAGCAGCAGAGGCTGCAGAAGATAGAATATTGCTGAACAGCGAGTGTACCTGTCTGATTCTTGCTTTGGAAGCTTCCTCTCAGGGGTGTACTTCACCGTGTGAGGTGTGGGGTGTCGGTCTGCCCCTAGTGGGGGATGTCTCCCAGTTAGGCTACTCAGGGGTCAGGGACCCACTTGAGCAGGCAGTCTGTCCCTTCTCAGATCTCAACCTCCATGTTGGGAGATCCACTGCTCTCTTCAAAGCTGTCAGACAGAGTCGTTTGCGTCTGCAGAGATTTCAGCTGCTTTTTGTTGTTGTTGTTGTTGTTGTTGTTGTTTAGCTGTGCCCTGTCCCCAGAGGTGGAGTCTACAGAGACAGGCAGGACTCCTTGAGCTGCTGTGAGCTCCACCCAGTTCGAGCTTCCCAGCTGCTTTGTTTGTCTACTTAAGCCTCAGCAATGGCGGGCGCCCCTCCCCCAGCCTCACTGCTGCCTTGCCGGGAGATCACAGACTGCTGTACTAGCAATGAGGGAGGCTCCGTGGGCGTGGACCCTCCCGGCCAGGTGTGGGATATCATCTCCTGGTGTGCCCGTTTGCTAAGATCCTTGGTAGAGCACAGTACTGGGGTGGGAGTTACCCGATTTTCCTGGTGTTGTGTGTCTCAGTTCCCCTGGCTAGGAAAAAGGATTCCCTTCCCCCTTGCGCTTCCCAGGTGAGGCGATGCCTCGCCCTGCTTCAGCTCTCGCTGGTTGGGCTGCAGCAGCTGACCAGCACCGACTATCCCGCACTCCCTAGTGAGATGAATCCAGTACCTCAGCTGAAAATGCAGAAATCACCTGTCTTCTGTGTCGCTCGTGCTGGGAGTTGGAGACTGGAGCTGTTCCTATTCAGCCATCTTGCTCCCAAGCTCCTAGCATATGCTTTCTTTTGAAAAGTGTTCATGTCCTTTGCCCACTTTTTAATGGGGCTGTTTGGTTTTTGCTTGAATATTTATTTAATTTCCTTGTAGATTCTGGATATTAGACCTTTGTCAGGTAATATAATTTACAAGCATTTTCTCCCATTCTGTAGGTTATCTGTTTACTCTCTGTTAATAGTTGTTGTTGTTGTTGTTTTTCCTGTGCAGAAGCTCTTTAGTTTAATTAAGTTCCATTTGTCAATATTTGCTTTTGTTGCAATTGGTTTTGGCACTTTTATCATGAAATCTTGGCCAGTTCCTGTGTTCAAAATGGTATTTATCTGGTTATCTTCCAGGGTTTTTATAGCTTTAGGTTTTACATTTAGGTCTTTAATCCATCTTGAGCCCCACCTCGTTAACAAGACACTACTCCTCTTTGGACTTTAGCTTGATGAAGCCACATTTGGAGAAAGAGTGCATTTTGGAAATACGGCATCTTAGAAGTGGTCTTAGTAAGTGAAAGATTGGTAGTAACCTGCTGTGAGCAGTGCAAGAAAAATAAAACTGAGTTAGTCCTATGGGGCTACAACTGACTTTCAGGTCCAGCCTGGCCTGGAGAGCATGTGCTTTTCTGCTCTTCCCTCCAAACTCTTAGTTAGTGGTCAGTATATTATAACAGGATGTAAGGGAAGAAATAAATCCCTACTTGTTTTATTCTCAATCACATTGACACCTGCATGAAATTACCAGACAAATTAAGGCCTACCAATGACTACAAAAAAAATGACTACCACTTCCCGTTGTCAGCACATATTCTGGTTGAATGTATATGTTTACTACTTGAAGTGCTCATTATTTCTAGGTAATTACTGCAAATATGGACCTCATACTACTACTGCAGGCTTTGCCTCAGGAGTCCAAATGCCACAACCTCATGTTAGGGCCATTTGAGATCCTTTATGTAAAAGTTGCTTTATTGTGGTAAAAGCAAAGACACATAATATGAGATCTATCCTCTTACATTTTTAAATGTATAGTACATTATTATTAGCTGTTAGCACAATGTTGTACAGCAGATCTCTAGAATTTATTCATCTTGCGTGATTGAAATGATACACATTGAACAACAGCTCTCCATTTCTCCCTCCCCCCAGGCCAAGCAACTACCATGCTACTTCCTGCTTCTATGAGTTCAACTACTTTAAATCCCTCATATAAGAGGGATCATGCAATATTTGTCTTTCTGTGACTGACTTATTTCACTTGGCATAATGTCCTCAAAATTCATCCATGTTGTAGCATATGACAGGATATCCTTCTTTTAAGGCTAAATAATATTCCATTGTATGTATATACCACATGTTTTAATCCGTTCATTCATTGATGGACATTTAGATTGTTTCCACATCTTAGTATTGTGAATCTACATCAATGAACGTGGGAATGCAAATATCTCTTTGACATGCTGATCTCAATTTTTTGGATAAATACCCAGAAGTTGGATTAGTAGATCATATGGTAGTTCTATTTTTAATTTTTGGAAGAACCTCCATACTGTTTTTTATAGTAATGGCATCACTTTACATTCCCACTATCAGTGCACAAGGATTCCAATTTCTGCATGTCCTTGCCAACAGTTTTTTTTTTAGATAATGGCCAGCCCAACAGGAGTGAAGCAATATCTTGTGATTTTCCTTTGCATTTCCTTAATGATTAGTGATGTTGAACATCTTTTCATATAGCTGTTTACCATTTGTATGTCTTCTTTGGAGAAATGTCCATTTCTTTCATTGGGTTTTTTTAATTTTGAGGGGTTTCAACTGGGTTTTGGGAGGTTTTGCTATTGAGTTGTAGGAGCTCCTATGTATTGCGGATATTAACACTATATCAGGCATATGGTTTGCAAATATTTTCTCCTAATCTATAGGTTGTCTTTTCACTGTGTTTTCTCCCTTGCTGTGCAGAAACGTTTTATTTTGATATAGTCCCCCTTGCCTGTTTTTACTTTTTTTTCCTTATGCTTTGATGCTTCCATGGATTAGAAAACTTAATATTATTAAAATGTCCACACTGGCCAATGCAATGTCTATCAAAATCCCAATGGTATTTTTTATAGAAATAGAAAAGCAATCTTCAAATTCATAAGAAACCACAAAAGACTGTGAATAGTCAAAACAATCTTGAAAAAGAACAAAAAATCTGGAGATCTCAGACTTCCTGATTGCAAAACATATTACTAAGTGACAGTAATCAAAACAGTGTGGTACTGGCATGAAGACAGACATAAAACCAATAGAACAGAATAGAACCGAGAAATAAATCCAAACATACACAGTTAACTGATCTTTGACAAGGATGCCCAGAATATACAATGAAGAAAAAAAAGTCTTGAACAAACGGTATTGGGAAAACTGGATATTCACATGCAAAAGAATGAAACTAAACCTTATCTTAAACGATACACAAAAATTCAATTCAAAAGACTTAATTGTAAGACCTGAAGCTGTAAACCTAGAAGAAAAATTAGGGGGAAAATTTCATAGCATTGGTCTTGGCAGTAATTTGAGATGATTTCTTAGGGAGAGTTTCAGTTAGGAAAATTTTTCTTAAAAATAATCATTAAAAAGTAATGTATAAACTTCAAATAAAACAATTTTTGGTTGGGGCTTTCTGGTGGTCTTAGTCAACTCAGGCTGCATAATGAAGTACCCTAGACTGTTGGCCTAAACAGAAATGTTCTCACAATTCTGGAGGCTGGGAAGTCCAAGACCAAGATTGACTGATTTGGTTCCTGTTGAGGGCTCTCTTCCTACATGCAGATGGCTGCTTTCTCACTTTGTCCTCATGTGGTAAAGAGAAAATGCTCTTGTGTCTCTCTCCTTTCTTATATGAACACCCGCCCTGTTGGATTAGGGCCTCATCCATATGACCTCATTTAACATATGAATTCTGGAGGAAACAAGATTGATTTAACCTCAACCTCAACCTCATTGCGGGGTTAGGGCTTCAACATATGAATTCTGGGGGAAACAAGACTCAGTCCATAACACTGGCCTAATAAATACTTTTCAGAAAAATTGACCTTTTACCACATCATTGTGTCAAAAGTGTGCTAAGCAAGTCCAGCTTATCCTCTTTCATTTACAGTCCAGACATCAAACTCATGCTATCATTTCCATCTTGAATCTCTTTATTGCCCTGTGTTACTTGGGAGTGTCACTGACAAGCCAGAAACTTATGTTATATATTTCTAGATATCACCTAATGTTTTACTTATAAATAAGCATATACCCTTCATCTTTGTGCCTGTGTGTGTGTGTGTGTATGTGTGTGTGTGTGTGTGTTTGTACATGTATATATGACAGGGTCTCACTGTGTTACCCAGGCTGGAGTGCAGTGGCATGATCTAGACTCACTGAAGCCTCAGCCTCCTGGGCTCAAGTGATTCTCCTGCCTCTTTGAGCTTGCCTTATCATGCCTGGCTTTTTTTTTTTTTTTGTAGAAACAGGGTTTCATCATGTTGCCCAGGCTGGTCTTGAACTCCTGAGCTCAAGCAAACCACCCCCCTCAGCCTCCCAAAGTGCTGGGATCACAGGTGTGAGCCACCATGCCCAGCCCCAGGCTTTTGTTTATAAAAATCATCTGTGAAAACAAAAGGTAAAATGTGTCTGTTCTTAAATATCTTAACTCTGTGCAAATGTATATATTATGCAAGCTAAAACATGCATAGTATGATTTAGCTGTGTAATCTTGTAAAATGGCTAAATATCATGCCTTCTCAGGGTATCCTACTTAAATTTAATATGCAGTTTTATGATTGATTGGGAAAGATTGCCATCTGTGCATATCACTGTAAAATGCTAGTTTCTACAGTCTCATCTCCATAGTCAGAAAAAAGTAAATATTAAAATGGTGAATTTTGCAAATCATTATTTTGTTTACTCCAGAGAAGCTATTTGACCTGCAGGGAAATTTTCAGTAGAGAAGTATCACTGGCATTGATTATAAATGAGTTTCATAAACTTGTGATATTGGTAACAGTGGGTAAAATATTTACTATTATAAAGAGGGAAAAAATGTATGTAATCATCCAGTTCCAGTTACTCTCCCCTTAAGCTCAAGGGTAAGCCTCCCCTCCCTGTGAGTGGCAAAGCATCAAAATGGGTTCCAATGTGTAGCCAACAGCATGAACTACAATACACAGGGGAGAGTGGAGTGCAGGAATATAAACAGCAGTAAAATTGTGACCTGAGGTCCACAAGCTACACCCTGTGTCTGGAGACCTGAGATCTGATGGACTGTTTCTGCTCATTATATTCAGCTGGAGCCCCACCTAGGTTGTTGGGACCTCCAAACCTTCCACACTTCCTGGTAGGAAATTATTCTTTCTCCTCAGTGAGGAATATCTAGAAAAAAATCAGCAGTCTCCACCCTCCCCGGATGTTAGCACACTGGAATTATGGAGTTGGGTGGAGACATAAAAGCAGCTGAAACTTTTAGAGCAATCTGGCTCCAGCATCTGCCACCTCATTGATTGCAAGGGCTGATTCAGGTGATTTGGCCTTCAGTTCTCTTCCCCTTTCATCTCTCCCTTTAGGTTCTTCCCAAAGTCATGTGTTCAAGTAAAGTTAAAGAGAATAACCTAGATGAAGATCCCCCTGGAAGATAAAGAGTAATAAAAGTGAAAAACAATAGCTGCTAAATAATGGGAGCGTACTAGCTGCCAGGCAATGTGGTAAATGCTTTCCAAACATTTTCTCTTCTAATCCTTGTAATGGCCCTAGAGCTAGGTACTGTAATTATCTTTATCAGCAGTGAAAGCCTAGAAAGGTACAGTAACGTGCCTTAGAGCATGCAAATAGGAAGTGGCTGAACCAAGATTTCAAATTTAACCCGTGTTTTCTAACTCCTAAATAAACATATTAACAGGAACATTTTTGGTAGGTCTATCTGCCATTGTTCTTAACACGTAGCTAAAAAGGCAGCTCTCAGATGGTCCTGGCTTTAGTGATGGCCCAGGGTTCCCAGCGGCATTCAGCAAGATCTTCGCTGTGAGTTGCCTTCATAGATGCTTCGGTAATGGAGGCTGCTATTGATAGGGGTTCCTTAGTAGTTGCTCCACTGAGGCCCTCATTGCCCCACCCGCTTTGGGCTTCATACTGGGGGATCAGTGCTGAGTATAAGGTCCCAATGTCTAGGCTAGATGAGGAGAGCTATTTACTCAGCACAGTAGCAGGACTCTGGCTCAGGAGAGGGCCCATATCATGGTCAAAAATAAATTGAAAAAGATTTAAACTAGGGAAGCAGTATCTAGCAAAAGGCCGAAAAGATGAGAAATGACCTTCAGTAGACAAACAATTACAAGGTAAGTAGACACAAAGTATGGGAGCAGTTGAGAACGTGGAGGAAAGGTAGATTGAAACTGTATTACCATCCAATAATTCCACTGAAATGGAACAGTGTGGAGAACTTGGAGTATTTGTTCATTGGTCAGTTTGTCCAATTTCTCTTTGTTTCTTGTAGGGGGCTGGTTCCATAGAAAAGGATGGGTCTGTGGAGTAAATGATCATGAGTAGTGCTAGCCACACACATTCTTTAACACTTCTGAATACAGCAGGCCAGCTGGTCATTACTCTTACTGCCCCCTCGTATATGACAATATACATAATGACAAATACAGCTATGTCATTCCTCCTCCAAAACTGCCTTCTGGCAGAAGTTATCTGTTTTAAGAATTGTGTGCATTCTTAAATTGCATTAAGGGAAGCAAACATGTGGAACAAGAAAGCACCTCACTTAGTTCCATTTGCTAAGCCCTTTTGCAGACCCACTGACCCTCCCCTAATTCCAAATGAAATCTCAAATGCTGTAAAGAAACCCACCAAATGGGTTACAGCAAAGACTTTTTACACCTACTGTTACGTTTAGAATTGGAAAAATCTGGGGATTTGGCAAATTCCAAAATGTTGGGTCATATGAAAACTTTTTTTTTGAGACAGAGTCTCGCTGTGTCACCCAGGCTGGAGTGCAGTGACATAATCATGGCTCACTGCAGCCTTGACCTCCTAAGTTCAGGTGATCCTCCTGCCTCTGCCTCTGGGGTAACTGGGACTACAGGTAAGCACCACCACACCCAGGTAATTTTAAAATTTTTTGTAAAGATAGTGTTTCACCATGTTGCCCAGGCTGGCCCTGAACTCCTGGGCTCAAGCAATTCACCAGTCTTGGCTTCCTAAAGTGCTGGGATTACAGGGGTGAGCCACCACACTCAGCCCCATATGAAAATTTAGTCTCAGAATTAGCCTTTGCATGCGTCACCTATAAGTTAATCAGAATGTTATTTTCAGAAGTTCCATGTAGGTGAGGAAGCTAAAAGGTGTTCCTGTATTTTTTTTTAATGATTAATAGGAAACTTCATAACAGTGGTGTAAACAGAGTCTATTCTCCCCAGCGTTAGAATCAGACAGCTTGAGTTTAAAACCCACTTATGAACTTGAGCATACTACTTTACATAGAGTCGTTTGTCTATGCCTCAGGGTCCCCATGGTCAAATGGAAAATACAGTGCCTACTTCAAAGGGTTATTTTGAGGATTAAATAAGATAATATGTGCAAAGCACAGTGCCTGGAACGTGGAAGGTGCTCCAGAAGTTTTATTATTATGAACATTATTATTATTGCCACCATAATCATTAAATTTGGTTATTTTTACTCTCTCCAATCCTTTAGTTACTTTTTCGAACTTCCGCTAGGTTTTTGCTTGGGCTCCATCTAATTGGCTATGAGTCAAAAGAGAATTCACCACATCTAAGTGTTTTCTAAAGAATGTCTTTGGAAAATTCACAACTGATCATTTTGATACCAGCATCTAAGGTTAGGGCTACCTTATCCTTCATCACCTTCTTGTTTTATTCATAATACCACGATGTGGACTGTTGATAAAATCATGTTTCAAAAATAAGTAGCTTATTTGAAGCCATCTATAATTTCAGCCCAAACTGACTAATCAGGCTAACTTTCAGAAAGTTAAGTAAGTAGTCTAATTCTCAGTTAACTTACTACCTACCGAGTAAAAATGTACTGCCTTTTAAAATCCTAGCCTCCCTCTCTCAAGGCAAACCCCCTAGTTCTAATATTTGAAGTATTTAATGGTTCTGGGGCGCAGGGATAACGGTTACAAAGGTTTGTTTCGGCATACGGCGGCGGACGGACAGGCAGCGCTTTGGGATGGGGTTTGAACCGGTCACTTTCGCCAACCGCCAGATCCCCTGAACTCGTGAGAATCCTCCATGTGTGCCTCCAAAGTGTTGGGATTACAGGCATGAGCTACTGTGCTCAGCCTCTACTCTGTTTTCTACCTTTTATTTGTTGCAAAAGCAATATGTTTATTTCAACAAATACTAGTCTTCCCCATCTTACTCCCCTGAGATTTCAGTGTTAAAAGTTGATTTGTGCGTTTCCACATAAGTCTTTATAACAAACTTCTGCTGACACTCCTTGACCCAGCTTGCCATAAACACATCCAGCCCTACCTGTTAGGTTGAACTGTACAGAACTGCCATTTTTATAGGTCCCCACTATTCTTTAATACCAAGCCTCAAATTCAGCCAGACACTAAATGTCCTGTTTTATATACATGCCTTACTCATTCCTTCTTGGGTTTGTTCTTGTGGCTTCACTTTTGATGGGTGGCCTCCACACCCAACCCCAGCTCTACTCTGGCTGGACATTTTTTAACTCTCCTTCAAAGGTGTACATCCTGAAACTTCTTAAATTCCCTTTACATTCATTGTCTACATCACATAGTCTGATTGCCTATATAATACAATTTCATGTTTTAGTATTTATATACTATTTAATACAGATGCCACCTGTTTTGTTGCTTTTATTTTCTCTGGTTGCTTGATGTTCTGTTACCTTAACTAGACTTTAGTGCTTTGTAGAAAAGGACAATGTTTAGTATATCTGTACTTATTAAAGTGCTGATCTAAGGACATAGGATGTAATGTAAAAGTTTATTCAGTGAATATTTCAAAATACAAAGTCTCTTTTTCTATAAAGTCATTCACTAATACTGACATTTGCTGATACTTCAGACTAGAGATTCTCAGTAATATTACCTTTTCTTGATAACTAATTTTGATCATAAGAGCATTTAATATAATGGGAATCAATTATGCAAATGAACTCAGACCCTAGGTTCACTTCCCAAAACAAACCGTATTCTGAGAATACTTGCGGTGCCAAAATTTAGAGTGAAACCTCAGACTGTTAATCATGCTCATGTTACTTTATTCCAACACAATAAGTAGTCAGTGATTTGTTATGGAAATTCAATTAAATCCTCTCAAGTATTTTTTCTTTAAATAAAAGTCCAATAAAATATCAGTCATTATTTTTAGATCTTCATTCTCAATGTTTGTAAAGCTAATACTGATATTAGATTAATGTAATTGTATCAATATTGACAATTACTTAGTATACATTGTGAACTTTGTTTTTTGGATGCCATTTAAAGGGTTATTTTCGTGAGTCCCTAAGAAATAATTTAGGCCTTTAAGGTTATTTAACCCTTCAGTGGAAAATAGAGTTTCTTTGTTTAAGAAAATGATCTCCATCTAGTGGACAAATTTTTATATTATAGTATACAAAGAAAAATATTAAAGCCCCCGGAATATCTCATATCAAGCACTTTCTGACCTATTAATAAATGTTTTGGTTTTAGTGGTAATATTGTGGCTTAAAAGTTTTAAGATTTAAAAATATCTTAAATATCTAAATGACTTAAGATATTTAGCAATATTTGTTTCAAAACTTATAGTGAAGTGTCTCTGTAAGTTGACTTGCTTAATTTAATTGGAAAAATTGTAATTAAAGAAAAAATATTACTAATTTCTACAAATTTGGTATTTATTCAATTGAATTGAAAAAGACTAAACCAAAACTCACACTTCTGTATGAGGGTATTTTCTTTTTTAAAATGTAGCAAAAAGAATATCTTGATATTAAAGGGAAATAAACATAAACATTTCTATAGGTATTCACACTACTAGGTCCTCCTCATGTTGAAAAGCTGCCATGACTGTCTTCTTAGAAGAGAAATCTACTTTGCCAAACCCCCACTATTCAGAAGTTTTTAATGTCTTCCAGTTGTATACTAAATACAATACCTTCAAAAACCTTCTTAAGTACTACTCTTCATGAAAACTTCTCAGATATCCCAGCCTGAGTTAATCATTCATCCTTTATTTTTGTATCTTAATGCACTCATAGTAGGTGCTTAATAAATGCCTTTTTAAGTATATCCAAGGAGAGTTTGCTGAAGATCCCTAATGTATGTCTATTGAATGATTAGAGACCATCCTCCCCTTCCAGCCTTCCTGGGAATTGACAAGGTCCCACATACATATGTGCCTATCCTATTCTGGTGAAACAGAGGTCCCTTGTTTGGGTGTCACATATATTTGTGGCTTATATAATCATGCAGTATAGCTGGAAAGCCTTTAGGAACAATCAATGATAACATAGTTAGCTCAGCGACTGGTCAATTAACTTTTCTAGGACCTGGTATCCTCCTCTGTAAAGTGAGTCTGTTCAACTAGATAATCTCTCATTGTCCCTCCTGAACCAAATCAATACATCTATAAAGTGACACAATTCTAAGAAAATTTTAAGTTGGAAAAACATATTTACAACTGCTCGAGATAGTGAGTTTTTCCTCTTCTGTTTACTTGATGGATTATTTTGGAGCCACTGTTATTTGATCATAGATTCAAAGAAACATCTTCCAATCTTAGAGTCACAACTCTATTTATTAATGACTCCAATAAAGAAAATAAAGGAATGTTTTACATTTAGCTAGTTAATAGTTTGGATAAAGCTTCTAATGGGGAAAATGTTAATGACAGCAAAACTTGAATTCACGTGTTTATTTATTCATTCAACAATTTTTTCTTTAAAACCACACACCTGCTGGGCTATCAGAAGCTCTCACCCTCCTCTCCTAAGAACACATGAAAGTTGACTTTATTTTAATACTGGTTGATGTTTCACTAGAAAGGTTCTTTGTGGAAAGTTTATCTAGATTATAAGGACTATGACGTTAAGAACTGTGTGTGTAGTTATTTTTTTCCCAGCTCTGAAATACGTATTGCTGAGCACAGTGCCTTTTATTCATTTAATCATTTACTCAAGACACTTGGGCACAGTTTTCAAAGAGCCAAGAATACGCTGAGTCTCCATTCGTAGAGAGCTCCTGGGTGAAAAACATTTTCAATTCATTGTAAATTCTGTCATTAGGGAGTGGGAAAGTGTCTTGGGAGCATAGAGAAAGGGCCTTTCACAAAGTTCTGATATACCAGGGCAGCCTTTCAGGTGCAGGCTAAGTCTCAAGGTTGAGTGACAATTAGGCAGGGGAAAGGAGATTTGATTATTTAGGGGAGCAGGAGGTGATAGCCTGTGACAAGGAGATGGTGCCTCAATATGAGTTGGGCATGAAGTCCCCAGTGGATGAGGGCTGCAAGTTGAGGCTGGGAGGGCGACTAATTGTAATTGAGAGCAGATGGTTAGACTGGCAGTCTAGCAAAGAAATTTTGACTTCATCCTGAGAGCAATAGTAAGTTACTGAAGAGTTTTAAACTGAAGAATGACACTGGAAAATGGATTCAAGACACTAATATAAAGGTTGTTATAATAATATAGATGAAATTTGATGGAGATCTGAATCTAAAATATTGGTAGTAGGGATGGAAGGAAGTGGGTACAATGGAAATTAATGCTTGGATGGATGTAGTAGGGTAGGAGTGTGGGGGAGGAGCCCAGGTTTGGGAGAACAACATTAGGCACAAAATGGGCATTTGTTGAATCAAATTCAAATATTTAACGAATTACTGTGTATTTGTTATTTTCCGAAAGGAATTTTGTACTTAGAAGATTAATTTTTGCAGAACGTTTCCCGTTTAACTGAAGTTGAGTTTGGAAAAACCTGTATCTTGTATCCGGTCAGTTAACAACAGTATCCAGGAAAACAAGAATGTGAAGTCAATGTGTTTTTCTTTTATGTATTTCAATATTATCATATTCTTATGGCAGAAATTAGCTGTAATTTTGATTCCTGCTAATTCCACTGTCAATTCCTCAGTTGAAGCTAAATGCTTTGTGAAAATATGAACATGTGAATGTTCACAGCAACATAATTCCTTCTCCTTCCTTTACAGTTTTGATGTGGACAATGGCACATCTGCGGGACGGAGTCCCTTGGATCCCATGACCAGCCCAGGATCTGGGCTAATTCTCCAAGCAAATTTTGTCCACAGTCAACGCCGGGAGTCCTTCCTGTATCGATCTGACAGCGATTATGACCTCTCTCCAAAGTCTATGTCCCGGAACTCCTCCATTGCCAGTGATATGTAAGTACAAGGGTAGGCAAAGAGAGAGAAAACCAAGTAAATTTATATCTAGAGCTGATGATGTAATAAAACTAATTGACTTTTGTTCAACTGTATCACTCTTCTCCAATATAGAAAGAATATGAATAAAATTATACAAGCTAGAAATGAATGGTAGATTTAACTTGAGTACATTGTCACTCTTGATTAACACACACACACACACACATACACACCCACACTCATGTATTTATTTTCCCAGAAAATACACTTTCTAGGAAAACTGAGAATTAAATTTTTAATGGAAACTAACACTTAAATCATTACCTTATATTTATGTAGAACCTGAGTTTTAGCTACCTACCTACATGGATATTTTCTAATATTTGAAAAGCTTTCAACTACATTTGAAAAGTCCTGTGAAACAGACTGTATAGCATTTTGAATATATTTCAATTGATGCATGTACAGATGTTAGCACTGGTTTGCCAGATCATTTAAGAAATCTTTGTGGAACTTTGCCGAAATTAAGCCAATTTGTAAGGATCATTAGAGGCAAGCACAGAAAACGTTAGAGAGACTTGAATATCATTTAAGACATAGTAAAGCTTGAAAAACAGTGAAAACTGACAAGCAGGTTTGCAGATCATATACCATCACTAGCTCATTTTCTCAGTGCATTTCATTCTTGTGGTATTGTGCATGTTTTTCTACATAGGTCTTTATTCTCACTCAATACCTATACTATCATTTGTGGCACATCTGCCTCTGTATAGAATTGATCTTCATCTTTCTCTCTTGGTCTATACATTTGTCCAGTAACATTCACCATCTTTTCATGACACCCGTCTCAAAAACTCACAACAGGCTGCAGTTTATCTTTTAAGAATTAGTCTGTATGGGACCCCTGAGTGTCTAGTGTTATTCCTGCCATCTAGCAGAGCATCAGGGTATTGCAGTAGGTCTGCATGGGATTCTAGAAATGAAATTATATTTCACTCATTTTTACAAACTGTGGTTGCTATTTTAGCAGTTGTATTATTGACGTCTACCCTTCTTCATCTCTAAACAACTTTCTATTCCTAGTGACCCTATTTCTACGTTATTTTTATCTCACTTTCTTAGATTTGAAATTCATGACACTTATTTATTCATACACACATAATGAGAATGCTTCTTGAGCAAATATGGTGTATTTAAAGCTCTCAATCTGTGGAGCAGTAAGGTCTGGCATTTTAGGCCATTGTTATAAAATATGGTGAGCACAATCCTTGAGGCATTTACAATGTACTGCAGGAACATAGAGAGGAGATGGACAGTTTTCTACCCAAGGGAAAAGTACAGAAAATACCGGGCTAAGGGAACAACATTTACTAAATGTGAGGCATGGAAAATTATGGCTGAACTAAGGAATGACAATCTGCTTGATGTGAATAGTGAAACCTGGCAAAAGAGAAGAAAATTTCAAATATAGTCTATGGGACCTGAGAGTCACAGAGGTTTTTAGCTGAGTTTTGGCATGATCATATTCTTGTTTTTATTGCATCTTGATTACTCTATTGTTGAATGATTGCATAGCAAAGCGACTACAGGGAAGTATTTCGTGTTGAAATTCACAGAAGTAAGGCAGGCTAAATATGATGAAGACCTAGATCAAGGGAGTGATGGCAGTGGAGCAGAGTTGGCTTAGATGCAAGAGGCTTATAGAATGGTTCTGTGTGTGTGTGTGTGTGTGTGTGTGTGTGTGTGTGTGTGTGTGTGATGTATGTCTGTATGTTGGGGAACAGCCAGTGGAGAAGGAGAATCAAAGAGAATGCTGATTTTTGACCGTGAATGACTATGTACCTGGTGACGTGGACATGAGGGACAAAGGGAAGCGAGTAGAAAACACAGCAGATAACAGGTGATGAATTGGCTTGTACGTGATAAGCCTAGGGTAAACAAGACAACAGTTAAATACTGGAACAGCAAACAGAAATAACAGTCCAGAGAACCAGGAGAAATGAGAACAGTTACCTTCTATAATTACTAAGTTTTTGAATGACAGTTGAGTGGAGCGTCATATTCAGGTAATAGCATTAGGAGCCCCTGGGCTAAGGAATGAATTGAAGTGGAAATGTGAGCAAACCCAGGCATCTCTTTAAAAGGCTGATGGGTGGAGGAGGAAGAGAGAACTAAGGTTTCCTGACAGAGAATTAGGTTCAAGCAGAATTTTTATGAATTCAGGATACTTGAGCTGAGGGAAGGCTCCACGAGACAGAAAGAGACTAAAAATTCAAGGGGAAAAAAGGGTTAAAGATGGAGCTGTAGTTGCTGACAAAAATGTGATCATAAGCCAGAGTAAGGAGGCTATCCTTGGAAAAGTAGTAAATACCAGAACTGTATTCTTTAGGAAGGACAAAGAAGACCTGCCTGGGCAACATAGTGAGACCTTGCCCTTACTAAAAATCCAAAAAATTAGCTGGCTGTGGTGGCATGTGCCTTTAGTCCGAGACTGAGGTAGGAGGATTGGTTGAGCCCAGGAGTTCAAGGTTGCAGTGAGCTATGATCATGCCACTGCACTCCAGCCTGGGTGACAAAGCAAGACAAGACTGTGTCTGGGGAAAAAAAAGAGAGAGAGAGAGAGAAGGAGAAGAAGAGAGAAGAAGAAAAGGAAGAAGAGAGAAGACAAGAAGAAGAAGAAGAGAGAAGGAGGAGGAGGAGAAGAGTAAAAAAGGGAAATGTAAATTTAGAGATGGAGGAGTAAAATGTTAAGAGATATTAGCCATAAATTCTCTAAACATTTTACTCCTCCATCTCCAAATGAATGAATGTAAAAGTAGAAGGTGTAGCCATCAATAGCCAGAGGAGAGAGGGATGGGGCAGCTTGAGAAGAAAGGGAAAGGCTTAAAAAATCGACTATGCAGATCATAAAAGGGAACAGGGTAGAGGTGAGTAGAATACTGACCAGCCCCATGGATAACAATAAACAATGTTAAATAGGCAAATGACTGAACTGAAAGTCATCTAATGCAACTTCATCAAGGGTGAGTCAACCTTGGTACTGATAAAAGGAAGAGGAAAACTCACAGTGAGTTAGTGGAGTCCATTTATGTAGTTATGTGTTCTACGTTTTTAAATTGTAGTAAACTGAGTTTTGGATAGATCATTTCTTTCATACATTCTACTCCAGTTAGTAAATATTAAATATATACATATATTTTATGAAAACCTTACAGCATTTCATATTTAAATATGAAATTTCAAAATCAAAGTTGCAAGGATGACCTCATTTTGCTGTGTGTCTCAAGAATTCTTTATCTGATCAGACTCAGACAGAAAGATGAGTGTAATCAGACCATGAGTCAACTCTATATGTTGCTGAAAAATAATGTGTTCACATGTTTAGCTTTTCCATTCTCCTTGGATATTTACATTGGAGCAGTAAGATGTTCCTTTGACACCAACTCCTAGAAAGCATTCTTTCTACCAAGGAGATTAAGTTTCTGCGGAAAGAAAAGTAAATAGAATAAATATTTCAACATTTAATCTGACACTACACATATCTTCCACCATAAAGGACTATGCCCTCTCTTAATATGAATTCTCATATGGCCATGTGTAAACTTTAATTTTCTTACCTTACTTATTTCACAATAATGCTATGAAGACTGTCTGATGTCTGTAATTTAACTGTGCTTTATAGAGAATGATGTTATGATATATTTAATTACTTGATGATTTCATATTAATTGTTCTAGTTAAGCTTTCCTATTGAGAAATTTTCTTAGAAATTTCAAACACAAACAGTACCTAATGAGGATAGGTACCTAATGAAAAGGTATTTAAAATGAAGATTTGTGGTTATCTATTTAATTGAACTGTTTTGGAAAACCTTTAAATACTCTTTAAGTTTAAATATAACTATTTACTATATTGCGAAAGAGAGAAGAAGGAAAATAATCCCCTCTAGTAGATAGGATATCGTCATCTTGTCCTCTATAAATAGAAACCAATGAAATGGCAAAACAGATAAAGATGGTGGTAATAATAATCATAACAGACATGGTGTGTGTATATCATCAACTTTCCCAAGTATTTTCACACCAGCTATCTTATTTGATATACTCACAGTCCTTTTGATAGCGACATTGTTATGCCATTTTACAGATTAGAAAGCCAAAGTCCAGTGAGCTTAATCTTTTGGAAAAAAAAAAAAAAACAACCATTTTGATTATTTCTAGGAGCACATAATTTTGATAATGCCATTGTAAACAAAGTACTGTATGCTACTACAGCAAAAACTGCTGAGAAACAGAAGTAACTGTTGACCAAATTCATTAAACCAGTGAAATACATAGCAGTATGAAAATTTGATTAAGAATAAAATTAAAGCTCAAAGAGGTACAAAGTAAATATATAGCCAACTCTTAGAGAATGTATACAAGTATAGAGCACTAGGCTAAACTCAGAATCTTAAAAAATTAGCTCATACAAGGCAGAAGAGAAGTTCCTGATCACTTCTGCTCAGAGACCATCACAGTTTGTTAAATATAGATGATGCAGTAGCAACTTAATTCTTAAGAAAAGTAAGAAAAAGAAAAATGTTAAGTACTAGCATAAGTCTAATAAATAAATACATGAAAGTAAATTTGAATTACCGTTAATAGTAAAAATTTTTTGTAACAGTAGAAACAACTAGATAACAAAAGGTTACCCAAGTGACATCATGAAGAAGCATGATGAAAATTACAGTGTAAATAGACAATATTTTTGTCATCTTAATATTTCAGCATCTGAGTAACAATCACTTCTGTTGTTTCACATCATCCAGTAATATAGTATCTGTATTTGGAAGCACACAAAGATATGATACGTTTCAAAGATTAAGAGGAGAATTAGCAGTGACAAGATAAGTAGAATTAAGTCACAAAACTATGAATTTATTGAATATAAGTTACCTGTCAAACTACTTAAGTTTTAAGAAATACTCAGTTCACCTGGATAACTGACCTTGTATTCCCCATCCTTTGTTGAATTAACACCAACACATAGGATGCAAAGATGATCCAATCTTCTCTTCACTCACATTTATATACATTGCTTCTACACACAGAATATGGGGTGGGGTGAATGCATTCAGAGGGCCAGTGAGGAGGAAATGAGTAGACTTGATATACCATAAAAACCTGGGCATACTTGGGAATCTAGCTAAGTTATCCCCAAGCACTATACAGATATATCAGACTTCATTGATCAGGCCTTTGGGGTGCCCCATTGGGGCATTTTCTCAGCTAGTGGATAATACTCTCCCTACCCCCCATCTCAAACTACTGTCCTTTCTTTAGCAATTAACAAGTCCCTCACTACTTCTTGGGCCTCTAATGTGTGTTTTCAGTCATAGCCACTCCTCTCTACTTCTTTTGCCTACTAATTATAAGGGTAGTATTGCTTCCAGTCCTGGGTTTGAAAAAGGAAGAAGAATTCGCTTTATGTCTATTTGTATCTTTTATTCCAGATTATTAATCTTCCCTGGTCTTACGAGGAAGAATATAAATAAAAAGACGTTGTATTACAAAGGTTCTAATTCTCACTGGATGTACATGAAAAGTTTGTAGTCATCTCTTAGCTAGATTGCAAGATAATATTACACTAATGAACATTTCATCGCTTCTTGGCCTTTTGGCTAAGATCAAGTGTAAACATTTCAAAAGCATATTAATTTGCTATCTTGAAAGCCTTCTTCCATTAACCACACAAAGAAAGCTACCATGGTCAAATCATCTCTTCCCCAGTTCCTGGGTTGTTCCCAACTGGGGAGGTATCCTCACCCCTCACCCTGTGGTGTAGGAGTGATGGGACTAGGGCCAGGATTCTCAAAACATGTCCTGAGGCAGCAGAGGGAATGCACGTGGGTGCAAGCGTTATTTTAAATTTTCAAGAAAAACACAAAAACATGTGTCAACCACCTGGAAAACTAATAGCTTGAAATAGTTCCCAGTTTCCAATCAAGACCACGATATTCCTTTCTGTGACACCATATCTTTGCAAAATTGGGTTTTGAGCAATTGTTGGATAAAAATCAAGTGCTGAGCAGAAATCAACGTGCAACAAAAATAAGCGAGCCAATGTCCAATCTCATTCCAAAATGAGAAATTGACATAGTGCTCAGTGGCTGCTAAATTGTTAGAACAAAACCTTATTAAATTATTTGGACTTAACTATTTAATAATTGGAACTATTAGTTATTTATTTTGGCCAATGGGTTGCTGTTATTTAAAAAATTGAGATATTAAGGGCACCGCGTACTGAGAAAGTTTGAAAATCCTTGGATTGGATGTTTATTCATATCTGAAGAATTAGAGCTAAATCAGGCTAGGTGTGGTGGCTCACATCTGTAATCCTAGCACTTTGGGAGGCCAAGGCAGGCAGATGGCTTGAGCTGAGGAGTTCAAGACCAACTTGAGCAACATGTTGAAACCCTGTCTCTACAAAAAATACAAAAATTAGCTGGGCATGGTGGTGGGCGCCTGTAGTCTCAGCTACTTGGGAGGCTGAAGTGGGAGGATCACTTGAGCCCAGGATGTTGAGGTTGTAGTGAAGCATGATCCCACCACTGTACTCCAGCCTGGATGACAGAGTGAGACCCTGCCTCAAGAAAAAAAAAAAAAAATGATTAGAGATAAATCAGATCTCTATGTGAGACTCTGTGAGAGAATTTTGTTAGGAGGAAAAAAATAACAGTTTCAAAGCTGTGAGCTTTCTGATGTGCTCTAGAGTAGAGAATTTATCTTCTTCTTAATTCTGTTAGGATCCCAGGTAGCCAAAATCTTTTATTATAAAATGTGATATTATTTTGGTAATGATCTAGATAGACCAGGCTTTTTCTTCCATTGCTGTGTGCTGGCCACTGTTACTAGTATTATTCGGAGTGTTGATGCAGACATTAATACTAGCTATTAAATCTCAAGAAGTTTATCAGCAAAATATGCTAAAGTCATCTGCTACTAGAATACCTTTTTACTATCTTTTTGTTTAAAAATTCTGCTTTATTTGGTGCCATTTTTTCAATCACTTAGGTAGTTTTATTTCTGATTTTAAAAAATAGGAGTTTCATGAATTGTAAAATAAGTCTGGTAAATTAGCTAAACATGTTTCTTCAATCCTTGAACAGGGGGATTTAAAATATTAGCTGAATAGGCATTTTATATTCCTAATCTCATACTTTCAAAAAATCATAAAAATGAAATCCTGATGTTTAGACATTTTAAATGGTAATGTTGTTCATGCCACAGGGTAAAAATAAAGTATTGATTTTAATGCGTTACTATAGTGAGATGGTGTCAGCACCTCTGAGTATCATTGCCAGTGCTCTAACCTTTAAAATAACGAATTAATTGAGTTATATGTAGTAATATATCTTGGTTATTGCTACCAAAGTAATAGATATATACTAAAGTCTTAGGAGATATGGAGGGATAAATGTTAGTCATAAAAAGTTGTTAAAGCAGAGGGAAAAAGAAGTGAAAACTGACCAAACATATATGTAATTCATTGTTTCTATGATAAGGCTGCTGCAATTCTAACTCTAGGACTTCGTACTAATATATAGCATACCATTTTATTTTCTAGATTTCCTTTATACCCACTATGTTCCTCAGTATATGCCCTCACTTTTTTTGTTTGTTTTGAGATAGAGTCTCACTCTGTTGCTCAGGTTGGAGTGCAGTGGCACAGTCTCAGCTCAGTGCATCCTCCACCTCCTGGGTTCAAGCAATTCTCCTGCCTCAGCTTCCTGAGTAGCTGGGATTACAGGTGCCCGCCACCGTGCCTGGCTAATTTTTTTTGTATCTTTAGTAGAGATGGGGTTTCACCATGTTGGCCAGGCTGGTCTCGACCTGACCTCAAGTGATCTTCCCACCTTGGCCTCCCAAAGTGCTGGGATTAAAGACTGAACTCACTTGTAAATCGTTTAAATGTGAAAAAAGAAAAAATTCTAAAGAAAATCATGTGAGTTTTTCTCACTCCTGTATATAAAAGAAAGAGTGTGACTTTGAATTGTTTAAACTTATAAATAATGATTATATAATTATGCTTGTACCTCAGATTTAATACATTTCAAAGGATAATATCTCCTTTCTTTAAAAAAAAATACAGGGAGAAGGGGTAGTTTAATAACAAGAGCAATTATTCCACAATCCTATGAGACATTGAATTCCTGCCAGAAGAAAGTAAACTTGAATTGGTCTCAGTCCAGGAAGATTAGCCTGTTTTTCAGTGCATACCAAAAGAATGCAATCTCTAAGAGCAAATTATATGTGAAATAAACTAAAATAAGGAAAGTTTGAAGACCATTTTGAAATAAAAAAAAAACTAATCCAGTAACCTGGATAGTGCTCTCAATGCAACATGGTCCCTAGATGAAGGACCCATAGTTGAAAATTACTGATTCTTCCTGCCTCTTGAAATTTTAAGAGGCAAATGGCCACTGCAGGAGAGATACTGGTTCATCCAATTGTGGATATTGTACCTAGAGGTATACTAGTATACTCTCACTTTATCTCAACCCTCTTCCCTCTGTATATTAAAGAAGACTAAAATCAAAACCATGCTCCAGTGTATGGTAAAATAGAAATATTTTGAACTTTAAATCTGTTTTGTTTTTGTTTTTGTTTTTGTTTTTTTGAGACAGAGTCTCACTCTGTTGCCCAGGCTGGAGTACAGCAATGTAATCATAGCTCACTGCAGCCTTGAGCTCCTGGGCTCAAGTGATTCTCCCACCTCAGTCTCCCTAGTAGCCCAAACACAGGGGTATGCCACCACTCCCGGCTAATTTTTTAAAATTTTTAGCAGAAATGAGGTCTTGCTATGTTGCCCAGGTTGGTCTCGAATTCCTGAGCTCAAGCAGTACTCCTGCTTTGGCCTCCCAAAGTGCTGAAATTACAGGCAAGAATCCCTATGCACAGCCTGAACTTTAAATCTTAACAGTGGGGCCTATGGTGGCAGGCTGAGAAGAAGAAAGTTGACTTCTATTGGAGATAACCAATACATGTTTTCCACATTCTAAATAAAGGTGTGTATCAATTGATGTGCATTTTTGAATACTGTCATTGTTTTACTCATTTAGAAAATATCAGTAGCACCTACTCCATGCCAGAGTATCATTTGAAGACACCGTAGATCCATGAAAATAAGACAAAACAAAATTGTTTGGAGCATGCATTCTTGTCTTTATTCAATTTTTTAAAATTCTTGATAGAAAAGGAGATGTTTCCAGCCAACACTGAGATTCCTATATAAATACTTGTTTTCACTTACACATCAATCACTTTAAATATTTACTTTTGCTTATCAGTCTTAGCTTCTTAATGAATTGTTCTCAATGTCTCCTTTACTGTTTTCTGAGCCATATAAGGAAAAACAGTCACACTGCTGGAACATTTATGTGATGGGTTTCTTGAGATAAGATATTTCAGTGAGTATTACTAAATCATTCTGTCTAAGCCCTTGCAATATGAATCATCTAAAGATGTGCTTTATAAATAAACAGAAAGAAAGCATCAAGCAGACCCATGGTTTTTCTTTAGAAAACCAAGTAAGGAATATCAACCACTGGGCTTTGCTCTCAGATTCCTGGTAATTTGTGGTATGATTTCCCAGGTTCACTGAGGAAACATCCCCAATTATTCCATCTGCCCACTGCAGCATCTCCCAGGCTTTGTGTCCACCTACTGTTAATTGCCTTAAGACTTTATGGTTTTTCCTAACTTGGGTCAAGAAAAATTTGCTGACATTGAATACTTGAAAGTTGTATCTAAACATATATAATGTGTCAATTCCTGTAACCCTCTCTTTAGACACAGGCAGCTTAAGAGCAGAAAGAAAAAGAATAACTGCTCACCCCTCTATAAATATGGAAGGTTGTGATATGACAAGAAATCATTTCACCAATTCAGTAAATGACTTTGTCTCCCAATAAATGTCATGAATTATTCCACGTACAAAATTTTTAACTCATTGTTTTGCTCCCAAGGGAGAACAAAACTACATGCAGATCTCATATTTTCATGTTTCAAAATTCATTTTTTCTTTTGTACTTACAGAACTTCAAATCGAATTTGTTATAACCACCAAGATAGTTTTGTTTTTGTGGATTGTTGTGTGTGTGTGTGTGTGTGTATATGTGTGTGTGTGTGTGTGTGTGTGTGTGTGTTTAGCTAGTGGATGGCATATTAGACAGCACCAAGAAAGAGTCTTGCAGAATATTCTGTTGCAGAAATAGAATGTTGAAGAAATATTCTATTGGACAGTGCTGTTCTAGAGTCTAAAACATTTACTTCTATGTGCCTTCAGAATAGTCTAAATCCATTTGAGCATACGGAAAGCAGCATGATAAAAACAAAGCAGTATTTGAATGCCTGGGTTCAAGTCCAGCTACGCTGAACATTTCCATGCCTTGGGATTTTATGACTCAGTAAAATTTCAAAAAATACCTGGGACACCGACCTAGGGTTACTAACTCCTTATTTTGCCAGGTAAAGAACATTATCAAGGAATTTCCCATCAATATATATTTTTATTTTTTAAGACATTTTCACTTCAGTGAAAAAGAGCATAATCTCAGAATAAAAGAATTTTCTAAAGGAATACGTATAGTTTTTTTTAAAAAAATCTCACTGCATGGTCCATGTACACTTTGACTTTGACAAGGACCAATGAGCATTCTGTTGGGCAAGTACCAGATCTTAGAGTGGCATTTGGAAACCACTGAGCTCTGTCACTTGCCAAGGGCATGACTGCCGATGAGTAACTTAAGTTGTCAGGGCCTAGCTCCTTATCTTAGAATGGGAATATGAGCATCCATTTAATGCAGAGTTGTCAGAATTAAATTCAGCATGTTGGTAGAACACCGTGTCTGGCACCTAGTAGGCATTCATAAAACACATTGCTCTCCTCTCTGTTTGATCAAGGACTTCCTTTTAATCTATTGAATCTTTTCACCACATGCAGACCTTTAAAATTGTTGTACTAGTTGACCATAAATCTTTTTCCCAGGAGCCCATTCTGGAGAAAAACCAAAAGGGCAGGGCCACTGGCATTAAGAACAAGCCTGCCAGTAAGATAAACTGTGAGAGAAGATCCTGTTCCTAGAACACAAAGTGAGAGCACTTGTGAATCCGTGCCCGTGTACCCAACTCTTTCACCATCCTTCTTCCCTCTGTGGAAGTCAGACTCTCAGCTTTGTACTCAAACCTTCTGATGATAATTTGGGACATCAGCAGTCCTAGAAAAGTCTCTCTATCGTATTGGTTTTTATTAAACAAAATAACCTACTATGCTTAGTGAATATGTCTACACACAAGTGCTAAACATTTTTTAATTATTTCGGTTCAAACACAGATAGTCTTTGTGCCATCATGTAACTAAAAAATTTGAAGGCATTCATTCACATCATGTATTTTCTCTAATGAAGCCTAAATTGTTTTCTCATGACAAATAAAGAGTTTCCATTTTAGACTAGATTATTTTTTGCTTATGTTGCATAAACTTCAGTCCCATCTGCTTTATCATCAGTGCCTGTCCTCCCTAAGTGATATGAGCACACATGAGCCAAAAATTAAGGATTTGGGGTTGAAAGATTTTTTTTTTTTTTTTTTTTTTTGGTCAAAGATGGGGCCAGGCTCTAATTCTAGTTTTAAATTTATTATTTATCAACAAATGACCAATTGTATTCATTTATTATATACAAGGTAATATTTTGATATATGTATACATTGTGGAATGATTAAATCAAGCAATTAACATGTCCATCACCTAACAATTTATCATTTTTTGTGATGAGTACATTTAAAATCTACTCTCAGTAATTGTCAAGTGTACTATGCATGATTATTCATTATAGCCACCAGCCTATGCAATAGGTATCTTGAAATTGTTTCTCCTTCTAACTGAAACTTCATACCCTTTCACCAACATCTCCCATTCCACATCCTCCCATTCTTCCCCAGGCCCTGCCCCAGAACCACTGTTCTACTCTCTGCTTCTATAAGTTTGATTTTGTTTTTAGATTCTACATATGTGTGAGATCACATAGTATTTATCTTTCTTGCCTGACTTATTTCACTAAGCATAATGTATTCCAGGAACTTCCATATTATCATAAATGGCAAGATATCCCCTTTTTAAGCCTGAGTAGGAATCGTGTGTGTGTGTGTGTGTGTGTGTGTGTGTGTGTGTGTGTGTGTGTGTGTGTGTGTGTAACATTTTCTTTATTCATCTGTTGTTAGACACTTAGGTTGATTCCATATTTGGGCTATTATGATTAATGCTGTACCAAACATGGGAGTGCAGGTATCTCTTTGACATACTGATTTCATTTTCTTTGGATATGTACCCAGAAATAGAATTGCTGGATCATATGGTAGTTTTATCCTTAATTTTTTGAAGAACCTTCATACTGTTTTCCATAGTGACTGTATTAGTTTACGTTCCCACCAACAGTGTTAAAAGGCTTCCTTTTCTCCACGTCTTCACCAATATTTGTTACCTTTTTTTTGATAAAAAACCATTATTATAGGTGTCAGGTGATATCTCCTTGTGGTTTTAATTTGCATTTCACTTAAGATTAGTGATGTTGAGCACTTTTTCATATACCTGTTGACCTTTTTTTGTAGGTCTTGTTTGGATTTTAATTTTTTTGTAGAGAGGGTGTCTCACGATGTTGCCCAAGCTGGTTTCAAACTGCTGGACTTAAGCTGTCCTGCTACCTCAGCCTCCTGAGGTGCTGGGACTACAGGTGTGAGCCACTGTGTTGGGCCATTGTTTTGAGAAAGACCTATTTAGGTTTTGTGCCCATTTTAAAATCAGGTTATTTGTTTTCTTGCTATTGAGTTGTTTCTTAATTCTTAAAATATTAATAAGATGTGAGCACATGGTTTAAATTTCAGAAAACTAAATATCTTTGAATGTCACTGTATTAGTCTGTTCTCACGCTGCTGATGAAGACATACCCGAGACTGGGCAATTTATAAAAGAAAGAGGTTTAATTGGACTCAAGAGTTCCACGTGGCTGGGGAGGCCTCACAATCATGAAAAGAGGTTTAATTGGACTCAGAGTTCCATGTGGCTGGCTGGGAAGGCCTCACAATCATGGTGGAAGGCAAGGGGGAGCAATTCACATCTTATGTGGATGTGATAACAGGCAAAGGGAGAGAGCTTGAGCAGGGGAACTCCTCTTTTTAAAAAATTAGATCTCATGACACTCATTCACTATAATGAGAACACCACCAGAAAGACCAGTCCCCATAATTCAGTCGTCTCCCACCAGGCTCCTCTCACGATATCTGGAAATCGTGGGAGTTAAAATTCAAGATGAGACCCCCATCTCAAAAAAAAAAAATTCTGGCCTGCCTTAAGAAATAAAAATAGTGGTTTGCACTTGTAATTCCAACTGCTTGGGAGGCTGAAGTGAGAGGATCACCTGAGTCCAGGAGCTTGAGGCTGTAGTGAGCTGTGAATTGTGCCACTGCACTCTAGCCTAGGCAACAGAGTGAGACCCCGCATCTCTTTAAAATTTTTCAAAATATTTAGATTGATCAAAACCCCAGAAAAGCGGCATAACTAGATATACAAACATGTGGCCTGGGTTTGGCATTGAAAACTTTCAATTTGGAAGATATTACCTCACACAATACCAGACAGTTTTAATGTTACTCATATATTAATTTACATTTTATTTGATTCTCAGTAAAAGGTTGCTGGACATTCTTGCTAAATTGAAAGTTTTGGTAGTTGTGATTTTTAATACAAGTTTTTGTGTTAAATAGATTATTTTAATTCTAAGTGGCAATAGCTTCAAAGAGGAAAAGCACATTCATTTGTAACTGAGGTTGGCTTTATTATATTAGGAACTTTATTCCCTAGGGTTTCATAAATAGATGTACTGCTTAATTTATTTTGACTTAAATGGAGCTAGTTTCAAATTAAAAGGCCAAGTAATACAGAGGATCCATATCCTCAAGTATGTCTAATACCAAGGAAACACAGTTTTTATGTATTTTTGGTATTGTTTTGTTTACTATATAGATTACTTAGTTTATCAAAAAATCTAATGCCTCTTTTATAAGTAATTTTAAATCATTCATTATATTCTTAAATTTATAATTTGTCAGAGTGAACATTATTTTTGGAAAAACAAATCATCTCTTTTAAACACTATATGGAAAAACTAATTTGGTTTTGCAAGATTTTCTTGGTAGTCATATTTTTCAGAATATTTTTATTGTCTTAAATTAGTTTCATGATTTTAATTTAAGCAGGTAGCAATATAAAATATTTAACATTCCTGTGAATTCCCTGTGCAGCCCAATTTCTCAGGTAGCATTTTAATATTTAACTTTGTCTTACGTATATTTAATTAAAATAAGCATATTTCCTTTAATAAGTAGCTTTTTAAAAATGAATGAATGATACATGAACTGAAATTAGTCTGAAAAACCCACATGATTTTTTTTTATTTATTTGAAAATAGAATCAATGCTCACATTTTAATACATTTGGATTCACATAACTTGAAAAATTTTAGAGATTACCAAATATAGATTTGAGTCAATAAAAATATTTTAAAAGAATAAAGGCATGTAGAATTTTTATGGTTCATTAATGTTTAATGCTAAAAGCAGAATATTACAGTCGAATATATACTATGATTCTAACTCTATAAGAAAGTATGTATTCCATAATAGTCACATACTGTATTACATCCATGTGCTCACATACATGCAGCGGGAAAATGTTATCAATAGTTATCTTTGAATTGTTCTTTAAGTTGTTCTATGTCTTCCAAAGTGTGTATATGTAGGCATATACTTCGTGTGTGTATGTGTACATAAAGATATATACATATATGTATACACACACACGTAAAGATCAAGTAGGTTATATTATGTTTGTTTGTTTTATATGTCCATAATTTGATGAAGATGGGACTAGATAGTTGTGAGTAGATGTGGCTCCTCCTATAGCTAATCCTAGGGTGTTGTCAAATAGTCTAGGCTCCCAGAAATATTTTTATATTCATTTAAAAATTAGAACATACTTGTTTCTCTGTAATTCTAAAAAAAGTGGTTAAGGGTGAATTGATAGATGGATGATAGTTTTTAGTCTGAGGGAAGAAAGACACTAGGATTTCAAAATGATCAAAATCTTGGACTTTAAAATATATTTCAAAAATATTATTTTAATTTTCTATATGTTTATCAATTTCCTAATCCTATTGACAAACTTCAGAGGAGAATATCTTTCTAGTAAGAGAGAGTGAATCACAGAAGATGAAAAAAGTTTGCACACGATTCCATTCGACCAGCACGGTGGCACACACCTGTAGTCCTAGGCACTCCATGGCCTGAGACGGGAATGATCACTTCAGCCCGGGAGTTCAAGGCCAGTCTGGGCAACATAGCAAACTTCAATGCCATTGGAAAAAAAAAAAAGATTAAATTCAAACATAAACCCCAGCCTGTGACTCCTTCAAAATGCTAGTTCATGCAATCATTTGTCATGCTAAAATTTGCAATGTGTGATATTCAAAAGCAGTAGGTCTTACATGACCACTAATGCTTTAAATATCATAGGATTAGGGGACTTTGTTCCATAAAGTAAAAACTTCCTTCTAGTTAACTATATCTCCTTTTCCTTATGATTTAGTCATAGTAAAACAGAGAAAGGTTGCCACCTAGTGTGTTTAAGATTTCAACCAATCATGAAATGAACTTGTTTAGGAAATTATATTTTGAGGTGCTGATGTTGATTGAACTTATTTTTTTAAGATGAAAACAGGCTTTTTCATATTTAAGTACTTGAACCGTTTATGGATCCCAACAAAGTCTCCATAAGAGTGTGGGCATTTAGATTTCTTGCTTTCAGTTTCTTGCTTGTTTCTGTCTTCTTATTACAGAAAAAGTAAGGGTAGAAAATAACGTGATAAATAATACAGAAGTAGAAGAAGGATAGGGCAGGGGATAGAGAATAGAAGTTCCTGACTCTACTGTCTGAGGAAAAAGAAGACAATAGTGTACTGTTGAGCCCTGTATTCTCCTGCCTCCAGCAGCACTGGCTAAGGATTCAGCAAGTCTTTCTCTTTGGGAGAGGCAAGGCTCCCTGGGACTAGTGAAGATGACTCTGGTTCAGTTCCTGGTAAGCAGGGAAGGTGACAGAGCATGTGGCACCTCCTTGGACATCTTGAAACTTAAGACCAATGTGACACTGACTCCCACAGTGACCTGCAGTAGTTCATCCTGACTGTTTCAGCCATAAAAAAGGATGAGTTTGCGTCCTTTGTAGGGACATGGATGCAGCTGGAAACCATCATTCTTAGCAAACTATCACAAGAACAGAAAACCAAACACCGCATGTTCTCACTCATAGGTGGGAACTGAACAACGAGATCACTTGGACTCAGGAAGGGGAACATCACACACCGGGGCCTATCATGGGGAGGGGGGAGGGGGGAGGGATTGCATTGGGAGTTATACCTGATGTAAATGACGAGTTGATGGGTGCAGCAGACTAACATGGCACAAGTATACATATGTAACAAATCTGCATGTTATGCACATGTACCCTACAACTTAAAGTATAATAATAATAAATAAATTAAAAAAAAAAAAAAAAAAAAGAAGTTTCTCCACTTGCATTCTGCTGTGACTGTTACCTGGGTACCAGTCTCATCACTCACATACATACGTACATACGTGCATACATACATGTATACATGCATGCATACATACATATAGGCACGCAGTGTCAACATGACTTTTTTTCTGAGCCTTCCTATCCCTCATTCTTTCTCCGCCTGTCCTCCATGAACACTCCAGTTCTTTTCTTAAAAGAGCTGTATTTTCCTTAAAACAGATCCCAGCTGTTTTTTGTTAAGGGTTATTGTTGTTATATATGAAAGACAATATTGCAACATCCTCACCCAAAATTCACATTACCAGGAGGTACAATTTCAAGTGTTCAGGCGATATTCACTGTGTGACTTTGAATCTAGCTTCTGCATCACTTTATAGAGACCCCAATAGTCTCTTCCCATCTCAGAAGAGACTCAGAAAAATATTTAGCCAAGTAGGCCTAGGAAGCCGCAATTTATTACATTGTATTATAATCCCTCCCAGCCCCACTTTACGTGGCAAGGCACTTTGAAAAGTTTCTGTGGGTAAAGTTGTTCAGGTGCAAAATTTCAGAATCATTTTTTCATAGGATTTTTTAGCATATGTGATTATTCAGTTCATTAAAACTCACACATACTTGAAGCCAAACCATATTCACAAAGTGAATCTTCTGTTGATCTTAGCTACCAGATCTGTTTTTAAATTATTATAAGCAAAGTATAAGACACAATTCAAAGATATGTTTGTATTATATTTATTTTCTTCTAACCACAAATAAAAATATGTTTTACTTACCTCATTCCACTAGTGACAGTATGTCTGAAAAGATCTGTTTTAATATTGAATTGAGGACTTAGACAAAGATTTTTAAATTATATGTTAGGTATATATTCAAAGATAATTTAATCATGACATACTTTTGAAAATAAATGGATAGCCTATAACCTGCCCTTTATTGAGGAATCTGCCACTGAAATGCTAGGAATCATTTTCCTGTTACTAAAGTGAGACCATCTTGAGATATTTGGCAGAAACAATTTCTGGGCAATTTATTAAAAAGTAATATATTTCCTTCACTAAAATGATAACTGTCTTTATGCTTTCATAGGGAAGAAAGCAAGACTGGTAAATTATCATAAATATTATAAAGTATATTACTTATAATACTTGTAAAGGAAATACAACCAAAGAAAAAATTAAATGTTTTAATAAATATGCAACCCTTTTGAGTTTTGAAATATTGAAATCCAGTGTAATCTATGTAAAAAATTAGGGGATGTATTTCCATGGATTCATTTCAGATTCATGATGTGCCTTGGTTCAGATGACTTAGTTCTGAGAAAAATAAACTTTGTAGTAGGCAATTATAAAGAATAAAATGAAAGAAGAGACTATAGCTTGGGACAATAACCAGATTTCATATTATTTTGGTTATCTGAACTGCCTCTCGTCCATTTTGTAATACAAAGTCTTCAGCTTGGCCGTGTACTGGAGCAGATGAATAGTTTTTCGGACTGGCAAATCAAGTCGACATAGGTGGCATGTCGTTTCTCCTTGTGTAATATACCTCCCATCATGGAATTTTTAATAACATGTTTAAATCCCAGAAACCATTGAACTATCTTGAATGCAATATATGTAGTATATACATCTATTGAAAATGTCTTTTGTGTTTGGACTTCTAACACACTACACAGTTTACTGATTTGTCCACCACTCACAAGAATGTTTGGCTTCAAATGAGTTCTAAAGGTGCCTTTATGTGTGTAGAAAGTTGTCAAATGCTGAAGTGCTTAGCTCTGGATTTTGTATTCAGACTTTTTAAACATTAGTGTATCTGTAAGTATTTCTCAGTTGTTTTGTGAGAGTTAGGCTACTGTTTCAAAATAAGTACATAAGAGAAATTGTAGCCCTATATTTACCTATATGACACAGCCAGAAGGCAAAGTCAGAATGATGGGCCAAGGAAGAAATGTAGCTGGCCAACCCTGGCATCACTTTGAAATCTGCATTTATTGGGCCATTTTCCTAGAGCTTTGTTTTTAGTCTTTTAAAACTGTTCCATAGAAGTCAGCCAATGAATATCACAAAAGGGGACCATTCCAGGTGTGGCTGTGTAGCTTACTACCTGCATGTCTTTGTGTTAAGTCTCAACCAATTTGAGTTACAATTTTTTTATCTGAAAAATGCCAGTAATATCACCTACCTTGCAACATTGTTGTAACAGTTGATGATATTGTATATAAAATACACTTGCTATGATAGCATTCTTTTTACTTTTGTAAATGTTTGAAATTTTCATATCTTTTTTTCCCCAGAACTTTTTCTTTCCCCCAGAGCTTTTAATGCTGTCATCTTCCCTCTCTCTCTACTACCACTATTTAGCTTAGGTCTTCATCTCTTCTGTTCTCTAAACTGGTCTCCCTGTTTCCACTTTTACCCCTTTAAAGCCCTCAATCTTGTATAGACCTGTCACAGGGTCTCAAGAGTCCTTCTTAGTGAAGTATCAGTTTTCTGAGTCTTTGCAATTTCCTGACTACATAGGAAAGCAAAAATCATTATGATTTAAAAGTTGTTACTACTACTGCTAATTACTATTATAGAAATGTTTATTGAACATTTACTGTGTGGTAAGCACATTTTTTAGCACTTAACATTATCAATTTATTGAATCCCAAAACATAACTATATGTATGTGCTATTATCTCCATTTTACAGATGAAGAGGCCAAGGGAAAGTGAAGTTTGATAACTTGCACAATTTCATACACCTAGTATGTGGCAGAGCTGAAATTCCAACCCAAACTTCCATCAGAGAGTAAAATCCAAGTTCTTGTATATGTCATACAAGGGCTCCATGATCTGCTGCCTGGCTCATTACCACTCATGATTCTGAATTTCCTGCCTTACATGGCATTCTCTAGAATCACTGAGCTTCTCATTGCAGCTTTGTATCTGTTTCTTTCTCATCTAGGCAGCTGCTCTTCCTCCTTGGCTTCATCCCTCTCTGCTGGCTCCATCCCTCTCTGCTGGCTCCCTTGGGCTCAATGGCCTCCTTGCCACTTCAGTGCACCAGGCCTGTTCTCATCCTGGGCCATTGTTCTAGGAAAGAGCTTTTCTGGGCTTGACTTCAGAAGACCTTTTTTTTTTTTTTTTTTTGAGAGTCAGTGTAAGTTATGTAAATTATTTATTGATGACAGAAGAACACTATCTTAGTCCAGTTTCTGTTACTATGACAGAATAGCACAGACAGGGCAATTTATATAGAAAAGAAGTTGATATCTTACAGTTCTAGAGGCTGGGCAGTCCAAGGGCATGGCATCACCGTCTGATTAGGGTATTTGGGATGCATCATCCCAAACGATGGAAAAATGGAAGGTCAAGTGAGCACATGCAAAAGAGAAAGCATGAGGGGCTGGGCTCACTTTATAACAACCCACTCTTACGGTAACTAACCCACTCCCACCATAACAGCATTAATTCATTCATGAGTGTGGAGCCCTCATGACCTAATTACTTCTCACAGGCCCCCACCTCTTAATACTGTTACAATGGCAGTTAGACATCAACATGGGAAAATACATTCTTCGATTGACATCCTACCTCTACCACTTATTAGCTTTTAGACCTTATGCCCTCTCTGAACCTCAGTTGCCTCCTCTATAAAATGATCATAAAACCCAATGTCCTGCCTTCTTAGAGTACTAGAGTTCTATGAATAATCTCTACAAAGAGCAGCTGCCTCTTGAAAAGCATGATTCTGGAACTAAGGGGGTGTAAAATAACACATGCTTCCTTTACATTGTTTTTCCCTTCTTCTGCTTTTATTTCCCACATTTTTATTTTCAAGATCTCCACATGGTTTGATCACCACCACAGCACCTATTCTAGCTATTGGTAACAATTTATTCAGTAACATCATCCATATGCTCCCTGTGCCCCAGCATGTTTCATGGGTGTTGTTTTGGGCCACTCAGGTCATTTTCAGATTGTTCATGAGTGAGCAAAAAGTTTACGTGCATTGTTCTCAGTTAGGGCCATGTCCAGGGAGCTGTCTGTGTTGAATAACAGCATTCACTTTTGATTTAAGAATTTTATCTAGCTAGATCAAGAAATAGCTGATGGTGACTCTGGAAATCCTTGTCTCAAATTATTCATGCTAAGAAATACCACAAAAGAACCCTGGGCCCCAGTTTCTCACTTTCCTCTAACTGGAATATTGCACAAATTTCCTTGCCCTTCCCTGTCCCTCCAAGACACGTCATGCTGACACCTTGCTCCCATAACCCAGGCACGGTGTAGCTGGGGTTGCTGCAGCAACACCACACACAGTAACATTCCCCAGTAACTACAGTGGCTGGGATGTGAGTCAGTTGAAAATTGCGCTGGGTTTTTATTAGTGTATGATGCAGTCCCATGTCATCTACAGTTCCTAGCCTGTCCAAGACTTACACGGGATGATGCGGAACACTCCATGCCAATCACCTTCAAATGTTAGATGGTCAAGGGTTCTCTCACTGAAGTCACTGCAGTTGCTGGTTCCTTCCACAGCACCCCTTACTAATATCTACAGTAAGAAGCCAAAAGTAAAACTCAGGCCCCACTGCTGGAACACCATTTCTACTATTGCATATCCTGTGTACCTAAAAAGCAACAGTGAACCCTGGTTGATGATCAAGAAGCCCCTCTTTTTGCCCAGGGAGTTGGACAATGGTTAACATCCCAGAAGACATATTTTTAACCCAGTTGCTGGGAAGAACATGTGCTGAAGATTAAGGATGGAATCACTGTAATTCTCTATGGGAACTCATGAAAGTGGAACTTGCCGTTTAATACTGATTGACACTGAGCACAGAGTTATTGGTGGTTTCTAATGTGGGATTTGGTTTATTTTTCAGACATGGAGATGACTTGATTGTGACTCCATTTGCTCAGGTAAGCACAGCTTTGTGAATGGGCAGGTTTCTCACAGATGTAAAAATTTAATTTGGGGGATTAGTTCAGGTTATTAATTTAATTTAATTTTAAATCAAGCACAACTATAAATACAAATTCTTGGTTCATTCAAGCAATTCAAAAGCACTGCTAGAGAAAGTGGCTTTGGCTATATTAATCTGTTTCTTATAAACCCATAGAACCAGACTGTCTTTGCTTCAAATAACAAATTAGCTAAGGGGAATACTTAATTGGGCCCATAGTTCCTTAACTGACATAAGCACCAGAAGCAGAAAGCTATATCATGGCTTAAGTTAGGTTTAGTATAATTAGGTATATGATCAGTGCTTGAAATTCAATATTCCAATTCAACCTAATACCTTATTTATCTCTTTTTTACATATGTCATTTGTACAGAGATTTAGCTGAGTGATGTGTCGATGTTTACTTCTTCCTTCTAGGCATACAAATCATGGAAATACTTTAACCACATGACATATATGCAAGCAGGTGATAACATGATCTAAAATGTTTTGGAATATATATATGAAAGAGTTGATGACCAGATCTTCTATGTATAGACCAGTACTTCTCAGCCCTACCTGCATGTTAGATTAACCTAGAGACCTCTTATCCCCATGCTCAGGCTGCAGCCCTGGTCAATTAAATCCAAAAATTTGGAGATCTGATCCAAGCATCTGTATTTGGTAAAGGCCTCAGTATTTTTCCAGTGTGCAGGAGAAGTTGAGAGTCCCTGGTATAGACAACTAAGGGCAGAATGAGATAAAACTGATTTAACTGGGGCATGAAGCAGGTTTAAAACCAACACTGACGAGTAAGAAATGTTAAATACTGAAATGCAAGTAATACTGAGAGGTTGTAAAAATTATAATCAGTCCTATATCATACATCAGGGTGCTCTTGCACCTTGGACAACTCACTTAAATTTTCTGAGTCCTCTTTGTTTTCAACTGGTAAAGTTAGGGGACTGAGCTGGATGAAAGGCAGTCAGATCTAGTTAAAACCCTTTCACCTCTTCTTGCCAACTAAATGGACTTGAGCAAGTCACTGAACCTTTCCAAGCCTGATCTCTTCCTCTGTTAAATAATAGTTCCAAGAGTACCCACCTCATAAGGTTGCTAAGACACTGAAATAATACCATGCTTGTAAAATGCTAGGCACAATTGCTCAAAAATATAATATAAAAACTTTGTCATTGGTTTAAATGTATAGAGCCGAAAATGTTCTTTCTTTTCTAAAATGTCATAAGTATTATTTTTTAAATGGATTACAGGGTTTAGATAGTAGGATTATGTATAGTTCTACTTTTTAAAACTTTCCAAACTTTCATTACTGTAAGTTAGACCTACAATATAATCAATTCATAAGTAACATAATGTATAATAGTTACTTTTTAAATTAATGCAGGCAATTAAAAATAAAATACAACCACCATCCTTTTCAGATGGTTAACATCTTGTTTGCTGAAGGTTTTGCTGGAGATCATGAATTCTTTCTAGTATCTGTATTTCTGTGTTCAAAAATTTTACACTTGTATGATTTAATAATATTATGTGATACCAAAATGTTATAAAGTTAGGGGTTTTTAATTGATTACTATTGAAAACATGGCTGGGTGTAGTGGCTCACACCTGTAATCCCAGCACTTTGGGAGGCTGAGGTGGGTGGATCACCTGAGGTCGGGAGTTCAAGACCAGCCTGGCCAACATAATGAAACCCTGTCTCTACTAAAAATACAAAAAATTAGCTGGGCGTAGTGATGGGTGCCTGTAATCCCAGCTACTTGGGAGGCTGAGGCGGGAGGATTGCTTGAACCTGGGAGGTAGAGGTTTCAGTAAGCCAAAATCATTCCATTGCACTCTAGCCTGAGTAACAGAGCAAGACTCTGTCAAGAAAGAAAAAAAAAGAACGAAAACTTACAATTCTGTATCTAAGGCCTGAGAGAGAGGTGAACAGACAAAATATGGCATAGCAATGTAAGTAACATCACCAAACAGAACCAATCATTCCAGTTTGAGTTCATTCAAGTAGCTATTCTTGTTTCTAACCAAATTATCTAGGTATTATTATAAGAAAAAATATATAAATAGTTAATAAAAAATGAAAAAAGATCTGTGTATGACATATGTTCTTTTATATCAAGTAGTATTTATTAATCTGCAACAAATAGATTAATAAATTGGACTTGAACCCTATCATCAGTGCTCTTAAATTCCAAGGAAATCTAGTCTTTTACCTAATTAGACATTTTCTGTAGTGTACCTATAATCTCCAAGAAAAAAAAAACTAAGATTTAATTTCAAGATATTGGGAAATACACACACACACACACACACACAAAATTTAGTTTATATATATATATATTATTTATATAATGACATATATATTATATATAATAATTATATATAATATATGAATATATATAATTATATATATATAATTTAGTCCATATTAGTAAGCTATTTAAATAAAAAAGATGTGTACTTAGTATACTTGAAAATAGAACTTGGAATATAAATCAACTCTGTATAATTTATAGGCATATCTGATGCCCAAAAATAATCCCATAATATATTAAGACTTTGCTTATGATTAGCTAAGTGACTCACAATACCTTGTAGAGAGTGGTCATTACTCAAGAGGCTGCTGATTTTTTTTTTTTTAAGTGGCTTCATCACGATTTTCACAAATGGCCTTTTACTGGAGTATAAGACCTGGAAAGCCCCACTAGAATTAAAAACAAAACAAAACAAAAAACTATTAAACCCTGAAGAGTTTCACCACTGGTAGAGCATCTATGGGGAGGTGGGTAAGAGAGAAGTCCCAGTGAGTACGTTTAAGTGGCCTTCTCTTAAACCCTGTTGGGCGTGATTGGCATATTTTGCTGACCCAATAACTAACTCCTCAAATTTTCTTTAATACAAAGTAGAACACTTACCACTTAACGGTAAACGCTATTTTAGCATTAATTATTTAAAACTAAAAACATGAGATATTTATGTCACTTGAAGTGATACCAATCTAATTTGTCCTGATATATCATAATTGCTTTCACCAAAGGACAGAAAACAACTGATTTTAGAAAAGTCACTCAGAAAAATATTTAGCCAAGTAGGCCAAAGAATTATCCACTTTTCCTAGCATGCTTTGAAGGTTGGAATTTTACACTAAACCCTAATGAAAAAGCTATGCTTCTCAAAAAAAAAAAAAAAAAAAACATGAAATAAAAACTTTTTGCATAAAAAGTTTAGAAAAATAATAAGAAAAAGAAAAGGAAAATTTTCTAAAATTCCAAACCCCAAAATAACTGCTACTGACATTTTCCTTCATACCCTTTAGATTTATTTTTCTGTGCATATTTTCTTTCCTATGGCTCCTAAAAATGGCCCTCCCCTGTCGAAAGTGTTCGAAGATCCTCTCTCAAATCCATCTCATCTTCTGCCTCTTCTTGAGAACTCATTTCTTTATGCCTGAGTCCATCTCCAAAACACAAAAGGATCTCTCCCTGGTCTTTCCAAATCATGGTTTCCTTTGACGTGAAAAGAATAAAATCCTAAAATAGAGGAGAATTTAGGAAGCCATGCAAAGATATATTGAACATTTTTGACCAGGCTAAAGCCTGAAACATCTTGGATAGATGTAGTTTTCAAAAAGGATCCTATAGTATCTCTCCACAGTCTATCCCGTTGTCTAAAACACTGTCAGGGCTAGAAATTCTTGCTGGTGTTTAACCTAAACTCTTTTCCATCTCTGATTTCTTATGCTTTCCCTTATAAGCTTAGAATCCCTTTGGTCCTCAGAGAAAGTGACAGCTTTAAATTTTTTTTATTTCAATTGTTAAAGTATTCTCTTGTGTTTGTTTTGAAATCTTTAGGTGTGGGTGTTTCCTTAGGCACCAAGGCTAGAGAGGAATCCCACTGGAGTGCACTCAGCAACTGACCGTTTTTTCCTGGCCAGAGTTCTTGGGGGCCAAGGAGCACTAAGGAGGCACAATGCTGATAAACTGTAGGAAACCCTTCTCTGCAGTCAGCTGCCTCCAGACTCAGTGATCCCAGGATCTGTGACACAACTGCCCTGTAGTAAAACTCTAAGTTGACTAGAATTCTCATGTGGAAGTGTGTAATGTTAAATGAAGTAGACTCTGATGAAAGAGAAAACAGGGAAACCCAAGCATTATGCTGGATCCCTGGAGAAACCCTCACATCTTTCAGACTAAGGAGATATTCCTGATTTGAAAATACAGAGGCAGGAGAATAACTTGAACCCGGGAGGCAGAGGTTGCGGTGAGCCGAGATCGCGCCATTGCACTCCATCCTGGGGCACAAGAGCAAAACTCTGTCTCAAAAAAAATAAAAATAAAAAAAATACAGGGTAGGAACAACAACTACATCTTTTTACCTTTACTCTAACCAAAGTACAGCACCTGGGAGACTTCTAGGATAAAAAATGCAGTAGTTATTAATACTATACAATATTACCATTTAGTTGGTAATAAAATATAACCAATATTCTCATATGCCCTGCCTGTCCCTCAGCCACTTCACCCAGCAGCAACAATCTTGTGGCCTCATCACCATCCCCAAGCTTGCAGACTGTGCTAGGCCCTCCCTGCCAGGCTGTGAAAGAAGATAGTCACCTCGTTTCATTTGGTGCTAATTTTTTAGCTTTTCTTTAGCCTTAATTAGTTTAAATTACAGCTACTATCTTCTGGACATCTAAGTTCTTTTTACGATCGAACCGTATAAAATTGTCTATCAACCATTTCTGGTGTACAAACCAGCAATTTCATACCGTTTAAACAAAACATAACTTGGAAAGAGATTTTCTTTTCATAAAAATGACCTTTCTATTTTGTAAATCAGCATAACTTGACTCCGGCTTTTTCCGGAGTAAGACCGAAGTGATGAATCTCTTCCAGCGCGGGTTGCCGCTGTCTCCACCGCCGTGGCACCTCCACCTCATGGTCTGTGTTTTACCGCCATCTAGTGTTAGCAAGTGTATATGGTTACGAAAAACAATCCTCAAAACCATTTATTTTCCTCTTTTTCTTAGGCTATAATGTTCAGCTGTTTAAGTGTTAAATGATCACTGCATTTTCCTGCTATTTTCAGTGATTCCTACTGTTTAATAAATGTTTAGAAGCACCTAAGGAGATCCGAGAGTACTGTATGTAAATAACATTGAATTCTTCCCCATGGGCTAATACATGAACCATCTTTGTCTAAAATTTTTCTGTAAAACTACCAGTGTTTCTTTCCTAAGGAATATATATTTCTCATGATTCCCAATGTATTTTTGACATTTACTGGCTATACTTTTGCTTGGTGGGGCAGAAGAGAAAGAAATGACCTTAATTTTCTAACCAATGAGCTCTGTGGAAGAAACCTCAGGGACCTTTTTGGTTAGCAAGCATTAAGAAGTAAGGACAATTGTAAAAGGAGCATTAAAGCTTTTACTACAGTTCTTAAAGAGTCGAATTCAGGGGAAGTGAGGGCTGCCCTGAACAAAGCAAAGATCAATGAAATTTTAATTTAGGGGCTTCAGTAAAACGGTTTATAGTTCTCCCCACAGCCTACAGTAACAGATGCTCCCTCTTTGTGCCCTGCAATGAAAGTGAAAGCTTAAAAGACTAACACAGTGATAACAGTGATGACGACACCAAGAGTCAATAAGCGAGGCCCAAGACAACACCCCCTTATATGATTTGTCTAGAAATGTTATTTACACTTCTGCCAATAAATAGCATACATGTCATACTGTAGAAGATAATAGTTAACACCAAACATAAAATTTATAAAATACTGTTTGTCCTACTGCAAAAAAAAAATAATAATAAATAAATCCACACACACAATAAATAATCTAATACTGGCATGCATAGGAAATAACTTCTCTGCCAGGTTATTTATTGCAACGGTGTTTGTCAAAAATCAACTTTAAGATAGAAAACCTAAAAGCTGATTGCTAGTGGCCAGGCAACTGAATGTCTGAAGGAGAGACTGGTAGACAGATTTCTTTTTTCACTTTTTATTTTGAAGTATTTCATATATATAAGAGAATATAGCTGGTAATTATGTAAAATATAAAGAATAATACTAAAATGAACAGTTTAGGAAATAGAACAGTATCAGTATTTTAATGTCCCCTAATGTCCCTCCCCAGGTTAATCTGTTTCTATTGCCTCTTTTCAGAAATAACAATAATTTTGATTTTTATCTCAATCATTGAAGGGGAGACTTTTTGCTTTGTACTCTTTTGTTTAAATTCTGAAGCATGTCAAGATATAAATTATACAAAAATAAATTTTAAACTAAAAACCAAGACAAAATAATATTAAATTAGATTATTTATTAAATTAGTATTATAACAGAGGCAAAAACTCCTCTACAGAAATTTTTCTTTTCGTGACTGATGTTTCCTTTCAAATGGCCATAGAAAATAAGTTGCCTGCAGCTCTATGCCTATTTACCCAGCTGTCAACTGCAATGAACTTAACTATTATGTATGGGAATAAAACTCTCAGAATTCTGGAGTTAAACATTTTGCCTAGGAAAGGGATCAATTAGCTGGCGCAATGATTTTATCTTAAAGTCTTCATTAGTGTGTTTGATATTCACTTCTTAAAACATAAATTAAGCCTGCATGATTTAATGACAGTGGATCATTTATCCGATTTACTTCTGCATCATTCAAGATTTCATGCCTAATGAAAGACATCGTGGTCTGATGTCAGCAGTTGGCTATTTGAATACTCCATCATAGGCAGCGTGACCTTTCAGAGCTGTGGGTTGTTTATATGAGATAATGAGCCAGGTTTTTCCAGTGACTGAGTTAATCACAGTTGGCTTCTTAGGAAGCAGCATTAACTCCTTTAGGGGAAAATGCTGTACGTCACTGTCCCAAAGTGTACACAGCTCTCCATTGACTTATACAAACGAACATCAATTTCATAATCAAAAACAACAACAACAAAACAGAGTCTGGGACATTTTTGTCTTTAAAAAAAAAAATTAGACTGATTTTAGTCTAGGTCCGTGCCAGATGAAAAATTTCTGAAAACAACTCTGGAACCCTTGGAGCAATTAAAAAATTGGACTCTTGAATTACCAATGCTAAGCATTAAGTAAATTTCCCATGTGCATGCCAAGTCATTAAGTCAAAAGTAACGCTGCCATCATGGGCTAATATTGGCTGAATGCTTTCTATTTGCCAGGCACTGTTCTTGGCACCAAACCTGTCATTCCATATACTCCTCACAATTCTACGAGGTAGGTATCACCATCCCAGTTTTCCAGGTTAGGAAGCTGAGGTACAAAGAGGTTGCATATCTAGTCCAAGTTCACACATTTACTACATAACAGAGCCAGACAGTCTGGGTTGTTACATAATACCTACTCAGACATTTGGAATCTGTGTTTTACATAAACTTAGCACTCTAGCTGTCACCCAAATCACCTATAATCCCATCTAATATGGGTTTGACCCTGGGGAAACTTGCCCATTTCAGGAAAAAGAGAGGAGGGAAGAAGGAGAAAAGGCTCTTGGAACCTTCTCCTAGGCTCACTTCCAGTCCGTTGGCTACTTTTTAGTTCCACATGGAATTAGAAAAAGTGACTGTTAGAGATAGTGATGCCTATTGGTCCTGCCTTGTCATGTGTGTGGGCATGTTGTGTCTATGTATTCATTTAGTCAACCAATTTTTATTGAGTATCTTCTGTGTGCCAAGCATTGTGCATGTACAGGGCAGTAGCATTTTACATAGGAAATGCATCCCTGAGAGTTTCTTACAATGCACAATTCAGATAACCTTAACAAAAGAAAGCAATGTTTGCTTACTAGCTAGAGTAGCCATGTAGCAAAGGTAGAAAAACAGTTTAAAATTCACTTCACTTGCCAACTTAAAATTATGGGATTCTTAATCAATTTTTGAAGAGATTTGGGAGTAGGGAATTTTTTTATCCCTAAAGTGAGATTTATTAGCATTTTATATTATACTATTTGAAATGTGCATAAAATGCAATCATGTTATCTGTATATCGCCTGGAATATTGTCTTGGTGACTAAGGAACCCAGAAATACTGTGGAAACTGCTGCTACTGTCACCATATTCACAGACAATAGGGAGAGATTTCTGGAAAATCCCTGCAGTCTGGCCTCTCTGGATTTCCTGTGGATACCTACAAACTTCACTAAGTGTTGGGAGATTCTTTAGTGGTATATGAAACTAAGTTTCAAGCAATATCAAGTTTTCTCTTAACAAACCATTTTCAAGTGTATTTAAAATGGCCTTAGTTCAAGAAGTTTCAAGAATCCTTTCTTGTTGTAGGTCTTGGCCAGTCTGCGAACTGTACGAAACAACTTTGCTGCATTAACTAATTTGCAAGATCGAGCACCTAGCAAGTAAGATATCCTTTTTTCCCCTCTTTTTGCTGAACTTTTATATAAGTTTTCTCAACTTGATTGAACCCAAGGCAATATGTTAGACTTCTCTGTGTTGTTGCCACGTTGTCTAACTGTGTATACTAAGTCATATGATGTCCTGTTAATTTTCTATAAATACTTTGTGGTGATGGTTCTAATATCAGAAATGAAGCAGTATGACAAATAAATATGGTGATTCCATCTGTCAGAAATCATCTGGCATGATCAGTCCTCTGCCCAGTTATTTACACTCAGGGTAACTTTATAGTTTTGGCTTACTTCATAAATTAACCGTGGGTGAATAATCTCATCACACCTTAAGATCAGCTGAAAGTCATCCTCTCAGGACAACGATGATTTGGAGAAGTGACATCTCATAGCAAAGACCTTTGATTCTCCTGCTGTTACTGACTTTCAGATCAGCAGCATTCATGGAGCAATTAATAGAATTGTGGTTTATATGACAACAGGGAAAGCATTTGAAAGATGGGAAATGATTATCATTTCAGGTTCTTGATAAAGGCAAAAAAATCCAAAAAGATAAAAGTAATTTTTCAATATTAAATGGAAAACTGGTTTGCTGTTATTTCAGTGTCCTTTTTTAAAAAAAAAAAAAAATCTGTTATTAATAAGAAATAAGATATTAAAATACAAACTTCAAATAATTTTCCAGAAGGAAAAAAAGCATTTAAATCAATATTAAGAGGATAGTGAATATAAGTATATTATAACTTTTTTTTTTTTTTAAATGGAGTCTTGCCCTGTCGCCCAGGCTGGAGTGCACTGGCGCGATCTTGGCTCACTGCAAGCTCCACCTCCTGAGTTTACGCCATTCTTCTGCCTCAGCCTCCCGAGTACCTGGGACTACAGGTACCCACCACCACACCAGGCTCATTTTTTTGTATTTTTAGTAGAGACGAGGTTTCACCCTGTTAGCCAGGATGGTCTCGATCTCCTAACCTTGTGATCCACCCGCCTCGGCCTCCTAAAGTGCTGGGATTACAGGCGTGAGCCACCGCGCCTGGACGGAACTACAACGCATCTAAGTGTATAACATTTCATAGTAGTTAGTACTTCTTAAAAACAATGAAAAATCTGAACTTTCCATTTCATAATAATAAAATTGACCTCCCAAATTCACAGTTTTTATTATCAAAAATAGCTCTGGTCATTATTCAAGTACTTCTTGTGATAGAAAAAAAAGTTTTAAAAAATCAATATAAATGTAACAATGCAAGTTATTGGAATGGAACCCATTAGATTCTGTTTTTCCAGATAATGAATTTTCACAGTCCTATTCTCTCAGCCCGAACACTTCTCATCTTCTTCTTCCTCTCCTCATCTACTGGGCTAATTGTCATTCATTCTTTGGATTGCAGCTTAAATAAAATTCCTTTTGGAGCACTGCCCCTGGCAATACCCAACATAGACACACTCACAAGCCCTAATCAAAGTGACGTGCCTTTCCATCTCTGTCTGGTTGTACCTCGTACCTGATTCCTGTGTTAGCACGTATCTCTCTGTGCTCCTGTTGCCTGTTTGTCTACTGGGATGCTCCTGAACACTGTCAGTTCCCAGTGAGTAGGAATGTAGTTGGTTCACATTTGTGTTCCATGTGCCTAGTATAATACAGAGTCTTATCAGTCTGCAAAGGCCTATTCACTGAAAGGGTAAAGTAGTAACTCAGCATGTAAAATCTGAGGGCATGCTTTGAGGTACCCCTTCATTACCAATCACATTTTCCATGTAACATGGCCGCACAATATCACACTGACCTCAGTGGCCCCCTTGGGCTTTGGGGATTTGGTAGCTTATAAGATCAGTCACCTCCCCCTTAGAAAGTCTCAGCTCTGTGGAAGAAATGAAGTTACTGGTTGTCACTCCCAAACTTTTTAGTCTTGAATTTTACCCAGGAAACTGGGATTTTTGTCTTTAAAAGGTGAACAAGAAGCTCCGTTTATGCTTCCTTTATATATAGTCACCTGGCTACCAGCATTTAAATCTGTGGCAGGCAGGCAAATAGTTGATCAGTCAGGCTCCAGAGATGATATGAGGCCTGTTTCTCTGCAAGACAGAAGTTTTCAGCTGACATACAGGGACAGAACAGATTGAAATGGAAAGGAGGAGCTAGAAGAAAACAGAAAATCATAGCTTAAGCCTGAACTTCCTCTCTGCCTTGACAATGCCCAGGGTGACATCTAACCAAACAGTGTTATCTGGCAGACTCTAAGTAAAGGCCACTGTGGTCTTCCTTTTGGTCAATGCAAATTTGTGCCTCCATTACTGATTCAAACCAAATCGGCTTCTTTGGGTATCAGAATAGTAGGATTCAGTCTATACACAGCTAAACTCAATTCTGTTCAGCGAGAACAAAGTGCTGTAACTCTACCTCATCACATGATGACCCTGGAGGAACCAGAACTTTCTCGCTAGGCACTCACAGAGCCGCTAGAACATTTCCAAGCTCATCCTTGGATTTTGTGGAAGGCATGTGCTGCTTTGCACAAGCCACTTTTTTTTTTTTTGGCGGGGGGGGGGGGACGGAGTCTCTTTACTCTGTCGCCCAGGCTGGAGTGCAGTGGCATGATCTTGGCTCATTGCAAGCTCTGCCTCCCGGGTTCACACCATTCTCCTGCCTCAGCCTCCAGAGTAACTGGGACCACAGGCGCCCACAACCACGCCTGGCTAATTTTTTGTATTTTTAGTAGCGATGGGGTTTCACCGTGTTAGCCAGGATGGTCTTGATCTCCTGACCTTGTGATTCGCCCACCTCGGCCTCCCAAAGTGCTAAGATTACAGGCATGAGCCACTGCACCTGGCCCACACATTGCTGACTTGTTAACACACTACTGGTTCCTGTCACCTTGGGTTTTTTGCTTTTGTTTTGCCTTTGTGATTTTTTATTCCACAAGTGAGTTCTGGTTCATTTGTCATTAAAGGAGGTATCGATGCAACCCTGGATCAAAGGATTAATATTTTCTGCTTGCCATTACCTGTTCAGATATCAAGTTCCCGAGTGCCAGTTAATTGTAGGATTGACAGTAAAAGGAGATAATCAGTAACAAGTCAACCATTTGGTTTTCCAAAATTGTAGAGTAGTGTAAAAATATTAATTTCATACCATTCCCAGACAAAATCAATGGTTTCTAAGTTTTCACAGAGCAAGAACTAAAAAGGAATAATCAGGATATCGATTATTTGAATGATAAACTCTTAGCAAGAAGGTAACAGGTAACACTCTGTTCTGCACAGCAAGACCCCATCTCTTAAAAAAATAAAGTTTTATTAGCCAAGCATGGTGACATGCACCTGTAGTCCCAGCTACTTGAGAGGCTGAGGTGGTAGGGGGAATCACTAGAGCTCAGGAGTTCAAGGCTGCAATGAGCTATGATCACACCACTGCACTCCAGCCTGGGCAACAGAGTGAGACCCTGTCTCAAAAAAAATTTTTTTTAATTTTAAAAAGAAGAAGATAATTACTGGTATATAGACCAGAGCTATTTCAGAGCAGTTGCTTAAAATATTAACCTTTTAGTTTATCGAGTTTAAATTCTCCCCATTTTTCCCCTAACCATTTTATTTTATAATTAAAAAAACTAAAAGAATTCAGAAGTAAAATTTGGTGCATTTTCAATCAAACACAAAATTTTAATCACAAACTGATACCAATAAACTTAAGGACAATGAAAGGGAGCCAGAGGCTGAGTGGAACTAGTGAGAATTTACAAAATCCCAGGCTGCTTTCCCCAAGTTTCCGGCACCTTGCTAAGAGATTCATCATCTCAGCAAGGCATATTTGAAGAGCCTGATGCTATCGGCACATATGTGAGGCTGTGCATACAGGTTCCACAAAAACATCTAAAACTAAGGCAACAAAGCAGAGCATAGGCCCTAGGATCACATTCATTTAGTTCAAATCTCAGCTTTGTTACTTAAAACTAGTTCTTCAAATTCTCAAAGTTTTGGTTTTGTCATTGGTAAAATGAGAACAATGAAACTTACTTCCTTAAGGCTTATCATGAGGATTAAATGAGATAATTCATTTAAAGTGCTTATTTTGCAATGTCTGATCCACAGGAAGTGTTTATTAAGTGTTAGCCATTGGTAGAGGCAATATATATATATATATAATTATTATATACCTTATATATGTATCAGACATCTTTGAATGTATCTAAAAGTTTTTTAAATCATTATATTTTAAAAGCTGTCAATTACAAGTAATAACTTTATAAAGTTATATTTCAAAAATGTTGATGGATACTTTATAAATGATATTCTTTTCAACATAATTTATTAAGCACTGACTGAATACTGGATGCATTGTACTAGGCTGTGTAGGGAATATAAGTTAATCAGACAGCATGCTTTTTTTTTAACTTCAAGGGGTTTATAGTCATTTTGTGGAACTTGGCAAACATCTGAAAACTTAGAGAATACAAGATAGAATTTATTTAAGTACCTTTGGCTTAGAGTATTTCTAAAGCCTCTTCTGTATCTATTTGGACAAGCCATTAATATACCTCTCTAACAAAGATATCAGAAATATAAGAATATAAGGAAGGAAATATAAGGAAACAGGAAAAAGTTCAAATAGCTTCTCTAATTATAAGATAGTTTACAATAAATCATTCACTTCTAATAATGTACAGGCAATCATGAGAATATATGCCAACAATAAAAATTTCTTAATCCTGCATTAGGGAAAGCAATTATACATTGACTGCTTTTTCAAATTCAGAGTCTGTATGCCCTGGCTTCAGTCAATAAAATCAGTAAGAATTTCCTCTTCTCTCATGTCCCAGTGACACTCACATCAGCTTTATTTACCCCAAGTCAATCACTGTGAGATTTTACTGTTTTCTTTTTGGACATGTGTGATCTGAGCCATAATACAAAGAACGCCTAGGGACTTGTCTGGCTGGTCTGAAAGAAATCATTTGCATGTCCAAACTTAAAAATAATTCTTTAAAGTAAAAGGCTGTATCTGAAATGACTCAGAGAGCGATCAAATCAACAAGCCCCACATATTTACTGCTTTGTATTTTTCTGTCTTTGTCAGAAGATCACCCATGTGCAACCAACCATCCATCAACAAAGCCACCATAACAGGTAAGAAAGATCTGGAGCTTATTCTTCATGTGTCTAGGAAGAAACCATTTCTGCCAAAAGTCAATATAACACCAACACCAATTTCATGCTGCAATTTGAAAATGTTAAAGAAATAAATTCTTTCTTCTCTACATTATCATTTCTATCATTGATCTCACAAATTGTCTAAGCTGTTATTTGGAAAATTTTTACTGGTTTACATTTTTTTACTGATGTACATTATTTTTAACCATTTAACTATGTGCTTATACTCATTTGAGCATTGCTCTGGGCATTTGTATTTTGAGAGATGGTGTTACTTTCAAGTCGCTTCCCATTCTGGTTCCACACATGTGTTATTAGCATGATATAATATGTCATCATTTAGTTTAATAAGAGTGAAGGCATAAATAAAAGGAGTAACATGTTGGTTCATCAATATCTCACTTGTGTATAGGAAGGAACATTGTTTCAGTAGTCCAATAAAGAACTGAGAGAGCTGAGAAGAAACTCAGTTTGGGAGGGGAGAGAAGTTAATATACAATACAGAAAAAAGTTCAATGAGATCAAAACACAGGGATCTATAAATGTTTGGGAAAGAAAAGTAAGAGGAAAGATGAGAGAAGTCAAGTGCATAAAAATAAAATTATCTCAATTCCTATTAGTCTGCTTTAGGCACAGAACTTGACCCCAACTGAACCAAAAACAGAATGCATGATCTCATTTTGCTGAACCTGAAACCAAATTGAACTCTTTTGACTATTTCTTGAAACCCCAATTGATTCATTAAAATAATGGCCTGGAAAAGAAAACCTATGTTTTCTAAAATTGTTACCAGAAGAAAATTAGCATATTCTCAAAACTAAAACATTCTTCATTGGATTCAAGTGTCTTCCTTTAGCTCCAACCTATAATGTGCTAAGGAGCTCTTATTAAGTTATTAGTGAGTACACTTTGGTTGAAATTTAACTTTATCTTGTCCAGATGTCTGTTTCTGTTTGTGGACACCACATTAGAGTTGATTCTGGTATCATTGTTAATGTCATCTTTTCTGAAAGTCATCAAGTGGAACTTATATTTCAATGAATGTTAAATTATTGATTCTCTTCTTCATGTTTCTCTTTCAAAATATTATTGGTGATGACTTCCAGTTATCATTTTATAGTACATATATGGTTAACCAGTTTTGTTCTTGATATTGATCAAGAAATGAACAATAGGGCCAGGAGTGGTGGCTCACGCTTGTAATCCCAGCACTTTGGGAGGCCGAGGTGGGTGGATCACTTGAGGCCAGCAGTTCAAGACCAGCCTGGCCAACATGGCAAAACCCCATCTCTACTAAAAATACAAAGCTTAGCGTGGTGGTGAGCACCTGTAATCCAAGCTACTTGGGAGTCTGAGGCAGGAGAATCGCTTGAACCCAGGAGGCAGAGGATGCACTGAGCTGAGATTGTGCCACTGCACTCCAGCCTGGGCAACAGAGTAAGACTGTCTCAAAAAAAAAAAAAAAAAAAAAAGAGAAAGAGAGATGAACAATAAAAATTCCTGTATGCTAAAATAAATACTTTGAGTAACTGATTTCTTCTGCCAAAATTCAAATTCAATATAAATGAGGCTAAACTGAGTTGGAGGTGTGGAACTGGATCCCTCTGTTTCTATGCACTTTCCTATGTTGAGGTATGGACAAGCCTACATTTATGACCTTGTACCTGGGGCCTCTAGTGAGAGAAGCCACATGGAAGCTGGTCTTCACGCTGCTTCAGGCACTAGATCTGACCCCTATCAAGAGGGACTACCCTCAACCCCCAATTTTGTAATAAGCAAGAACTGACATTGCTGTTTGGGCAGAATGCAGTGCTATTTTGGTTCCTGGAAGCTTTTTTAGCTTGAGGTCACGTGTAAGCTGGCCTCACAGGTGGAGCAGCATTCTGTCTCCCAGAAGAGCAGCATCAGGTACCAGTGGAAATTGTTGTGTCTGACAACAGATGGTTGGGTGCTCAGTGGTCAGGGCAGCTGCCCAGCCACCCCAGCAGATGCCAGACACAGATTAACAGGAGAGAGTAGCTACACTCAAAGGGCACAGACTTGATCTTAAGCATATGTGACAGACCTCACAGAAGCTCCTAGAAATGTATACATAGTAAGGGGGCCCTTGAACCATACCAGAGGGAATTATGAGTCACAGAAATTAAGAAATTAAGGTGAATATGGCCTCATTCATACCCTCAAGCTCCTGACCTGAGGCCTAGGGACGAGGGGGATACAGAAATACCTTATCTAGAAAGGGAAACGAATTAACTGTTGTTACCACTCAGTGCCACTGGGCTCCTCACAAAGCACAACCGGAAATGAACTAAAACTGGGAATTCATTTTTCTTGCCCAAATGTAGCAAACCAAGGTGGGAACATGGCATAAGGATGGAGGGATGAGGGCAGTAGCAGGGGAAGGTTCCCCTTTCTGAGCCCATTTTGGAAAAAGTGGGCCTTTAAAACCTCAGTACTAGTAATAATAATAGTGGTTGAGACTTTGACATTAGTAAGATTTGAGACACTCAGAAAAGGCAGTGCTTGTGCCTTTCCTCCCTCCGCAACTGACTACTCAGGCCCCACCCTCTAGGCTCACTGCCCCTGAAGTTGGAACCTGGCTGTACCTTGGCAGTAGTCCTGGGAAGGGCAAAGAAGTGTTAAAAAGAGTCAGTGAGGCACCCTTAAGATGAATGAGTTCCTGTTGATAGGGGTCAGACCTAGTGCCTGGAGCAGCATGAGGACCAGTTTCCATGTGGCTTCTGTCACTAGAGGCCCCAGGTACAGGTTCACAAATGTAGGCCTGTCCATCCCTCAACATAGGAATAAGGTCTAGAGTAACAGTATAGCCTAACAGTTAAGTTCCTGGCTCATCCAAAAGGCTGCTAGAGCACACAGCTCCAAGTGCCTCTGGAGGGCAACTCCACAGAACATCACGATATGGTCCCCCTAGAATTGTACCATATGTTTGCTTTGCCTGCCCAGAACTCAAATCATGCTCCATCATGAGAGCTTTGTGGCCCTGGGCAGGTTGCATACCCTTTCTCTGCTCAGTTTCCTTGGCTATAATATAGTGACACTGCTTCCTACAGTTGTTGTTGGGTTCAATGAGTGAACACACGTGTTGCTCTTAGCATAGTGCCTCACAGAGCCAGCACTTAATACATCTTTTTAAATTCCATTTTGTTGTTATTACTTGGTTTTGTTTTTAGGGCCCACCGTATAGATAGAACTAGGGGTTTCTTCATCAGTTCAGGCTGCCTTAACAGAGTACCGTAGACTGGGTGGCTTATAAACAACATACGTTTATTTCTCACAGTTCTGGAGGCTGGAAGTCTGAGATCAGGATGCCAGCACGGTTGGGTTCTGGTGAGAGCCTTCTTCTCAGTTGCATCAGTGCTCTTTATAAGGGCACTAGTCTCATTTGTGAATGTTGAGTGCTCCACCCTCACAACCTAATCACCTCCCACAGGCCCAGCCTCCAAATATCAACACATAGGGGGTTAGGATATTGAAATGAATTTTGGGGGCACACAAACACTCAGTCCATAACAAGGGGTAATGGAAAGAATAAGACAAAGACACAAAGGAAGGAAAGGGAACAGTGAGAGAAAAGCAAGCTTGCAGGATCATAAGAGGAAAACTTATGGGTCCTTAAATTGGCCAAAATGGATGCACTTGCTTTGTGCCCATCAAAATGGGGTCTCCCACTGCTCCCAGCACTGTCTCCTTTATTCTCATCACAATTCACAGATGCTGGTGGCTTTGCGATAGAGATGATACACTGTTGTTCAGGATGAATTTCAAAGTCTAAGAACTCACTTTTGAGTCATAGTTGTTTGACGGAGAAACATTAATTCTCTATCACTTTTCTGTAAACCAACTCTAATTTTAAAAAAGAAGAGTTAAGAACTTCAGCTGTCTACATATGACATACCATGCTTTCTAAGGAGTTGTCCCATAGAATTTACAATACCCTCTTCCTCTTTTCAAGGTTATTACATCTGACATGTGTTAAAGCCAGGAGACTTTGATTTTTTTTTTTTTTTTCTTGAGACAGAGTTTTGCTCTTATCGCCCAGGCTGGAGTGCAATGGCGTGATCTGAGTCTCACTGCAACCTCCACCTCCTGGGTTCAAGCAATTCTCCTGCATCAGCCTCCCAACTAGCTGGGATTACAGATGTCCACCACCATGCCCTGCTAACTTTTTGTGTTTTTAGTAGAGATAGAGTTTCACTATATTAGCCAGGATGGTCTTGAACTCCTGACCTCAGGTGATCCACCCACCTTGGCCTCCCAAAATGTTGGGATTACAGGCATAAGCCACTGCACCCAGCCGAGAGTTCGATTTTATAGCATTAGGGTTTTAAAGCAGATAGGTCACTGACCAGTTTTTATTTCCATATATAGTAGGCAAACATACAGATCTAAAATGATCTAACAGTTCCTTAAAAGTAAGGCTTTGAAGTGTGCATTTATAAAAGAGACTTACTACTAAGTAGCTCTTTTGCTCTTTAGTGTGGTATGACAAAGATGATGTGTGTCATTTGGAGCCTGAATGTGAATCCAGTCTCTCCCTTTTGCTTCATTTCCTCATTTTGGAGATTTGAGTACCTAACACTTAGGACTGTTGCAAGAATTCAAGGAGATAAGTTATATAAAAGGATAGAGTTCAAGTTGGGCATGGTTGCACACACCTGTAATCCGAGCTACTCAGGAGACCAGGGTGGGAGGACTGCTTGAGCTCAGGAATTCAAGACCAGCCTGGGCAATGTAATGAGACCTTGTCTCCTAAAGAAAAAAAAAATGGAGGCCAGGCATGGTAGCTCATGCCTGTAATCTCAGCACTTTGGGAGGCCGAGGCAGGTGGATCACCAGGTCAGGAATTCAAGAGCAGCCTGGCCGAGATGGTTAAACCCTGTCCCTACTAAAAATACAAGAATTACCCCAGCACGGTGTCAGGTGCCTGTAATCCCAGCGATTCGGGAGGCTGAGACAGGAAATCACTTGAACTCTGAGGGCGGAGGTTGCAGTGAGCTGAGATCGGGCCACTGCACTCCAGCCTGAGCGACCGAGTGAGACTCCGTCTCAAAAAAAAAAAAAAAAAAAAGGAGAGAAAGAAAAGAAAGAAGGACAGAGTTCCGAATGTGATGAGGAACTCACCAAGTGTTTCTTCCTACAGCCCTGTCCCATGCCTGACTTTTTTGTTGTTGTTGTTGTTCCTAAATCTGATTTAAAAACTGGTAGAATAGAGGTAGCAGAGAATATTGGTGTGTCAGCTTCTTTGGTACACTTCATTTATGATTTTGTTTTCACATAGTCCTGGCATGACATTTTTAGTAATCCTTTTATCACTTAGAGTAAGGCTCACCTACATACATCCTTAATGTATGGTGCACACCAGAAGTAAAGAGTGCGTTGGAACATGAGAGGGTGGCAAAGAGTCAGAGATGCCCACGCCATCCCTGTATTGGGACAGTGATCCCATTTTTGAAGTACAGCCACGTAGCTTGGAGCATAGTCAGTCCCTGCAAGCATTTCGTTTTCAAACAATGTTAGCTCAAGGCCAAGTGTTCTGCAGCCATCTCATTAAATGTTACTACATCTTCACAGTACCATTTTCAATGTTTCTGAATTTCCATATTTCCAATATGTTTATTTAATCATCTTCAATTAGAGGATTTTCACGCAAGGACTCAACTCTAAAGAAACTTATTTAAATATCTTTATTTTAAAGATGAAAAAACTGAGACCTAGTGAGAGAAGGTGCTGCTTAGTGACAAAGCCGGGAATAAACACGTGGTTCCTTTTTCGAGTCCATGGTCCTTCTTACACCTTTATAAAGTAAAATAACCCATTAGATTTGGGTAGCCTTTACACCCACCATGGAAGTATAGGTTTTAGAGAAAGTAAATGAAGTATTAATATTAACTAATGAGTAATAGATGTGGCATTGTATTATTTGTATATGAGCTTGAAAATTTCTCATCCCAACCTCTCACTGGACATGTCTTTATATTTATAGCTATTTTGATTATATCTACTTCTTATACCCCAGAGGCATACAGACCAGCAGCCTAAGGCAAAGGACTTCTGGCTTTTGACTTTGGAAAATACAAATTCTTCTACAGGAGCAGTGAAACTAGTACAGCTGCCTGCTCTTTACCTGTAGGGGGAGACACATGATGCAGTGACAAACATAGAACAACACAGAAGTGGTTTTAATCTAGAAGAAAAAAAAAAAAACGGTCTGAGTCTTCATTCCATTTTGTATTTTTTTACCCTGAAGATTCATGGCTTCATTAAAAACAGTAAGTGCATTCTAAATAGAATTTAGTCAATTGGCAAGTAGAGAATTAAAAAGTAAACTACCCAAATAATGCTAGTCTGTTAAAACACAATGAGAAGAAATTTAATCTTATATGTTTATTGTTCTAAAGCACAAGCAGTTTCTAAGAATTAATAAGGGGGAAAAACAATAACGATATTTAACTGGGACAATTTTTTTTTGTTATCTGGGCTAATCGCTTAATGCTTTGAGCTTATCGAATGAAAGAATCTGAGCAACTATTTCATGGTGACAATAATGATGCTGGCTACTTACTTAGATCTGCCTTGTAAGTCTATGTGTGTATGATAAAAGCAAGTAGTATATATAATTTTTTAAAACGATATATAGAGACAGCTAATAGATGGGAGCAAGAACCATATAAAGCAGGCACAAAGGATCTACGTGAGAGAAATATGTAAGTCCTCAGGAGATACTGAAGTAAAACATGTGTTGTGTCAGTGTATAGGGAAGACAGGAGACCCAGCCATTGCCAGAGAAGCCCCACTTCCTCATCAACCACCAGCAGGCAGCAGCATCATGCTGTAGTTCTTTCTTTTTCCTTTAATAGAGTAAAGGTTGTGGCCACACTTTAATAATTGCAGAAAATATGTGTTCATTAATCTTTTTTAAAAATGTGATTAAAAAATACTGATGATACATTATGTTTAATAGATTTAATAAAAAACTGATAAAGCATCTAATACATCCAATGACTGTTGGATGTCCTAAATCTTTTAAGCTAATGGAGTTTACTTTTACAAAAATCCTCATTGAAAAAGAATCTTCTGGCAAAATCATTGAACTGAAAGATTTGCATAAATGCATGGAGTATGACTATTTATTAGTTAAACTTACGATCTTTTAGTGCAGTAAAAGTTTTCTTTCTTACAAATTAATTTGTTTTGGCCTTTTATGCTTTTATTTAGATAAGTAGAGCCATACCTATTAATATATAAAAAGATCAGATCTGACACAGTGGCTTTTTGACCAGAGATTGATTGAAGTTAGACTTAGTTTTATGAATAGTGAAAACAAGTGCTATGGCCTAATTGTGAGGGGAAATAATTTAATTGTACCTCTCTTGTCTGAATATCTGATTTGGATGCTTTGTTATAACTTTAATTGAAATAATTAAATGGGGCTGCATATTCATTTAGTCCAGCAAAAAGATTATGAGTCAAGCCACATATGTTAAAAACCCAGCTTTCCTCTTACTAGTTGTCTAATTTTGGTCAATGTACTTAAATTCTCCAAGTTTTGGAGGTATTCTTTATCAGTGAATTCTAACTCAGTGCTTAATATAGTACTTGGTACCCAGAATGTATTCAACAAATGTTACTTATCATTATTGCTATAATATTATTATTATTATTATCTACGTGGTCAGCAGTATTTTCCATGCACCTTATATATAGCATACATAGGCTCTGGAGGTAAAATGTGACTACTGGTTCAAGAAATTTACAAAGTAAGGGAGAAGGAATTATAAATAGTTAAGTACTAGCTAAATGCCATGATTGAAGCCTTTATATTTTTTATTTTAATTAATTAATTAATTTTTAGAAATAGGGCCTCACTCTGTTGCCCAGGCTGGAGTGCAGTGGCACGATCTCGGCTCATTACAACGTCCGCCTCCCAGCCTCAAGCAATCCTCCCACCTCAGCCTCCTGAGTAACTGGAACTACAGGCATGCACCAACATGTGTGCCTAATTTTGTATTTTATTTTTTGTATTTTTTGCAGAGACAGCATTTTGCCATGTTGCCCAGGCTGATCTGGAACTCCTAGGCTCAAGGAATCTGCCAACCTCAGCCTCCCAAAGTGCTGGAATTATAGGTGTGAGCCACAGAGCCCGGACTGAAGCCTCTTTAAATATATATATACACACCCACACACACACACGTATAAAATAAATATATTATATATATTTATATATAATAAATACATATATAATAAATATGTATAATATATTTATATAACATATTTATTATATAAATAAATATATAATATTTATATATAAATATGTAAATTATATAAAATATAATTATATATTAAATAAATACATATTTATTATATATAGATATATATATTAATAGAGAGAGAGAGAGCCAGTGGCTCTACCTAGGAAATGCTCCCTGGTAAATTTGAAGAACATAATGCTTTCCATGTGGTTAGGGGAGGATTGAGGATTACCTCACAACAAAAGACCAGCAAGAATAAGTATGGAAGCATGGAATGCTTGTCCATATCAGGGGACTGGGAGCAGTAAAGGACAAAATAAAATTAAAAGTGTATAGGAGCAACTGAACAGGAGGCTCCAGAGGTAGATTAAGGAAATAGTATTTGAGGCCTACGTAAATGACAGTGGACCTTATTTTATGGGTAGTAGAAAATCATTGAGCATTTCCAATCGTAGGAAAAAATATGCTTTTCAGAATGACAGTAATTGGAAGCAGTGTAGAACGAGACTGAAAAGAAGAAAGACTAGGGGCAGCCCTATACTCTTCAGGGGGCTGTCACAGACCTTGTACAAGATCATGATAATGCAGCTCTGAACTGGGGTGGTAGTGGGGCTGTGGAGATGAGGGAATGGATCACAACTCTTCAGAGATAGAGTTGAAGGGACTTGGGGGTTGATTAGAGCAGAGACCAAGGAAGAATAATTTTAAAGTGAAAGTGTGAGCCAGATGTGGTGGCTCACGCCTGTAATCCCAACACTTTGGGAGGCTGAGGCGGGTGGATTACCTGAGATCAGGAGTTCAAGACCAGCCTGGCCAACATGGTGAAACCCCATCTCTACTAAAAATACAAAAATTAGCTGGGCGTGGTGGCGGGCGCCTGTAGTCTCAGCTACTCGGGAGGTTGAGGCAGGAGAATTGCTTGAACCCGGGAGGCAGAGGTTGCAGTGAGCCAAGATGGCACCATTGTACTCCAGCCTGAACAACAAGAGAGAAACTACGTCTCAAAAAAAAAAAAAAAGAAAAGTGAAAGTATACACATGTTCCTTACAGTGAATGTGCATAAAGGGTTAAAAACAATCCAAATGCTAAATAATGTATGAATTCTATTTAGGGATTTAAAAATTCCCATAATAAAATAATTTTAATTTATTTTTGAGAATATTTTAATAACATGGGAAAATGTTTATAATTTAAAGAATACATAATAAAGTGCTGTGTGGGCAATAGGCATGCATTTAATGCACTTTAACAATGTATATTGAATTGAACTTAAATTAATTTTAGTTGTTGACCAGTAGTTAGCAAAGGTAGATAGGTTTACCATTTTACATTGAATCTAGTGATAAACATGTTATTTCTCAGGTCCCAGTTGTTAGTTTGCCTCTCCTTGCCTAGAAAGGGCACTGGTGAGACCCAGCCTAACAATATTTCAATATTATGGTGCCACAGTCGAGCATTCACTGTATTTTAAAATAATAATATCTCTCACATCGGGCAGCATTTTATGGACTCTTGAGCCTATGACAAAAATGTTGTATTATCCTTCAGATGATCAGAAAAACTACCCTTAGGGCTGGATGCAGTGGCTCACACCTGTCATTCCAGCACTTTGGGAGGCAAGGGAGGAAGATGGCTTGAGGCCAGGAGTTTGAGGCAAGCCTGGGAAACACAGTGAGACCTCCATCTCTACAAAAAATTTTAAAAATTAGCTAGACATGGTAGTGCACACCTGTAATCCCAGCTACTCAGGAGGATCATTTATGCCCAGGAAGTCGATGCTGCAGTGAACCGTGATCGTGCCACTGCACTCTAGCCTGGGCTACAGAGCAAAACCCTGTCTCAAAGAAAGAAAAGCTACCACGTGAATAAAGGATCTCAATGTCCCCAAAGTCCACTCCTGCCAGCATCCCTTCCCCGCTGCCCTGAGTTTAAAAAGAGCAATATACTTCACAAACCTGTCTCTGATCAAAGGAATCCCCAAGGGCTTCCTGAAAACAAACACAAAATGATTCCCAGACTTTCCAGAACTGAATATCTAGGATAAGGCTCAGGATCTAAATTATTAACAAATACTCCCAGCTGAATGGCTTGATTGACCAAATTTGGGAGAATAATGGAATACTGAAGGAAGTAGGTGAGAGGGCTGCCTGTGTACAGTGTTGTCACTGAGTTGTTGATAACTTGTTGGAAAATCCCTGTCTTTCTGGAAAGTGTATATAGTGACACTCACACCCTCATCTAACAAACAGTGCAGCCCAGGATAAGCAAGATCATATGTGCAAAGTGCTCCACGATTAGCGAAAGAAAATACAAGGTGATATTATTATCTGTGCTGACTTCGTCAAACTGGGCATCAGCGTCAGAGTCATCATCTGTTATCTCTCAAAATACATACAAGATTTTAAGTAGACCAAGTTGCTCCTCTCTGAGAAGAAAATCAAGTATCATGTCTACCTTTGTGGATGTGGGAGGGAGGGAGTTTGGGAATTGTTTAGTAACTGCTTTCTTTTTGTCTTCTCAGACACAGTACCAAGTCTCCTTAAACTAATAAAAGAGAAAAATATAAAAGAACCACACAAACTGCATTCTTCAGTCACTCCCTTTCTCCACAAAGTGCTCCCCACCCATTTCAGCCTTAAAAAATATTCTAGGCATACTCAGAAATACAATGACTGTGGTGGGGCAAAATGTTGAAAATTCCTTTGAGGCTCATTTCCCAAATTTTACTGGTAAGATGTTACACTGAATTATTTAACTCTAAATAAATAGGGAGTATAGTCACAGCATCCTTTCTTTTGTTGTATCAAAAAGCCTCTCTCAAAAAAAATGCTTTAAAAAACAGTTGGATATATTATTAATACTAATATTAATAAAAGTTAACATTTGCTGACATTTGAAATGTACTAAACCCTCTAGATGAGTAATCTTTTTAAACCTTATGATATCCAAAGACATAGACACTGTTGCTATTCCTGCTTCATAGATGGGAAACTGGACTAGACAAGTTGAATAATTTGATTAAGATACATAGGTAGAAAATGACAAAGTATGGATTGACTCAGAGGGAGAATGTCAAGTTCTCTCCTAAAATGTACTGGCCTGTACACGCATACACAAGCTGCTGGATCTGCTAGTCCTCAAAAGTTATTCCCTAGGGACTTCTCTCTTTCTTCTTTTTTTTTCTCTCTCCTTCCCTCTCTCTCTCTCTCTCTCTCTCTCTCTCTGTTTTTCTTTTTCTGTTTTCTTTTGAGAACAGAAAACAAATGTATGCCATCTATTCCTGAATGTATATGAGTGGAGGGTAGGACAAGAGGAGGGATAAGACCTATGGATGCACAGAAACTCTTGGGGAAACCCTAAGAACTCTATATATAAGATAAGGTAAGGATTCCTGCCAGGGGTGTAGGATTCTTCAAGGACTCTTCAATTCCCACAGTTCTCTTCCTGACTCCTCTGAAGTGCCTTTTGTCACCAGAGTGCCCAGGGACAGAGCATCAACAAGGAAAGGCCCAGGTGTATGTGAGAAGTCAGGCAGATGGGGTGTTTCAGAAGAACTGGGGTAACGCAGTGCTTCAGCGTTAGCACTCACCTTGCTTCTGGGACACTGACAACAAAGGCCTGAAAGTGCAGGCCCCACCTACTAGGAATATTCATCTTCTCTTTGGGTGAAGTCTTTTCATGCCAGTATCATCTCTTAGCTACCATTGCTACGCAAAAAATTTCCTAGCTCACCATCTCCGAATGCACTTCCTTGAGATATTTCTGATGCTTAAATATCCAGTGCTTTCTAGTGTGCCGTCTTCCTTCTCTTTTTTTTTGTGGTTCCTTTTCAGCACTGTTGGTCCTGTGGAAGTATTTCTGATTGACTGTATTCTATAGGCCACGCAAAACAGATGGGTGTTTATGACATTCTCTTCTGGATATGTTTCTGATGTTTGCATATTAAACACAGAACTGTCCATGTAAAGAATTTGATTTCTGCCTCTTCTTCGGTTTGCTTTTACTCCTTTAGTCCCTAGTATGTGAAAGGCTGTGCTTAGGCTCCAAGGACCCAAGGAGGAATAAAATACCTCTAATAAGCTTCAGGACCATTACTCTAGAGGTTTGTGGAACTTAAAAAGTTAAAATGTGTTCTGTTGAATGACAAAAAGCATTAAATTAATAGAAAACAGAGGGCTTATAAGTGAATGGATAAATGAATAAGTAAAAGAAGAGAGAAAGGAAGGGAGAGAGGAAGAATGGAGTAGAAGCAGGTGAGATTGTTTGCCTGAAGAGCTAAGAAGCTGCCTACAGTGTTAACTTAGAGACTGAAAAGGGTTTGGGAAAATAATTCAAGAATTTAGGGAACACTTCACAGCATGAGAACGTGGAATGCTGAGATTGGTAAAAGAAGAGATATTTCAAAATAGCCAAAAGGAAAATAGAAAAGAACTGGTCACAAAACTGCGATCTCAAAGTTGAACGACAAATAAGATACCTCTGAAGTCATTGATTGTGGACTGACTGTTATTTGACTAATATTGCTTCTACAGAGAGAGACCTAGGTTTTATCCTCCCATAGAAAAAAATCTCAAACATTGGTAGATTTTGTTTCTGTGTTTTGATGTACAAGTCAAAATCCATGTGAAGGAGGAGGAACAAGACTCAGGGGTCAGAAAATTGGGGTTTCGTGGCTGGCTGTCCTGCTCACCCACTTTACATGTAACCTTAGAAAAGTCACACCGATATCTTGGATCTTTTCTGTTAAAATGTCGTGGGTAATAATAATACCTTCCTAATTTTGAGGAATTACATGAGATAATCTATGTAAAAAAATTAGCGCAGTGTCTGGGACATAGTAAATGTCAGGTCTTATTTAAAGGCTTGTGGAAAGTGCTTAATATGTTGAAAAGTGTTATAAACTACCAATAAATATTATTATATTATTCAATTACTGTTGATCCTCAAAGCAGCCATCTCTGGAAACTGTACAATTATTTGAGCCCTGATGCTATTGCTGAAAGCATCTTGGAAGTGGCTTTAGAGACCATTTACAGACCATATAAGATACACACATACAAAAAAGCAATAAGCAATCTCACTGGTTTATAGTAACACTTCACTTATGACCAAAAATATTATTTCCAATGTGATTACCAACCCTATTCACCAGACAGAATGTCAAATTAGCTTAGATGGCGCTAACTCCAGAAATGAAACCATTCTTAAGGGATTATAAAGAGTTTTTTAAGAAGTATCACATGGACTTTCAAGGCAATTCCAAGACAGAGAGCCCTAAAATCATTACAGTGATGGCAACATATGGAATAAGCATATAAACAGATTTTCCCAGGTGCAATTTTGAAGGAGACAAAATCTGAATTCTAGTCAGTTTGTGAAGGAAAAGGAGCAATCTCTGGGAGATTTCTTTTACCCCTCAGCCAACCTCAAACAGTCTGTCTTTCTACAGACCCTCCCTTACTGTTTCTCTTTACTGGAAACTGTGGAGGGTACTGGAAATAAAGGAGAAGGCCAATGTATCTAAGACCACTGGATCAGAGGGGACCACAAGAACCTTCATCATTTCCACAGAAAGGGCAGCAGAGGAAATTAGCCTGGCCTTTTGTCATGCTCTGATTTCTCAGTGACTCTATTAAATTATTGGGATGCACTAAACAGTGTGTCTGCATCTTGTTCTTTGGGGATTCCATACAATTCTCCCTTTGGCTGGCTTATCACCACCCCTTAGAAAATGGTGTCTCAGCAATGCTCCTTTGCTTGCAGTTCAAAAAAACCAACTCTGCTCATTTATGCAAAATGAAACTTAGTGGAAAAATATAAGAAGAATTCAGAATTCCCTGAGAATTAGTGGGGCAACAGGTGGTGGGGGAGTGGGTTGCTGGAGGTTGAGGTTTGAAGGAATCAGTGCATCTTTACAGTGCTAGAAGGCTACAAATCAAGGGGAAGGTCTCATGTCATGAGTAGTCGAGTGAGATCCCTGCAACTGTTCTTAGTTTCTTTGTCATTATTTCAAGAGTCAAACAGCAGTGAAGAGATCTAAGTTGTCTAGTTTGGGTCTTGGGCCTTGGCTAAAAGAGAACAGGCAGGTGGCTTCAGTTCCACCAAACTATGTAATAAAGTGTGGTAGGAAAAGCTGAATGATGGGACCAGATTTTGTAGATTCATATTCTAGCTCTGCCACTTAAAATGCTTCTGCTCAAACAATTCATTTAACCTTCCAGAGCCTGAAATTCCTCATTTTTGTAGTAAGCACAATAATAGTATTTATCTCATAGGGAGTTCATGAAAATTATCTGAGGAGATATTTATGAAAGGCTAGGCGTGGTGGCTCACGCCTGTAATCCTAGCATTCTGGGACATTGAGGTGGGCGGATCACCTGAGGTCAGGAGTTCAAGACCAGCCTGGCCAACATGGTGAAACCCCATCTCTACTAAAAATACAAAAAAATTAGCCAGACATGGTGGTGCACACCTGTAATCCCAGCTACTTGGGAGGCTGAGGCAGGAGAATCACTTGAACCCGGGAGGTAGAGGTTGCAGTGAGCCGAGATCGTGCCACTGCACTCCAGCCTGGGTAACAGAGGGAGACTTCGTCTTAGGAAACAAACAAAAAAAATATATTTATGAAAAATGAAGCAAAATGCATGACTCACAGTAAGCACTTGATCATTGCTGGTTATACTATTCTTAAGATTATCTAATAGGGATACCAAGTTTATTCCTAAAAGAAATTAGGGTGCTTTTAGATAGGGTAAATAAATGCTAGTAGGATTGGTTTCATGCACTATTTACTTTATTAATTTATTTCTCACTGGATTTCTTTTTATGATACTCATTTTTTAAGAGATCCAGATGGTACTGTCATTAATGTATCTCTGAGAACTCAGTTCCTCTGAGGGCACAAAAATTATTTGACCATCTCATCATTTGATTCACACACATTTATTGATACCTCTTTTATGCTTGGTTCTATACAAGATGCCGTGATATGTGGCCCCTGTAGGAAGTCCTGGCCTCTGTCTCTAAATCTGTCATCTCAGCCCAACCCCTGCTTAGATTATCTGTGCCCTCTGCATAGCCATTCACTTTGCCTGGGTGCAATCATGCCTTCCTTACCCAACGTTTAACAAGTCCAGTCCAGCAACCGACATCATGCCACCCAACAGAAGGAGGGCATTATTGACTCAGAACAAAGTATAGCCACTCTTAGAATAAGCTTATTATTTTTTTTTTTTTTTAAAGATATGTGCCTTTTCCCAGGGGAGCAACTAGGCATTGTCAGGGGGTGGATTCTTTAAATCAATACAGAGAATCCTGGCTGCACTATTTGTTAGCTATTTGACTTTGGGAAAGTTATTCTCCGAGCCTTAATTTCTCATTAGAAAATGGGAATAATAGCAAACCTATCTCAGAGCATTAAGTAATAATTAAATAAAGTGAATTAAGCACCAAATCTAGCATCTGACACAGAGTAGGAACTACAAAAGAAATACTAGTTCTTGAATAAACATTTTTTGTCCTGACTGTACTATGATACTTCCATCAGTGAGTTTCCAAGGCAAATGAATCATCTTTAGAATTGGAAGCTCTACGTAAGCAACAATGAAGTAAAGAAAACAACTGAATTTCTCTTAAAATTATTTTCCTTTACTAACTTGTCCTTTATTGTCTGTGTTCACGAGAAACTAGCTCTGACTGCAAAAATGTCTGCCTGTTTCTACGGCCAGTTCTTTTCTAGATGTTTAAATTCCTAATTGTGCACACAATCTTAGTCACTATATTTTCATGTGCAAGCAATTAAGACTCATTTAACAGCCCTCCCTCTGGAAGGTTTTGTTCTCCATCTGCCACAAATCAGATTCCTTAGGAACATATTTGATTTTGAAACAATGTTAAAGTACTGTTCATTTTGTTCAAATTTCATTTATGTACCATTTTTTAAAGTGATCTAAATGGACAGCCACAAAAAGTTCAGCAGCTGGTCAAAACAAAACATCAAAGACACCATTGAAATGGGGTGAAAAAATTAAAAATTAATATGCTGGGACAACGCCAAATAAAAATAATAGTCTGATAAACATTCCTCAGACACATTTTGCTCATAACAACTATTTCCTTTACAGCAGATTTAAAATATGGGAAAATGGGAATATACCTGAGTTGCCACTCTGAATCTTACCTGTCCTGAGTTCACAGCAATGTATATAATAAGGAAGTCAAAAGGTGGAAAAGAGGAAAAGAGTAAATTTGTAAGTTTTTTGAAAAATATATGGTAAAAAGCTAGAGATATCCAACAGATTTGTAAAATAGATTGTTCATTTAAGGGCTGGGAGCGGTGGCTCACGCCTGTAATTCCCAGCACTTTGGGAGGCCGAGGGGGGGTGGATCACCTGAGATCGGGAGTTCGAGACCAACATAAACAAAAAAAAAAAGATTGTTCATTTAAAAATCAGTTAGATTGGTCAGGCACAGTGGCTCACACCTGTAATCCCAGCACTTTGGGTGGCCAAGGCGGGCAGATTGATTGAGGCCAGGAGTTCAAGACCAGCCTGGGCAACATGGTGATACCCCTTTCTCTACTGAAAAAAAAAAAAAAAGTAGCCAGGCATGGAGGCATGGTGGCACACGCCTGTAACCCCAGCTACTTGGGAAGCTGAAGCATGAGAATGGCTTGAACCCGGGAGGCAGAGGTTGCAGTGAGCTGAGATCATGCCACTGTACTCCAGCCTGGGCAACAGAGCAAAGAAAAAAAAAATCAATTAGATAAGTGAGAATGTATATTTAGGGCAAATTAAATCTGTGCTCTTAGATTAAAAATAAGATTTAATTACAATTTTTTTTTTTTTTTTTTGATACACGGTCTCACTTTTTGCTCAGGCTAGATTGCAGTGGCACAATCACAGCTCACTGCAGCCTCGACCTCATGGGCTCAAGCAATCCTCCCACCTCATCCTCCTATCTACCTGGGACTACAGGCACACACCGCTGTACCACCACACCTGGCTAATTTTTAATTTTTTTTTTTTTTAGAGACAGGATCTCACTATGTTGCCCAGGTTAGTCTTGCACTCCTGGGCTCAAGTGATTCTCCTGCCTTGGCCTCCCAAAGTGCTGGGATTACATGTGTGGGCCATCACACCCAGCCAATTTTGAAGTATTTAATTTTTAAAATGCAAAAATGATTGGATAATAGTTCTCCCTCACTAGAGGTGAAGTCCTTTTTTATTTATTTGTTCAATGAGCTTCTTTAGAACATGCAATAAAAGGCAATGCTTGGTCAAATTAAGGCAGAAAAAAGAATTTATTAGGTTCTGAACATAAATAACTGTGAACTGGTAACTCTTTCAGCATAAATGTGAAAAGAGGAGGGTTGGCTCTTCTTGAGGAGCTGAAAATTGAAAACATTACAATTTGGAGAGCTAGCTTGCAGAAACCGTACAGTTTTCTCTGCTTATATGTCCCGGTGTTGGGAGACTCGAAACGAATCACCAACCAAGTTAATGCAATAAATGTCCATATATAGATCAATTGGATGTTTTGTCCCCAGCTTCCTCAGGCTTTAATAAACTGAATTGTTTTGGTATCATTGGATGAAAGGTTCTGTAAAAGTTCAAAGTATTGTTATTTGGGGCATTCACACCTGCATGTTTAAAATGCCTTTGTGCAAAATGTAGTCCAATCTGCTTTCAAATCAGACCTTCAAAGAAGAGTAGATTCATCCATGTGACAGATCCCCTTAGGTGCTTCTCTACAAAGAGAAAGTTAAGCTAGCAGGTCTACCCCCACTCACTATCTTCGTCTCTTTGTGCGTAATCATCAAACGGCACCTCTGAAAAGAAGACCAAGAGAAAACTTTAGCATCTCTTTGCTGGAGATACAAAGCAAGATATAGAAGGAGCTGGAAAATAGTTGTTAAGTAAATACAGGGGGAAAATGGAAATTGAGAGGACGTACTTTTCGCTAACAGTTGTAAACTAAAAATAAAATTTGAAGCACGCCTGCCCCCTCACCTGAATGGACTTCCTCCTTGGCCAGAGCACTCTAAAATTTAACCTAAAAGACTGATTTAGGCTGTGAAGGGAAGTCAGACATGCCTTATTTTACCCCTCCAGCATTAACATCAACACAGACCTTAAGTCTGATAAGAAACATTTAGGATCTCTTTTCTTGGAAGCCTGCTACCTGGATGCTTCATCTGCCTGAAAAACTTTTGGTCTCCACAACCCCTTATCTTAACCCAGACATTCCTTTCTACTGATAATAACTCTTTCAACCAATTGCTAATCAGAATATGTTAAAATCTACCTATGACCTCGAAGCTCTCCCCCAACTTCGAGTTTTCCCGCTTTCCAGATAGAACCAGTATAAATTTTACATGTATTGATTGATGTATTATTTCTTCCTAAAATGTATAACAACAAGCTGTAGCCTGACCACCTTGGGCACATGTCGTCAGGACCACCCGAGACTGTGTCACAGGTGCATCCTTAACTTTGGCAAAATACACTTTCTAAACTGATGGAGACCTGTCTCAGATATTTTGGGCTAGCACAATGAATACGAGAAAACTTTTTTGGTTGGGCAATGGGAGATGGGATGGAGTCTCTCTCTGTTGCCCAGGCTGGAGTGCAATGGCGCAAACTCGGCTCACTGCAACCTCCACCTCCCGGGTTCAAGTGATTCTCCTGCCTCAGCCTCCTGAGTAGCTGGGATTACAGGCACATGTCACCATGCCTGGCTAATTTTTGTGTTTTTAGTAGAGACAGGGTTTCACCATGTTAGTCGGGCTGGTCTGGAACTCCTGATCTTGTGATCCACCCACCTAGGCCTCCCAAGTGCTGGGATTACAGGCGGGAGCCACCACACCCGGACAAACGCAACTATTTTTAAACAGCATCTAAGCTCAGAAATCACAGGCATATTATGCCTGCCACTAAGGGAGTTAGTTCCATTGAAGGATATAATTAAGAGTGAAATGAATGGTGTGCGAAGCACTTAGGGATAGTGGTTCAGAAATTTGTCTGTTCCTTAGAATCACCTGGGGGACAGGTGCGGTGCCTCACACCTGTAATCCCAGCACTTTAGAAGGTCAAGGACAGAGGATCACTTGAGGCCAAGAGTTCCAGACCAGCCTGGGCAGCACAGTGAGATCCTGTTTCTACAGAAGATAATAATAATCACCTGGAAACTTCTTTTTTAATGCAGCTGGTGAAGTAAAAAAAACCAAAACAAACAAAAAAAAAAACCAAGGTTTTGAAACCAACTCAAAGACAACAGCAATATTCAAGCATAAGGTGTAATAAAGGTTGTACACTAGATAGCTAGATAGCCAGAATAAAAAGCAAGAGATAGTTACAAAAAATATAAGGAGGACAAATGTATAGGATTTTGTAACCGCTAATCATATGATTTTACTGAGTAGGTGTAAAATGCTTCTGACAATGTGTGAAAATTTATAATCCTTAGTATTATATGTAGGATCAACATAGGTTAAGACCTAGATTCTAAAGTTGAATTTAAGGCTAGTTTATCTCCGTGCTTAGATTTCCTACATTTCATTTAAGAGAAAATGTCCCGTATATTGAATATTCATGAAAATCTCTGAAAGGTGTTATGCTATTCTTAACCTCTTAAAGGAGTGCACTGGATGTAATTAAATCATTTTTGCTGGTTCCGGTCATCATGAATATCTGCTTCTGTACTTCCCTCTCGTTCACAAATGCGCTTAGGAGCTAATGATCTAAATGAGGACCTTTTTTTGCCCCTACAGTAACATGCAGCAAATCTGGCTGCACTTTAATTTCTCATCTGCTGTCCCATATTGTCTAGTGGTCAGTTCATGATGTTACTAAGGTTGGCTTTATTGGCGTCTTTTGTGAGCTGCTGCTGCTTTTTCCTTGGCAAACCTGATTACCAGGCTATTGCATTGAGCATAAAATAAAGGCAAATTAATTCAAAATAAAGGTGAGGGTTGAGGGAAATTCATCTCTGAGGTAGACCTTTAGGATATGAGATGCATAAAGTGAGCAAGATCCTACAAGCGTTTACTTGACTTTTCTGGGTTCTTTTCACCTATACTTACTGATTTTGAATAGTATAAATTCCTGGATAATTAATCTGGATAAGTAAGTTGTCACCATACCTCTAGAGAAAATAAAATCAACCAAAATATGTTTAATTCTTGTTTAATTCTGTGCTCTGGGTTTCAAGAAAACAAAAATGAATAAGATGTAGTCCTACCCCCAGGGACTTGACACAATATAATTGTACATATGCAAAAGAAACTGGCTAGGTGTGGTGGCTCACACCTCTAATCACAGCATTTTAGGAGACCGAGGCAGGAGGATCACTTGAGCCTAGCAGTTTCAGACCAGCCTGGGCAACATGGTGAAACCTTTTCTCTACAAAAAATATACAAACGTTAGCTGGGTGTGGTGGCACATGCCTGTAGTCCTAGCTACTGGGGGAGCTGAGTTAGACAGGGTTGCTTGAGTCTAAGAGGTCTAGGCTCCAGTGAGCTATGATCACAGCACTCCAGCCAGGGCAAAAAATCTTAAGTAGTCTCAGGACTGTACCACAGAGTATCATAAGAATTCCAAAGAGGCAAAGACCAAATGAGAATAATAAGTAATGAAGGCTTCCAGCAAACATGATGTTTTTGTTGGGCCTTGAACACTCTTTAGATGCTTTAGTTTAACGTGCCATAGTCACACTTTCTATACTGGGAGTGTTAATAGGTGATTACTACTCCAGAGCTTTAGGATACATTCCAGTATCCCAGCAAAGCAGCCCTATTCAACTAGAACCGTTTGCTATTACAAAAGAGAGGTGATCACTTGTGATTTCTTAACATTTCTTCACTTAGCCTCTGGCACCGGGCTTCTGAACGTCCAGGAAAGGGCAATGACCTCAGGGTTTTGAGACCAGGGGTATAATCCCAGCTCTGCCTAGCTCTCTGTGTAATTTTTGGTCAGTAATTTAACCTGGGTTGTGTTCTGTAAAATGATGATATTGGATTAAATAGTATCTAAGAATCTAACTAGCTTTTTCCTAATATTTTATTATTATATAAAAAAAAAGGCATGCCTCTGATGTGAATTGCCTTTATTTTCTTTAGTCATATTTCCTTAAGAAGTGAATAAAAGATACCAAGGCAATGTGTGAATTCCACTTTTTCTAATCTGAATGTTTAGGGGATATCCTTGACACCATTTGCTATTTTGAGTTTTCAACAAAGAGTTAAAAGAAAATTCTGGCACTCCTATCTAGTCATCCTCTCCAGTTGGCAGAAGTCTTCATGTGGACTTGATGGTTGCCCAGAGCAACAAAATATTAGGGACAGAAACATGTTCAGGGACTCGATTGTATAAGTGACTCAGAGCTGAGAGACCTTTTCCAGCTTGACTGCAGCCCATACTTAGCTAGAGTGGGTATTTGTCTATTCCTGTCTGCATACTGTGACTTGGAGATGCCTATTATTTTGCTTGCTAAAATATGGAAGCCAACCTTGAAACCGGCAGAGAGGAGTTAAATGATCAGAAGGCAACTGTCTTCATTCAGCATGTCTGACCCATGAAAGATCATTAGCACTAGCAAATATAAACAAGATCAGGGAGTGGTCATGGGCTTTGAAGAGCACATACCAAGAACATTAAGAGAACTCAATATAAATTCAATATAAGAGCTACTACTATTCAAGGCCAATTATCTCTTTTGAGTTAGAAGAGCCCAATGGGGAGCCACTCACGCAAATCAATACCCCTTTCCTTCTCTCAGTTGGAGCCAGACATCTCTAACTATGCTCTGAATTAAACCGAATTTTTAAAATGTTTTTCTGTCCCTAAACTCTTTAAATCCTGAGGTCATCCTTTCTTTGTTCCATCAGTCTGGCTCCATGATACCAATTACTCCAGCTTGTTAAGGAAGTTATTGGCATGTGGCAGTCATGTCTTTTGTTTCTATGCAATGTTGCCTGGAGCAAGAATTGGAGGGAGAAATATTAGCCAAGTCTTGTTTAAGTCCCCTCTCTTCAACTGTTTAACTAGGTTCCATCTTGATTATGTGTTTGGTTTTATTTTGATTATTTTGATTTGGTTTTATTTTATTTTGATACCCCATATACATTCTTCTCACTTGCACATGAACAATGTCATTATGGTAATAATAACAATTATACAATATTAATTTCTGTCCCCATTGAATACTTGTTGAATGTCATTATGATCAGGAGCTGGTCCTCTTGGTTTGGACATTATGATTTGAAATGAATATTCTTTTTGAATGATTGGAAACTTAGTCATAAACTCAAGTGGTTTACAATAGTAACTCTTATCCCAGTAACCATAGCACCTGTTTGGAAAAATGTCTTCGGATCACTTGTTTGCAAATGTCTTTTTCCTTAGGCTCCTGGATGGAATTGAACCCATATACGTTACTTGACATGTGAAACATGTGTGACCCTGGCAGATGATTTGGCTGACCTTGAAAACTACAGCTGTTTAGTCACTTTGAAAACAATGCAATACAAGTGATTTACTAGGCTTTAGTTTTAACCATTTTATGCTGACTGGTGGAAATTCTAACCCTTCAGAAAGAAAAAAAGATTGTGAAACAATAGAAATGTATCATCCTGGGTATTAATGTCATTAATTTCAATACATTTTCTCACAAAAAGTGTAAAGAAGTCTTTGCTTGACCTTACAGGAAAAAACAGCGACCATGTGGCTTTATTTTGCTTTTTTTTTGTTCTTTTTAAATTAATGAAGAAATCCAAGCTTTGACTTTTGTTTCTTCTCCACCCAAATCAAAAGCAGCCTATAATCTCCTGCAAAGATCAAAGCTTTTTGCTTACTATAAAGTATGTGCCCTGCGTAGGCATTACATGGTAGAAGGATAGCTTTCTGTTCCAAGAAATCTCTATTAGTTCTCTAGTTGCTATGTATATATTCTCTTTTAGCTAAAATATGGTTCAGTGAATGAGTCCTGAAAATTTCACTGTATATGCCAAAACATGTTGTATACCGTAAATATATAATATTTTATTCCAATCTTTTAAAATTGTGCTTCAATCAAAACAGAAGTTGATTTCTTTTTCCAGAAATTCAGAGTGAGCAGTCCAGGGCTGCTGTGGCTGCTGTAAAATCACCAAGGACCCAAAGCTTCTCAGATAGTTTTTTTACCATTTCTAGATTATAGGCTTTGTCTTCATGGTTTGAAATGACTACAAGAGCCCTAGCCGTGACAACTAAGTGGCCAGCAGCAAGATAGAGGAAAAAAGAAGGAATAGTACAGCCACTCCTGTTAGAAGGGACTTCTAAGAAATCCCACATAATGCTTCTACTTACATCTCCTTGACTCAAATTTAGTGGTGCCACAAAAGAGAATAAGAAATATATATATTTTTCTGGCAAGTCTCTAGTTCAGGGATTTCAATCTCCTTTAAGCAAATGAGTCTTCTAACCTCTCCCTCTGGCTTGCCCAATCTCTCTCAAATCTCTTGCCATCCTGTCCTCCTTACTTTGGGAAAACCCAGCTGTGTCACTTTTACAGTCTGCCTTCTCCAATTCCTTACCTGAACTCCTGGGAAAAATAATCCCACATCACTTCAAGCTGGAATTCCAACAAAGTCACCTCATTGGACCCTCAGAGCACTTGACACTTAGTTCCTGCTGTGCCTCTCTCTCAGTCCTCTTCATGCTAATTTCAAACCTCTCCTCCCTCTTCTTAAGCCTCCTGAACCAGCAGTTCCTCATCTCCTTTCAGCAAATAACTTGTTGCTTTTTGAAGAAAGTCTGGGTCAAGGAATGAACTTCCTCAACTCCTACATCCTCTTGCCATAGATGTCATCCATAGATCTCCTACTGACATCTATAATCCCTTCCTCCCTTCTGGTCTCAGTGGATGACGTTTCCCTTCTCCCTCCTGCTCTAAGTCAACCCCTGTATCTGGGCCCTTGATCCTCTCTCCTCCCAGCTTCCTGAGGTCCTTACTTCATCTGTTTTCCTTTCTATCTCTCACATCTTTAATCTTTAATCTTTACTTTTATTCTGGCTCTTTCCCCATTCATGTCTCTCACAATCTTAAAAACAATACACAGCAAACCACAGCAAAGTTCAGCTGACTCTTTATTGATCCTTTAGTTATTGATCTTCTCTTTTCAGTCAAGTTGCCCTGCCTCCTCATCCCTATTCCACTGTAGTAGGACTTTCTCACAACACCTCTGTTCCAGCTGCCCTCCCATGGTTAACAATGAACTCCTAATTGTCTTCTTAGTTCTTAGAGGCTTCTTCTTCTTAAACTCTTTCTTTGTTCATTTACTCAGTAAATACGTATTCAACATGTTTTTGTTAGGAGCTGTTTTGTTCCAGATAGTTCCACACTCTTCTTGCTGCTCTGAATACTTCTTTTCATTATTCTTCATGATCTGTCTTCCTGCCCCACTTTACCTCTTAAATGTCAGTATTCTAGAAGGTTCTTTTTGATTAATTTTCTCACTCTGTGTACTCTGTAGATGTTTTCATGTACCTCATAGTTGTATTTCCCATCTTATGAAGGTGAGTTCCAAAACTCTGTCTCTACTCAGAATGGGCACTTTCCCAGTTTCCAAATTTATTCACACGGAAGCCCAATGTCCAATGATATCCAGCCGTTCAAATCCAGTATGTCCAGAGCTGGACTCATATTTCTTTGCAAATCTGTTCTTCCTGTCTCAGTTAGTGAAATACTTTTAGCCAACTTATAAGTCATGAACCCTTCTACCAAATCTATCTGTCTGTCTATATTTATTTTTGAAACAGAGTTTTCTCATTCTGTCACCCAGGCTGGAGTGCAGTGGCAAGATTTCAGCTCACTGTAACCTCCACCTCCTGGGTTCAAGCGATTCTTGTGCCTCAGCCTCCCAAGTAGCTGGTATTACAGGTGTGCACCACCACACCCAGCTAATTTTTGTATTTTTAGTAGAGACAGTGTTTCACTATGTTGGCCAGGCTGGTCTCGAATTCTTGGCCTCAAGTGATCCGCCTGCCTCGTCCTCCCAAAGTGCTGGGATTACAGGTGTGAGCCACCATGCTCAGCCCCAAATGAATACATTTTTATTTTATTTTATAACTATTGATCAAATCCATGCTCTCTTCTCTAACCTGCTAATACTTCCCTAGTTCAGGCACTCACCAACTCTCCCCTGAATTACAGTACTAGTGCCTGAAATAGTGTTTTTGAAACTGTCGGTTGCATTTAGCATTTTATTTTAAAAATATGATACAGAAATGAGTAAAAAAAATAAGAATATAAAACCACATCTATAATATCAAAGATATAGTTTTATAAAATTATTGATACACCCATAGACATGCAAACACACACCGACATTTTGCCATGAAAATGTATTTCTTACTATAATTTTTAAAATTAGAGAACCACTTTCTTAAATGATCTATCTCTGTTGCACCTCTTCTTAGCTCTGGCCTTCCACGATGCCAGCAAATATATCTAGTTGAAAAATTAATCTGCAAATGTCACTCTTCTTAAAACCTTTTCATGCCTTCCCATCATCCATGATAAAATCAGATCTCTTTGGTATGGTACCCAAAGGCCCTACCCAGATATGTATTGTATCTCCTCTTCAGCCCAGCCCCTGCCTGACTCTTTCAGCAGCAAACTTCTTCCACCTATGTGCACCATGTTTCACAACTGTCTTCATTTACTCGTACTCATCTCACCATCTAGAACTCACTCCTCTCTCATAATTGCCTGGTTCACTTTATCTCATTTTAGAGGACACCTACAATTCAAGCCCAGTCCCCTTCCTCAGGCTGAGTCAGGCTCTTCTCCCAAACCTACCTCTAGCATACCTAATGAAATTGCTGTAAAAATTATAGTCTATGCCTCTTTATTAAAAAAAAAAAACCCTGCCCACCAGTATAGCAATTATTTTGTTATAACCACACACAGCACTAGTGTGTGGCCCTGGGGCGCTATCATGCCAACTTACCTGTGTTCAATAGACCTGAAGTAGGGAAGATCAGCTGACTCTTTTACATCTCTTCTCAGAACATCTTGAAATGATTCTTGGGTGCAATATAAGAGCAAAACATGGAACAGTAGAAACCAGCATGGAAAACTTTTTCTCCTGTTTGAGAAAGTGGGATGAAAATGTGTCTCTTAATCCCTTTGGCAGAAGGGAGTAACTCGAAAGAAGTGGATGATGAATGATCTTCTCCACTTTGTCAGCCCTCTGAGCAGAATGAGGAAAATGTGAGAAGCAATGCCATTGCTATATTTGTTTCATTGACCATTATTCTAAATAACTCACATGGTCGTGAACAAGGACATGTTTTTGTGAAAAGGACAACATTTCTTTTAGTGTGTCTGAGTAGCATTTAACAAAAGCCTTATAGTGGTCAATGAAGGTTGGCCTTTCACCCGCTGCAACTGGAGAGTCTGTAAGAACACTATTTATTCAGCCACATGGAAACACTAGGGAGTCACGCCTGGGATCTGACAACTGTGCAGCCCCATGCCAGGTGCACAGAGAGTTGTTGTGATGAATGTCAAGAGGTGGTGGGGTTTTTCTGTTGTTTTTGTTCCTTCCATTTTCTTTCCCTTTGACTTGGACTGTGGTTTCATTCATTCCACCTCCCCACCCCCATGCAAGAATAGATCTCTGATCTCTTTCTCATACTTTATCTGCGCTAACATCCACTTTCCTTTTCCAGAGAGGAGAAGAACAACTCCACGGTGCTTTCCTTTTATGTTTTGGGCCAATTTTGTTGTGTTGTTTTATGGTCTTGAACTGAGAGCTGCCTCAGCACTCAACACCAGCCCCTGGCCTGTGAGACTAATGAGAAAAGCAAAATGACTTCAAGTAAAAGGAAGTGGTTTGTGTTGTGGAGAGAAACTTGGAAAGAAACACCACCGAGAACACTAGGGGCCTTATTTTCCCTAATGTGTACAGTTGGGTTAACACATTTCAAAATAACCAGTCAATTTAGTTAATCCCATCAAACGACCTACTCAATACAGTAAAGAGGAAGGGAAAATAAACAAACGGTTTTTTGGATGACCGGTTTAGCTTCATGTATCCTTGATCTCACTCATTTCTAGGGAATAATTTCAACTCTTAAGGAAATGTGAACATCTATTTTGCAAACTATTACAGGCTAGTTTATACAAAAATACCTTTAAAAAAGTTGTGTTCATATTCAACATGTTTTCCGAGCTGTCATTAAAACAGGTAGAAACAATATGGTAGGCATAGAAATCTTGATTATAATGTGGGAAAACTAAGGTTAAAATTATTAGCAGAAATGCATTTCCTTCTTTTTCATCCCTCCACTGTCTGAACATCTCTCTTTCCTACTTCCTCCATTTTGCTATTTTCTTTGCTTTGTTTCTCTCTTTTAACTTCAATAATGACAATTCTATACGCCAAACACTGTGCTAAGACTGGGCATGCATGATCACATAAGGGAGGTAAAATTATTATTCCCATTTTGCAGAAGAAGAAACTGAGACTCAGAGAATTTAGGGATATGTCCCATTGTCATTATTCCAGAAAGTTGTGGAGCCAGGATTCAAAACTTGGCAGTTATATTTCAGATTCCATACCCTGTAAACAACACTCTACTGCCTCCCTCAAGTTTTATCTCAGTTCATTTGTTTCCTCTGATCTTCTCCTTTTCTCATGTTCTCTACTCTATTCCCTTGCCTTTTTCCTTTCCTTATATCTACCTCTTCTTTTTCCAGTCTTTTCCCTCACATCTTCCCATATTTGTCTTGTTTCCCATTCCTTGTCTAAATCTTCTCTTTTCTCCCCCTCTTCACCTTATTCATTCCCAGTTCCCTAAAATTATATCATTCTCCCTTCATGATGCCCCCTCATTCCTCACTGCAGCATCACCCAGTCCAACTCTGTCCCATCTGTGATTCCTCACCTCTGCTTTCCTACCATCTCTCTCCCAAACACAAGGCAAAGTGAGGGTAAGTTCCACTAGGAGAGCATGTGTCACTCTGCTGCCATACACAGAGAGTACCATGAGTGATTATAAAGAGGAATCTCATTCCTGCCAGAGAGCTCACAAATTAGGTTATTGTTGAACTTCATGTAGTCTTTAGTGACTGGAAAAAGATAATGCCTCTTTCTATGGTCACTACCAGGAAGTGAGCTCCATGCAGCAGATAGAAACCAACCGGAGAAATGTGAGATCCAAGCCAAACACAGTTTCTACATGTTAGTCAATTGCAGGAAACACTGAGATGTAATGTAGTACTTTGAACAAACTCATATTACTCAGGTGACCATATTTTCAACCAGCCAGCATAGGACGGAAGAGTTTCATTTCCTTGAATCGAAGCTATTTGGTGACTTTTCCTGGAAACACTCTGAGGCTTCCAGGAAAGGATTCCAGATTCCCAAGCTACTGGCACAGAGTAAGCATCTTTTCTTCACATAGTAATTCACAAACATCCCTCATCACCATATGGCAATATCCTCACTGGATCAGCTCGGTTACCAAAAATAACTAGATCAAAATAAATGTCATTCTTACATGGACACAGGTGGACTAGGGTTTAGAAGTTTTGGGAATCATCACAGTTCTAGGCACCTGAAACTTCATCTTTTGTTTGTAGTAAACATGGTGTCTTTCTCAGGACTCTGCCCTTTGTTTATTTATATATCTGGTCTGGTTTTTGTTTTTTGTTTTCTAGAGAGAGTTCTCTGCTCTCCATAGTGTCTGCTTTCTCATCGCCTGGGTTTGTGCATGGCTTGCTGTAGCTTCTCTAGCCCCAATTTTAGGCCATCTGTAGATTTAAAAAAAATTGTTTTTTCCTCCTGACACCAATTACCTTAGTTGTAATTTCCCATTTATAATTGCAATTTGAGCCTACAAACTTACAAATACAATGAGGTAACTTTCCACTGTGGTCAGGTATTATAGATTATTGGCTACTGGTAAATCCCTGAACAATTCAGACTTTTTTTTAAACAAATACTTTTTTGAGTATTCTCCCATGTGCCAGGCCCTAACCAAAGCTCTTGGGTTACATTGATGACCAAAAAGAAGCATTATCCCTGTTTTTAGTCCCTATAATCTAGGGTCCAGGACAGGGGAAATATGCACCGTATTAATGAAATAATCAGTACTGAATGTAAAATTCCAAACTGAAGCATTTTATACGAAGGAAACATTCTATGAGAATGGAAGCCCAGAAGTCCAGTCTACACATGCTCCTGGAATTTTATGGGAAAATAAAAAGTCTGTCAGAATGGATCTTTTGAGAAGATTCCAGAAGTATGTTGGCCAATCAGAGAAAATGAGCAAGTGGATGCCAGAGGCCATTTCTTCCACTGTTGTGCTCAGTTTGCAGTGATTCTACTGCAGAGCTTGAAAGGCAAGTACTGGCTTCTCTTCCTCCTGTTCTTCCACCCAGAAAAACCATCCTTCTCCTCATCTTTCTTCTCCTCCTCCACCACCACTACTACCTATTTTGAGGCTGCCACCACCACACTATAACATATTCCTCCCAGCTCTAAGGCTCTGAATTTGGACCTCCCACATGACAGGACTCTAAATAATGACTAATCCATTAAGTCTGCTCCCTTTCCAAAATATTCAGTCAAATTTGAAATGCCTGGGGCCTCTTGTGTAGCCTTGGCTGGGCTAACTTCTGCACTTGCATTTCAAACAGCCAGAATCAAGATTATATCTTAAGACTTCCAAATAAGTGCTTAGATGGCACAATAAAGATATTCAGGTTAAAAAAAAAAATCGAACGCGTCTGTTGTTCCTTTGCAAGGCCTAGTGATGGGAACCTCCTCTTGGAAATATTTGTTAAGCCATTCTCACTTGTAGTCACTCTTCGTACCAAATCTGTTGACAAAAAAGAAAAATCGAGGAGAGAGGGAGAAAGATAAAAGTTACACTAATCTTTTAACTAACCCATACAACCACAGAGAACCAGCCTCAGGAACCAACACTAAAATCTTAAGGGCTGTTTTTTCAGACTCTGAAAATTCTCCTAAATCCCCATCCCAGTATCATTCAAGCTCTTTACAACCGCTGTTTGTCCTTAGGCTGTAACTTGTGCCTGAAATTCCCACCCTAAGGTTCCCTTGTGGTATTTTTAATAGTGTTGTTTGATGCTGCAGCCAGCTTCTCTGCGGTTTGGGAGTTAAATGGGATACTGCGATGTGGTGTGCTGTAATGGCTCTTGGAGAAATGTTAGTGCAAATTAAATTCCAAATAGGATAGCACCTGAAAGAACCTAGTCCTTTAGTGAAAGAGCTTAATACGGTGGGAAGGAAGGTTTAGAGAGTCTTACTGGCTCCTAAATGATAAAGAAGAAACATGTAACCTGAGTTTGGAATTCATTTTGGACTCAGATACAGAGTATTTACTTTGAGACACTGGTCCTTAACCACCTGGTTCTTCCCTGTTTGCTTTTCTGCTTAGTTAAGCCCAAGGATGGGTATTAGTTTAAGAGAAAATGGTACTAAAAGGGAGGAGGGGAATAATTAACACCTTTGCTTAAAGCACCAAATCCCACGAGCTGATGACTGCCTAGGTTAGGCAATGACTACTACCACTACTAACAAATAGGTCTGGCATCTCCTATTCCTATCCTGACACCCAGGCCCAAGCTGAGCACAAGCATTACAGGATTCCACAGCCTAATGTCTGTCAGCTTTTCCTTTGTACAGTGGTTACATATCATTAGTGTATTTGAATCAAATGTGGGTTTAAGGTAGTGGAAAGATTTTTTTCTGCTATTGAGAACAGAATCAATTTTTTAAAATGTATACGTACACACACAGGTACACACACGCACACATCTATGTATTTTATTTTGGAAAATAGTTTTATTGCCAGTAGATCTTTATTGAATAACCTATCATCTATGGAGTTCCTATTTAAAAGTTTTCATTGGTAATGGGTTTATTCTAGACAGAACAGGTTATTTGTAAAATATAATTAGTAACCAATTAAAACAATAACAAATAACTTGTGTTGGGTGGTTACCATGCAGGTGCTGGGATACACTTTCTCTCTGCATCATCATTTCACCCTTTCCACACTGTGTGAGGTGTGAATCTATTGTCAATGTCTCCATGCTATAGATGAGATAAGACACAGATTTTTTTTTATCATCTCCATGAAACAAATGAGAGCACTGAAGCTTAGAGAAGGAGAGAAGCAACAACTTGAAGGTTTAGTGTTTGAGGAATTGTAGTAAAAAGAAAAATGAAAAGTCCTCTCAAGTTCTACTGAAAAATCTTTTAAGTGTGTTTCTTTCCCACTTTTGCAATATAATTTTTCTCTTCTACCCTCAACTGAAATAAGATAACACAGCCTATACAGTATAGAACCAGGACTCTAAGGTCACTGACAACAAAGTAAAAGTCAGCAGTTTTGGAAAATGCATATTTTTTTCCTAGCTGAGGATGGGTTACCTTCATTAGTGACATAACTATGTCACCAAGTAAAATTATTGACTTGAATATCAATTCATTTCTCTATTAAGAAAAAGAGGAAATAACTCAGATATAAATGATGGAAATTAGGAAGACATTTGAAAATGACTTTACACCAAGAAATCACATTCTGGTGGGCCTAATATAGTATAGGAGATATTCGTAACTGGTTATCTTCATTGAAAGATTATAGAGACTAGAGAATAGGAAGGTTAAGTAAAAACTATTCAAATGATAAAATTTTATGTAAACAAGTAACCTAACAAAATACTGTATTTCACTGGACTTTGTTGTAGACAAACAGAAATTTTGGCAAAAAAAAAAAAAAAAAAAAGGAAATACAGTTACTAAGTTAAAGCTCCTGCATTTATATTATAAATATTTCTAAATCCAGTTTAAGATTGTGGAAACAACAACAGAACTATAAGAAATTCTAAATGCCATTTAATGAACGTGTTGAAAGAGTAGAGATTTCAACAGTGTCAAAACCTGTGATCTTCAAGGGTCAAAGTAGAGGTGAGTTTACAGAATGCTCGCTCTGGGTTCTGATTTCGCCAATTCAGTCACACCGCTGCCCAATTCAATGAAAAATGTAGGCAGCTTTGTCAAGCAATGAATTTTATCAATTTATTCAACACTGAATTCATCTTAGGAATAATTTAAGGGTTTAGACAATGTTTGAGGTTTTACTTTTTTTTTTTTTTTTTTTGAGACGGAGTCTCGCTCTGCCGCCCAGGCTGGAGTGCAGTGGCCGGATCTCAGCTCACTGCAAGCTCCGCCTCCCGGGTTCCCGCCATTCTCCTGCCTCAGCCTCCCGAGTAGCTGGGACTACAGGCGCCCGCCACCTCGCCCGGCTAGTTTTTTGTATTTTAGTAGAGACGGGGTTTCACCATGTCAGCCAGGATGGTCTCGATCTCCTGACCTCGTGATCCGCCCGTCTCGGCCTCCCAAAGTGCTGGGATTACAGGCTTGAGCCACCGCGCCCGGCCGAGGTTTTACTTTTAAAGAATCTTCCAATTTAACTAAAAACTCTTGTATTTCCTTTCTACTTTTCAAATATCGTCTTTGTCCTTTACCCTCCATTGTAGCTTAAGATGTGGTTATCTTGTATTACAAGGTATATTTAAAACCATTCAATATTTAAAACCAAAAACACTCAATTTTAAAAATTTAAATGGAACTGCCACATATTCTTGACTTTTGGAGCTATATGGCAGTGGTCCCCAACCTTTTTGGCACCAGGGACTGGCTTCATGGAAGACAATTTTTCCATGGATGGTGGGGAGAGGGGTTGGTTTTGGGATGAAACTGTTCCACCTCAGATCATCAGGCATTAGATTCTCATAAGGAGTGTACAACTTAGATGCCTCACATGCACAGTTTACAATAGGATTCACAATCCCACTGATCTGACAGGAGGTGGAGCTCAGGTGGTCATGCTCACTTGCCTGCTGCTCATCTCCTGCTGTGCCACCAGGTTCCTGACAGGCCATGAACCGGAAGCAGTCTGTGGTTTGGGGATTGGGGATCCCTGCCTATAGGGGCCACAAATGTGAAAGAGGTGTTCGGGGGGAGTATATTTCTAACTTGAATATACTCTTTTCAGCATTTCTACTTATTTTATCAAAAGGTAAATTTTTTACTCAGGAAATAAAACAGTAGGCAATTGTTTTTTATAGTTTTTCTGTACAGAGCCTTATTCAATTATATTAATGTAATCCTATTGCACTGCTCAACAGAATCAGAATAAGAAGAAATTCTAAGTACAATTTGAAAATAAAAATATCTTTCAAGAATTTGCACTGTAGTGCATTGTTTGATTTGGAAGCAAACAAATCAGACTACTTCCATTTCTTAATGAAACAACTAACTCATTTGCTAACTTTCAACTGGCTCTCTTCAGTGGCTTTGAGAATGTTGCATTTCCATCATACCTTGCCTGTAGTACCACTTTGCCTAGAACTCTTTTCAGTTGAAAATATTTTAAAAGATAATCAATTCTTATACTTCAAAATCCAAAATGTATCCTAGGGCTGGATGCAGTGGCTCATGCCTGTAATTCCAGCACTTTGGGAAGCCGAGGCGGTTGGATCACGAGGTCAGGAGATCGAGACCAGCCTGACCAACATGGTGAAACCCCATCTCTACTAAAAATACAAAAATTAGCCAGGCGTGGTGGTGAGCACCTGTAATGCCAGCTACTTGGGAGGCTGAGGCAGGAGAATTGCTTGAACCTGGGAGGCGGAGGTTGCAGTGAGCCGAGATGGCGCTATTGCACTCCAGCCTGGCTGACACAGAGACTCCATCTCTCTCTCTCTCTCTCTCTCTGTGTGTGTGTGTGTATACACACACACACACACACACACATACACATACACATCCTAGGAAGGATCAATTATTAACAGCTTCTTGGGTATTATGTAAACAATCTTATGCATATACAAGCAAAATACGTATTGGCTAGCACTCTTAAAGACATAGGAAAGGGCTGAATCTCACCAAGTTAATATTTCAAAAGGTGTCTATCGAAAAGGAAAAGGAAAGCTTCCTACAGTTAAGTGTATTTTTTTTTTTTAGTTTAAAAAGAATAAGAACAAGATTTTGGGTATGTATGTGTGTGTGTGTGTGTGTGTGTGTGTGTGTGTGTGTGTGTATATATATATATATATATGTGTATATATATATATATGAGACGGAGTCTTGCTCTGTCACCCAGGCTGGAGTACAGTGACACAATCTTGGCTAACTTCAACCTCCACCTCCCAGATTCAAGCGATTCTCCTGCCTTAACCTCCCAAGTAGCTGGGACTATAGGAATATGCCACCATGCCCAGCTAATTTTTATATTTTTAGTAGAGACAGGGTTTCACTATGTTGGCCAGGCTGGTTTTGAACTCCTGAACTCAGGTGATCCACCCACCTCAGCCTCCCAAAGTGCTGGGATTCCAGGCATGAGCCACGGCACCCAGCCAGATTTTGGGTTTTTAAACCTATTAAACTTATCTTCGGATACATATTTTAAATTTTCCTTAACTGTAAATGTGTTTATGTTCACTAGAAACACCACATAATTTGGGAGACATGGAATTATGTAGGTGAAATCAGTGGTTTTCAATTAGGGCTTGATAATATTAGATACAGTATATCTTTTATGGCATTCACACATACTCTTTAGGGATACCCTTTGCAATTTTGGAATAGTGTTTTTCTTGCTTACTTCAGTGGATTTCTTATATCTTTAGGAAAGATCTGCACATTCATTGTAGGTGAATGTAAAATTGCATTTTAAATCCATTCGTTGGGAATCTAACTTCTTAAAAATCATACAGGAAAATTGATGTACATTTTTAGTAACTGAGCTGTTCAGTAAATTTCTTAAGATTATTTTCTCATAATGTCTGTACATCAAAAGTGAAAAGAACCTGTCCCCTTCTCTCTGTATGCAAAATTCCAGAGAAGCACTGAGAACGAGAAGAAGATGAAAGATTAGGAGGAGCACACGTTTCCCAGCCTGCCAGCCTGGGTTTAATTTCACTTTCCCAAAGTATTTCCTTGGTAAATTCAGAAAAATCACTGGACCTCCAGGAGCCTCATTTCCATTACTGTCACGTGGGATAGTGATAACACTATGGATCATTACAAAGATTAAATTAATTAAACTGTATGGAGAGTGCTCCAAAAGTTGAGTTGTTGAGTACTCACAAAAAGCATTCAACAAATATACCTTTCCCCTTGAAAATGATCATTCCGGCCGGGCGCGGTGGCTCAAGCCTGTAATCCCAGCACTTTGGGAGGCCGAGACGGGCGAATCACGAGGTCAGGAGATCGAGACCATCCTGGCTAACATGGTGAAACCCCATCTCTACTAAAAAATACAAAAAACTAGCCAGGCGAGGTGGCGGGCGCCTGTAGTCCCAGCTACTCGGGAGGCTGAGGCAGGAGAATGGCGTAAACCCGGGAGGCGGAGCTTGCAGTGAGCTGAGATCTGGCCACTGCACTCCAGCCTGGACCACAGAGCCAGACTCCGTCTCAAAAAAAAAAAAAAAAAGAAAATGATCATTCCATTAAATTCATCCTTTATTTTCTTTAAGAAAAAAATCTGTGTTCTGCATTTTCATACTTACTTTTCATGGATATATAGTCTGTAATAAAAACAGCATATTATATTAAAACATACCTTTAAAAGAACAAAGACATTTATAAAACAACAACAATCAGCTTCTGGATGGTTTCCCCCCTGCCCACCCCCACCCCCATTAAACCCTATTAAAGGGTCTCTAAAAGGGAAATCCAGAGATCTGTGTATTTGAGTTATAACCCTAGGTCAAGCAACTTAACTAGGCTGATATTTTGGCTTGATGTGATTTATATGTAACCTTTTAAGCAATGTATATTAAATCTGTACTTTTTACTCATCTACTTGATTGCAAGCTCCTGCAGGATAAACTGTTGAACCCAAATGTTGTAAACTTCATGGTGCTTAGATATAAACTCTACAGACTTCATCAGTGTTTAACAAATACTTGCTTAAGAAACACAAAGTCCTATTGTATCAGCCAATTAACTATGAAGCTAAATTTAATAACTGAAATATCATAGAGGTTAATATTCAAAACACCACTCATCAAAATCATTGAGTATTATTTATTTATTTTTGCTTTCTGGAGACATACGTGTACCCTTTATTTACTCTGTCTCATTTTGTCATCTCTGGACATACCATTTACGGCGTTTTAGTTATTCTGGATAAATCACTTTGCATGAAATAATAGGCTATTATGGCTGGAAAGGATTTCACTGATCATCAATGCAAGCTTTGATTTTAGAAACAAGGAAAGTGAAACCAGAGACAGCCAGTGACTACTCTCAGTACTCAGAGAGGTCATGGTTGGTCAGAGGTCAGAACTCACATCTCCTGACCCAGTTGGCTTTCTACACAACTGACTGCCTTAGTTAAGGACAGATAATTCTTTTCTCTTTAACAATAGAAAATTAGACTGATTAAAGTCATAAAAGATGTTGCTCCTTTATAAGTCATAGAGAAACCCCTGATGGTTTCTTTATTTGGACCTGTGATCTTTAAAGCATGTGACTAGTGGCTATAATTGGATTAAAGTGAAAACATGTGATTGTGCAGGAGTTAAAGTACCTTTGCCTTATTCTGCTTTGATAGCCAGCTTCAGTTGCACATCATGACAAGCAGTGAACCAACATCAACCCTGTGGAATTAAAACTTTAGACTCTATCACAAGGTTTTCCAAGTTCAAAGCCCACTAATTTATTATTGGTTCCAAGTTCTAGGTCTAGAATCAAGTCAGCTGGGACATCAAATACTTGTTACAAAATGACATTTGAATGAGATAATTATAAATAACACTAGAAGCACATGAATTAAAGTATTGCCTGAACACCAATTTTCTTAGGTAGGATATTGGGATGTCCTTTGCTTTATCACTTTGCAGTGATATGAGAAGTATGAGATACTATGTTTTGCAAAACTGTATTAATTATAATATTTATTGAGTACTTACTATGTCCTATACACAGTCCAAGTTTTTCATGTACATATTATTATTTAACCTTCACTATTACGCTTGCAGATGGATACTTTAATTAACTCGCTCAAGGACATGTACAATAAGGGGTACAGCTGAAGTCCAGACTGGGTCAGGCTGACTCCACAACCTCTTAATCCCTATATTAAATTGATATCTCTGCCCATGCTATACATCCACTTGATCTTTAGGTTGATTTATTGATAGTGACATTTAATTTTTGTTTTCTTCAGAATTAAATTTTTACTGTAAAAGCTAGTCAAAGGAACTGAAGTTTGCATTTGAATAAAAGTGTAGAGTTAACTGAGGATTTGCATATTCTCATTCCAAGATGAGAAGGGAGGGAGGGAAGGAAGAAAGAAGGAATGGAGGGAGGAAAGGAGAAAGGGAAGGAGGGAAGGAGGAAGGGAGAAAGGGTAGGAGGAAGGGAAGAAGGAAGAGAGAGAGAGGGAAGGGAAGGAAGAAGGGAGGGAGGGAGAAAGGAAGGAAGGAAGGAAAGAAGGGAGGGAGGGAAGGAAAAGGTAAAGGAAAAGAAAGGAAATAAAAAGTGACTTTGTTCCTCTATAGAATCTCTATTAATAAATGTTATTTTAAAAAAATAAAAATAAAGTTATTTTTCATGAATACAAATTTTAGAACATATTTTTCAGTGTTCCTTTAAATCCTACTTAACTCCCAAATAATCCATTACTTACATTTCTTTCTTTTTTTTTTTTTTTTTTTAGACGGAGTCCTGCTCTGTCACCCAGGCTGGAGTGCAGCGGCATGATCTCAGCTCACTGCAACCTCTGCCTCCTGCTTTCAAGCAATTCTTCTGCCTCAGCCTCCTGAGTAGCTGGGACTACAGGCTTGTGCCACCACGCCCGGCTAATTTGTTGTATTTTTAATAGAGACAGGGTTTCACTCGATCTCCTAACCTCATGATCCACCCGCCTCGGCCTCCCAAAGTGCTGGGATTACAGGTGTGAGCCACCATGCCCAGCCCATTTCATTCTTTATAACCATCATGAATTCCCACCTAGTTTGAGAACCACTACTTTTGTATGGTTTCCACCCTTTATGTGATTCCAGAAAAGCATGTCTTTAAGCAAAATTTAGCAAGAAGTCAAGCCAATCAATAATTGCTTGAAGTCAACTTTTCCAGAATAAAACTGTGTAAGGGACTTTGAATTTGAAGGTTACAATCTAAAGTTTGCTTTGAGATGGGAATAATACATAGTGTTGGGGATTATTGTAAACCTACGTGATCTAATTGGAAATTAGAATTGAAAGCGGGAAAGTGAAGGAGGAGAGAATGAAGGTTGGGGAGAAAAGAAAGCGATTTAGGAGACTCTATAGGGAGGAAAGGATGGGATGCATTTCAGAAACAAAATACTAACAGTAAACAGAAAAAAGAGAAAGCAGTCATGAAAATTCCTAAGAGGGCTAGTGGAATGCTAGCATGAACTCATTTACCATCCTTTGATATTTAGGGGCTCTATTGCCTTGTAATTTCATCACTGTTAATTTTCTTTCCTCTTATCTTTTTCCCTGCAGTTATTATCATTCTAATATTCATTCATTCATTCATTTACCTGAGTTTTCAGGCTTGTGCAGAGACAACAGGGTGGGGCCAGGTTGCAAGATTGCGTTCCCAACTTGGAAGTAACGTGGGTAAGGAAAAAGTCACGGCTGGCCTTAGGAGACACAAGTTAACCACATCCCATGGGTCAGTGGAAGAAAACAAGGGAATAATTAGAAAATTGTGCAACATCAGAAGGGAGCCCCTGGAGCTATAACAGCAAGAACCTCCAGACCCTATTCCCTTTAAATCCCCTTTTAAAAGGCACCAAGTTAGATGCTGAGGAAAATTCCAAGATGAGTGGGATATAGGTCTGACCTTCAGGAACGTGTAGGCTGCCTGCCGATGTCCACAACATCTTCCCTTTCACATGCCTAATACATTAACGTGGGCCACTCATTTAAAGTTTTAAAAATTTCATTTAGCATTTAAAAATTCATTTGACAGAAGAGATGTTTCAAATAAATAGTCTTCAAAAAAAGCCCGATCTATAAGTCTCCTTAATATAGCCATCTGCTTTAGGTGAAGTGAGACAGTAGGCCTGGAGCCTCACCTGGTTGCCTCTTAACCACATTTACTTTCCAGGAGAAGCCTCTCACCAACTTCCTCAGAACCTCCAAAACACCAAGGAACAAGATCCTAAAATTGTCCGTAGTCTTAACAGACTGCATGGCCCTGGAAAAACTATTTCACTTCTCTAGGCCTCATCAACAAAACAAATGTGGTCTATAATACTTTGTAAGATGGTTTCAGTTGTAAACAGCCTGAAAACTGTTAGTACAACTAATTTGGGCAAGCAGGTTGGCTACAGATAAAGAACAGAAAGACTTAGACAGTGATATACATTACTCTAGAATATTTTTATTATGTAAGTACAAATAAATGGGTATCTAATTGTTACTTTTCAGATAGCAACATTTGTAGGAAATGTATTTTGTTAGGAATTTTAAAATCACTAAACAGATTGCCGTTTAGTTTACATTTTCTTCTCACCTGTGGATCCTGAAACCGCTGAACTTTTCTTCTGCCACATAAGTCAAATATCCATTTATAGTTTTTAACTCTTTGGCCCCTGAAAATAGAAGATTATTCCTGATTTTAAAAGTGGAACTTGTATGCATGTATATGATTTTTATCTTTAAAGGAATACTCTAATGATTCCTGACTCTAGCCAGACCTTTGCAACCTTCAAAGAAGGATTATCTCCTTGGCCCTAAGATGTAACATTGTTAACCTTTTATGACAGAATCACATCAAGGAATATTACATCTCTTCTAGTTCCTGGACCATATCTTTATGATAAGAATGTTTGCTTACCATCTCAAAATATTGACCCTCTGGTACAATCACTTGTATCTACTTGAATATAGATGTCTTATTACTATTTCTGGAAAATATCCAGTAACAAAATTTTCTCTGAAACATTGTTATTAAATTTTCTCAAAAATAGTTTTTAACCTTCTGTACTAGAGCTCACTATAAGGTAGTCTTCAGTTTAAGAACTTCAACACTCTCTGATTTTGGTTTACCATTTTCATTTGTGCAAAATGAATGTGTACGTAAGAATCTGTATTTCCAACCCAAAGAGGCATTATAATGACCATTAACATTTCGATCCAAGAAATAAACTAATTCTACCATCCCTGAGTGTATACCCTGCCCTTCTCACTCCTGTGTTCTTTAATTAGACCCAATGTGCAGGACATGACTTGACTGAAATTTATAGCCACATTGAGACATGCAGCTAAAGAAAGCTCTTAGCCCAGGCATCATCTCAAACTTTTAAAGCAATAGGATCATTTGACAGAAGTGTGACTCTGTAGTAATTACACAGGTGCAAGTTATAACTACTTTATCTGCTTCCAGCATCTCTGTTGCCCTTAAGAAGTATGATGTCTTCTAGCCAACATGGCTATTCATATGGGACTGAATCTGCACATGTTTGAATTGAGTTTTTCAGGTTTAGAAATGTGATATTATTTTACCCTTATGCACCTTCCACAATCCTACTCCTCTCTTAGGTGGATCAGAGTTTCTGGAATCCATCATCTTTAGTTCTGCAATTTATATCTCAGACTTACATATTTCTAGGCATAACTGCAAGTATGAAACCATGAAGGCCTATGAAACCTAGACTTGTATGTATGTGACAGTAGACATTGAAGTTTGTTGTAGGACAATGTTTCTCTGTCATGCTAGGAAAAGCCCTCCAGTTCCTCAGTTCCTCCTCCTCCACACGAGAGAGTATTTTTTTTTTTTCTAAAATGCAGTTAAGGCCAGGCACAATAGCTCACACCTGTTATCCTAGTATTTTGGGAGGCTGAGATGGGCAAATTGCTTGAGCCCAGGAGTTTGAGACCAGCCTGGACAACATGGCAAAACCCCATCTCTACAAAAAAAAAAAAAAAAAGAAAAAGAAAAAGAAAAAATAACCGGGTATGGCATTAGGTTCCAGTAGTGCCAGCTACTCAGGTGGCAGAGCCTCAAAGGCAGTCTCCTATTGAGACTGCAGTGAGCTGTGATTGCTTCACTGCACTCCAGCCTAGGCGACAGTGAGACCCTGTCTCAAAATAAAATCCAATTATGATCATGCCTCTCTCCTGTTGATATCCATCAGAGTCTGCAATGCCTACAGGGTAAAGTTTAAACTTCCTTCACCTAGAAACAGTGTTCTGTGGTAAAATGACCAGGGTCTTTGGTATTAGATACACCTGGCCTCAAAAATGGGTCAGCCCAGGTGTAGCCTTCCCCATCTTCTGTTTCCTCATCTGCATAATGGAGTAACAAACATTGTCAGGAGGTTACTGGAGTAATTGTGTGAGATACCAAACGTAAAAAGCCTGGCACAAAATAAATGCTCAGTAAATGTAAATGTCCTGTCTTTTGCCTTTCCCTCATTATCTGCTACTTACCTTTCTAGGTTGCTTTCTCCCACGTGTACCCCTTTCCTTCCGAAGCACTCGTTGATTCCAGGTTGCAGTGTATAGTCTCCTGATCAAGCCAAGCTCTCCCACACCTCTGTCACTTTTGCATATATTGTTCAGTCTCCCTGTAAGTCTTCCCTACCCTCACCTTTTATAGAAACTGCAAGGTACCTACTTTCCCCTTGAGATAGCTATTCCTGAATTTCTCCCAAATTTAACCATTCCTTCTCTATGCTTTCGTAAATCTTTCACATACCTCTTTCATCCTACAATGTCATAATATTAGTTGGTTTTATCTGTCTTCCTTAATGTATCCTTAACTCCTGAGGGTGGATGCTACATCTTAGTTATCTATGAAACCCCAGAAAAGAAAATGTAATCAAGCTAAATGGCTCACTCATTTCCTAGCAAATATTGGATAAATGATTAAATGGATGATACAGGGGGCAGAATAAATATGGTTTTGGAAAAGTGACATGGCTGCTGATCTATCAGTGCAAAAAGGAACACACCCACCCCCTACATGGTCAAAAACATTGAAGGTAAGAAACTAGATGGCTTGTGAATAATAACAAATGAAGTTGTCTTTCTGTAGGAAGTCTTAGAAAATGTAATCTTGGGAGGCCAAGGTGGGCAGATTACAAGGTCAGGAGTTCAAGACTGGCCTGGCCAATATGGTGAAACCCCATCTCTACTCAAAATACAAAAATTAGCCAGGTGTGGTGGCGCGTGCTTGAAGTCCCAGCTACTCAGGAGGCTGAGGCAGGAAAATTGCTTGAACCCAGGAGGCGGAAGTTGCAGTCAGTCAAGATGGCGCCATTGCACTCCAACCTGGGCAACAGAGCGAAATTCTGTCAAAAAAACAAAAAAACAAAAAAACAAAAGAAAAGAAAATGTCATCAAGCTAAAATGGCTTTGGCTTTCCTTCAGTAAATGGTTACTGTGGGAATATATGTTAAATGAATACCAATACTATGATAAGAAACACATGCACTAAACAGCTATAGTTCTGATGCCATTCTCAAATCTGAAACTTTGCCCAATTTCAGAGACAAAAGTGAAGTAATATGTATCCCCAGTGTTTAGCTTTTCTCTTGCCATGGATACTAACAGTGAGATTCCTCAGGGACTGTTCCTTTAACCTTGTTAGGGCTGCTAGGGGCTATTGTGCCTTTCACAACACAGCACCTGCAACTGGGAATAATTGAAATGTTCTGCCATTAGCTACTCCCAGCAGAGTATTCTGGGTCACATGGAAAGTGTCAGAAGCATATAAATTACTGATACATTTTTCAATCCCATAGTCCCTCAGGGTTGATGTTTTTCTCTTTTGAAAGTTTCTCCTTTAAGGCCGGGCACAGTGGCTCACGCCTGTAATCCCAGCACTTTGGGAGGCCGAGGTGGGTGGATCAAGAGGTCAGGAGATCGAGACCATCCTCGTTAACACGATGAAACTCTGTCTCTATTAAAAATACAAAAAATTACCCTGGCGTGGTAGCAGGTGCCTGTAGACCCAGCTACTGGTGAGGCTAAGGCAGGAGAATGGCGTGAGCCCAGGAGGCAGAACTTGCAGTGAGCCGAGATCGCGCCACTGCACTCCAGCCTGGGCGACAGAACGAGACTCTGTCTCAAAAAAACAGAAAAAAAAAAAAAGTTTCCCCCTTAAAATATTCTTTTTAAAATCTAAGTTAATTTCATAGACACTATTTCCATTTTTCTAATGAATAATACTGTATCCTTTCCTATCTATACTACAAAGTTTTTCTTTGCCTTGTAAACCTCTTTAGATTTATGATTTCTAGCCCCCAAAATAATTTTTGTTCTTATATCCAATTCCTTCCCTGACAGTTCTTTCACAATAGCTTCTTTTCTCCTGTAAAACCCTACATAAACTCCAAAAACATTTCTGGTTTTGGAAATCCTAATGCAAGAGGTCGCATCACTAACGCAAACGTAGAAATCCTTGTACCAAAGGACAGAGGTGCAAGGAAAGTTGGGAGTTGTGGCTGTGGGAAATTGAGAAGGACTCTTTGGCACCTGGGCAGAGGTACAGGGAAGCCAGGATGGAGACAGGAAGGAAAGTTTCTCAGCTTCTCTTGTGCCTACGGTTCGTGCTTAGGCGTCTGCAGCAGCCCCAAGGCAGGTGAGGATGATCAGCTGTTCCAGTTTGCCTGGCACTGAGGGATTTCCTGGGATATGGGGCATTCAGTGCTAAAACTGGGAAAGTCTTGGACAAATTAGGACAAGTTGGTCACCCTACCTTTCCCTTGCTGCTGCTGTCCTTTTAAAGTCCTCATTCCTTTGAAAATTGCAGTGATCTTCAGTTCTTCCTGATTTTATCTGTATACAAATATTCAAAGAGCTTGGACCAGAACATTTCTCAGAGAGAGCTCTACTTACAGGAAATGTTATGTGACAGAGCAGGATAGCAAATAGATGTTACCTGTGGCAACTCTAATTGCTTGTTCATGACTGTCTGGAGTAAAGGGTTAATAGTTTCTTGCATATCCTCCGAGAGAGTATTACAAATGCTATTCTGCACCAAGCTGTTTTTAATTTAAAAGTATATCTTGGGGCCCTTTTGTATGGGCTTATACAGATCATGATCTAGAGATAATGATCATTCTTATCTGACACATAGTATTACGTTATGTTATGTGCAAAAACCCATTTAACTCTATTGATAGTCTGTGGATCATTTCCAGTTCTTACTACAATTAATACAAATAACACTGCAGGCATCCTTGTACCTGAACATCTTTGTGAGTTTACCCATTGAATACATTCTTAGCTGTGAAACTGAATTTAAAATTTTCATAAATATTGCCAAGCTGTCTTCTAAAAAGACTATATTAAGTTACAATACCACCATCAACATTAAAAATGCTTGTATTTCCATACACACGACCCTGAGATTCAAAAAAAAATATTTTCCCTATCTAATTTAATTGCAAAGAAAATTAATCACCTTTCATACATTTATGGGCCAGTTCCCTCCTACCTCCAAAGACTCATTAAATCAATTATCTTGAGGAGTTTATTTTTTATTGATATGTTAATGTTTTGAGTATATTAAGAAAATGAACTCTCCTCATTTGTGTAACACTGTTTTAAAAATTTTAATTTGTTTAAATTAAAACAAATTTAATTTACTTTTTAAAAAAATCATTTAGTCTCAAAATATTTGAGTAATCCAATTCATCCTTTTCAGATGGTTTCCGGACACCCTGTATCTTTTATCCTTGCTTTTCCTGGCATTCGGTGCAGTACCTATCACAAAGTAGATCTCAATAAGTGTCTTTTAAATAAATGGACAATGAATGAAAGAATAAGTGAAGGATATAATTTATTCTTTTTATTTCTCCTCATGCTATATAGATTTGCAAAATGAATAGCAAAACATATCTTCGAACAGAATTTTATGGCCCAGTATCTTTAGGCAGGGCTTTTGCTGTTTTGTTCAACATGGTGTCCCTATCATCTGCACAGTGCTGGCATATGGGAGATGTATATATTGAATGAATAAATAAATATAGAGAATGATGAGATAAATAGAACGTGGATGGTTTGGAGTTCATCCTCCTGGGCTAATGACAGACATTTCTGGAAGTGCTGGGTTGCAAATAAGCCCAGACCAGAGAAGATTGTGTTTAAAGGCCCAGAATCTCAACTGATAATCATCAGGGTCTCAGATTTACTTTTTTCTTTCCAAGTAAATTAAACTGGAGTGATAAGAAAAAGAAAAATGGTTGTGACCATTAACCCTAGGACTAGGGACCACATTTAATAGAATTCATAATGTCCCGAACATCTCTGCTGTGTTTGAAAGGTTAAAAATTTCCTAGAGAAAACAGCTTTTGCTACTACTTGCCAAAGTACTCATAAAACGGACTGATTGCTAAGAACAGAAAACAAACCAAATCAAAATAAAATGAACCAAAAAGCAACAGAAATAAATGTGCCTTAATGTAGTTGGATGATTACCACATCTGCTCTCCTCAGACCACCAGCCTTCAGAGTAAGGGCACATCCTTCCAAGTAAGTACATCCTTGTCAGAGACATTTGGTGAGGTGCAACCCCTTCAATGTGTCAGTTTCCTGGGTCATTTGGGGTCTTAGGAAAATCCTCTTGTTGGTGCACTGAATTGCACATGCATTATGTAACTCATTGCAACCCAATAGCTGAACTCATGGTTTCATAGCTATTAAAATATGCCACAAACCAAACCACCTGTGAGGCGCCAACTCAGCAAATGTGCCTTTTCAGAAAGCAGTCATAAAAGGTACAAAAAATGAGGATGAAAGAACCCTGAATAACAACCTAGAGCTCATATATTTGGAGCCATGAGGAAAAGTGTTCCATGTAAGTTGAAGGAAGATGGCAGTTAGGAGCATTGGTGTTGAAGACCACCCTCACTATGAGAAAGGGTCATATATATAATGTGGAATGAATCAGAGCTACCACTGTGGGTCCCCTGTTGGAAAAACTGCAATTTTGGATAATTATGTGCAAGCACCAGGAGAAATGCCAGATGTTAGAATCCATGTTTAATGTGAAAATTGCATTTTGTTGTTTGCAGAACCTCAATATATAGCTTTCTCTATAAAATGTGAGCATATTTCTGAAGGAAAGAAAAATGCCAGGGTTGCATTTTAACATCCTGTTACGTTTTAGTTAAATTCAAAGGGACATGACTTTTCAAAGAGAAAACTCTGTCTCTCTCTCATAAAATAGCATTAAGTGGTTCCAAACATATCTTAGGTTATAATTGAAATTGGACTCTGTGGAACAAAATTAATGATGGTTTGTTCTCAAAGGCCCATTGTCCTGTTGATTTTATCAGTTATTCTTTGTTAATAAGGTGGTAATGTGGGCTTAAGAGCTTCCACTACTGGGAGAATCCAAAGAATTATAGATAAGTAAAATTGATGTCAAATATTATGACTTTTTCTCTTTCATTCTTGTACTCTATCTAGTTGCCTCATCTTTTTTTCTAAATATTAGTTGTAGCTCAAATTCCCTAGGGACAGCTTACATGCTAGCTTTATGAGGGAGGTGAGTCATGCAATCCCAAGAAAGCAAACATGGATTTGGGGGTGAAAGGAACAACATTAGGGAAGAAGAGAAACCAAGTACAAGGTAATGCATTGCCAAGCTTGTCAGAGCTTCACAAACACACACACACACACACACAAACACACACAACTAGTTGTTAAGTTACAAGGAACATTGCCTGTGAGACTGCGTCTTAGAACATTCCACATGGAGGAGAAAGGGTGAGCAATTTTTCTGTGCATGGGTCTTTTGTCTCTCATTGGTCAAAGTTTGCTTCATGGGACCCTTGACCCTCCCAGAGTCCCTGGGGAATACAGAGCCTCTGTGCATCTCACATGTAGATGGATGGCTCCTGTCAAGTCAGAGGCCATTGCCCAGGCTATGCCCGCAAGGACAGGGAGGCAGAAAACATGAAGCAAGTGCAGTGATAACCACTGCTTTACTGGGGCTGCTGTGGCATGCCTGGGAAACTGGGAAAGTGGCTTATGCCCAAGGGGTAGGGTGGGCAGAGCTGTCCTGGGGAGGCCACAAACAGGACCTAGTGTACTCTTCTACAGTATACTAGCAGAATTAGAATGAATCAGACAAGAAATTTATTAAATTAAGCTTTTGTAGTGTCCTAATGTAGTGCACTGTATTTTAATGCTGTGTCTTCTGTTGCTTGAATTCCTAATTTGTACCAGGTGTTGTGCCAAATGCTTCAAATAAATCATCTTGGGGAATTCTCGTGACTCTATGGACTCCAATTTACAAATGAGAAAACTAAGATTTAACTTGCTCATCTTCACCAAGCTAGGAAGTGACAGAGTTAACATTTGAATCCAGGTCTAAAGCCATTGGTCTCCTATGCCATAAAATCAGCATTCATTTTGCTACTCTTACTAGAAAATCATGAATCCTAGCTATGAATTGTAGTGAGGAGGAAAGTTATTTTCTGTTTCATGCTTATGAAAAAATCTCTACCTTTTTCATTTTGTGTTTCATGCATGTAACAATATTTTCAGAGGTTTTGTGTGTGTGTAAGAGAGTGTGTGTATATGTATTGTATATTTACAGACAGAAAAAAATTTTGAGATTAATTTTTCAATTCTCTAAGTCATAAAAGAATGGAAAAACAGAAATGAACAGGGAGAATTTTTGATCCCAATGTATTCTTTGACATACACTGATCATAATGCTAATTTTAGCAAAAGAAATAAAGAAATCCCTGGTGCAATGGGATGATTGACCTTCCTTTAGCAGAACAGTGTTGACTTGTTACCATTGTTAAATCAGACTGAACACATTCAGCAACATGATCATTTTTACTTGTAGGTTTGAACTGACAAGGACATTTCTAGTATATCATGTTGGCATCAGGTTAATAAGCTCTAAGCAAAGCTGAAAATGAATGCTACTTCCCACAATCAAGCGGAAATGTTAATATTATCAACATGTCTTAAAGGCCATGAAGTCCCATGCGTATATATGTAACAGAAACAGCAAACAAGAACTTTTCTTAAAGGGAAGATTAAACTAGTGTTGTTTTTATGTATTTGTTAATTGCATGCTTCCCATTTTTAAAACTGTACCTGAAAATATACTGTAATAAAAATTAAATTTGAAATATTATACCATTGAATAAGGTCCTCTGAATAGTTTTGAGATTTAATATTCTTTATTTCAATTTACATGTATACTGAATCACGTAAAAATTATTTAGGTCAGTACTTCCCCACATTTGTTCCTTCATGACATACGTTGATAACTATATTTCTACGAAAACTGTAGTAAATAAAGGATGTGGCTTGTGTTCAGTCTCCCACCCACCAGTGACAAGAGCCAAGGGAAATCAATATCTTGGCTCACCTGTAATCTCCACTCTTTGGCACACCATTGAGAAGTCTAATATGTGCAAAGAAAAGTTACTTTTACTTTCAAGGATTATACCTTTGATTATTCCAGTGAACGGTGGGGGAGTGTACCAGGGCCATTATTATAATGTATATTATTAAACTTTTTACATTTTAACTGAATTCTCTTACAGTAAAATTAATTATATATTAGCTTTGGGGTATACAAAATTGTACTTTAATAATATTTAGGAATTGGCAATTTTATGGGCAAACTTGTGGGAATTATCAGAAAAGTAAAAAATAAAGATGGGACCCCAAAGAAGGAATGATTGTAGGTTGGAGCCATTTGCAACTAGAAACTAAGACATATATCCTTAAAAACCCTCAAATCTGTGTTCTGATGGGAAAACCCTGCGAAGTCAATGGTTCCCAGACTCTGGAATTTCAAAACAAAAAACTATGAGGGCCAACATACGATTACCAACTCTTCATTGTTTTGCAAACAAAGCTATTTTCAACAGAACACACTAACATATACTGGAACCATGATTTCATATTAGGACATTTCTTTTCCACATTCTATATACTTTTAATACTGCAAAACAGTAAAGACAAAGGGCAGTCATCTCCCATGGGGGGCTTAGAAACCTCTCATTAATGTGTGTGTGTGTATTTTAAATTGGCCTTATTGTTATTATTTCTTTAAATTTAGCCAAAGGCCAGTAAAACTCCCTTTTGGAATACCACATGCCCGTGCTGTTCAGGAATGATTATGATAAAGTTATTCATGAGGACATAGAGTTATTTCATATGCTCTCAAAAATGACTTGCAGTGCGAAACATAGCTACTGTTGGACAAAACAACAACCCAACTTTATATAATAATTTTTTAATTGACTAGTACTTGTGTTCAGTCAATAAAGTAGCCGGTACTTGGGTACTAGGCACTGGGATAAGAGTTGGGGATACAAAAGTGAAAAAGATAGTCACAATTTCTACCTTACACTCTAGTAGGGGAAAGAAAAATTAAACAAAATGTATGATTGAAATGCCTTAAGCACCATGAAGGCAACATACAAATTGCTGTGAGAGCATATAACCAACTCAGAAATCAGCCTTAAACTGAGACCTGAAAAGGACTGCCCATGTGCCTTTTGTGTATTTAAGGCATCTTTTAAATATTTTAAAAAGGC